>NC_056748.1:220317098-221517098 GCF_019279795.1 Protopterus annectens
TGGACTATACCTTCAGCCAGTTCTGGGATTTGTTTGGTTCATATATATATATATATATATATATGAACCAAACAAATCCCAGAACATATGAACAAAGTTTTTGGCTGTTATTTGATCGTTTTTGCCAAACTTTGTTCATGTTATATATATATATGTATATGTATATGTATATATATATATATATATATATATATATATATATATATATATATATGTATGTATATATGTATGTATATATATATAGATATATATATATATATATATATATATATATATATATATACTTGTTTATATATATATATACATATATATATATATATATATATATACATATATATATATATATATATATATATATATAAATATATGTGTATATATATATATATATATATATATATATATATATATATATATATATATATATTACATAGTAAAAAAGTCACACAGACAAACCATTTAGTAGAAACTACAAGATCAGGCAAAGCTGGATTATTCACTGTTTAATAGCTTGTATCTCCCATAGTAGAGGCCCAAAGGATATATGCAAATAACCCCTTTGGGACATACCATTGTTTTTACTACATGACTTATAAATACCTATGTCTTTTTACTTTTACTTTGTCTTTAAAGTCATAAAAAAAGTGAAGCACTATAGCTGGTGGGATTTGGATTTACTGGTCTGGATAGACTATTCTTTGTGCAATTCTGGTGTTAATATATTTACATTTGGGAGTTATGAGGGCCTGCCTCCTACATGGGGATGTGCATAAAATGCTTTTATTGAATTTTTATGTGTGAAAGTGTTTTCTTATTTCTTTTTTTTTTTTTTTACACTGGTGGTGTCATGAATTTGTGGATTTATGGACGTGTGCCTTCAGTACTATTTGTACTATACATACATATATATATATATATATATATATATATATACATATATATATATATATATATATATATATATATATATATATATATATATATATATATATATATATATATATATATATATATATATATATATATATATATATACACATACATATATATATATATATATATATATATATATACATATATATATATATATATATATATATATATATATACACACACACACACACACACACACACACACACACACACACACACACACACACACATATCTCAAGAGACGAGCAAAGAGAACTTCATGTATAAAAACAAAGGGAAGAAGAGGGGCATTGTTTTTCACCAAGGATACCCCTGGTGGAGGCAAAGTATCAGGGCACAAAAAGGGCAGGTTGATTGGATCAGTAGTAACAGCTCTGCAAAATAGTGTGCTGATCCATACGAATACTTAAGTGGTTTGTGTGTAATAAAATAATACAAAAAGAAAAAGTGAAATAAAGTATGCAACACAAACTACATAAAAGCAAGGGAGTAAGAGAAAATGTAAAGGTAGTGCACATGCAGTATGTTGCAGCAGTAGAAAGGAACAGGAGTCCTGTGACTTTCTCATGCAAAAGGTGGGTGATGACTAAGACACAGGTGGGGATCACCCTAAGCCAGGGGTTGTGTTGTTCTGTCTCAGTCCCTTATACCACCATCTCTTCCAAACACTTCTACACACACACACACACACACACACACACACACACACACACACACACACACACACACACGCACTTGCATGATATAGCAATGGTTGCTAATTCGCAATGAAGTTCAGGGAAGATACAAATAGTACATTTAGAGTGTTAGATACAGCTAAGGGAGTCACCTGATATTGCTAAGGGGTTGGCAAACGAATATGCAAGAAAGTTAAAAAGTTATGTCTGGCTGACAGTCAGGCTCTTTGGGATAATGTTAAGGTATTTGATTGTATTCAGCAAAATGGCACATGTAGTAGGAATCACCACTGTGGAACAGTTTATAAATCAGGACAACAAGCTCTTGGACAAGCTATGGAAGACAACCAATGGAAGTGAAACAGCAACTGGGAGAAGAAAGCAGAAGATTCAACAGAGCAGCAACAGAAGGTCAAGATCTGCAATAAGGCACATAAGCTTTGAGGAATGGGATGAGCAAGCAGGTAAAGAGCTCAGGCCAATGAATATAGCTCCATCCAACATGGGGTGGAGAAACACTGCAGTAGGACACACAGGTGACATGGCGAATAATGAACTGTACATTGATGGTTTAAATGAATACTTGGATCCCCTTTTGGAATAATTGAGTCAGGATGAGTTGGAAATGTTGCAGGCTGAGCTAGCTCTCCAGCAAGAAGAAGATGATCATGGCAATACCTGAAGTGAAGGACTGGTGCTGATAAAATTGCCTGGGAAATTTTGGCTGATTCATTATTTGTCTTACTGGGGTGGGGCCACCTGGGGGGGTCAGTCAGTCAATGACAGCATGGACATCGTATACAACACACCAACATGGTGCTCCTGCAGACAGAATGGTAACTCAAAACATCAAATAAAACCAACTCAGATAAACCATAAAAAAATATTTATTAACGTGAGCACTTTCACGGTAAAACACCACTTCATCAGACAACCCAATAAAAGCATCATTCATTTTTATATTCAAATCAGCCAATGAAAATCACATAATTATTACAAAGCATAAACTCTTAAAGTGCTAAAACACAAAAAATCATATGAACAACATGAAACTATTAAAAATCACAGTAAAAAAGTCAGCGCTTCAACGACCTTTCTCTTAAAATTTTTTCAAGGAAACCATATCATTAATACCAGGGAAGCAGTCTGCTTTAAAGAAAAGAATCCATTTCTGCTTGCAGACTACTGTCCTCTTTTTAATGTTGCCTCCCCTCAAACTTTCATATATAATTACTAACACAAAAAATGTAAAATAGTGCTATGTATTATTAGACTCTACATATTTAAATATTGCACTAGTTTGTTTTTTATTTCTAATATCTCTTATATGTTCAAGCACACGATCTCTCAAACAGCGGTTTGTCTTCCCAATGTAGTAGACATTACAGTATGTGCAAAAAGCATAGTAAACTAAATTCTTTGTAGTACAATCAGCATATAAAGGAAAATCTACTGTGCACTTCTGCACAGGATGTACAAACTGGCTACCTGTATAAATGTACTTGCACGCACTACACTTCCTATAGGGGAACGTCCCATACCTATGCGAGGTAAGGGCTGATGGTATATCATTGCTTCTATAACATAGCTGTTTCTTAATAGATGCACTGTTCTGAAAAGAAAAACTAGGCTTACTGGAGACTATTTCATTAAGCTCTTCATGTGCATACAGAATGTTCCCATTTCTCTTAATTATATCTCAAAAAATACCAACACCATTCGAGTAAGTTAAAGGAAACCTGATTCTACATATATCTACGGGTGTCTCTACTGGTTGCACCTCATAAGAAGTCTCAGAAAAGAAGGGCTTACCCTTCTTGTCTCTGTCTCAGTCTCAAGACTGACTGCATACACTCCACTATCTCCCTAACCTTGTAGCCTCTCTCAACAAAAGTTGATGAAATGCACCCTTCTTTGGAGCTCCATTTCCTGGTTTCTGCTGTTTTTATTACTGATAGCATGGACATGTTGACTGCCAGGGAACAATATGATCCCCTGGACAATATGATAAAATATATCAGGTTAATCTGAGACTCGTAGTTCACAAAGCTGGATAAAAATTCATCTTCTCTTCTGCTGCCAGTCAACAACAGGACTCACATTTGCTAAGCATGTACCTAGAGGCAAAATATTTATTTGATATTGTCATGCAAATTCTCTGAGCAATAGCATATCCCTTGTTTGAGAATTCTTTTTTCTTTATTTAGTGTTTGTTAACTGTGTGAGTGGACTGTTCAAAGGATCCTTTTCAGCCATCACCCAGGCCAAACAGGCAAACACATACAAATAATTTATGGGGTTCTGCATATTTCAAGTATTACAGCAGCAAATATATATATATATATATATATATGGGTCTACTACTAATGCCCGAAACGACGATTCCCCGACGGAAAACTCACCGACGCCAGATGACCGACAGGTAAGTGTACCGACAGGGTGATTTGCCGACAGCGGAAAGACCGACAAGGGAATGTGCGATCGCGACGCGGTAAGTGTGCGATGGTGACGGAGTTAGGAGCGGTCAGGTAAGTGCTCGAGATTGTGGGATGTCGGGTTAGGCTGTGGGAAAGGTGAGTGTGTGCTCGTGTTGGAGGTATGGTTCGGGTAAGGTAAGTGTGTGCTAGTGAGGGACTGTAGTTTAGGGACGGGTTAAGTGAGTTAGGGTTAGGGTGCAGGTAGGTGAAGTGTGCGTTAGTGTCGGAGCTTGGGCTAGGGGTGGGTTAAGTGAGTTAGGGTTAGGGTGCAGGTAGGTGATGTGTGCGTTAGTGTCGGAGCTTGGGCTAGGGGTGGGTTAAGTGAGTTAGGGTTAGGGTGCAGGTAGGTGAAGTGTGCGATAGTGTCGGACCTTAGGGTTAGGGTTTGGGTCAGGGCTAGTGTGTATGCTATGTAGTGTCGCGTGTTGTTTACGTTCCGTGTGTCGGTGTAATGGTGTTCGGTGTTTTGCGTTGTCGGGTTTGTGTGATGTCGGTCATCTGGCGTCGGGGAGTTTTCCGTCGGGAATCGTCGTGTCGGTAATTAGTAGTAGACCCATATATATATATATATATATATATATATATATATATATATATATATTTATATTTATATATTTACACACACACACACACACACACACACACACACACACACACACACACACACACACACACACACACACACACACACACACACACACACACACACACACACACACACAATTCATAGAAAATTGAGTATTTGCACTGAACCAAGTGATACTTTATATCCAAAAAACTGCAGAATGCACAAATTAAAGAGAAAACATGTAATATAAAAAAGTTATTCCTGAGTTGTACTGGCATCTGAACAGTACAATATTTTACATACAAAATAGTGTGTTTAAAATGGTCTACCGCAGCTTTGTACTGGATAGTGGAAATTGCAAATTTGGAAACAAGGGCAGTGTGTTATTTGGATAATTTCCTGATAGTGGCAGATGGCAAGAGAAAGAAGCGAGAGGGAATTTAGTCAGTACAGCATCTGTGCATGGAGTTCAAGGTTCTGGAGGAACCAGCTAAGGAATTCCTTTTTCTGGGGTTAGATGTAGATGTAGAAGTCTGAGCTCATTGTTTTATTGCCAGAGGGCAAGATGTGGGTGCTCAGAGGTAAAACCGACTGTATAGTCCTAGAGAAATGTTTAGGGTGGATGAGGTTATCATCTTACAATTAGGCTGATTAGATTTCAAACACAGTACAACAGGACCAGGCAATACTTTCACCACATCAGTGGCAGGGCTCTAGAGGGATAAGAAGAAGCCTCGTGGGGTTGATATACCCAGGTGGGTCATAAACGAACTGTAATTTAGAAATAGTTTGGAAATATTTTCATTTTGACATAATGATTGGGTAAGTCAACAATGACTTAGAACTGTGTACTGATACAATAGACTCAGTTAGCATGGGAGGCTTTTTCAAAGGAAAATGGTTTGCAGACTCTTGTTCCAGATCTGATATACCAGACGAAAGCTTCCACCACCCTAGAAATAGACCCTAACAAGACAGAGACACAATCTATGTTCACAGTAGATTGTCCTGACAAAGCTACAGTATGTATAAACTTACCTAAAGAGACTAATAACCCTAGTAAAGGAAGAGGGGCATGGGTGACTAAGAAAGAGAAACCTCTCAAAAACCTGGAACAGAGGAAAAGACCTTTGTAGGCTGTACAACTAATAAGACCACAGATATTGAAAAGGGAGTAAAATTAAGGAAAACTAAGCAAAAAGATTTCCTCAAATCCTGACTCAACCAGCAATGTTTGGAAAGTTAGGAATGGTCAGGGAAGCATTGGAATGAGTTATGTTTCCTTGTGGAAAAATAGGATGCAGATGATCTGGTGTCTGCCTTAGCGGGTAAGGAGAGTGAGATATCTTCCTCCTGAGGGATTATGAAGGAGCGTTGTATCTGACTGAGCTTCCAACTAGTGCATTACACTTTAAGAAAGCTTAGTATAAAGATGATACTCTAAGTTAGGCCTGACAAAACATTGGGGGGTAATTGATATGAGTACACACTGTATGTATTGTTATGATACCACTCAGTTTCCTGAGATTATTTTCCTTTGGAAAACAAACCCCTGGTCTACAGACAAATTGATAGTACTATGGTTTTTGAGGGTAGGAATATCTAAGAAAAATCTGACAGAAGAGAAGCCCATTTATTTCAAAAATTATGAGGAATCTTTGCCAAAATGTACAGGTAAAACAACACAAGACTTCTGTTTACCATCCAAACTGATGAGCTAGTGAAAAGATTAAATGCAACTTGAAGTCAGTGCTGAAGAAGATAGTACAGGCCAGCAGGAAATACTGAGAACATCACAGAAAATTCAATTCCAACATTGCTATGGTGTCTTGTTCCTTTACTGACCTCACAAAAGGCAGGAAGTCAGACAAAGATAGGTGAATCCCAGAAGCTGATTTAGCTTTTAAGAAATTAAAACAAAGTCACTGTGCAGAATCTATTCAGGTATCTCCTGACTTCTCTAAACCTTTTATTTACTGCTAACATTGATGCCTCCAAGCTTGGGTGAGGGGTGAGTCCTCACCAAAACGTTTGACAATAAAAAACACA
Source organism: Protopterus annectens (assembly GCF_019279795.1). Classification (NCBI taxonomy): domain Eukaryota; kingdom Metazoa; phylum Chordata; order Ceratodontiformes; family Protopteridae; genus Protopterus; species Protopterus annectens. The sequence continues at coordinate 220,323,800 of NC_056748.1, forward strand.
CAGATTACTATTTAAATAGAAAATTGAGTAAGGCAGAAAGCCAATGCTCTACCACTGAAATGGTGTAGCTAGCTATAAAATGGGCACAAGGATGCCTTCATTACTACTTGCTAGGCAGGGAATTCATAATGGCATACAGATCATGCCTCCTCCCCAAGCCAGTGTTTTCAAGTACAGAAAGAGGGCAATATTAAGCTTTTTCTGATAAGCCCTAGCTCTTTAGCTGTCACAATGTGGATGATCTGCCAAGGGTTGACTGACCATTCTGCTAGCCTGAAGCTGGTAGCTGGGGAGGGGATCATCTACACCACTGGAAGAGGCTAAAGGATAGCACCAATAGGTGTAGTTAGGTCCACTAGGCACACACTCCCCAGACAGTACTTTAACAATTAAACAATAATGAATGTTAGTATAAGGCCAGGTGTTCTGTGCATGCCTTTCAACTTCTAAGCACAAGATATCTGGACAAAGTCAAAAATAATGCGGGGGGGGGGGAGCAAAGGCCCCAAAATAGACACACTTTAAATATTGTCCTTGTAAACTTGGAAAGTTGATAGAATAAAAGTGGTTGTGCTAGCACACATTGTTCTGAAGGATATGGTCTGAAACTTAACTGTCTGTCATTATTTAGTGACATCAGCCCTCAATGATTTTACAGAAAATCACAAATTTTATGAAAAAGAGACCAAATATTTGAAGCAGAAATCTAGACATTCTGAGAAAATCTGGACAGATGAGAGGTATGGTTCTGGGTGACTGGTCCTTTAAGCAACTACTATTAAGTAAGGTAATTAAAGGATAACTGAACACAAAAACTGGAAAAAAAAACTTTTTTAGTTTATCTTGACATTTTTCTGCATTACTAATGCCTCTGCTTCAAAGTAAGTGACTCTTATAATTTGTAACACCCCAAAATAGCCAAAATGGGGGCAGCCACACTATTTATCTGAGATGTGATGCTGTCAATCTGTACCTGATAAGGCACACTTAAATGCCATTGTTTTCTTAATAGCTATATAGCTGGCATAACTGGCCTAACCTAATTACTCTGCCACTCTCAGTAGTCTGTATGATGTAACAGATGATGAGACAAATGTAGGAAATAAAGGCAAACAGAAATAAGTTCTGACATAAAACTAATGAAATAACTATTAACTTATATTTTTTTCTGTATGTGATGTTTAGTATTGGATTACACGGAAGGGAAATCAATTTTGGATAAAAAAACTTGACATTTGTTTGGAGTTCTCCTTTAAGCACACAGGGAGTCAGCTGTCTATATAAGCCCAGAAAAAAAATAACAGAAGTTGTGGAGGCAAGAGGATTCATGAAGTTAGATTAATGAGAGTTTAAAGGATCAACAGAGTTTGGAAGCCATATGCTTTATCAGAGTGATAAACCAAAGATAGGAAATCAGCTCATATGAAGAGGTATTGCTTGAAAGTTGTTCATTACCTGAAGCTTTTAGCTGTACTAGTCCTTGGCTGCAGGAAAAATGTATACAATTCTGCACAAGACAACTGCAAGACTGTTTTGTGCTTAAAGGATTGTTATGCTAAGTTATTGCTACAGTTTTGCCTAGTAAAATGTTCTGAAGCACTTGTATGCTGGAGTACTGGTTAGTCCTTGTCTTTAGTTTGGTTTGGGCCAAATATAACACTAGTCCTATGTAATTATGGGAAATTTGATGAAAGAGTTTAGCTCATTTTTATTAATATGCAGTTTCTACCATCCACTAGGAGAAAAAGTGGCAAACAGAAAGTGAGTTGTTTCTTGTGTTACTTTATTGCAACTACTTACTACTGTGTGTTCTGAGAATGTAAGAGAAAGGTGTTACCTATTTTACTTTGTACCAACTTCTCTCTGTTGTAAGACCCAAGAGAGAGAGAGATAGAGATAGAGACTACACATGTGCATATGAATGTGTGTGCATGTGTTTTTGTATGCATGTACATCCATGAGCATGTATGTGTATGCATATGCATGTGGGCTTTCTGACTTTTTCATGTATGTACACTTGCATGCGTGTGTGAGCAGACATGGGCACGCATGTGCATATAGGTGTGCATTTTTGCATGTATATACATGTGCACATGTGTGTTGATAGCATGTACACGCGTACAGATGTGTGCCTGCCTTTGTATGAATGTATATGTGCATGTGTATGTACATATCTGTACATGCATGCTTGTGCATGCCTATGTCTGCATGTATGTCGATGTGCACATGTGTGTGCACATGCACATCTACAGTTTTGTGTGTGTGTGTGTGTGTGTGTGTGTGTGTGTGTGTGTGTGTGTGTGTGTGTGTGTGTGTGTGTGTGTGTGTGTACTTGTGTGTATGTAGGTTTGAGCACCTATGTTTTATATGTGTGTGCATACATGGACATATGTGTGTGTGTGTGTGTGTGGCGCATGTGTAAGGGTATGAATGTGGAACTGCATGGGGTTAGTATAAGTGTGTGTGTGTGTGTGTGTGTGTGTGAATACATATGTATGTACATGTGTGTCTACATTTTCCTATGTTGGGGAAATACTTAACACAATTTTTTCAGCTGTGTTACCAGTTTGATTCGATGACATACAAATGAGTCACTAATGAGCTTTTTCTCAATGTGACATTTTCATGTCTCTGAATTACTTATTATCACTGTAGTGCTCCTGATGCACAACAGCAAAGTACAAGTAATGCTATAATAATATTTTCTCTGACTACTCCCAAGAAATAGGTCAGACTAATATTATAGTTCTCTCTCACTCACATACATACTCATACTTGGTCACACTCGCAGGCGCGCACACACACACACACACACACACACACACACACACACACACACACACACACACCTCCATCTACTGGAGTTAACTATTTAATTTTATTTTAATTTTTTTCCCATGGTCGCTAAACAAGGCTTTTTAAGTGCTGGAGTTAGAGAGGGAAAAAGTAAAACAGCATCTCCTTGTTACTGCTATTGCAATTCTTCTTCTTCTTTCGGCTTTTTCCCAGTTAGGGGTTGCCACAGCAGATCACCTGTCTGCTCATGATTGGCAGTTGAGTTTTACAGTGTCGAGTTGCCAGCCCGGCGCCCAAACTTCCACAGAAGGCACACACGCACACCCTCACACCTAGGGCCAGTTTAGAGTGTACAATCCACCTACAGCATGACTTTCGGATGTGGGAGGAAACCGGAGCACCCAAAGGAAACCCACGCGAACACAGGGAGGACATGCAGACTCCGCACAGAAGGCACCCCAGCCGAGAATCAAACCGGAGAACCTCTTGCTATGAGGCAGCAACGCTAACTGCTGCACCCCCGTGGCCGCCCATAACTGCTATTGCAATTGCTTTTCTAAATTTTCCTTTTTTTTCAGTTTTTTCATTTATTTGTTTATTTATTTTAACCGATGCAAACTAAAGATTTGTGTTTAATGAGCGAAAACAATATGACAGCCTTTTTTTCTTCTATCTTTCCTTGATTCCTGGTGGCTTAATATGCAACTATGTTGCTGGGCTCTACTGTACATTAATACCCTGTTGGAGAGTGCAGTTTCCCAACAGGCTATCATAATGTAATGTCAACAGGTAACACACTCACCTAGTCAACAAACAATAAATTACTAAAATTAAGTTCCACCCATTTAAGGTACTTTAATGCATATGTTTTGACCTGTTTGGTTATTGTAATCTTAGGCAAAACTTTAAACAAGTTCACTTGATCAGCGTTTCACCACAGTTAATAAATAAAATAAAAATAAATCAGTGGCTATTCCTTAGGTAAAACTCACTCAGAGGTACACCCTGCTGTGGGAAGCTTATAGGTAATGATGAAATCAGTCTAGCCAAATGTAAATTCTTCATTATTCCATTTATGTTGGTGCATACCTTATGTATAAAAGTAATGTAGGTGTTAGAAAAATATGTATTAGTGTGTGTATGCTTAATGCCAAATTAATAATCAAGTGTTTTTAATACGCTTTTCATTCTATTTTTCATGCACTGTGCTTTATACAAATTGAGTTTCATATGAGACTGAAAAAGATGCTTTTTGAAAACTGCAGCATGCTTTCTGAAACTTGCAAGTTGCCCTCTGACCTAGTAACTGCTAGCACAGCAATATTCTTGTTTATGCCTTGTGGAAATGTACTTGAGAAGCAGGTGTTTATCTGCTAGGTCAGAAATATATGAATGAACAATAGCTTATATTATAAATGTAATGATTCTAGACAAACAGCCTTGTCCAGAGGATGGGAACCTCTGCAGCTGCAGTAATTTAGAGATAAAGTAGAGAAAGGATTATTAGAGAAATGAACTGCTAGCATTGTGCTTGATTTAGCCGTAGTATCTTGAATGTAACATAACAAGAATCTAACTGAAAGTAACCAAGGCCATGTTGTTTTCCTCAGGATGTTTCACATAAAAATTGTTTAAATCAGCAGAAATTCATGGGAAAGATGGTCAGCAGATGATGATGAAAAGGTGGTAATCTGTTACGTCAGCATGGTAGGACAGGATTAATTTGATAACCTATAAAAATGAATGTATTTCCTGTTTTTGGTTAGACAAACTCTGTATTAGCACGTTTTTGTCTCCTTGCTGCAAGATTAAAGTGCCTTATCCTGAACCTACCATGTTTTGATCATTTTTAAAGTATATTTTTCCTTTGACAGATTGGTCCTTCGGACCGGAAACATATCTCTCGCTCTAGGCCTAGGTCAGAATTGGGCCCGGTGGCATGCATCCGTACGGAGAAGAGGCCAAATCAGCTCTTCTATTTTGAAAGACCTCCGACTGAATTGTCGTTCGAAAGAGGCCAGCCACTGTTTCTGATCTGGGATTGGAGGACGAGTCAACGATCCGGTGGATCAACTCACGGAGGGTCAGGGAGCAGAGAATTAAAAACTCAAAGACAATGTTCTTAGACAAAGAAGACAATAACTTAGTAATAGCAACGGCCCCTCTTTCACCCCCTCCACTTCCATTACCATAATATGAAGCGAGTGGACGAGCTGATCCACCTCCGCTATACCCAGCTGTCCCTGCAAAAGCACAGCCGTTTGTCAGGGATCCTATCGAGACTAGGTCTCAAACACGTGACTTGAGGATGGAGATTGAATTAAATGAATTAAATAGAGCATCACAGACTATGAGTGAAGAAGAGATATGTCCGCTCATAGAAGTACCGAATCCTCAGGCAGGACAGGCAGGACAAGATCCGACTCTTTTGGTTTACAGACCGTGGACACCGGAAGATATCCGGAAAGCCACGGAAGGTATTCCCCACCCAAAAGTGAATTTTAGAAAATTTTTAGAAGACGTACAGGGTATGAGATTAAGTTACCATTTAAATGGAGAGGAAGTAGAAAAAGTAGTTAGACAAATTGTGGGTCCAGACTGACACATGATCAGTGGTGACTGGAATCCTCGTGATGCACAACTTAGACCACTCCCACATACTAATGCAGAACTGGATGGCAGAGTGAAAGGTCTGACAGACCGAATCTCTGAAAAGTGGAAGCCTAGGGCTGATTGGACTTGCATTAATCAATGCATTCAACAGGAAGGAGAAACAATTGATAGATATTATGCTAGACTGTTAGAGTGGTTTAATAATCACTGCGGAATGCAGATACCAGAAAACCAGACACATGATTCCTCATATGAACAACAGTTAAAGAACGCATTCTTGAAGGGCAGTATAACTCCCATTAGTAGCTTTATTACGAAGTATATGGTAGATCATCGAACAAGTAGATTACAGCCATTACTTGAATATGCTAGACATGCAGAAAGACATTTTAATAGTAAAAAGAAAAAGAAAACTCAAGTATTTTCGGCAGAAGATGGGTCAGAAGTGTTTGTAGTCCAAACTGGGAAAAAGGGTAAGAAAAATACCCAGGGAAATAAACAATCTGACAAATGATCAGAAGATTTCAAAGAAAGACAAAGGGTGAATGTTTTAAGTGCAGGAAAAAAGGACATTTAGCGAGGGATTGTAGGTTAAACAAGAAGGTGACTACAGAAGATAAGGAGGATGAGGAATGACTATATGATAGTCAGGAATCATTGGAAGAGAGTAAGGAAGAAAAAGTAAGTACAAATATGATAGCAGGAGTAGAGGATGTGACACAAGAGGTAGAGGATGTATATGAATACACAGACATAGAAGAAAATGAAATTTTGGACCTAGCTCTTTTGAGCTTAGAACTTTACTTAGCAGACACAAAACCGGAAGTGACGCTTCTGGTAGAGGGGAAGGAAGTTAAATTTTTGTGTGACTCAGGGGCTTCACGGACCCTGATACACCCTTCCAAGCTACCAGAAGATACAGAATCACCAGATTATATACTAGTGAAAGCAGCCAATGGACAGCTGTACCGGGAGCCACTCTCCCATGACATAACAATAACAGACCCCGTTTCAGGGATGACTCAGAAAAGTAAGATTGTAGTTTCTGCAAAATGCCCAGTAAATCTTTTGGGTAGAGATTTGATGCAGATATTTGGCATAGCCGTAGTTCCAACCATGCAGGGTATGGAAGCACAGCGACAAATGGACACTTTTGTAGTGCGATCGGAGGGTGAAATGTATTATTGGTACAGCCAGGACTTGGTTACGACTGGTCCAGGGGCAGTAACTGAAGAACTGATGAACGTAGCCATCAGCAAGTTCCCCTCCCTCGACACTGACAAACAGCATTTGTTGCATTGTACTCTATATTACTGTAATAGACCAGGACCTGATAAAGATTATGAACAAGAATCATTTCAGAACCATGCAAACAGGCTAGTATTGCGAAACTTGTACTGGGATGCAGAAGGGAACAGTGTAGCAAGCTGTTCATTGCCCCAGGAATTTTTAGCACTTTACAAATCTAATCGACTGCCACATGTTAGTTTAACTAAGAACAAAACTTTAAAATGGGCAGACTTGGGTGAAAAAGTCATAAGGTGGGAAAAGCAGACAGAATTAGAGCTCTCCAAACAAGGAGTACAGAAACAGAAATTGAATTGGATTACACAGACACACCCAGCTGTACACTCACAGGCTAGTGAGAATAGCTGAGTATTACTCTTATTGGAAGAAGAGGAAAAAGCCTTGCGAGACATACCAGATATTCTCTGGTCAGCAGGGAAATCAGATGTAGGACTTATACCAACAGCAGGACCAGTTACCATAACGCCAAAGTCAGCATTTAGACCCTAGAAAAGACAGTATCCCTTGAGAAAGGATGCGGAGGTAGGAATCAAGCCTATCATAGCAGCCTTACTTAAGGAAGGAGTCTTAATAGAATCTCCTGATTCACCATGTAATACACCTTTATTTCCTGTCAGGAAAGCAAACAGGGAATGGCGTATGGTCCAAGACTTACAAGCTGTAAATAATGCAGTTATACCCAGGGCACCAACGGTGCCAGATCCACACACATTATTGAATGATTTAAAGCCAGAACAGAAATATTTTTCAGTGGTAGATATTAGTAATGCATTTTTCTCAATGCCGATACACCCTGACAGCCAATATTGGTTTGCATTTACATTTCAGGGAAAGCGGTATACATATACCAGATTACCACAGGGATATTGCGAAAGTCCAACAATATTTGCACAGGAAATGGCAAGCAACCTGGTGGGATTTATCCCACCAATAGGTAGTCAGATTCTACTTTATGTAGACGACATTCTGCTGGCATCCCCCATCCAGCAAGAATGCAAGGAGGACACGATAGCTTTATTACAATTTTTAGTTAGTCAAGGTCACAAAGTAAACGAAGACAAGTTACAGCTTTGGAGAAAACAAGTTAAGTACTTGGGATATGTAATATCCAAAGAAGGTAGAATATTAGATGAAGACAGAAAAACAGCAATTTTACAAGCACCTAGACCAACTACCAAGAAGGAAATGATGTCCTTCCTGGGAACTACTAATTTTTGCCGGAGTTGGATACCAAACTATGCTTTGGAATCTGCTTCACTGACCGATTTAATATTTAAGAATCCGATGGCAGCACAAGATTTATTACAATGAACACCTGAAGCAGAAGCAGCGTTCTGTAAGCTGAAACAATTGATAGCATCATCCTTAGTTCTGGGATTACCAAACTATCACAAGCAGTTTATCCAAACTGTAGATTGTAAGCAAGGTTATATGACATCAGTATTGACACAGCAACATGGGGACAAACAACGCCCCATAGCTTACTATTCATCACAGTTAGATCCAGTGGCGCGATCCTTGCCCCACTGTGTACAAGCAGTAGTAGCAGCTGCAATGGCAGTGCAGGCTTCAGCCTCAGTAGTGTTATTCCACCCTCTCACATTGAGAGTGCCTCATGCAGTCGCAATTATTTTACTGCAAGAAAAAGTAGCATATCTTTCTCCAGCTAGGCATCTTTCCTGTATGACCATACTGTTGAGCCAACCTCATATGACAACTGAACGATGCACAACCTTGAATCTGTCAACTTTGCTTCCAACCCCTGCAGATGGCAAAGCACACTGCTGCCTGCAGGAGATTGAGCAAAAGACATTACCTAGACAAGACCTTACAGATGTTCCCTTGGATGATGCCGAGGTGACATACTACGTTGATGGCTCATGCAGGAGGGATCCTACAGGACAGAACCTAGTGGGGTATGCAGTCGTTTCTGATACTGAAACTTTAGAAGCAAAATCTTTACCACACAACTTATCTGCACAAGCAGCAGAATTGATTGCCTTAACAAGGGCATGTACCTTAGCAAAAGGTAAGAAAGTGAACATTTATACTGACAGTCAGTATGCTTTTTCTACTGTACATGTTTTTGCGCAACAGTGGAAAAATAGAGGAATGATAACATCTATTGGTAAACCGATCAGTCATGTGCAACTTATTTTAGATTTGTTAGATTCAATTCAGTTACCTAAAAAAGTAGCTATTTGCAAATGCGTAGCTCATACGAAACAACAGGATAGAATTTCAAAAGGTAATGCACGGGCTGATACAGCTGCGAAGCAGGCAGCCTCAGCCACAGAAACTTTTCTTTTGAGTGAGGAATTACAACCCTCAGAGACTTTAGATTTAGAAATGTTAAAAACAATGCAGACACTTACTACAAATATGGAGAAACAAAAGTGGATAAAACAAGGAGCAATCCTCGAAAAGGGACTGTACATCTCAAAGGAAAAGAAACCGATTTTGCCATCTAATTTATTTAGATATGCAGCGTTGTTGAGCCATGGGCAGAGCCATGTCTCAACAGGGGGGGTGGTACAGTTAGTGAATCAAGTGTTTACAACCTACGGATTTACGAATTATACAAAATATTTTTGTGCAGCATGCCATGTTTGTAACAAGCATCATGCACAAGGGGCGTTGAAGCCTAAGCAACGGAATATTCCTACACTACCATATCCGTTCCATACTATTTGTATGGATTTCATAGAATTGAATAAATGTGAAAATAAGGAAGTATTGCCTTGTTATTATAGACATGTTTTCCAAATGGGTAGAAGCGTTTCCAACTAAAAATCCAGATGCAGCTACTGTTGCAAAGGTCCTTGTTAAAGAAATTATCCCCAGATTTGGCATACCGGAAAAGATTTATAGTGATAACGGGACACATTTCGTGAACCAAACAATCCAGCAACTCAGTCATTATTTTGGGATATCGTTAAAGCACCACTGCGCATATCACCCCCAATCTGCAGGGCTAGTAGAGAGGCATAATGGGGTATTGAAGAACAAACTTTGGAAGTTGATAGAAGAGACACAGAAAAACTGGGTGCACTGTTTGCCTTTAGCACTGCTGAGTATGAGAGCTGTTCCAAATGTAAAAGGATTAACTCCTTTTGAAACTTTGTTTGGGAGGGCATATTATACACCTCAGTGGAAACCTCTCATGTCTACAGAGCAGGAGGCTGACAGTTCACTTGCAGGATCTATGAGGTGATTTTTGAATAACAAACTTTTGCAGTTAAATTCTGTTTCAGATAAAGAGCAACTGAAATCGGAAGCACCAGTAGCCCCAGGCACTTGGGTCTGGGTGAAGATTGTGAAGCAGAAAAATTGGAGTTCTCCAAAGTGGGAAAGTCCATACCAAGTACTATTGTCAACACCCACTGCAGTCAAGATCGCAGAGCGAGCTTCCTGGATTCATTTGATGCACTGTAAACTGGTTAAAAACTTTGAACTGGACAAAAACTTTGTTACTGTTGCACAACAAGAACACAATGGCCAGGTACAGAGTGAGTAGAGACATTGAGCAACCTCAGAAAACTTGTATGATTGTTTTTATTGCAATATTAATCACACTGTTCTTTTTGTTGTGGCCGTTCCTTTTTCCTGCCACAAAGGTTGAACTGATTAGACGTAATGAACCAAACATAGACTGGCATCCGAACTTTAACACTTATCAGGCAATTACACGTGTGTACGCAGAGACTTTTAATGTTTTGAACTGCTGGGTCTGTACGGCCATACCAACAGCATATGGGGGTTTATTAATGACTGCTATCCCCCTAGGGGTAAATGAGACCTGGGAAAATCTGTTTTTTGACACAGTTGCTATTAAAGCACAAGATAAGGTAGCACTGTATTTGCCTGTGACACAAAAAGGAATTGTATGTTTCTATAAAAATGATACCATCCAAGTTGGATGGAGTAAATGCAACGTTACAGTACAGTATAAATGTTATAGAAAACCAAATGATTTGAGTGGATCTTGTAGTACAGATTATGACTCATTTTTGAAATCTATGCATAAGACTCTTGATCAGGTACAACACAGTCCTGTACTTTTCAAACAGTTATCAGTAATAGATGGGAAAATGTTTCATGCAGGGCAGTCATTTCATAACAAAGTAATAACTAAGGTAGAAGACTGTTATTTTGTATGTGGTAAAAAGGCATATAAATGGCTACCCGAGAATTGGTCTGGCAGTTGTTTTTTGGGATACCTGGTTCCGGCCATCCGACACACTGCAGCTTTGCCTCAGGGGAGTATTCGAAATACTCGAGACGTAACCAAAAAGACTGTTAAGAAACCTGAGAATCAAGTGGGACAAATCGAAGCAGGGTGGAAAGACCATCATAATGTGGGAACCAAACTTGTGCACATGGACTTAAGTGATTCTGTTATATCCTGGGCAGGTATATCACCCATGTATGGCGGAGTTAAATCAATATGTGAGCTGCGAAAACTGTCCAAACTTCTCGAAATAATGAGTAATGCGACTTTTTCTGCTCTTGAACTGATAACTGATGAACTGAATGCCATGAGAACTGTAGTGCTCCAAAACCGAATGGCTCTTGACTTCACCCTAGTGGCGAGAGGCAGAACTTGCACTTTAATCAAAGAAGAATGCTGTGCGTTTATTCCTGACCATCAGCATGAGATCAACGATCATCTCGAAGTAATTCAGCAAGTGTCGGCCATGACCAAACCAGGCCCAAACCCTCTGACAGAGTTTTTTCAGAATGCCTTTGGGGGGGGGGGGGCTCCATTTTTATGTACATATTGATTGCTATTGGGGTAGGATTACTCCTAATAGGAATTTATATTTGTTGCGGAATCCCCTGCATGAAGACATTAATTAAAGAATTCATAGATATATCCATATCTGAGACTATGTATCAAAGTACTGAATTTGAAGAGCTGTTAGAATGCGAAACACTTTCATAAAAGTTTAAACTGAATGACTTTCTTAACTGCAAATCCTGAATGGAAGAGGTTAGGAAAAGAAGCAAGCTGTTTATTCTTTTTTGAAAATAGAATAGAAAGTATTAACAGGAGGCAGATGTTAGAAAAATATGTATTAATGTGTGTATGCTTAATTCCAAATTAATAATCAAGTGTTTTTAATATGCTTTTCATTCTATTTTTCATGCACTGTGCTTTATACAAATTAAGTTTCATATGAGACTGAAAAAGATGCTTTTTGAAAACTGCAGCATGCTTTCTGAAACTTGCAAGTTGCCCTCTGACCTAGTAACTGCTAGCACAGCAATATTCTTGTTTATGCCTTGTGGAAATGTCCTTGAGAAGCAGGTGTTTATCTGCTAGGTCAGAAGTATATGAATGAACAATAGCTTATATTATAAATGTAATGATTCTAGACAAACAGCCTTGTCCAGAGGATGGGAACCTCTGCAGCTGCAGTAATTTAGAGATAAAGTTGACAAAGGATTATTAGAGAAATGAACTGCTAGCATTGTGCTTGATTTAGCCGTAGTATCTTGAATGTAACATAGCAAGTGTCTAACTGAAAGTAACCAAGGCCATGTTGTTTTCCTCAGGAAGTTTCACATAAAAATTGTTTAAATCAGCAGAAATTCATGGGAAAGATGGTCAGCAGATGATGATGAAAAGGTGGTAATCTGTTACATCAGCATGGTAGGACAGGATTAATTTGATAACCTATAATAATGAATGTATTTCCTGTTTTTGGTTAGACAAACTCTGTATTAGCACGTTTTTGTCTCCTTGCTGCAAGATTAAAGTGCCTTAACCTGAACCTACCGTGTTTTGATCATTTTTAAAGTATATTTTTCCTTTGACAGTAAGATTTGAATTTGTAGGCTCAATGACTGTGCAGTGACATCTAATCAGGCATGGCTGGAAAGGAAAGCTTTATGAAATTCCTTGAGGGGGGGTCAGGGATAACAACATCTTAATGGATGTCTGTGGTTGTTTAGCTCAAAGGATTAATACTCTTCAGTTATTTGTTAAACCAGTGAGAGGATTAATGCAATCAGCTGATGATGAACTATAGCCAGAGTTTGATTCCCCTGGTGTCCATTTATCTAGTGTGTAACTTTGATTATGTCACTTAACAAAGCTAGACTCATTAGTTTCCACATGCAGGGAATTTAGTCAGTACAGCATCTGTGCATGGAGTTCAAGGTTCTGGAGAAACCAGCTAAGGAATTCCTTTTTCTGGGGTTAGACGTAGATGTAGAAGTCTGAGCTCATTTTTTTATTGCCAGAGGGCAAGATGTGGGTGCTCAGAGGTAAAACTGACTGTATAGTCCCAGAGAAAAGTTTAGGGTGGATGAGGTTATCATCTTAGATTTCAAACACAGTACAACAGGACCAGGCAATACTTTCACCACTTCAGTGGCAGGGCTCTAGAGGGATAAGAAGAAGCCTCGTGGGGTTGATATGCCCAGGTGGGTTAAAAACTAACTGTAATTTAGAAATAGTTTGGAAATATTTTCATTTTGACATAATGATTGGGTTAGTCAACAATGACTTAGAACTGTGTACTGATACAATAGACTCAGTTAGCATGGGAGGCTTTTTCAAAGGAAAATGGTTTGCAGATTCTTATTCCAGATCTGATATACCAGACGGAAGCTTCCACCACCCTAGAAATAGACCCTAACAAGACAGAGACACAATCTATGTTCACAGTAGATTGTCCTGACAAAGCTACAGTATTTATAAACTTACCTAAAGAGACTAATAACCCTAGTAAAGGAAGAAGGACATGGGTGACTAAGAAAGAGAAACCTCTCAAAAACCTGGAACAGAGGAAAAGAACTTTGTAGGCTGTACAAATAATAAGACCACAGATATTGAAATGGGCGTAAAGTTAAGGAAAGGTAAGCAAAAAGATTTCCTCAAATCCTAACTCAACCAGCAATGTTTTGAAAAGTTAGGAATGGTCAGGGAAGCATTGGAATGAGTTATGTTTCCTTGTGAAAAAATAGGATGCGGATGATCTGGTGTCTGCCTTAGAGGGTAAGGAGAGTGAGATATCTTCCTCCTGAGGGATCATGAAGGAGCGTTGTATCTGACTGAGCTTCCAACTAGTGCATTACACTTTAAGAAAGCTTAGTATAAAGATGATACCCTAAGTTAGGCCTGACAAAACATTGGGGGGTAATAGAGGAAAACACCCCGGTAGCCCACCCCCCAACCCATCCATAAGGTGTGGTACAAAATGGCCTACTCTATAGGTTAGTGAAAGAAAAGGAGAAAATCATGTCAATTGTTGAAATCCAGAGGCTTAAGGAAAATAATAATCAAGACTGCCCACAGCCATATTTTAAGTGGTTACTTAACCAAAGAACAAGACTAAAGCCTGAGTCCTAGGCTCAGTTCTACTGGCCCAGACAAATTAAAGAAGTGGAACCTTTTTTTCCAGAGCATCAAAAGACAGTACCATATCCACACTTTAAGAATCCTTTAAAATCAGTATCCAAAATAGAAATCTCTTTTGAGACAATAGCCATAGGCATTGTTGGGCCCCTATTTAAACCTATTAATTGATATGAGTACACACTGTATGTATTGTTATGATACCACTCAGTTTCCTGAGGTTATTTTCCTTTGGAAAACAAACCCCAGGTCTACAGACAAATTGATATTACTATGGTTTTTGACGGTAGGAATATCTAAGAAAAATCTGACAGAAGAGAAGCCCATTTATTTCAAAGATTATGAGGAATCTTTGCCAAAATGTACAGGTAAAACAACACAAGACGTCTGTTTACCATCCAAACTGATGAGCTAGTGAAAAGATTAAATGCAACTTGAAGTCACTGCTGAAAACAATAGTACAGGCCAGCAGGAAATACTGACAACATCACAGAAAATTCAATTCCAACATTGCTATGGTGTCTTGTCCCCTTACTGACCTCACAAAAGGCAGGAAGTCAGACAAAGATAGGTGAATCCCAGAAGATGATTTAGATTTTAAGAAATTAAAACAAAGTCTCTGTGCAGAATCTATTCAGGTATCTCCTGACTTCTTTAAACCTTTTATTTACCACAAACATTGATGCCTCCAAGCTTGGGTGAGGGGGGAGGCCTCACCAAAACGTTTGACAATGAAAAACACACTGATTACTATTTAAATAGAAAATTGAGTAAGGCAGAAAGCCAATGCTCTACCACTGAAATGGTTTAGCTAGCTATAAAATGGGCACAAGAATGCCTTCATTACTACTTGCTAGGCAGGGAATTCATGATGGCATACAGATCATGCCTCCACCCCAAGCCAGTGTTTTCAAGTACAGAAAGAGGGCAATATTAAGCTTTTTCTGATAAGCCCTAGCTCTTTAGCTGTCACAATGTGGATGATCTGCCAAGGGTTGACTGACCATTCTGCTAGCCTGAAGCTGGTAGCTGGGGAGGGGATCATCTACACCACTGGAAGAGGCTAAAGGATAGCACCAATAGGTGTAGTCAGGTCCACTAGGCACACACTCCCCAGACAGTACTTTAACAATTAAACAATAATGAATGTTAGTATAAGGCCAGGTGTTCTGTGCATGCCTTTCAACTTCGAAGCACAAGATATCTGGACAAAGCCATAAATAATGCGGGGGGGAGGGGGGGCAAAGGCCCCAAAACAGACACACTTTAAATATTGTCCTTGTAAACTTGGAAAGTTAATAGAATAAAAGTGGTTGTGCTAGCACACATTTTTCTGAAGGATATGGTCTGAAACTTAATTGTCTGTCATTATTTAGTGACATCAGCCCTCAATGATTTTACAGAAAATCACAAATTTTATGAGAAAGAGACCAAATATTTGAAGCAGAAATCTGGACATTCTGAGAAAATCTGGACAGATGAGAGGTATGGTTCTGGGTGACCGGTCCTTTAAGCAACTACCATTAAGTAAGGTAATTAAAGGATAACTGAACACAAAAACTGGAAAAAAAACTTTTTTTAGTGTATCTTGACATTTTTCTGCATTACTAATGCCGCTGCTTCAAAGTAAGTAACTCTTATAATTTGTAACACCCCAATATAGCCAGAATGGGGGCAGCTATGGGTAGCATGATTTTGTTTTACAGTCAATGCCTTCACCTCCCTGATGTCATTTTAGAGGGACAGAGGGAAATCCCTGTGATGAGATGATCATTTACCGTGGCTATCTTTCTTATCATCTTACAACAATACTGTGACTGCCTACTTTTGACGACCAGCAGCAGTCCATATTATTCATTATTTTGCTTCCTTTGATCTTTATTAGTGGCCATCTCTGATACATTTTGAGGAATGTTTGAATGACAGGCTTGAAAAGCTAGCTGAGCTCATTGCTCTTTTTGAAGTAACAGCTGTAATTCATGAGAGACAAATCTGACCCCTGTGATTAATAGGTGTTACTTGGCTTGAGCTGGTTTGTTTCACATTTCGTTTTTAATACTACAGCTAGAGTTAGAGTCTTTCATGTTAATCTTCCTTCCCCCTCATTGACTGGTCTCAACAAAACATTGTATGCAATGCAAAAATGCTGAGCAAAATATCAGAAGAAACATGTACTTTTCCAGAAAATACACAGTGTAAAACATAGACAAAATCAAATAATGATAGAAAATCAGAAGAGTGAGATGAAAATATTTCTTTCTTTGTGTCACTCACAATTTGATTAAAGGGGAAGACAACAAATTTATACTAAGAAAAAAAAGTGTGAGTTGTGTTTCTTGTTCATTTGCAGTTAAAAATGAAGCTTGAAATATGTTTTTATTCAGACTGCAAGCCACACTATTTATCTGAAATGTGATGCTGTCAATCTGTACCTGATAAGGCACACTTAAATGCCATTGTTTTCTTAATAGCTATATAGCTGGCATAACTGGCCTAACCTAATTACTTGACCACTCAGTAGTCTGCATGATGTAACAGATGATGAGACAAATGTAGGAAATAAAGGCAAACAGAAATAAGTTCTGACATTAAACTAATGAAATAACTATTAACTTATATTTTTTTCTGTATGTGATGTTTAGTATTGGATTACACGGAAGGGAAATCAATTTTGGATAGAAAAACTTGACATTTGTATGGCGTTCTCCTTTAAGCACATAGGGAGTCAGCTGTCTATATAAGCCCAGAAAAAAAAATAACAGAAGTTGTGGAGGCAAGAGGATTCATGAAGTTAGATTAATGAGAGTTTAAAGGATCAACAGAGTTTGGAAGCCATATGCTTTATCAGAGTGATAAACCAAAGATAGGAAATCAGCTCATATGAAGAGGTATTGCTTGAAAGTTGTTCATTACCTGAAGCTTTTAGCTGTACTAGTCCTTGGCTGCAGGAAAAATGTATACAATTCTGCACAAGACAACTGCAAGACCGTTTTGTGCCTAAAGGATTGTTATGCTAAGTTGTTGCTACAGTTTTGCCTAGTAAAATGTTCTGAAGCACCTGTATGCTGGAGTACTGGTTAGTCCTTGTCTTTAGTTTGGTTCGGGCCAAATATAACACTAGTCCTATGCAATTATGGGAAATTTGATGAAAGAGTTTAGCTCATTTTTATTGATATGCAGTTTCTACCATCCACTAGGAGAAAAAGTGGCAAACAGAAAGTGAGTTGTTTCTTGTGTTACTTTATTGCAACTACTTACTACTGTGTGTTCTGAGAATGTAAGAGAAAGGTGTTACCTATTTTACTTTGTACCAACTTCTCTCTGTTGTAAGACCCAAGAGAGAGAGAGATACAGATAGAGACTACACATGTGCATATGAATGTGTGCGCATGTGTTTTTGCATGCATGTACATCCATGAGCATGTATGTGTATGCATATGCATGTGGGCTTTCTGACTTTTTCATGTATGTACACTTGCATGTGTGTGTGAGCACACATGGGCCCGCATGTGCATATAAGTGTGCATTTTTGCATGTATGTACATGTGCACACATGTGTTGATAGCATGTACGTGTACAGATGTGTCTGCCTTTGTATGAATGTATATGTGCATGTGTGTGTACATATCTGTACATGCATGCTTGTGCATGCCTATGTCTGCGTGTATGTCGATGTGCACATGCACATCTACAGTTGTGTGTGTGTGTGTGTGTGTGTGCACACGCACGCACACACATGCACACACACACACACACACACACACACACACACACACCTCCATCTACAGGAGTTAACTATTTAATTTTATTTTAATTTTTTTCCCATGGTCGCTAAACAAGGCTTTTTAAGTGCTGGAGTTAGAGAGGGGAAAAAGTAAAACAGCATCTCCTTGTAACTGCTATTGCAATTCTTCTTCTTCTTTCGGCTTTTTCCCAGTTAGGGGTTGCCACAGCGGATCACCTGTCTGCTCATGATTGGCAGTGGAGTTTTACAGTGTCAAGTTGCCAGCCCGGCGCCCAACCTTCCACAGAAGGCACACACGCACACCCTCACACCTAGGGCCAGTTTAGAGTGTTCAATCCACCTACAGCATGTGTTTGGGATGTGGGAGGAAATCGGAGCACCCAGAGGAAACCCACGCGACCACAGGGAGGACATGCAGACTCCGCACAGAAGGCACACCAGCCAAGAATCAAACCGGAGAACCTCTTGCTATGAGGCGGCAACGCTAACTGCTGCACCACCGTGGCCGCCCGTAACTGCTAATGCAATTACTTTTCTAAATTTTCCTTTTTTTTTTCAGTTTTTTCATTTATTTGTTTATTTATTTTAAC
Organism: Protopterus annectens; assembly: GCF_019279795.1. Taxonomy (NCBI): domain Eukaryota; kingdom Metazoa; phylum Chordata; order Ceratodontiformes; family Protopteridae; genus Protopterus; species Protopterus annectens. Next base: position 220,342,218 of record NC_056748.1, read on the forward strand.
TGATGCAAACTAAAGATTTGTGTTTAATGAGCAAAAACAATATGACAGCCTTTTTTTCTTCTATCTTTCCTTGATTCCTGGTGGCTTAATATGCAACTATGTTGCTGGGCTCTACTGTACATTAATACCCTGTTGGAGAGTGCAGTTTCCCAACAGGGTGTCTCCAACAGGCTATCATAATGTAATGTTAGAGGCTCAACAGGTAACACACTCACCTAGTCAACAAACAATAAATTACTAAAATTAAGTTCCACCCATTTAAGGTACTTTAATGCATATATTTTTACCTGTTTGGTTATTGCAAACTTAGGCAAAACCTTAAACAAGTTCACTTGATCAGCGTTTCACCCCAGTTAATAAATAAAATAAAAATAAGTCCGTGGCTATTCCTTAGGTAAAACTTACCCAGAGGTACACCCTGCTCTGGGAAGCTTATAGGTAATGGTGAAATCAGTCTAGCCAAATGTAAATTCTTCATTATTCCATTTATGTTGGTGCATACCTTATGTATAAAAGTAATGTAGGATTTGAATTTGTAGGCTCAATGACTGTGCAGTGACATCTAATCAGGCATGGCTGGAAAGGAAAGCTTTATGAAATTCCTTGAGGGGGGTCAGGGATAAAAATATCTTAATGGATGTCTGTGGTTGTTTAGCTCAAAGGATTAATACTCTTCAGTTATTTGTTAAACCAGTGAGAGGATTAATGCAATCAGCTGATGATGAACTATAGCCAGAGTTTGATTCCCCTGGTGTCCATTTATCTATTGTGTAACTTTGATTATGTCACTTAACCAAGCTAGACTCATTGGTTTCCACTTGCAATATGCTCCATCCCATGAAATAAATAAACAAAATATTGGGAAGAAATCATATTCTAGCCACCAATCAGAAACAGTAATCTTGTAGAATTTGCAGTGGTTTTGTTCAGTAAGCAAAAATATCTACAGATAAATACAGGATGGGCTGTTTTAAAATAGTCTGTTAAGACAAAGTCTAGTACAGTTCTAAAAATGTTCCAATAAATCCACAGGATAAACCAAGGCAGATGTGATAAAAACCAGTTTAATAAACAGTAAGCACTTTCATGCTCTCCTGAGCACTTCTTCAGACCTTATAAAAAATAAAAATTCACATATACTGCTTATATAATGCATAACATTACAAACTAACCTATCACAAAATAAAATCACTTAAATAATCTCTGCCTCTTAAGGAAAGGTTTTAAAGGGATGGAAGTATTCAAACCTGGTGATACATTGCTATGTAGCCTAATAATCCAACTGCTCTAGTACAATTCTGCCAAGACCTTGCTTCATGAGTCAGAAACTGAAATATATGAAGGTCAGTTGTGTACACAGTATATCTCTTCTCCAACCATTTCCATAGATGGAGACATTTCACTCATTATAGTAAAGCCAGCCACTGTCACTTATATTCCCTGCAAATTTTCAGTTTTATTCTTTGAGTATTTTGTATCCCTTTACAGGATTATTATTTTTTTTTACATTTCAAAATAGTAACTTCATACAAAATTAAACAAAAATCCCATGTGTATAGTAGCAGTTTCCTAAATGTCCACAAGTTCAAGCTCATCAGTTTTTCAATGTAATAATGGAAGGTGATTTCTTACATTTTACAATGAATAGGCTGCTGATAGTTTTTGGTATGCATGGTCTTTTAAGAGTTTCCACATTCCATTTGTGCTATACCTTTGTAACTGTATAGATAATTTGCCATTACAGCTGATATGTACTTAAGTCTTGAGTGTATTGCCTCAGTGTGCATCGCTCACATGAGTTTGTATTCTTTTTCTATGTAAAAACTATAACACAGAGGGATTTTCATAAACACACTTGAAATAATGTGGAAAAGGAGATGCTGTGAGAGCATTAGGAGTGTCAATGGCATGACAGGTAGCATACTTGCCTTTGATGAAAACTTTTGGGAGTTCTGTTCCCACAACAAGTAGATGGATTGTTGCTGTACTACTGAGTGTGATGTCCTTCAGATGAAATGTTTAACTGCGGTCCCACCTGCTTGAGCTGGTGATAGCTCAGGTAGATGTAAAAGGTCCCACACCACCTATTAAAAATAGTAGGGATCCTTTATTAAACTCCATTATATGCATTATATATACACCATATACAAAATATTTACAATTATTTACTCAACTTTCTAATTTTACTTTATATACAATAAGAATATTTTATTCATATTATCAATCCTCACTTTTTCCATAACCAAAATCATTTCTTTTTCAATATCTCTGACAATATCCATTTTCCATTAAATTTATCTCATTCATCCTTTCATTCCAAATAATCCATATTATATAAAACATTTTTATTTATATTTTTAACATAATTTTCCTTCTGTCACCATAACCATATTCAGTCATATCCATATTTTTATCTTTTATTCATTTCAAAACTTTGTTTAATCTTCACATATTTTTGCAATAATTCCTTTACTCTTTCATAGTTCAAAAAAAAAAAAAAAACATGTTCAGTAGTCTCTACCTAACCAGGATAATTATACATTATTTCTTCTGTTTTTATGGCATGTTTGATTTTACTGGTAATTTTCTTATTGTTAATATCCACAAAACGTATGTACATTTAAAATATTTTTCACATCTCCCTATCCTTGCTTTTATAGTTTTTATTTTTCTTTCCTCTAAATATTTCTACAATTATACATATTTATTCATTATATTATCATACCATTATCTTCTATTTCTTGCATATTACCTATACTAATTTTCTATAACAACATTTTGTCTTGATATTCTTTCATTTCCACAGTTAAAATCCCTTTCCCTGTTTTTAAATTATTCAACTCATCCTAATTTTCTTTGTAATTTTCTTTCATTATCACTGCTCTTAATTTATCTCCTTCATTTACCCCATGTCAACACTTTCTACAAATTCAATGATGCTGTGTTAACAGTCAGATTAATTCAACCCAATCCTCCTCCTTGTTTTTTTAACATAAATTATCCCTGTTTTAACCAGATTTAATTTTGCTCCCCATATAAACAAAAACACTATTGACAATAATTCTGTCTCATATTTTGCAGGAACCATAAAAACGCTCACTAAATATGCTATTTTACCGAATATATCAGAATTAAATATATTTTTTCCTAAATCACAACTTACACGCTCTCCAAAACAAACATGTATTCCCTATTTTTTTAATCATATTCTGCCACTGTATTATTCTCTGTTGCTCATTGCTAAATTTTATACCTACATTTTCTCTCTCTTTTCTATTAAACTAAATCCTCTTATTTACCCTATTAACCCTAATCCTTTAATTTTATCCTTATTTAAACATAAACCAATAACTTTTAGTTCTTAGCTAAGACTCTTGATAGCTATCTCTATCCACTCTTTGTTTTTAATAATTAATACTATATCAGCAAAAGCAAATTGAAATTGAATTCCTTCTTTTGTATAACATTCTGCTACCTTTACATTTAAATTTATCTCATTAACAACTGCATTCCAAATTAATGCAAATAAAATACTGCTTGCTGAACTACAATGTCTTATACCAGTTCTTACTTTTATGTCTTCAATTAACCAGCCATTTATTACCAATTTTACTATATTCACATTGTATACCGTTACATATGTATTAATTACTTATGTTAGACTCTTGTAGACTCTCCCATAAAGTTTCATGTTGTATCTTATGAAATTCTTTACTCATCTCCTAACAAGATTTTAAGCTTTGAATGTCTCTTTATTGCATCATATACCACTTCTTGTATTATCATCAATAGTTATTGGCTCCCTTTTACTTTTTTCCCCCAAATACTGTTTCATTCAATAATTTGTTCACTTTACTTTACATTCTCTTCTCCATTATTTTTGTACATCGTGTAGTCCACATTATTCAATACTATCAGCTTCCACTTTTTATATCTTCTTTCTCCCCACTTTTCCATATAAATTTCACAGCTCCAATACATGTTACTTCATCATCCGTCACTTTCTCTAACCATTCATTTAACACCTCTAAAAAATTTTTTTCTGCCAGTCTAGCATATCTTCATACATTAAATATTCAATTCCATCCAAACTTGTAACATATTCTAAATTCAATGTCTAATACAATTTCTAATTATTCCATTATGTTCTTTTCTATCACCTCATTATATTCTTTAATTTCTTCACTTTCCATTTATGTCCCCTTTCCATTTTGTATTTTGAAAATGTCTTATTAATATATTATTTTATTACATGCATTATTTCTTTCTGTGACTTAACAATATCTCCATTTTTATTTTTTATTTCTCATATTACTCTTACATTTTCTTTTACCACTTTAAATATGATGCCACTTCCTCTTTCTTTCCTTGTAAGAAATATCTTTGTTTAAACATTTTTTTATTTTTCCGGACTCATTTCATATATCATTTTTATCTTCAAAAATCTTTTTCTATCTCCTCTTATCTCTCTAAATCCTTTATGACTGATTTCTTTATAGATGTGTTTTTCCTGTTTTCTTTTTACCTTTTGTCATTCTAAAATACTTATTTTACCTTTTTCTTTCAAAAGTATCTACCAGCTTGTTCAGTTGTAAAACATTCCAAATCTATATCCATCGTTGTATAATAATTTCTCAGCCTTCTTCATTTAAATTTGTCTCATTTATTCTTTTAATACCTCTATTTGTATGTATACTTCTTTTTCTTTTATTTCTATCCAAACTACCACATGGTCTGAAAAAAACTGTTACTTTTATTCCTTTATATAACATTTTCAAACTTTCAGAAATCATGCAATAATCAATTTCTATTCTTAAATTACTCATTTTATATGGCATATTTTTATCCCATAAATACAAATTTCCACTTTAAAAAAAACTCTGAAATTACTTTAACATCTGCCCATTCTTTTCAACTTTTTCTTAAGTCACAGTTAACATCTCCCATTAATATTATTTGCATATTAAAGCTGACATAATTAAGAATCCTTTTAAACATCAACTCCCTCTCTTTTCCTAACACATATGCATATACATCAATAAATCTATATACTTGTTTTTTCCATTTCACATCTAATATTGTCACTCTAATATTACTAAAGCATGATCCAAATTTTTTATTGAATTTTGACATACAATTCCTGTATCTGAACACTTTCTATATTCCAAGTAACCTCTCCCTCCCAAAATTCATTTACCAGTTATCTCTCTCCTTCTGTTAAAATTCTAGCATCTAATATAATCATATCAATACCAAGTGAACCACATCACCTAACCTTCTTAACATTCTTTATACTATTCACATTTGTAGGTAAGATTTTCACTTATATAATCAACAATTTACCTTTATCACATTATTTGCCTTTTTTATTCTTTCTCAAACCCATATTCTTAAATTTACATTTTCTATCTTTAACTCTTTTCCCAATGGAATTCTTTTTGCCTTTAATCAACAACCAATTAGTATCTCCGTCTTCACCAGAACTAATTGTTGCTTCCACCTCTTCTTCATCTCTCTATTTATATCATATTGTTCTAATTATTTATTCTTTATTCTCTACCATTATATTTTCATTCTTCTTTTCCTCTTTTAGTTCATATTGTTCTAAGATTTTTTTCCATATAGTGTCTCAAATCAAAAAGAAAACTCACAAAAAGTCTTTGTTAATGTGAATAAATGCTTGTGCCTCCTTGGGAGTGACACCCAATGGTGTAATAATGTTATCCAAGATTTCATACCTGTCAAGTTCTTTTTCCTTCTTACAACTTATTCTTATATGATACGTCCTCTTTTTCACCTCCATTTTTTTCTTCCCTCCTTTCTCTTTCTTTTATGGTTTGCATGTAAGACTTTTCCCTTCTCTTCTTATATCATCCACTTCTTCTTGTACCCTCTCCATTATTTCACCCCATAACACTGCTTTCTCACTTGCAGTTCAATCTGTTCAGTTAAGTCTTAAGTATACATCCCACAGTCTCCCAATGGGAGGGTTGTAACAATACACAAAAGCTGCAATTCAGCATCTCCCTTGAACAGCTTCTTCTGAAAAAGTAATTCTTTATCCTGCAAAGGCTTGAATGCCTTTACTTGTTTCTCCTCCTGCATTACATCTTTCTCGCATGTTTTAACCCTCCACTCATTTACTTCTGATATTGTCTCCACAGACTAAAAAATATCTTTCAAAGGCTCGACTGCCTTTGTCTTTAGTACACAGTCAGCTACTTCTTTCTCTGCATCTCTCCTACTGACATTATCTCCACCACCGTAACTCTCCATACTTCTTCCTGGTTCTCCAAACTGCTTCCATGCTCAGATCGGAAGCAGGAAATGTTACTTCACTCAGTGTCCCTGCTCAAAAACAGTAGGGGATGTTCCTTCATGCCCTGGCCAAATTTCTCCTAATAGTATAAATATCACCTTGGGTGTGTTCTCAAGTCTAGCGGGATTAATTCAGTCAAAAAAAGAATAAATAGAAATAGTAATTGCAATAAGACATCTGCGAAAAAATAAATAGTATAACCAGTAAGATGCAGAGGATGTGCAGTCATTTCAGAAATGGCCATGATATTTTAACAAAAAGTACCTGCAATAGAATCTTTACAGAAATTATCATAATGTCATAGTTCCCTTTAGAGTGTTTGAAATGTTTACATTTTCTGGTACTAACTACACATTACCCTTTGTTATATGGCTCAATTTTTTGCGGGATTAAGCATTAAATTGATGAAAGGTGCAGTGTATACAAATAATGTTGAGGAGTTTATCGCAACTATGTAGAAGTTCAAGGGAAAAACAGAATAGAGGCACACAGGAATTTTTACTGCAGGTAGGAAAATCAGGCTGTCGATGGCTTATCTTTTGTAATGACCTTGTTTTCACATGTGAAAATAAACTTCACCAACTAGTATTGGGACATTTCAAATAAATGTATCTACTAATTAAAAAAAATATTAAATATATATTTTTACTAAGTTTTAAATAAGTGAATATTGAAAATGGATCTTCAGCTACTCCCCAAATCCATTTCTAGTTTTCATCTTAAATTGCCTGATGCTATTTGTAATACACATAATAACTCTTCTGAACTGGCTTCAAACATTTATTTAATCCTATGTTATCCCATGGTAACTCAATATACAGCAGTCTGATATGAATTTTTCACAGAGGTATTGATGCATTTACATCATTCAGACAGCAAGATGTAAAATCTACAGGGAAAACCTTCTCGTTGAGAAAAATACAGAACTTGGTTTACTAGATGAATTATCTGTTCTAGTAAGTGCCTCAAAAACTCACCCATTTGTATTAGCAGCTCATCTTGAATGCAGAGCTATTTCCTTGATATGACAAGCAGGAATCATGCTATTTAAAATAACAGCTCTTCATGTCTGCACTTTCTTCCCACACAATCAAGATTTCAACAATTATGTCTAATTGGGGAATATATTTTATCACCTTGTAGTTTTTGTTCTGAGTTAATTACATGACTTTGTAGCCTGTAAATTTAAGCATGGGAATAGTGGCAAATCATTATTGTCATCTTGTTACTAAACGTGGATTCAAAAATGCAATGCATAAACTACAGTGCTTTAGAAACTCATGAAACTAACAACTGATTCACCAACTGTCTGTATGTGAAGCTACAAATACAGTTATCACTGATAAGATCTGCTCTATAAGGCATTAGAAATACACGACCAGTGAAATAATGAAAAGCTTTGGTTTATTTATTTGTTGTGTGGTATTGAGTATAGGAACTATTCAGGAAATGCTGGAGTTGAAGTTCAGAGGTCTAGTTGCTCTATATCCAAACCCAAAGGGACAAATTTTGTTTTACTATTGAAGGCTTTTCTTTTTTTTAAAGAATCCTTAATATAAAGTCAAAGGCTCAGATCCCACCCTATTATAGAATGTTCATAGAAGCTCATGGTATATTGCTAAATATTTTCATTAATGGGAATTCAGTCTACTAAACATTTTACAGCAGAAGTATCAAACTAGCTGATATACTCTGAAATCTATTTAGTAATAGATATTTGCAATCGATAAAAGGGTACACAAGCACAAAAGGAAGACAACTCATGTACTGCATGGAGTACTGTGGGTGCACTCCAAAGCATGAGACTTGATCTTAACAGCACTTCAGGGTACTTAGCAAGTCTTGCAATACAGAGTAGCAGCGTACTGTGCCAGCCAGACAGTAAAGGCCAGCAGCAGAAGGTAAAACAGATTTTAGGAGCTGTTAACAACTTTAGTGTGACCCACTTTCGAAACAGAAAGCATGACAGAACAAAGTGCCTAACAGCTTTTAAAAGTTGTTTTACCTTTTGCCAGAGGAACATGTCATTTCTAGCTGCTGTACCCCTCAGATCTCTCTGAACATGCAGAACATCTTGGATTTTGTCTAGCATTTTTGCCTATTTTTGTAATTTTTTTTATTTTTTTTGGTAAATCACTGAGGATTACAGTCAGGCAGTATAATGCCAAACACTAGAGTTTCTTTCTTCTTATTGTTTAGAAAATGCATGTTAAAGCAAAATCTGTTCTACTAACATTTTTAAGTGAATTTTAGAAATATTATCTCTGATTTTGGTCATCCCCAACCCCCCCCCCCTGAATTCTTAAGGAAAGAAATTGAGTACACTGCTGTATGCTTAACAGCATTTGCTAAGTGCTTTACTGGCATACAAAGCCAAGAAAACACTTTGCGCTACAATACTTTCTCTTTTTTTTTCCCTGCAACTGGTATTACATGTAGAAGATTAATTTCCATGTGCTACAAAGAATTATGATCAGGTTTGTGATCATAGCCCTCTATTATAAGATATCTGCAGGCATGCCAAGATTCACCTCTCAAGCTTGCTCTCAAGGTAAATTTCTTGGCATCCACGTCACAAACACATAATTAGTTAGTTATGATGAGAGACCTGATCATAATCCTCTGTGTCAGAAAGCATTAATAAACAGCAGCTATAAAGAAAGTGGAAACTAAAGTGCAACAGAAGGGATACGAATGGTAAAGTGAACAGGTTGAGCTTATCCTAGTTTCATATATGCTGTCAAATAGTCTCAAGGACAAAAGTATACTTAGTATCCAGATAGTCAGATGTTTTCCATTTGAAGGCACACAGAGTCCTAACATGCACAAATTGAAATTAAGGGCACTTCAATCCCAATTATCAGTGTTTTAGAAATAAATTCAGGAGACATTTTCTCTGATAGGGCTTCACTCTTCCACATATCTCCCATGCAAGGGTGCTTTATTTCTAATCCCTTTCCTAAATATTTGTTTTGAGTTCTGCAACTAATAAGTATTGCCATGTTCCCATTTGAGATATTCTGTCTCAAAATATTTAGAATATCAGACACCTGCATACATTCCATTATCAGGCATCTATTACAACTTGCTTCACACTCCTGCTTACAGAGAAAACTGCATTCTTATAAACATACAGCCATTATACCTTACATCCACATCAGAGTTCCTTATATGTGTAATTTGTGCTCAACTGTTCATAGTTATCCAGCAGAAATAATGCAAATATAGTAAAATAATCTTCTGCAACTTTGTATTGTGTTGGCATAATGCTTAAAATAATCCTTGCTAGATCCCAAGGTAATTAATTTGTAATCTGAATGAAATAGTTTAAAAAATAATACATTTAACAGACAAAGTTTTGACACACTTCAGCAGAGCAAGTAAAATGCATCTACATTCACTCTGTATGAGATATTTCCACTGTCAGTGTAATATAGTTTTATCACTCTCTGTCCCAGTGTCAAAAATAACATTTATAGGTTCATAGTTTCATAGGTTGGTACTAGGCTATCAGCCCTAGGGCCTATACAAGCCTAGCCATAACAATTCCCTGGCTATTACTTCCCTGGTCCCCTGTCTAACGATTGATGTGATCCCTGGGGTGAATTTCCTATCTCCCATCCAATCGTCAAAGTTCTTTTTGAAAACAGCCAAAGAGGCGCTCAGCTTGACATGTATGGACAGTCTATTCCAGAGTATGGGGAGTCTCTGGGTCAGGAACTTATACCTCCAGCATGTTTTGTTCATTGACCAGGTTTAGATCCCTGGAGCGTGTGGCTCTGAAGGATTGGGATTTCTTTAAGTATAGCATGTCCAACAGCTCTGGGTTTGACATGGCCTTGTATGTTAAGCAGAGATCGCCTCGGAGCAAGTGATATGCGACAGACTATAGCTGGAGTTTTTTTTAGACGGTCAGCATAAGGCATCTGCTTTAGGCTTGTGATTCTTTTAGTGAGGTATTTCTGTGGCCTTTCCAGTTGTTGCAGATGTCTTGTGAGGTACATACCAAACGCGGCGTTGTACTCTATAATGGGTCTAATGAGGGATGAGTACAATGGGACAATGACCTCTTTTTTTCTGGCTGAAAAGCCCTTAATGATGAGGTGTGCCACATAGAAGGATTTCCTGACTGTTGTGGTGATGTGGTTATCGAAGGTGAGACCACTGTCCACTTGTGTCCCTTAAGTCCCTTATCACACTTTTGGTGTTTAGTGTACTGCCACTTATGTGGTGATTCATGGGTACATGTTTTTTTCCAAAGGAGATAACTATACATTTCTTGGCATTGAGCTTGAGCCCATGGATCTGGCACCAAGCATCTGTATCTGTAAGGCCCTTTTGTAGAATATCCACATCATTTGAGGATTCAATAATGGCTCCCAGTTTGCAGTCATCTGCGAACTTTGTTAGCCAGAGTCCTTTAGTGCTGGCCTGTACTTCAGAGAAGTAGACGCCAAACAAGAGCGTTCCCAGGACTGAACCCTGTGGTACTCCACTTGTTACTTGTCTGGAGATGGATTTTGAGTTGGCTACTTTTACAGTGTGGGTTCTGTCAGTAAGCCAGTTGGCAACCCATCGAGTGACATAGGGATTAATACCCAGCTTAGTAAGTTTATCTATGATTCCAGAGTGGGGGATGGTGTTGAAGGCCTTGGCGAGGTTCAGATAGGCTGTGTGGACTGCCTTGCCCTCGTCCGTGGCTCTGGATACTGATTCGAAGAAGTCAATCAGGTTGAGGTGACAAGATCGTCCCTTTACAAAACCAAACTGGGTGGGGTCCAATGTTTGAAGGTTGCCAATGTCTTTGTTTATAAGTTCCATGATAATGCATTCCATGGCTTTGCAGATCAGGCTTGTCAGACTGATAGGACGATAGTTCCTGGGATCCAAGATGGATCCCCCCTTGTGGAGTGGGATAATTGTAGCTGTGCACCATTCATTGGGCATGAAGCCTGAGGTGAGGCTATGATTAAACATGACACTTAGGTGAGGTGCCCAGTTCAATTTGTAGTTCATGTAGTACACAGCCCGAGATGTCATCTGGTCCCATGGATGCTGTAGTCTTAGCTTTGGAGAGTGTGTTTTTTACCTGTGTGGCCGTGATTACCAGAATTTGGCAATCTTTTGGTATTGAGCTGGACCCTTTAGAGGGTGAGGGGGGGTGAAGTTGGCACTGAATCAATCTGCCAGGATACTGGCAATATCCTTGGGATCAGTATATTTAATGCCATGCTGTTGTAGCTCAGAACAGATCTGAGCATTGCCATTTAGATTCCTGACATAACTATAGAATGCCTTGTGGTTGTCCTTGGAATCTTTGGCAATTTTATTTTCATTACTAGCTTTGGAGGATTTTATGAGGGATCTCAGCTTCTTACTGAGGCTGGTAAGGAAGTATTTTGCATCTTGGTTTTCTGCAACAGTTTCTTTCTTCTGTTGTATAGTTTGTTTATGGCAGGGGACCACCAGATTGGCTTCTTTTTTATGGAGGAGAGCATCTTGGTTCAATTTGGAATGGCATGATTCATGCACGAGTGGATGTTCTCGTACAGTGCCTTAGTGTAGGATTCAGCAGTCAAACTTTTAGTTCCCGTCTGGATGGGTGTCATGAAGTTTGTAACTTCTGACTTGAGTAGCATGAAGTTGGCTTTGGAGAAGTTTTTTATGGAGACTTTATTTATTTACTTGCATGCATATATGTTTTTTAAAGTAGTGCCATAATGCTTAATTCATACAATTTCCAAAAAATTGTAGAATAATTGCAGCAGATTATTATGAACCTTTTGGACTAATAAAATAAAAGAAAATACTGTAATATATATGCCCTTATTTGTTTTTCTCAAAACCAGTGCTTCACAGATAATCAAACTGAAATAATTTTAAATGCAGAATTTAAATTGCCTCATGTACCGTTCCCTACTAAATCCTCTCCTTCTGAATAACAGGTCGTAGGTAATTCTCCTCCCATCTCAGATATATCTGTAAAGCCCTTATTAAATAGGTTGATACATTCTAGTGAGATATATGCTGAATGATCAATAACCACTTCAAAAGAACTTTTATCAAACAATTTGAATGAAGCTGCATTTTAGTTAAAATTCATTCTTAATCATTTATCTACACAGGCAAAACACCCGTAAAATACTATGCTGTCCATCCATTAATGTAACAAATTCCAAATTCATTGTCTCTTGGAGGAAAAAACAGAAATGCAAAATGTCTAATTTTCACTGATGAAACTTTTTGATTATGTGGTCTCAACTAGTCTTCATCAAATTAGTCAGTGATAAATTGAAAAATAATGGTCATAGCCCTACTGCCATTCTTCAGCCTGGAACTTAAGGAGTGATTTTTCTTGCTTTGCAAATGCATCCCTTATTCATTCAGTTATTCAGTCATTCATTGTCTGATCACCCACTTAAAGCAGTTCAGGGCTGTAGAGATGGCATAGCACTCTGGCCACTAGGCAAAGTGAAACTAATCCTGGATTTGACACAAGCCCATCCAGGATGCAATATATACTCTGTACACATGGCACATGCACTATTGGCAATTTGGAGGATAGCCAGTTAACCTTTAGCACATCTTTGAAATGCAGGAGGAAATGAAACTACACAAAAATAAAAAATAAAACACATGAGCATAGATAACACATCCAGAATAAAATGAAAATATTTTATTGCTGAAAGTACCATAACATTCTAATCCACGGTGGTGCAGCGGTAGCGTTGTTACCTCACAGCAAGAGGCTTGGCAGCTTAGTGGAACACGCAAAGAGCTTGCAGGTGCCCCTCCTGGGGGAAAGGGATGGTTTTGGTTCCCTACTGGCTTGCACTGCAGCTCCACTGACAGAGCTCCTTCTGGACAGCAGAGGCTTATTATGCAGTGGAGGCTTGGAAGGGCAGATATGGGTGTGCTCATGCAAGTTTGTGATGGTAACCATGTTTTGGTGTATGTGGAGGAGCATGCATGCATGCATGCTCAGGGGGTGCACAGGCAAGCGTTGTAATCATGTCAGTGCTCATGTCACCAACAGAGGAGTGGTTATGTAAATAAGTGAAAAAAATGTTGTTATTGCCAGGATGTCAGCAATAACATAAAGTACCGTGTGGTTGCATGGATGATGGCCCCTTGTGGAGGTTTATGGTCAATCGGTACAGAGATAGCAGTGCACATTGCTTTAGCTATGAATTTTTAGTCATATAATTAGACTTTTTCAGTATCTAATGTAAATAGCATTTGCTAATTGGCACAATCCGAATGGACACAACTGTCCCTTTTCAGCAGAGTCCAGGGAAATAAAGATCCAGAGAAATTACAGTTATCAGATACAGAAACTTAAACACTCAATACATACTAGACAGCTAGCAATTCAACAAGAAAAATGTATGTGTCAACAACTCTCCTGCTGAAATAGACATCTCTTTCAAAATGTTCTGCTTGTGACCTTTGTTTCCCCTTTCTTAAACATTGTTTCAAATACCCATCACCACATAAATGCATCCACACCACAGAGTATGAACGCACCATGTTAGCTATATAACTAATGACGTAATGAAAGTGATCAATGTAAAGCTGAGAAATGCACAGTTCCAGTTCCCTACAAAGTTATGAGTATAAGAATATCCAATTCACTTTGACTTAAACCTCGTATTCCTGGCATGTGACACTGACTAAAAATAAGTTCTAAATTAGATCTGACAACTGTATCCATTCATTACATCCTAAAATATATTTTTCTCAAAAAGAATCAGCGTTTTGCATCACCATGATATATGCATAAATTGGCCTGAAATGTAATTTGTAAGATCCAGAAATGTACTCTTGAATGTGCAGTGCAGCTTCGTCTGCGAGAGGCATCTACAGGGCGACACAATGATAGATATATTGTACTTGGAAAATACAATAAAAAGAAATACAAGAGTGAAACAAAGAAGGTAGCAGCAGTATAAGAAGAAGAGTGCAAGATAAATAAATACAGGAAAAAATCAGCAGTGCATACATGATGCATACAAACCATATGATGTCATGTAGTTTAAAATCTACATATTGCTACATAATAATTAGAAAATAAAGTATTAGCAGATAGGGAGACGATGACCTGACTTAATTAACAGCAAACAAGAAAAAGAAAAATAATCTGGTTCCACACAGCAGTGAAGATCAATATGTCCTTTATTGTAGTAGGTAAGCGCTTTCTCGGAATAACATCTGCTTCATCAGACCAACAAAGATAGAATAGCAGTTACATTTTTAAACACTGAAACATCCAATCAAAAATCAGATAAAATGTGCATCATAGCTAAAAGCCATGTGATAAAATACATCTGTAGAATATATAGAGCATTAAAAAATTGAGCGTTAAAAAATAGAATAAAACAGACTAAATGAACAATATGTACTTAAAACTGGTAAATACAATAGTAAAAAATAGTAAAAGATGGACTATTGAAATATACATGATAAAATATTAAAAGAGAGATCAATGCTTTAATGGCCGTGCTTTAAGAAAGGGTTTCAGGGAAACTCTGTTGTTTAAACCAGGAGGTTTATCAGCTTGAACGCGCAAATTCCATTTCTGTTCACTAGATTCTGTTCTATTATTTATGTCACCTCCTCTCTTGGTACTATGCAGAATCTCTAGTACCATAAAGCTAAATTTATGTCTTTTACCCTCTTTAGCTACATGCAGTGATAGTGTGCTGGTTTCTTTAACATTCCTGATATCCCTAAGGTGTTCAAGTATTCTATCCTTAAACACCCTGTTCATTTTCCCCTGTGTAAAATGAGAAGCAGGTAGTACAATAGCAAAAATAGACAACATTTTTTGTTCGACAATCTGCATAAAAAGCAGTATCTATCTTAAAACCCAAAGTGGGATAGGTGAAATGATTACCAATATGTATATGTGTACAGGCCATACAATTCCTACACATATATGTACCAAGTCTATCAGATATTATAGTTGATTTAGTATTAAAGGATCAATAACAGAGCTGACTCTCAAGTGATCTATTATTTCTAAAAGCAAAATCTGGCTGTGTGCCATTGACCCCATTCAACTCATATACAGTAGACAGAATATCCCAGTTCTTTTTAATAATATCACATGCTACATGCACATTACTGGCAAAGGTCAATGGCATCCTTAGTTCATTCCTAGAGGTATCAGTGGAAGCATCACTTGAGAAAGTATTGTCAATATTATCCCTGTTGTTAATACTAGTGAGAAGGGGGGAAAAGTATGGCTGGCACTGACCTGATCTATGCCGCCATCCTTCTGGTATTTGAGAATCAATAAGTTTACTACTATAGCCTCTTTCTAAAAATTCTTGTTTAAGTGTTTGTAATGCAACAATGAGACTATCATCATCATTAAAAAGTCTCATAGTTCGGAATATCTGTCCTTTCAACACACTGAATTTCGTATGATTCGGATGCATACTGCCATAGTGTAGAACATTATTCTTTCTAACAGTTTTCTTATACAAAGTAGTAGACACAGTGGATACATTATTTTTAGTAACTTTAACATCCAAAAACTCTACTTCTTTATCAGAATATTCATAGGTAAATCTCAAAAAAGTATTCAACTGATTTAAGTATAAAAGAAACTCTTGTAGCCGCTGCTCTGAGCCATGCCACAACAAAAAAATATCATCCACAAAACGTTTATACCATTTGATGTTAACCTGGTATTCATTATTCAAAAGTACATGTTTAGCTTCCCAATTAGCTAGGGATAGGTTGGCGTAGCTGTTAGCACAAGCTGTGCCCATAGCTATGCCAACTTTTTGTGCATAACAAACATCATTAAAAATAAACACATTGTTTTCTAGGATGATTTCCAAAAGTGTGCAAATAAGTGTCACCTTCGTATCAGGGGTGTTTCTCTCATGCAGTAATTCTCTGACATTTTCAATTTCCCATTCATTGGGTATAAAAGTGAACAATGATTCAATATCCAGAGTTACAAATAAACATTGTCCTAAGATAATTTCATTTTGTTTAGACAGCTCATTTAAAAAACTCTTGGTATCCTTTAAAACAGTGCTACAATTAGCCAAGGCAGCATGCAAAGTCTTTTCTATGAAAATAGAAAGTGGCTCAGTTACCCACCTTCGGCCTGAAACTATAGGGTGCATAGGTGGAGTTAAGGGATTCTTATGTATTTTGGGTAGACCATATATCAAAGGGACTGTTGGATGTTTTACCTTGAAATATTCAAACGGTTGCTCAGATATCATACCTGTTATTAATAAATCAAAGCTCAAAAACTGTACTTTTTCTATGACACTACTGAGTATATGCATAGGTAAAATGGCATACGTATCAATGTCAATGAGATGACTTAACATAGATTCTATATATTCGTCCTTATCGATGGCAACAATACCATCTCTTTTATCAGCTGGACATATTTCTATACTATTGTAACTCTGCAGCTGATAAATTACTAAAATTATTAGTTTGCTTATCTAGAGACTTCTCTCTAAGTTGTTTTTCACAAAGGTCAATGAACAGATCTATAGTAGAATTACTAGGTGGTATGTAAGTGCTGGGTTTTCTAAATATACAATCAGCATTATTAGAATTACCAAGCATAGCTTTGAGTGTAAGAGTTCTGCCAAAAAGGTGTAGGTCTTTAATTACCTCTGTTATGTCCATTCTTTAAGCCAGAACAAAAGTTAAACCTTTCTTTAACACAGATAATTGTGAGTCAGTTAAAGTTAAAGTAGAGATATTGTGAACTAAGCTTGTTTGTATCTCTTTCCTGACCTTATTTCGTCCTCCTGGCTGTGTAGTCGTCATGTACGTTGATTTTGCAGGCGATTCCTCGATCTGCCACTTATAGGCAGATGTTGTTTCAATAAAAAATGTCCACGGGTGGATCCTGATAGTACAGAGGCCTGCTCTGTGGAATTCAGACTCGCACTGGAGACCATGCTTGTTTTAGGTCTAACAGCTGCAGTGCTTCTGCTAGCATCAGAGTGACTGCTTACAGCAGCTACAGAAGTAATTAGGTTGACTTCTGAAACAATTCCCCCATTTACAGGAACAATAGGAACATTGGGTAAAAGTTCTGTGGGTTCTGTAGAAGTGGTAGTTTTATTAGCATTTGCATATGCTGCTTGTTCATCTGAAACAGTTGAATGCAATGTAGTTCTGGGTCTTACAGAGCTCCGCCCATTTCCTGTTATATACTGTATGTTGGAGTTAGTATTAACTCTTTCATTTACCCAAGAGAAGCCATTACCTTTTTTAAAATCCTTCAAATCCCTTTGTAATTTTTTTGTTTTTGGTAGCAGAAAGTCTCTTGTCATATCCAGTAATATTTTCAAACAACAAATCCATTTTATCACCAACAAGTTCATCTGAATAGGTATTGTTAATTATGTTTTGCAACTCAGTGATTTCATTAGATAGTTTTAGCTCCTCTGGTCTAAAAAATTCGATAAGGAGCTGCATATATTTAGCACTGCACTCAAGGTTAAGTAACTGCCAGCGCCTAAGTAGCTCAGGATAAGCTTGCCCATAACTGGGCATGGTGAGAACCCTAAGTCCCCTTGGTGCTATATTAAGGCTCAGTGAAGCCTCAAGATGAAAGTGCTGCCACTGCAAGCACTTAAACTTATAAAGTTTATTCTCCAGATTGCGATAGTCATCTCTGAAAGCTGTAGATAAATCAGGATTTTCTGGAGTCAGTGATGTTGTCTGCATATAAGTTCCATTAAGTAATGGATTTGTTTGAAAGTCCAATAAAGTAGACAAACGATAGTTGTTCCTCCTATTAGATGGCAAATCCATCAAAGGTACAAAGTTGTCCAAATGATCCATTTCATTTCCTGCCATGCTTGGTTCAAAGATAAAGAAAATATACCAAACGAAAACAGTCCTTGAACCAAAAAAGGAATCAGATGCAAAAACCAGAGAATACAAGAAAAAGAAAAATAATGTGGTTCCACACAGCAGTGAAGATCAATATGTCCTTTATTGTAGTAGGCAAGTGCTTTCTCGGAATAACATCTGCTTCCTCAGACCAACAAAGATAGAATAGGAGATGTCCTTCGTGGTTCACTGTTGCAGTCATGACTGTAGGGTTCTTCCTGCCAGCAGCAGCCCTCGATCGGCCAGAATCACAAAGTCTGGATTGGGAGTCAGCTGAGGTCGCTTTTATCCTGATGTCAATGCGCCGGAAGTATGAAGACCTCAGCCGACACCATTACCTCAGTCTTTCTTGCCGCGCGGTGCCCTGAGCAGTTCGCTGATGCCGGTCGGCCTACTCCTGTCTGTTTTTGGATTTACTTCCAGGATTTTTCATTTTATAAGATAAGTACCCTGTTGGGGAGGTCTTTTTCTTGCTCAAGTCAGATGTCAGAAAAAGTTAATAATTGTATTTCTTGTGGGAAACAAATACCTCAGAGGGATTTTCACTCTTATTGTATTCCATGCCTGAGGCCTGACCACGACGTTGCTAATTGTGGTTTTTGTGCTAGATTTAATCAGCGTACTATTAGACGTAGGTACAACTTTGCCTTCTACTATTTTGGTAAAAGGTTTAATTATAATATGTCTTTGGATTCTTTTCCGGCTTCTAGTGTGTGTCTAAGAGGTGCAAAGATAAAGACAGGCCTCCGAGGTCCAAAGCAGAGGATATTCCTCATTTATTGCCAGTTGCTGGTTCGTCGGTCGTCAGTGAGGCGCCTTTGCAGGCCCTGTCGTCCACCTTTTTTGAACCAATTGCCTGTACCAACTCCAGTGTGGAGCTGATGGGGCCTTCAGAATTGCCAGGGAATGGACCTTCGGATACTACTCCCTCAGTTGGGTCTGGAGCCGGTAGGCAGGTACCGGCTTCTGAGGGAGTTTTCAGGCCTTCACAGCTTCATGTAAATATGGATTCAGTTTTGCATTCTAAGACAATGACTAAGGCTCCAGCTAAAAAGAAATGGCAAGCACAGACGCCTTTTGATCAGGGTCCTAGGCCTCAAAGGCAGATGCTTAGGATGGCTGAAGATTTGTTATCTATGATCAGGGGTTCTCATCCCCCTCCTGACAAAAAGACTAGATTACAGTCTGATTATGATTCTTCAGACCAAATTTCTGTTTCTTCTGCTTCCCTTGAGCAGGATTGTTCCTTTCCTCCTTATGAGGATTCTGATGCTGAAGATTCCTTTCCTTCAGCCTCTCCTCCTGAGGATTATTCTTTTGGTGAAACTTTGCATGATATGAGGGAGCTTTTTCACTGGGAAGGGCAGGAATTCTCTGAAACCAAGAAAAGGCTTAGGGATTTTCTTCTTCTCCATCAGCATAAGCCTCTTGCTATTCCTCCTGTATTGGACATTGTAGATGATGTTTTTTTCAGAAGCTTCCCTCTCTCCTGATTCTTTTCCCCCTACTCCAGTCAAACCGGATAGGTATTATAGGGTTCTAGATTCTCACAGGTTTCTTTTTAAGAATCTTTCACCTGATCCGGAAACAATTTCTCAGGGCCCTAAGGGTGTTAAAGCGGCCTCTGCTAAACATCCTATTCCCTCTGACCGAGAGTCCAGGGCTTTGGAAAGATGGGGTAAAAAAGTTTATACTTCTGCTACATTGTCTATTAGAGCTTTGAACTGTCAATTTCATATGCTAAAGTATCAGCAATACCTTTTGTCTGTATTTAAACAAAAGATGTCAGCTGTTTCTATTGGTGCGGATGATAAGGAGTTACAGGATTTATTGCATGCTATTGAACAAGTGGGTAAACATACCCTGCATTGTGGTTTTGATTCTTTGGAAGCTTCTTGTAGGGCTGCAACAACTGGCGCAGTTATTAGAAGACATGCTTGGTTAAAGGAACAAAGCTTGCCGGATCAGGTTAAAGCCAAACTTTTGGATGCCCCTTTGCAGCACGATGTTTTGTTTGGGACCAAAGCTGAAGAGGTATTAAAGAAAATGGAGGACAAAGCCAAATCTATGCAGACGGTTAAGGATTTTCTACAGGTGCAACCTCCTAGATTTAGCAGGCACTGGCCAGCTAAACCTTGGTCCTTTCCGAGCTCAGACAGGCCTCAGAGAAGCAGATTCAGGCATTCCAGAGGTAGGGGACAGGCACAAACCCTTTTTAGGAATAGGCAGTGGACTGCCCCCTCTCCCAAAGGAGGTGAAGATAAGTCTCAACCCTACCGGAAACAGTCTTTATGACTCTCCCTTTCTGGTTCCAGGGGCTCCTCTCCTGGAAGCACCTTTGGGAGGAAAGATTTCTCTTTTTTATCAAAATTGGGGCCGCATAACCCTGGACAAATGGGTTCTGGACATAGTCTCAAGAGGTTACAGATTTCATTTCCACACCTTGCCAAAATCGAACGGTTGGCCAGATCTGCCAAATCATCAATGGGCAGAGGCACAACTGCAGGTTCAGTCCTTCTTAGCTATGAGGGCCATAGAATTAGTACCAGATTTAGAAATAGGGCAAGGTTTTTATTCAAGACTTTTCCTGGTTCCCAGGAAGGAAAATTCATGGAGACCAATTCTGGACCTTTCCATACTAAACACCTTCCTAGATGTACCAAAATTCAAGATGCTCACTCTGCATCAGCTGCTGCCTATGTCGGGCAAGAACGCTTGGAAGGTGACTCTGGACTTAAAGGAAGCTTACCTGCATATTTCTATAAGGTGAGAGTGCAGAAGGTATCTGAGATTCAAAGCGGGCTCGAAGCATTACCAGTTCTCTGTGCTACCCTTTGGCTTATCTACTGCGCCCAGGGTCTTTACAAAGTGCCTGGCACCAATGATGGCATTTTGCAGACAGAAGGGGATTCATATATACCCTTATCTGGATGACTGTCTTATTCAAGCAGATGACAAAGACACTCTACTTCAGCATCTAGCTTTTGTGCAGCATCTTCTACAGTACCTCGGATTCACAGTAAATCTAAAGAAGTCAAATCTGGTGCCCACACAACAGATTACTTTCCTGGGTGCTCTTCTGAGTACTACAACCCAGATGGCTTCCTTGACACCAGACAAAAAAGCACAACTGGCTTCTTTTTTCCAACACCTGGTTTCAATGAAACAGCTGACTGCAAGAAAGGTTCTGCAGGCTTTAGGTTACATGGCTTCCTGCATTCTCCTAATACCATATGCAAGACTGCATATGAGGAAACTACAGTGGTACCTCAAGAGTGTGTGGTCTCAGCATTACCACAGTTTGAAAACAGTGATCACGATTTTGTCTTGTCTACAGCAAGAGTTTCTTTGGTGGGCCGAAGCCTGTCTCCAGAACAAGGGGAGGCCTTTTTGTCCTCCACCAACCAACCAAGTTCTGACAATGGATGCTTCAGATTATGCCTGGGGAGCCCACATGCACGGGAGATGTCTTCATGGTGTTTGGACAAAGGAGCAAATTCACCTGCACATAAATTTGAAGGGGATGCTCGCCGTTCAGAATGCTCTGATAGCCTTCAGGGACTTTCTTTTACCAGGGCAATTGTTGATAAAGACAGACAACACTACTGTGATGTGGTACATAAACAAGCAGGGGGGCTCTCACTCTTACCCCCTGTGCAGGTTAGCCATGGCTCTGTGGTACACTGTGCTGACCTGCAGAGTCCCCTTACAGGCACAATTCCTGCCAGGAAAAGACAACACTCTGGCAGACACATTGAGCAGGACACTTTCGGATCCACACGAATGGATGTTGGATGTTCGGATATTCAGGATGATAGTACAGGCATGGGGATGTCCGGACATAGATCTTTTTGCATCCCCTCAGAATCATCAACTTCCAACATTCTGCACCAGGACCTACCACAAACTAGCATGGCAAGTGGATGCCCTCTCGTTCAGTTGGAAACACCTCTCAGTATATGCTTTTCCTCCTTTTCCTCTTCTACCTCGGGTACTTCTGAAGATAAAATAGGACAGACCGCAAATGATTTTACTGGCTCCCAATTGACCTTGACAATTCTGGTATTCCACTCTGATGAACCTAGTTCAGGAGCCTCCCTGGATTCTGCCTCAAATCCCTCATCTACTGTCTCAACAGGATGGCCGGATCCTGCACAGTCATGTCAAAACTCTGAATCTAGCTGCCTGGCGGATCCAGGGTCTGTAAACACCTCTACTTTTTCCAAACAGGTAATGGATGTAATCCTTGAAGCTAGACAGCCTAGCACTAGGAAATCTTATGCAGGTAAATGGAAAAGATTTTGCTCCTGGAATCAAGTCCAAGGTGGTGATTCTACTGTTCCGAACATTCCTCTGATTTTAAAGTATCTGGCAGAGTTGTTACATACGGGCCTATCTTTTTCATCTATTAAGCTTCATGCTTCTGCTATTTCTGCACATTACAATATGGATCCTCCAATTTTTTCTCATCCATTACTTAAACAATTTCTTAGAGGGGCTAAGAATGTTTTGCCCCCTATAAGAGCACCTGTTCCCACTTGGGATCTTAACTATGTTTTGGAAAAATTAACCTTGTCTCCTTTTGAACCTGTAGCTTCCATGGATTTAAAATTTTTGTCTTGGAAAACTGCTTTTCTTTTAGCTATAACCTCTGCTAGAAGAATTTCGGAATTGCAAGCACTCATGGCTGTGGAACCCTTCATTATTTTTCATCAGGACAGGGTTTCCCTAAGGACTAATCCCACCTTTATGCCTAAGGTGGTTTCGGCAGTGGCCTTGAATCAGACTATTCACTTGCCTACTTTTTATCCTAATCCTCAAAGTGAGGAAGAAAGTCTTTTGCACTCTTTGGACGTGCACAGGCAGCTTCGTTTTTACCTGGACAGGACCAAGAGATTCTGGAAATCTGATCAGTTGTTTGTCGCTTATGCTCCTACTGTTCTAGGGAAAGCAATCACTAAGCAAACTATTTCTAAGTGGATTGCCCACTGCATCAAGTTCTGTTACTCTTTTCATGGCAATCCAGTTCCTGTTAATATTAGGACTAATTCTACCCGGGCTACTGCTACTTCAGCAGCCTTTCTTTGTGGGGTTCCTACCAAGGATATTTTAGAGGCTGCTACTTGGAGTTATGTGCATACTTTTACTAAGCATTACAACCTCCCTCTCTATTCTAAATCTAGGGCTGGTTTTGCTTCTGCGGTTTTGCAAGGTTTTGTGGCCGCTCCTTCTGTTTCTCCTCCAGCCACCCTTTCTAAGCTTTGGGACTCAACCCTACAGTCATGACTGCAACAGTGAACCACGAAGGACATAGTACAGTTGTGTACTCTTACCATAAATGTAGATGTTCGACTGTGTTCACTGTTGCAGTCTGAGTTACCCTCCCTCGTACCCCCTCTTTTGTTTTTTCTTTGAGTATTGTCTGTTATGAGGTATTTTGGCTGTTGAGGTTTTGGGCACCTGACATCTGGGGCAAGAAAAACTGGGGTAATGGCATCGGCTGAGGTCTTTATACTTCCGGCGCATTGACATCAGGATAAAAGCGACCTCAGCTGACGCCCAATCCAGACTTTGGGATTCTGGCCGATCGAGGGCTGCTGCTGGCAGGAAGAACCCTATTGTCATTACTGCAACAGGGAACACACACAAACATCTACATTTATGGTAAGAGTACACAACTGTACTTTACATTTTTAAACACAAAAAACATCCAATCAAAAATCAGATAAAATGTGCATCATAGCTAAAAGCCATGTGATAAAATACATCTGTAGAATATATAGAGCATTAAAAAATAGAATAAAACAGACTAAATGAACAATATGTACTTAAAACAGATAAATACAATAGTAAAAATAGTAAAAGATGGACTATTGAAATATACAGGATAAAATATTAAAAGAGAGATCAATGCTTTAATGGCCGTGCTTTAAGGAAGGGTTTCAGGGAAGCTATTGTTTAAACCAGAAGGTTTATCAGCTTGAAAGCGCAAAATCCATTTCTGTTCACTAGATTCTGTTCTATTATATATGTCACCTCCTCTCATGGTACTATGCAGAATCTCTAGTACCATAAAGCTAAATTTATGTCCTTTACCCTCTTTAGCTACATGTAGTGATAGTGCGCTGGTTTCTTTAACATTCCTGATATCCCTACGGTGTTCAAGTATTCTATCCTTAAACACCCTGCTCGTTTTCCCTATGTAAAATGAGAAGCAGGTAGTACAATAGCAAAAATAGACATTACTATTTTTTACTATTGTATTTACCAGTTTTAAGTACATATTGTTCATTTAGTCTGTTTTATTCTATTTTTTAACGCTCAATTTTTTAATGCTCTATATATTCTACAGATGTATTTTATCACATGGCTTTTAGCTATGATGCACATTTTATCTGATTTTTGATTGGATGTTTTAGTGTTTAAAAATGTAACTGCTATTCTATCTTTGTTGGTCTGATGAAGCGGATGTTATTCCGAGAAAGCACTTACCTACTACAATAAAG
This sequence comes from Protopterus annectens, assembly GCF_019279795.1. Classification (NCBI taxonomy): domain Eukaryota; kingdom Metazoa; phylum Chordata; order Ceratodontiformes; family Protopteridae; genus Protopterus; species Protopterus annectens. The sequence continues at coordinate 220,366,932 of NC_056748.1, forward strand.
GACATATTGATCTTCACTGCTGTGTGGAACCAGATTATTTTTTCTTTTTCTTGAATTCTCTGGTTTTTGCATCCGATTCCTTTTTTGGTTCAAGGACTGTTTTCGTTTGGTATATTTTCTTTATCTTTGAACCAAGTATGGCAGGAAATGAAATGGATCGTTTGGACAACTTTGTACCTTCGATGGATTTGCCATCTAATAGGAGGAACAACTATCGTTTGTCTACTTTATTGGACTTTCAAACCAATCCATTACTTAATGGAACTTATATGCAGACAACATCACTGACTCCAGAAAATCCTGATTTATCTACAGCTTTCAGAGATGACTATCTCAATCTGGAGAATAAACTTTATAAGTTTAAGCGCTTGCAGTGGCAGCACTTTCATCTTGAGGCTTCACTGAGCCTTAATATAGCACCGAGGGGACTTAGGGTTCTCACCATGCCCAGTTATGGGCAAGCTTATCTTGAGCTACTTAGGCACTGGCAGTTACTTAACCTTGAGTGCAGTGCTAAATATATGCAGTTACTTATCAAATTTTTTTAGACCAGAGGAGCTAAAACTATCTAATGAAATCACTGAGTTGCAAAACATAATTAACAATACCTATTCAGATGAACTTGTTGGTGATAAAATGGATGTGTTGTTTGAAAATATTACTGGATATGACAAGAGACTTTCTTCTACCAAAAACAAAAAATTACAAAGGGATTTGAAGGATTGAAAGGAAGGTAATGTCTTCTCTTGGGTAAATGATAGGGTTAATACTAACTCCAACATACAGCATATAACAGGAAATGGGCGGAGCGCTGTAAGACCCAGAACTACATTGCATTCAACTGTTTCAGATGAACAAGCAGCATATGCAAATGGTGTTAAAACTACCACTTCTACAGAACCCACAGAACTTTTACCCAATGTTCCTATTGTTCCTGTAAGTGGGGGAATTGTTTCAGAAGTCAACCTAAATACTTCTGTAGCTGCTGTAAGCAGTCACTCTGATGCTAGCACAAGCATTGCAGCTGTTAGACCTAAATCAAGCATGGCTTCCAGTGTGAGTCTGAATTCCACAGAGCAGGCCTCTGTACTATCAGGCTCCACCCGTGGACATTTTTTATTGAAACAACCTCTGCCTATAAGAAGCAGATCGAGGAATCGCCTGCAAAATCAACGTACATGACGACTACACAGCCAGGAGGACGAAATAAGGTCAGGAAAGAGATACAAACAGGCTTAGTTCACAATATCTCTACTTTAACTTTAACTGACTCACAATTATCTGTGTTAAACAAAGGTTTAACCTTTGTTCTGGCTTAAAGAATGGACATAACAGAGGTAATTAAAGACCTACACCTTTTTGGCAGAACTCTTACACTCAAAGCTATGCTTGGTAATTCTAATAATGCTGATTGTATATTTAGAAAACCCAGCACTTACATACCACCTAGTAATTCTACTATAGATCTGTTCATTGACCTTTGTGAAAAACAACTTAGAGAGAAGTCTCTAGATAAGCAAACTAATAATTTTAGTAATTTATCAGCTGCAGAGTTACAATAGTATAGAAATATGTCCAGCTGATAAAGGAGATGGTATTGTTGTTATCGACAAGGACAAATATATAGAATCTATGTTAAGTCATCTCAGTGACTTTGATACGTATGCCATTTTACCTATGCATGTACTCAGTAGTGTCATAGAAAAAGTGCAGTTTTTGATCTTTGATTTATTAATAACAGGCATGATATCTGAGCAACTGTTTGAATATTTCAAGGTAGAACATCCAACAGTCCCTTTGATATATGGTCTACCCAAAATACATAAGAATCCCTTAACACCACCTATGCGCCCTATAGTTTCAGACCGAGGTTGGGTAACTGAGCCACTTTCTATTTTCATAGAAAAGACTTTGCATGCTGCCTTGGCTAATTGTAGCACTGTTTTAAAGGATACCAAGAGTTTTTTAAATGAGATGTCTAAACAAAATGAAATTATCTTAGGACAATGTTTATTTGTAACTCTGGATATTGAATCATTGTTCACTGTTATACCCAATGAATGGGGAACTGAAAATGTCAGAGAATTACTGCGTGAGAGAAACACCCCTGAAACTAAGGTGACACTTACTTGCACACTTTTGGAAATCATCCTAGAAAACAATGTGTTTATTTTTAATGATGTTTATTATGCACAAAAAGTTGGCGTAGCTATGGGCACAGCTTGTGCTAACAGCTACGCCAACCTACCCCTAGCTAATTGGGAAGCTAAACATGTACTTTCAAATAATGAATACCAGGTTAACATCAAATGCTATAAACGTTTTGTGGATGATATTTTTTTGTTGTGGCATGGCTCAGAGCAGCGGCTACAAGAGTTTCTTTTATACTTAAATCAGTTGAATACTTTTTTGAGATTTACCTATGAATATTCTGATAAAGAAGTAGACTTTTTGGATGTTAAAGTTACTAAAAATAATTTATCCACTGTGTCTACTACTTTGTATAAGAAAACTGTTAGTAAGAATAATGTTCTACACTATGGGTGTTGAAAGGACAGATATTTCGAACTATGAGACTTTTTAATGATGATGATAGTCTCATTGTTGCATTACAAACACTTAAACAAGAATTTTTAGAAAGAGGCTATAGTAGTAAACTTATTGATTCTCAAATAGCAGAAGGATGGTGGCATAGATCAGGTCAGTGCCAGCCATACTTTTCCCCCCTCCTCGCTAGTATTAACAACAGGGATAATATTGACAATACTTTCTCAAGTGATGCTTCCACTGATACCTCTAGGAATAAACTAAGGATGCCATTGACCTTTGCCTGTAATGTACATGTAGCATGTGATATTATTAAAAAAAAACGGGATATTCTGTCTACTGTACATGAGTTGAATGGGGTCATTGGCACACAGCCAGATTTTGCTTTTAGAAATAATAGATCACTTAAGAGTCAGCTCTGTTATCGATCCTTTAATACTAAATCAACTATAATATCTGATAGACTTGGTACATATATGTGTAGGAATTGTATGGCCTGTACACATATACATATTGGTAATCATTTCACCTATCCCACTTTGGGTTTTAAGATAGATACTGCTTTTTATGCAGATTGTCGAACAAAAAATGTTGTCTATTTTTGCTATTGTACTACCTGCTTCTCATTTTACACAGGGGAAAATGAACAGGGTGTTTAAGGATAGAATACTTGAACACCTTAGGGATATCAGGAATGTTAAAGAAACCAGCACACTATCACTGCATGTAGCTAAAGAGGGTAAAAGACATAAATTTAGCTTTATGGTACTAGAGATTCTGCATAGTACCAAGAGAGGAGTTGATATAAATAATATAACAAAATCTAGTGAACAGAAATGGATTTTGCACTTTCAAGCTGATAAACCTCCTGGTTAAAACAACAGAGTTTCCCTGAAACCCTTCCTTAAAGCACAGCCATTAAAGCATTGATCTCTCTTTTAATATTTTATCATGTATATTTCAATAGTCCATCTTTTACTATTTTTTACTATTGTATTTACCAGTTTTAAGTACATATTGTTCATTTAGTCTGTTTTATTCTATTTTTTAACGCTCTATATATTCTACAGATGTAGTTTATCACATGGCTTTTAGCTATGATGCACATTTTATCTGATTTTTGATCGGATGTTTTAGTGTTTAAAAATGTAACTGCTATTCTATCTTTGTTGGTCTGATAAAGCGGATGTTATTCCGAGAAAGCGCTTACCTACTACAATAAAGGACATATTGATCTTCACTGCTGTGTGAAACCAGATTATTTTTCTTTTTCTTGTATTCTTTGGTTTTTGCATCTGATTCCTTATTTGGTTCAAGGACTGTTTTCGTTTGGTTAATTAACAGCATATCTGAGTCAGAATGGATATAAACTTTACAGCTTTCACTGGAAAATAAATTTTAAATATAAAGTAGACAGAATTTTAAATGTACTAAACGAGAAATACAACAAGCATTGTGAAGAATTTTGAGTTTTTAACAAACTCAAAGCAGGTGTCACAGAATTCTTCCAGCAGAGCAATCTTCCCCCACGGCACTGCTGAGCTGATGTATGATGCAGATTATGTGCATCTGTTAAGGCTATTAATGTCACTAACTGGCACGACTGGTACCTTATGAAGCATCATCAACAGCAACAAAGCCTTAAGGAAAATGTGATTTGTGCACATGAACAGACACAAACCTTGCTGAACATAAATAAGGTTAGAAGGCAGACTACTAAAAGTAATGGACAAAATGTATATTCTTAAAACTAAAAATGACACTACCTAGGTAGCACTCATGATACTATATGGGTTCAACTTAAAGATGACAAAATCATCTGCATAATGGCACACAATAGCAAGATATGAAATATTATCAAGCCACTAATAATCACTATGGACAATGTGGAGAAGTTTGTACACTGCTCAATGCCACAGATACAAAAACAGATGCAAGTGAAAACTGATACTGAAATCCACACCAAGCTGCTGTGAACAGGCTATGCAAAGTTATGGGTTTATGTCATAACATCAGTATGGAATGTTGAACTGCATATAGCTGAGATTATATGATCAATGTTCTGCAATGTCAGAAAGTAACCAAGAAGAAGAAATCATTTTGCAGGGGGCAAGCCACCCTTGCTCCCCCCCACACCCCCTGCAAGTTATATATACCAACTCGGAGATCACACTACAGTGGGGAAAAGGTTAAATTCCCCAGTCCCTACTGTACCACTATCTCAATACAAACACTGACTTTTTCAGAAGTTGACAATATGTTCTCAGCTATATACATATGGCATATATCTATCTATCTATACATAGATATACAGACATACACGTGTGTGTATAAATTTAAATATATAAAAAATGTGAGGCAACCTGTGCCTTGCATACAGAGCAATCTCTGACCTAGCTTTAATGAAATGCTGCACATTCACAAATCAAATGACACACAGGTCACTCACTCAAAGGACCTTAACCTGGTATGCGATATCAACAGTACTCGCTGAAGAGACAGATTTGTCTCACAGAGGTTGCGCCACTTTTGGAACAAGCTTCCTATTTACGTTAAACAAAGCCCCTCTTTGGCACTATTTAAGCTTAATCTGGATGACTGGATGGGTAACTGGAAATGCACCCTGGGGATTCCACCTGTGTCCCTCTTGTACAGGGGCAACAGGTGCTGATTTTAGTGTCTGCTCGAGTCAGACACCCTTGAGAATATGGGTTGAACTTGGCAAGGCTTGTAAGGGCCCTGGGGCATTTAGCCTAGTAACCTTCTATGATCCTATAAGTCTATGTAGATATAGATATATTGATAGATATAATTAAAAATCAGCAAACAGATTTTCAGGTTCAGTGTACTATGTATATAGTGAAGTACACATGTGAAATGAAAACAAGCTTATTTCTGTTGCAGGAAAAATTGCTTAAACAAAAACAAAGTTTTCAACTCTGATTTCACATCCACAAAGGTTACATGTAATCTCAAGCAAACAGGTAATCTTCCGTATAGAGCTACAGGTGTTATCTTGTTGCTCTACACTCTTCTTCCAGAAATTCTCCAGGCAATATCTTCCAAGAGTCTCTACTCTTCCCACAATACCTCCTCTCAAAATGAAGTAAACATCTCTTCTAGACAACCTTCTGGCCAGTAACCACTAACAGTTCCCATTCCCTCTCCTCTGTGAGGCAAAAGCTCTGCTACATTGTCCTAAATTCTTGTTTTTATCTACATTTTTGCAGATGTCCCACATTGTTCTCTGTTACTGAAGGCTTCAATGTATTATTTGCATGTTCGTAGTGAAGCACCATTTCATAATTTTCCACAATAAAACTGCAGATTCAATCATAAGAAAAGCATTTGCATTACAAAACATACTTTTATATCCTTTTAACAACTTTCTAACATCCACTTTGCCACAGTAACCCCTTCCTCCCAACCTAGGATCTTTGGTTCTATCTTGATTAAGATCAGATATGTGAAGTGGATTACCCATCACACTTGCATTCTTAGTTCATGGCCTATGCCTGACTGTAAATCTGAATTTATTTTTGAATACTATATTGAAGGGTTAAAGATCAAATCCCATCTGCCTTTTTTGTCAACGTCCTTCTCTTTGTGTAACCATTGCAAGAGTGCACGATTAGTGACTAATGTGCAACTATTACCTGACAAGTAGTATTCTATTGAGTTAGGTGCCACTTAAGAGCAAGGCACCATCCCTCAATGATAGAGTACATTGCCACAGCCCATTTAATTTCCTACTGAGATAACAGATTGGGTGCTCTTCACAACCCACTTCCTGAGAAAGTACGGTTCCTACACCTACTTCAGGTGTATCTATTTATACAATAAGGACCTACTGAAATCATGAGTTACTAAAACTGGCCCTGATTAAAAAAATGTTTTTCTGTTGTTTAAAAGCATCACCTGCTATAATGGTCTACCTTACCTAAATGGAAGTGTTATCTTGCTTAATGTCAAAGGATAGGTTATGGCAGTAAAGTTGGGTACAACAATTTTGCTGTAGCTTGGTTACTGTAAAAATGACTTCACTTAATGTTTAGTACTGGTACTGGACAGTTCTTGAGAAGTTCCATTTTAACCGTTTGGAGTATAATTACCCCTTCCAATCACATATGCTAAATATCTGGCTTCTGTCATGCAGAACTTGTTTTTGACAGCATTAGCAGTATGTCCTGCCTATCTTAAAGATTCCAGTGGAGTTTTTACTTTGGCTAAACTCCCAGCCTTTAGAATAAATTAGTACATCTTCAAGATGCAAAATTTAATTCCTGGCATCAGGTTTCAAAACTTTGTCCATGAGCCTTTGTTATGTGGCAAGAGCTCTGTGAAGCCCCAAAGATCAGACAGTATATAATAAGACAGATCTTCAGGGGTGGGGAATTCAGACTTCTCTTAGGATTTAGGAATAAGTGGAATCCATCTGTACCCATTGTTCATATCTTGGGTGGTCAAAAGCTCTCCTTCTCTTCACCTCTCTATGAGCTCATTCAGTCCGGGCACTGGATAAGTATCAACCTTGAATAACTCAAAGTTCTGGAAGTCATTATGCAAGCAATAATGCCCAACAGGGTGTATATTACTGAGGAAATAACTCACTTTGAGGGGGTGTTCTGAGGGCCAGTGCTGCAGGCAGAAGACCTCTAAACCATACTTTTGTGTTTCTTTTCACTATATATATATATATATATATATATATATATATATATATATATATATAATGTAAAATAGTTCCGCCTCCTAATGTTTCATACTTTCTGTATTACATGTAATTGTCATTGGAGGAAGTATTTTGCATCCAAAATATTTTTGTATTTAATGTCTACACACACATACATTTCAGAATCACATACAGACAGACCCACAGCTATATATATAAGTTGCACACATTCAGAAGCATAGACAGGTAGAAACACACATGCGCATACACACACACACCATGCACTTTGATAGTGAACACATCTACACATGCGTGAACACGTGAGCACACACACACACACACACACACACACACACACACACACACACACACACACACACACACACACACACACCTTGCACTTTGATAGTGAACACATCCTCAGGTCTCTCCTTATGATTAAGAACAAAAAAAAACAAATGCAAAACATAGCAATAGTTTGCCTCCCTCCAGTTTCTGATTTTGCTACTTAATGATTGAGTCTCATAAAAATTACTCATGAAAATCTCCCTGCTAATGGACTGTCATCTCTAGACACACACACACACACACACACACACACACACACACACACACACACACACACACACACACACACACACAATTTTATGATTGACAAAAAGCAAAGTACTGTTTAGCAATCATAAAATAATAGTGGTCATTAGCTTTTTATATTTCTAGCTTCCCGGCAGTTTTATATGTTTCTGTGAAGTAGTGGACTCATTTTTCAGTGGGCATTACTTCTACATTAACACCCCACTGGAGAAAGTTTATTCTCCAGTCAGTGTGGTGATGAACATGTTGTCCATTCTCAAATATTTTATGAAGCTGTATAGCTTTGGCACCAAGACAATTAAACTGTTCCATTCATTTCTGGACTCCTTAATGAATTCCAGATTAAGCACATTTCTTAAATCTTCATGTGTTTCTTTTCTCTGGGACACTTGTACTCTGTACAGTTTTAGGCTTACTTTCTCCCCTGGCACAGTTTCAATATGGTGTTAAATTAAATTTGTTCTACAAAGAAGCTCAAAAGAAGTACTCTTTATTTCTTAGTAAGACCACTTTCACTTCTTTTTTCTGATTCTTAGCTAACGTTTTGTCTATTAGAAAAAGAGGGTTACAATTTACATGAACCATATTGTTGGCTTCAATTCTCCCTACCAGACTGACATTGAAGGCTTGGCCTCCCTTCACATTTTAACACCTTTTTGTGATAACTATGCCCTGGTCGTTTTTTCAGTTTGCCTTGTTTTTGTAGTTCATTTTATTTATTTTTCTCTTCTGCTTTAAGGAATCCTTGCCATATTGCTAGGAACTTATTCTCAACAGAGGTGGCAAATAACTACATTTTGTCTCCTGTTTTAGTCCATCATTCTTGTCAAACATTTAAGCAAAACAAAATAAAGAAAAAGAAATTCTTGTAACTCAGAAGAAATGAAAAAAATCAGAGAAAATTACTTTACAACTGTACTGCTTCATCAGATGCCTCATAGGCATTGTAGACATCATGCAATCTCAATGGTTTCATTGTAAGCATATTAAGACAATTAGACACAGACAGTGAATCATCCCTTTAATCACAACTTAAAAATAAACTGCTTAAAATTAAGTGAAATAATTCCATTCCAGATCCACATTTAAGCTCATTGATGCTGTTGCATAATACCTTACAACATAATGTGCCTGAGTGGTTAATAACTTCTCTTCTACACTGATCCCAAACTGTGAGGATAACTTTTTCATAGCCGCATATTTAGGAACAGCTGGATTCTGTGTACTGGAATTGCTTTATATGAAAAACTGTTGCACTTAAAGCAGAGCCAACATTAATTTCCCTTAAATGCTCTTGTCTACAAATTTTGTTTTCTAATGGTTTTACCAATGTACCACAAACTGATTATACAATTTCAATAAATACTGTAAACCATATTACTTGTTTTACAGTCATATTTACTATTCAGAAATGGTATTTTCCAATTACACAGCAAGATTATACCTTTCCTTTCTGAAAAAATGTTGAGGCAATACACCAGATATCAGAATTAGTAGCCAAAATGTGCCAGTTATTCTCAGTCATGGTTCATAAGTTCATAGGTACATACTAGGCTATCTGCCCTAGGGTATTTATAAGCCTAGCCAGAGTGTGTTTGGCTTTCGCCACCCATTTTAAATTAATTTTGCTATGCCCTTTTTCAAGGTTAGTATACTGTGCCTCTGTCTAACAGTGACACAGAAGTGATACCCGGGGTAAACCTACGATCTCCCATCCACTCATCAAGATTCCTCTTGAAGAGAGTCAATGAGGGACTCTGCCTAACCTGGACTGGGATTTTATTCCAGAGTGAAGGGAGCCTCTGGGTTATGAATCTGTCCCTCCAGCATGTCCTATTTATTTCAGTGCTGAGGTTCAAGGTTGAAAAGGAACTACAGATTTTCACTGCATAAAATACATTTTCTTCCTTGATACCCTTTGTAGGTTGGACGCTGTCATTTCTATGACCCAATCCCCGATGCAATAAACATCTTTCTTGACGTCAATTCAAAAAATTTTCCTCATAACCTCTCTGAGTATCTCAAGAAACAGCATGCCACTCTTAAATGGTTAACATTATGAATGAAAGATAATAACCATGCAGGCATATTCAAATGTAGTCAGTGCAATTAATGATAACCATATCAAACCTAATCATAGGCACTAAACAGCCTATAATTGCCAAGTGCCTTGCAAAGGTAAGGGGAAAACAGCTCTTAAACTTTACAAAAAAGCACCTAAACAAGCATGTCCAAGTGTCAGCTTCCGGTGATTTCTCCTGTCCACCTGGTGAATCTGGGCATACTGGGGCAGTGCGGAAACTGCCTCATGTACACAGACAAACCTCTCCTCCTACCACCCAACACTACAACCTGCGAGAGATGCACTTAGCCAAAGTGGAAGCAAAGCTCTCTCTGGCCAAGATTGTGCTAGACAGTCAAGAGGAGAAGGTTAACACCTGCATTACACCTCAAGCAACTCATAGCCCTTTAAAACCCACACCATCAGCACTAAACCCACATATGCGGAGGCCCTTAACATTAACCTGCCCAAGCAACAAGGACCACCGAAGCCGAAATGCAAACAAACACCAGTCACAACCAAAGTGACACATAGCTCACAACACCAGTGAACAACCCATCAACAGCCTCTAAGGCAAAACAATGTACCCAACACTTTAGTCATAGGTGACTCTATAGTCAGGCACACTGATGTCCCACTCACCAGGTTCAACAAGGAGAAAATTACAGTCACCTGCCTGTCGGGTGCCTGGATCCGCCACATAATGCATGCACTCAGGTCACTCCACAACAAGTACAAATACGACTCTATCATTGTCTATGCTGGAGTGAATGACTTGAGCGTACCTCCCTAGACTACATGAAAAGAGACATGGAAGAGCTCTTGGATCATGTGACCCAGGCAGGTATGACCGTAGCCCTGAGTAGCATCCTGCCTTCGCCCAGAATGATAACACAGTATAAGGACAAAATGATTGACTTCAACAATTGGCTACACTTCTGATGTCATTCAAAGGGGATCCAGTATTTGCCTGGGAAGACATGATCGACAAACCGCAATGCATTGCCAGAGATGGTCTGCACCTGTCACCCATGGGATTCAGGTTACTGGCTAAAGCTCTTGTCACCCCTATAGTGCCTTTTTTAGGCAAAGTTCAAAGGATAAAACCACCACCATAACAGATACAAGCATGCAAAATCTGAAGGTAAAGCTACTCAATGCTAGAAGTCTAAACCTCAAAATGCACTCTCTCGAGGCACTCCTAAAAATGGAGAACATCGATATCTGTGCAGTAATTGAGACCTGGTTCAAGGCTCCAGAGAGCACCCCTGCAATACCAGGCTACAATTCTTACCACACTTTTCGGCCACAAAACCAAGACCGAAACACTAAAGGTGGAGGACTGTCCATATTCACCATGGATATTCACACCTCCAGGCTAGTTGCCCAACACAATGCATCTGAAATTCTCCAGGTGCAACTAACACTAGGTAAGACTGCAATCCAAATTGTACCTTGCTACAGATCCCCCACCATGCCCTAAGATTCTCACTACACCTTTCTAAACATACTGGAAAATATTGAGATACAACCAAACACCCTAATACTGGGTGATTTCAACTACCCTGCCATTAATTGGGAAAACTACTTGGGTACCAACTCCTTTTCCCAATGGTTCTTGGAATTCATAAATTCCAATGCCCTGGATCAACTAATCCATTGTCCCACCAGGGGCTCCAATATCCTAGACCTGGTTGTTACCAACATGGGAGATAGATGCTCCATACCAGTGCCCCCCCCCCCCCATTGGTCAGGTCTGACCATAAGCAAATCACCTTTGACATCCACATCCCACCTCTACCCCTCAATAAGTAAACCTCCTTAAAAAACTTCTCCAAAGCCAACTTCATGCTACTGAAGTCAGAAGTGACAAACTTCACAACACCCATGCAGACGGGATCTGGAAGTTCAACTGCAGAATCCTACACTAAGGCACTGTACGAGCACATCTACTCTTGCATGAATCGTGCCATCCCAAATAGAACCAAGATGCTCTTCTCCAAAAAAAGGAAGCCAATCTGGTGGTCCCCTGCTATAAACAAACTATACAACAGAAGGAAGAAACTGTTGCAGAAAAGAGGAAAATCCCAGGACAAAAAACTCCCTCACCAGCCTCAATAAGAAGCTGAGATCCCTCATAAAATCCTCAAAAGCTAGTTACGAAAATAAAATTGCCAAAGATTCCAAAGACAACCACAAGGCATTCTATAGTTATGTCAAGAATCTAAATGGCAATGCTCAGATCTGCTCTGAGCTACAACAGAATGGCATTAAATATACTGATCCCAAGGATATTGCCAATATCCTGGCAGATCAATTTAGTGCCAACTTCACCCCCCTCTCACCCCCTAAAGGGCCCATCTCAATACCAAAAGATTGCCAAATTCCGATAATCATGGCCACACAGGTAGAAACCGCACTCTCCAAATCTAAGAATACAGCATCCATGGGACCAGATGACATCCCAGACTGTGTACTACATGAACTACAAAATGAACTGGCACCTCACCTAAGTGTCATGTTTAATCATAGTCTCACCTCAGGCTTCGTGCCCACTGAGTGGTGCACAGCTACAGTTATCCCACTCCACAAGGGAGGATCCACCTTGGATCCCAGGAACTACCGCCCCATCAGTCTGACAAGCCTGATCTGCAAGGGCATGGAACGCATTATCAGGGAACTTATAAACAAAGGCATTGGCAACCTTCAAACACTGGACCCCACCCAGTTTGGGTTTGTGAAGGGCCAATCTTATCTCCTGAATCTGACTGACTTCTTTGAATCAGTCTCCAGAGCTGTGGGCGTGGGTAAGGTGGTCCACACAGCCTATCTGGACCTCGCCAAGGCCTTCGACACCATCCCCCACTCTGGAATCATAGATAAACTTACTAAGCTGGGTATAAATCCCTACGTCACTCGATGGGTTACCAACTGGCTTACTGACAGAACCCAGACTGTAAAAGTAGCCGACTCCAAATCCAGCTCCAGACAAGTGACAAGTGGAGTACCTCAGGGTTCAGTCCTGGGACCACTCTTGTTTGGCATCTACTTCTTTGAAGTACAGGCCAACACTAAGGGACTCTGGCTAACAAAGTTTGCAGATGACTGTAAACTGGGTGCCATTATTGAATCCCCAAATGATGCGGATATTCTACAAAAGGGTCTTGCAGAAACAGATGTCTGGTGCCAGAGCCATGGGTTCAAGCTTAATGCCAAGAAATGTATAGTCATCCCCTTTGGAAAAAAACATGTACCCATGAATTACCACATAGGTAGCAGGACACTAAATATCGAAAGTGTGATGAGAGACTTAGGGACACAGGTGGACAGTGGTCTCACTTTCGATAACCACATCGTCACAACAGTCAGGAAATCCTTCTATGTGGCACACCTCATCACTAAGGGCTTTTCATCCAGAAAAAAGGAGATCATTGTCCCACTGTACTCATCCCTCATTAGACCCATTATAGAGTATAATGCCCCGTTTGGTATGTACCTCACAAGACATCTGCAACAGCTGGAAAGGCCACAGAAATACCTCACTAAAAGAATCACAGGCCTAAAGCAGATGCCATATGCTGACCGTCTAAAAAAACTCCAGCTGTACTCTGTGGCATATCGTCTACTCAGAGGTGATCTCTGCTTAACATACAAGGCTATGTCAAACCCTGAGCTGTTGGACATGCTCCACTTAAAGAAATCCCAATCCCTCAGAGCCACACGTTCCAGGGAGCTAAACCTTGTCATCACAATGAACAAAACATGCTAGAGGGATAGGTTCCTGACCCAAAGACTCCCCATACTCTGGAATAGACTGCCCATACATGTCAAGCAGAGCACCTCATTGGCCCTCTTCAAAAGGAACCTTGATGATTGGATGGGAGATAGGAAATTCACCCTGGGGATCATGTCAGTCGTCCTGTTAGACAGGGGTCCAGAGAAGTAAATATTGTGGGAAGAAATATCCAGGGAATTGTTATGGCTAGGCTTGCATAGGCCCTAGGGCCGATAGCCTAGTACCAACCTATGAACCTGTTAGTGCAAATACATGTGAACAGGTAACTCTTGGTGCATAAATGGGAAATATTATTTTGTAACAGTAAATGTGATTACAATACAAGCCATATAATCATTAGTATTTACTGCAATTGTGTGCCCAATTTGTGGAACATTGCAAAACCATTAGAAAACTGAACATTTGTATATAAGGGAAATTAATGCTGATTCAAGTGCAGTAGGACTTTACATTGTACAATACCATGCACTGAACCACATACAATATATATACATGCATCAAAAACAGATGTATAATTGTGGTTTAAAGTACTAAAAAAACATTTATGGTTATATACAAAATATGTACATTTCCATTTATGTAAAAAGTAAATACATTCATCACTCAAGTTTTGTATCTTTAAGAGATGCATTCTGCAATATATGATTTCACTGAAAAGAATAATTTTCATTAACATGTGAAATAGTACACATTTTAAATATGTAGATTTGTAATAGTAAGAGCAAAAAGTGTTAGTAAGATATTACATTATAATTCAAAAATGGCATCCCTCAAAAATCAGCTGTTATACTGCCAGCATAAAATAGACCTGTCCCCTCACTTCCCATCCATATGAAACATAGGATTTGGTCCATTTTTGAAGGCCATTTCACTAAAGTCCTTCTCATCTGAATAAGCTGGTTAATAGTATCAGCTTGTTAGTGGTGCTGACTTGTTATTAGCACCATCTAAGGTGTGCATGTCCAAGTGCATATGGACATGACTCAAATGCCGTGCATCTAGTTTTAAAAGAAAACATGCCTCCTCAACCTTTGAAGAAAACATTTCAGGAGGTGTTTTTAACTCCTTTCTATATTTTTGAATCATATATACAATGTTTGACACTTAAATATGTTTTTATACTTTTTTTTTGTTGGGCAGCACCTTGCAGTTAAATAAATGTGCTTTTGGACTCCTTCTGGAGGATTTGCTAGCAAAAAAAAATGATTTTATTTCCTGATAGCCACAGGGGGTGGGGGTGGGGGTGGGGGGGTCTTCCCCTTGTAAGTGTATATAAATATTTTTGGCAATGTCAGTACATACCAAGGGTGAGGAGTTTTGTCAGTATACACCATAAAAGAGGACTACAGCAGTGAGTAGACAAAGTTTAGTGTGGCCCCAGACACTACAGGTCAGCTACATGATACCACAAGTATCCACAGGTGAAAGAAAATTGCTGACAATTATATGTGCCGTTGTGAAAGGACATCAAAAGATAATTATTATTGGTACTGCAAACAAAAGTTGCACAATAGAGAGCATGGAAAGACTTGTCCCTATGACACATGGAGAAAAGGAGGAACTGAGGCACACCATACCACACCGTACCACACCACACCGTACCACACCACACCATCTTCCACTAGATGCAGCTGCAGTAGAGGTGGAAATTGTAAAGCAGCATGTAAAGCAGGAGGCCAAAACCATCCCAAAGCCTATTAGCCAAATCATCTGGATGCCTACAGCAGGCACCCCTGCAGAGGCCATGCAGACCCTAAAACATACCATGGATCTAAAGAGGCAAGTCAGGAGAATAAGAAGGCACTGCCTGATGTGACGACCACAGTGGCCAAGGCCCACATCAACCCACAGCAGCTGCTGTTGAAAAGGATGGAGTAATTCCAAAGACATGCATCTGGAGCATTTCTCCCCGGGCCTCCGCTGAAAACAGGCTCTATGGAACCTAGTCGGACATTCCCGGTCAACAAATGTTAAATAAATAAATAAAATAAATAAATAAATAATTCATGAGACTGTGCATGACAGAAAAGATGTCCTGCTGATCACAATTTGGGGCAGTAGATATGACCTTTGTACAGCTACCATTATCATAAATGTCACCTTCTCCATGGGGACCACTGTTTGTAGGCTTTTCTGATGGTACAGTGGTGCAGCAGTAGTGTTGTTGCATCATAGCAAGCAAGAGGTTTTCTGGTTCAATTCTCGGCTGGAGTGCCTTCTGTGTGGAGTCTGTATGTCCTCCCTGTGTTCATGTGGGTTTCCTCCGAGTGCTCCTGTTTCCTCCCACATTACAAAGACATGTGTCTGGAGTGTTCCTCCCTGGGCCTCTGCTGAAAATTGGCTTCATTTCAAGTCGAACTTTCTTGGTTAACAAATGTTAGATAAATAAATTGTATTTCAAACATCACCTGGTTATGGATATATAGCTCTCACTAGGATGTGACTTGTTCTTCTAAGTTCTCATTGAGTTCAAAGGTCCAGTCTTCCTGTGACACCCTGTTCGCTACACTACTGGAAGTGACCAAAGAATACAAGGTGAGCTCATCATGCCTTATTTTAAACTGACAGCCATCATGGTTGTCAATTCATCGCTGAGAATGCAATCAAGGGCTGCTGGTTTCACTTCACACAGGGAGTCAGGATACGACTTCAGAGGTGGGGATTAGTGTGACATCCTTTAGAAGTTTACCAATGAACAAATTAAGGTGAAGTACATTTCAGAACTCTTCTTCTTGCCTCACCCTAAAATTGAGGCAGCTTTCAGGGGCATGTATGCCATCATGCTCTCTCAAATCTGCATCCTACACAGCGGTGGATATAGGCAACTGACCTGCCCCCTCCAGGCTTTTGAATAGTGACTAAAATCTTGTCTACTCAATAGTGCTTTGTTAGGTATTGTCAACCTTTTAAGCCATCTGACATAGCTAAGCCAACTCAGTATAATCTAAAAGTGATATTGCTCAATGCCAGGAGTCTAAATAAAAATCTCCACTCCTTGCAAGCTCTCGTAACCCTGGATAATATAGGTGTCTGTGTAGTTACTGAGACATGCTTTAAAATCACAAAGAGCACCCCAACAGGGCAGGGTTATAATGTCTTCCACACATTTAAACCAGCAACTGCACAAAAAGGGACAAAAGGTACAGCAGTCTCAATTTACATTAAAAATAATCACACCACAATTGGTCAAGCATTATGACATGTGAGCTCCACTTACGACTCTCCATAAGCAAAATCCCATACCATATCCTCATGAACTATAGGTCTACTCTATGACCCACGAAATACATGCCACTTACTAAAATGAACTTGAATCACTCTCCATTCAACCCAACACCACACTTCTGTGACTTCAACTATCATGCTATAAACTGGGGATCAGACACAAACTCAAACTACCAGGCACAAAGATTCCTGGGCTTTGTTAACAAAAATGCCTTGGACCAACTAGTCCATACACAAACTTGGGCTGCCAAAATCCTTGACTTAGTCCTCACCAACACGGGGGAATGTTGCACTCCACCCCCAAATGCAACATCCTCACTGGTTAGGTCAAACTATAAAGTTGTTTCCTTTGAAATAAAATAAAACCTGGGGCACTAAATAACACTGGACCTTTAAGGAATTATTCCAAGGCAAACTTCCCACTTGTAACTGACAGCCTGGCAAAATGTCAAGCCCCTCAAACCCCAGGGAACACCATTGCCTACAGAGTCATTCACAATAAGCCTTTACAATCATGTATACAACTGCAGGCAGGCAGTGATACTTACCTGTAAATAAGCTGAAGAAAATCATGGCCAAAATAGGAAATGCAATGTCCAGCAAGGTAGGAACTCTCTCATCACACTAAACAACTCAGGGGGACTAATTAAGTCTAGCAAAGCCAAATTTGAGGTAAAATAAGCCTCTCAGGCTCAGAAAAACTACAAGGCATTCTTCAGCTATGTCCACAACCCCAAAGTCAGTACAAATCAATGCACTGACCTAATTGTAAATGGAGCCACCTATACAGAGTTGGAGGATATAGCAAATCTACTACTTGATAAGTTCAACTCCAATTTTACCCTGCTTTCTGCCCCTGGTACCTCTCAAATACCCCCAGCCATAGCACTCCAACTATCATTAGGTAGCAGGTCCTCACTGCACTCTCCAAAGCTAAAACACTGGCTCATTAGGACCTGATAATATCCCAAGATGCCTCTTTAGTAGCATGAAACATAACCTATACGGGCCACTATAATCACTTTTCAATCACAGCCTTCAAACAAGTTTCATGGCAAGTGAATGGAGCACTGCAACTGTTAGCCCCCTGTACAAGAGCAGTCCATCCTTGAACAAGGGAAACTATCAGCCCACAAGCCTGACTAGTCTCATGTGTAAAACCATGGAAAGAATAATCAAGGACATGATTACGATATAGGAAGCCTTCAGACATTGCATCCATCTCAGGTTGTGTTTTTAAGGGCAGGTCATGCCTTATCAACCTGCTGGACTTCTTTCAGAAGATTACAAAGCAATGGGCAAGAGCAAGATAGTGCATAGTGCATACCTTGACCTGACCAAACCATTGAACATAATACCCCAGCTGAGCTTTGTAGGCCCTTGACCTGGTCAAAGCACTGAACACAATATCCCATTTGGGCATTGTAGACAAGCCCAGTAAGCATAACCCCCTATGCCACCCAATGAATAGCCAGCTGGCTCACAAACAGACTCACCTATCCTGACTTCTTGTGGCCTATCTCCAGAAAAAGGCCAGTCACTGGTGTAGACTCCCAGAGCAAACTGTTGGGGCTGCTCATTTATGGCATCTACTTCTCTGAAATCAAGCCCAACGCCAAAGGCCTCTGACTGACCAAGTTTATGGGTTCCAAATCTAGCATGGTCATAGAATCCCCAAAAGATGTAAACATCCTCTAAGAAGGCCTGAAACAAACTAATAACTGGTGCCATTAATGCTAAAAAATGACTAATAGTATATTTTGGAAAGACAGCCTCCCCTGGAGATTACTGCACTGATAATATGCCCCTAAGAGTCGAGTGTGATGTTAGGGACATGGGAATGCATATGGACAATGACTTGGCCTTTGACTGTCATGTGTCAACTGTAATAAGGAAATCACTATGTTGTACACCTTATAAACAAGGGTATGGCACCTAGGTCCAACCAGGTTACTGCTCTGTTGTACTAGGCCCTCATCAGACCAGTCGTTAAGTACAGTGCACCCCTTGGTATTTAGCTGACCAGGCATTTGCAACAACTCGAGCATCCAGAGGTCCATTGCAAAAAACTACATGGTGTTGACAAAATGCCTTATGATGACTGCTTCAAAGTCTTATCTTTGTACTTGGCCTCCTACAGACTGCTGAGAGGATCTATGGCATCCTTTCATCCAGTCCTTATGAACCTGTTGCCCATCTGCAAAACAAATAGCATTAGAAACACCCAATATAGGGACCTAAACCTCACCTGCAACACAAATGATACCTGTAGAAGGACAGGTATGCATCTCAGACCACCCTTTCTCTGGAACCAAGCTCCCCATCTATTTGAAGCAGAGTTCCTCCCTGCACTTATTCAAAAGCAGCTTAGATCACCATGAGCCAGTGGATGGGGAATAATAAATGTACCCCTGATCTACTACCCATATCTGTATTAGAAACTGACAGCTTGTAAACATAACTCTCAACCTGTTAAAGCAAGAAATCTGGACAAAGCTGAAAATAATGGGGGGAACAAAAGCCCAAAAACAGGGAACAATTTTAAATACTGCTCTTACAAACTTAGAAAGCAGCTAGAGTAACAGGATTTGTGTTAACTTGCATTTTCAGAAGGATACAAAGTCTGAATCTCAGATATATGTCATTATTTGGTCATTATTTAGTTACTTCAGTCCTCTGTTATTTGTCAGAAAATCATAGATGTTATGAGAACATACCAAGTATTTGAGGCAAAAATATGGGGTGTATATCACTTCGATGAAACGGCAGAAGTTTGAATGCCATATGTTCATACTTCTAACCTCGAAGTGCAAAACCATCGAAGGCTTAGAACAGCGATTTTTTTCCCAGGGAACAAAATCGCTGTTCCAAGAAACACACACACAACACAAGCACACCAAAAAAACAGCAATCCACACACATGCACTTACAATCCTACATCTAACCCTACACTAAACGGTACATACACTACTATCTATCCACTTACCTTAACCCAAACCCTAACCCTAAGATCCGTCACTATTGCACAATTACCTGACCCGCACCCGTAATCCTAACTGACCTATCCTGCCCTAACCCTAAAGTCTGTCACTATCGCACACCCACCTCACCCGCGCCCTAACCCTAACTCACCTAACCTGCACCCTAACCCTAATGTCTGCACAATCGAACACTTACCTGAACCCGACCCGTAACTTTCCACCACAGTGCTGAAAATAGCGAAGCCGCAGAAACGGCCAATCGAATTCTTTCCCTGGGAAAGAATTCGGTGTTCTGTGGCTTCGCGATAATCAGTTTCGATGAACTGATAGGAACCCCAAATATGGACATTCTGCAAAAATTTTTTTTTTTTTTTATTACATTTGTTTACCGGGAAAGTCCACTGGGCTGACGAGAGCCCATTTTCAGTGGCGGCCCGGGGAGAAAAGCTCCATTAGATTAATACAATGAGGGAAACTACTTTACATTCCAGAGGTAACGATCACAAGGTGGTTTCTATATTTACATATGTTACTACAAACATATACATAAATGCTATCAGCAATGAGGTACATTTTACACAGAAAAACTGGTTCTTACATAGAAACTCTGCATAACAGTACAGAGGTGGCTACCACAAGGTAGTTACAGTCTTTGCAATGGAGTCAACCATGTAATAAATCAGTAAGGAGGTACAGCTTGCTACTATACAACCTAGCTGTTAAAATATGTAGTAGTAAGATTAAGGGACAGGACAGAAAAGTGAATTTAGAGGCAGCAAAGACTGTAAGTTAAATTACGAAGAGAGCAGTACAAGGAGTGCTAATAAAGGAGAGAGAGTTAAGTGACAGCGTTAGAGAGGGTACTGCAGTTGCAGATCCACTTGGAAAGAAGATGATTTTGGAGGGCAGATTTGAATTTGAAGGGGTATTGTTCAGAGCATACAGAAGAGGGGGAGTTCATTCCAGTGCCTGGCCATAGTCCAAGAATATAGAAGTTTACCAACTGGAAGGTTTGGTTTGTAGACTTGAAGTAAGTTTTGATTTTCTGAGCGTAGTGACCTAGTGGGGGAGTAAGGGGTGAATAAGGAGTTGAGTGCAGGGCAGTCATGTGGTTTGTATATTAGTCTATGAGAAGTAGTTAGTTGGAGATGTAGCAGGAATTGTGGGAATTCGAGGCAGTGGAGTTGCCTTAAGGCTATATAATGATGGGTAGAATAACGACAGTTGGAAGCAAATTTGGCAACTTTTCTGTAACAGGATTCTAACTTCAGTTTTATAGAGGACTGCAGATTAGTTAGTAGAGGAGCACCGTAGGTTAGAGAAGGAAGCAGATAAGAAAGGGCAAGGGCTTGTTTAGTAGCAGGGGAGAGGAATTTATAGTGCCTGTATAGGAGGCCAAGCTTTTTGTGGGTTTTGGAAATGTTGGATTAGATACGAAGATCAAATTCTGTACAGTTGAGAGGTATGCTTGTAAATGCTCTATCACTCATACCCAAACTATATCCCCAGTAAACTGAGTGGTATCAAAACCTGTCCAATCCATTTGGGAAGCATGACTAAGCTTAAGAAGGCCCTTTAGAGTCATTAGCCTAGTAATAATCCCAGAAAGAGTGGGAGGAAATCTGCAATGTATCAATCGCTTACCACCTGTCTACCTGCCATCTAGTCCATACCTCACAGGTTCATAGGTTCATATGTGTACAGTAGGCTAAAGATCACTGGAGCCTTTATAAGCCTAGCCATGCACCCCAAGTTTATTCTGCAACTTTTTGTGCCTTACAGGTTATTTTATGGAGCATATGTAAGCTAGGGTATGATCTACAGACCAACTATTTCCATTAGAGACATAGGTGCTAGATCTGGGGTGAATTTCCAATTTTCCATCCATTGACCCAGGTTACTTTTGAATTGGGATATGGAAGAACTCTGCTTTGCATGGATGGGAAGCCTGTTCCAGAGGAGGGGAATTCTCTGAGACACATATATATTCTATTTATGTTACAAGAAAGGATCATGTCTCTAGATTGTGTAGATCTGATGCTACTGGTTTTGAAGATGTGCAAAAGGTCCATCAGAGCAGAATACAAGGTTGCCTTTTCTACCAGGCATAGATCGCCTCACAGCAGTCTGTAGGAAACAAGACTAGAGACACAGAGCTTTGAGGTGGTCTGCATATGGAATGTTGTTTATACCCTGTATTCATTTTGTGAGGAACCTTTGTGGATGTTCCAGTTGCTGCATGTGCCTGGCCAGGTACATACTGAAGGGGGCAATGATTAGCCTGATGAGGACCAAATGCAAAAGAACAATGACCTCCTTAGACCTAAATGCCATGCCCTTCCTTATAATTTGAGCTACACAGAAGAACAATGACCTCCTTAGACCTAAATACCATGCCCTTCCTTATAATTTGAGCTATACAGAAGACCTATGACCTCCTTATACCTAAATACCATGCCCTTACTTCTAATATGAGCTATACATAAGACCAATGACCTCCTTAGACCTAAATACCATGCCCTTCCTTATAATTTGAGCTATACAGAAGACCTATGACCTCCTTATACCTAAATACCATGCCCTTCCTTCTAATATGAGCTATACAAAAGACCAATGACCTCCTTAGACCTAAATACCATGCCCTTCCTTATAATTTAAGCTATACAAAAGACCAATGACCTCCTTAGACCTAAATACCATGCCCTTGCTTATAATTTAGGTTCATAGGTTCATAGGTTCATACTAGGCTATCTGCCCGAGGGCATTTATAAGCCTAGCCCATAGTTTTGTGGCTTATGCCACCCCTTAGTTTGGAGAAACTATGCCCATTATTTAGCCGTGCCTCTGTCGAGCAGTGACACTGAGGTAACCCCTGGGGTGTATCTGCGATCTCCCATCCATTGGTCAAGATTCCTCTTGAACAAGGCCATCGAGGTGCTCTGCCTCACATAAACCGGGATTTTGTTCCACAGCATAGGGAGTCTTTGGGTGATGAATCTATCCCTCCAGCACGTCCTATTAATAACCGTGTCAAGGTTTAAGTCACCCGCCCTTGTGGCTCTGAGGGATCTAGATTTTTTGAGATGAAGCATATTCATCAAATATGGGTTTGACATGGCCTTGCATGTCAGGCATAGGTCACCTATGAGCAAACGGTACGCAACTGAATATAACTGGAGTTCTTTCAGTCGGGCAGCATAAGACAGATTTTTGAGACCCTTTATCCTTTTGGTGAGGAACTTTTGTGCCCTTCCTTCTAATATGAGCTATACAAAAGACCAATGACCTCCTTAGACCTAAATACCATGCCCTTGCTTATAATTTAAGCTATACAGAAGACCAGTGACCTCCTTATACCTAAATACCATGCCCTTCCTTATAATATGAGCTATACAGAAGACCAGTGACCTCCTTATACCTAAATACCATGCCCTTGCTTATAATTTAAGCTATACAGAAGACCAGTGACCTCCTTATACCTAAATACCATGCCCTTCCTTATAATATGAGCTATACAGAAGACCAATGACCACCTTATACCTAAATACCATGCCCTTGCTTATAATTTGAGCAACATAGAATGATTTCCTTACTTTCTTTACTACTTTAGACACATGTTGGTAAAAAGCCAAGTTACTATCCATGTATATCCCCAAATCCCTGACTACTGGGTCCACTCTTATGGGTGCATTATCAATGAGGTAGTTTTCCAAGGTGTCTGACTTCCCAGGGGGTACTATTATGCAAGTCTTGGCACTGAGATTTAAGTCATGGCTTTGGTGCCAGTCATTTGTCTGTTAGTCCTTCCTGTAGGATGTTAGTCTTTTGCAGGGACTCCGACTGCTCCCAGTTCACAGTCATCTACAAACTTGTTCTGCCAGATGCCCTTGACAATGGCTTTGACTTCTGAGAAGTAAATGCCAAAAAGGAGTGGGCTCAGCACACAACCCTGAGGCACTGCGCTAGTGACTGGCCTCTTTGTGGAGGTGGGTTCCCCTATCCTAACTTCCTGGGTCCTATCTAAGAGCCAACTGGCTATCCAGTGTATAACATAAGGGTTTATGGATAATTCAGTGAGTTCGTTTACAATGCCTGAATAGTGTACTCAATCAAATGCCTTAGCCATGTCAAGGTAGGCAGTATGTACCATTTTGCTGTCATCAGTTGCCTTAGTGACCTTTTCAAAAAAGTCCAACAGGTTGAATAGGCATGATTTATCTTTGATGAAGCCAAATAGAGTTGGATCCAGTGTCTAAAGGTTTTCTGTGTCATTATTAATCATATCCATGATAGGTTTTTGCAAAGAAGGCTGCCAAGAAGTAAAAGCAGTATGGAGTTTTGAAACAGGAGGCTATGGACCCATTATAATGCTCAATAGTTCATGAAGAAGAAATGTGCAAGTATTTTTTTGTTAAAGCACTAACACATCCTAAGCCTAAATAAACAAATAAGACAACTTATAAAATCCTCTAAGCGCAACTTCGAGAAAAATTTAGCAAACACAGTTGGGATAACAATTACGGTTTCCTCAGCTACATCAGTTGTCTAAAATGTAGGGCCCAGATGTGTGCTGAACTAGTGACAAATATCACCACACATACTGATCCTGCAGAAATTGCTAACCTACTAGTGGACAGGTTTGGCGTAAATATCTCCCTTTTATCCCCTCCAAACATATCACAAACCATACCTTCAACAGTCTCCTGCACCCTATATACAGGTCATCAAAGCTCTGTCTAAGGCAAAAACACAGCCTCTATGGGTCCTGATGACATCCCAGGCTGCATTCTAAAGAAACAGGAATTCGCAACCCCCTTAGGCACCATATTTTACCATAGCCCGAATACAGGATTTGTCCCAGCTAAATGGAAAACCGTGACCTTATTCCCCCTCCACAAGGGTGGCTTAGCAACAGATCTGGGGAATTATAGACCCATAAGTCTGACTAGCCTTATTTGCAAGGCCATGGAATATATCATCATGGACTTCATAAATAAAGATATAGGTGACCTCCAAACAATTGATCCAACCCAGTTTGGCTTTATAAAGGGTTGATCATGCTGTTAAACCTAGTAGACTTCTTCGAAATTGTGACCAGGGCCATAGATGAGGGCAAATCTGTGACAGAAATTAAAAATGTAAAACACGAGATTGAAGGAACACAAAAGCAAATTATGAATATTGTAAAACAATGCATGGAAATATGTACAAGACTAAGGACAGAAACTGAGAGAATGGAAATTAGAGAAATTTCCAGAGCAAGTTAAGCAAGAATTTGAAAAAGAGATCACTATTCATGAATTAGGTAAAGTATTTAGGGAAGTTTGATTCATTATTTGGTCCAGATGGTATAGGGTGTGGAATGTACAAGAAACTGACTGGCAAGCACAGTATTTTGCAAATGTACTGAATGAATGGTTGAAGGAAGGATTATGCAGTGGGATATTACAGTTTATATGGAAGAAAGAAGAGAAGAATGAAATAAAGAAACGGAGATCCATTACAGTAGTTACATTACATTACATTACAACACAGATTATAACATCTTTATGGGAATAAGACAGAATTGAAAGGATAAGGAGTATAATGGAAGACAGTATATATGGTATAAAAGGGAAGGGATATTAGAATTGTTACTTGTCAGAGATTGTGGATAATATAAGTAAAAGAGAGGATGTGAAATGTATGGTAGGTGATAGCAAGGCATTTGACACAGGACACAATGCTTTATGGGATGTTCTACAGACGTATTTAATAGGCAAAATAATTAGGAGAATGTGTATGTCAGCATATCACAATGATAACATGTGAATGGGTGACAAAGTAAAGAAATAAACATGAAGTGTGGCATAAGACAAAAATGTCTCATGAGCAGAATAGCTTCATTCATGAATGTAATAATGACTGAAATAGTCCATAAAATGAAAGATGCTAATATATAATGCAAAAGGAGATGGTGATGCCAGTAGTTTTGATATACGCAAATGATATTGTTGTAGTTGCTAAAAACAAACTGCGAATCATGAGAGTACTAGTTTGACTGAATGGATTTTTAAAGGAAATGGGAATGTCCTTGAATAAATGTAAAAGTAAGGGTTAGGGTAATGTGGTAAAAACTGAGGAGGTGTATTTTTCAATGAATGAGGTGTCTTCCCTAGGAGTAAAATCTGGGAAAATTGATGCAGTTATGACACCATGTGGAGGACATGTAGATTAGCATTCAGGAAAAGGGTTTATCTGGTCATGGGGAAACATAACATACATGCCAAATGTTTATAATATCCCAATAAAATATAAAAAAGGAAATTGTGCAATTTCCTTTCATATGGGGTTCAGGATTAAACACGGTAAAAAGAGGTATGTTATATATGAGTGAATATGAAGGGGGGATCAGAGTTACTACTAAAACCTGTATATAGTATTAAAGTAAGCAAATGAAGAAAATTAGAATTTAATAGTGAGAATGTTTAATAAGTACAAACAATTTAGTGGAGATGATTAAAATAAAAAAGAGAAAATATGTGAATGAAGAAATTAAAAAAATATCAAGAAAAATACTAACATGGAAAATAAAAATTGATGTAGAGAAAGAAGGATGTGCTATAATAATGTGATGAAAGAATATCATTTAAATCATGGAAAAAATAACAGAAGTGATTAAAGCCATTAAAGTAAGGAATAACAAGATAGTAGAGTGT
This sequence comes from Protopterus annectens, assembly GCF_019279795.1. NCBI lineage: Eukaryota > Metazoa > Chordata > Ceratodontiformes > Protopteridae > Protopterus > Protopterus annectens. The sequence goes on from NC_056748.1 coordinate 220,393,507, forward strand.
TAAGATTTCCTATAGAGTCTGGCCATAATAAGTTACCAGTAAAGAGAATATGCCACTTAAGAAAGTTGAGTGTGCTTATTTTGTGGGGAAGAAGCGAAGAGTATGCTTTCTTTGAAATGTGAAAGAGTGGTGAGACTCTGGAAAATGTGTGCAGAAAAAAATGAGAACATTAACAACATAAATAATAAAGATATGAATATGATTATGTATGGATATTACAAGAGTAAGAAGAAAATATGTGAGAAGCATAGATAAGAATTGATTTTATGTAACATGGGTTGAAATTTTGTTTAATGGAAAATGGAAGATATAATCAAAAATCAGATTATCGTTGTGGATGAGGGATTGGGATCAATTATGAAAGAACAACAATAAGGATATTGTAAGAAAATGATAAATAGTAAAAAACAGAAATGTGTATATAAGTGCCTGTAAATATTTAAATTTGTGAATACGTAAATATTGTTCATGTAGTTTTAAATATTAGACCCATACTCTTTTCAATGCCATGGGATCTTTTACATCCATGTGAGTTACAAACAACTCAAGCAGGTGGGACCTCAAGTTTAACATCTCATCCAAAGGATGTCACACACAGAAGTGCAGGAATCCCCTTATGCTGCACTGTAATGTCAGCAATCCATCTACCTGATGCAGGAATTGAACAGCTTGCACCATCTGGTGTGTCACTGACAGTGCTGACAGTGAAGATCTAGATTAAAAAAAAATAAATAAATAAGGGACTTACAAATTCAAGGATATAACTTGTATGACAATCAAGAAAACTTAGCTTTCTTTGCAGATTATATTAGTTTGTACTTAATCTTCTTCTTCTTCTTTCGGCTTTTCCCTGTTAGGGGTCGCCACAGCGGATCACCTGTCCACTTATGAATAAACCCCCAAAAGGGAAATTCAGTGTTGTAAAGACAGTTTCAAGTCTTTGGGGATAGAAAATAAGTGAAGATAAAACAAGGCTATAGTGGTCAACTATTTTCCCACACATGACTGCATTAAGCAATACTCATTGGAAACATAAGATGAAGTATTTAGCTGTTTGGATTAAAAAAAAGTCTGTTATGGTAGTTAAGGATATTTGACAAGAGCTTAAACAAAAGATAAAACAAAAATCGAGAAGCTGGAAGCTTTTGATTACTGGTAAGGATCAAAAGATACAAGCAGTAAAAATGTTCTTAGTCCTATTATTGTTGTATCAGGCATATTTTTATCAACCAGAGGAGAAGTTGTGGATGATAAAGATTTGAAGGAAATTATTTTGGAGGGGAAGAGGGCAAGAATTAAGTAAGATAAGTTGACTCTCATCCTAGAACAAGGCATAATTTAGAGTTAAGCAGCTAAGGTTCAAATACATAACTACAGCAGATGGTTATAAATCAAAGTGGAAAGGGATGGTGATAAAACAAGAAGGAGCCTTCTGAAATAAGGTGAGATTAAGATTTTACATCTGGATCATTGAGTAAAATAACATCTATTCGTAAAGTAGCAGAAAGTATTCTAAGAGCAAAGCCACCATGGGGATGGAGGAAGAAGATTTTACCAATAAGGCTAAGTGCAAAGTAGAGGTATAGAAAATAGGCAAGATGGAGGCTGGAATTTAATGGAGTAAATTAGCAAATGAACCAAGGTATTGGGAGGCTAAGCAGCAGTTTGGAAAGCTGGTTGCAGACTTCCTTCCCTGAAGTATGGACAACAGATTACAGGCAAAGAGAAAGGGAAAGGGATAGGTGAGTGCTAAGGGAAGGACCAAGTCTGGGAGAGATTTTTAGTAGAGTCTAAAACAGAAGTTGCTGTTAAAGGGATAATTAGTAGGGTGTATAAAATATTGCATGATAACTATGAACATTAGTCAACGGACTTTAAAAAGATTGAGAAACGAGAATAGAAAGGCAATTTTTAAAGGACCTATGAATGGATATCTGTTTGGCTCCCAGGTATGCAACATGTTTGTTTGCATAGGTATTTTATATATCCCAAGCAGGCTTTCAAAAATGCCTCATCAGGTAAATGGCAAATGTTAGAAATGTAATTGGAAAGAGACAGAGGTAAATGGAAGTATGTTTTTTGGGGAATATAATGATTTTTAAATAAGAAAATGATTCTCTTGAGCTGAGCTATAGGATCCGAGTTGTCTAGACATAGTAGGGTCTTACTAACTACAATGCTGTCAGCCAAAAAAAAAATAAAAATAAGCAATTTCTAGTAAATAGGTAATTACTAGCTAGCTGCCCTTGTGGGCCATTTGAAGCCTAACCAATTTACCTTAGTGAGAACCTAGCTCTATATTTCATCTGTGAGGTAAATACCATAACCATTATTCCAATCCCAAGGAAGAAAGAGCATTTATAGGTTAGTAGTAGCCTAATTGCCTTTGTGGGCATTTTAAGTCTAGCAGATTACACCATTTGAGAATCAAACCCTGCTCTTTGTGTTTCTAAGGTAAATACCGTAACCATTATGCCAACCACTTAAAGCCATAAAACAAAACCTACACAAACTGTAATTTTGGTACTGAATATTGTAAAGGAGATAAAAGAACTGAAGATGTGATCACTAGAAATGGAAGGAGCAAATTACATATAACTAAATGGAATTTGTGGAAAAAATTCATGAAGAATAATATTCTGGAAGATAAGTGAGGTTTAAGGAAAGGCAAGAACTGAGAAATTTATGTTTTGTTGTAGTGAATGAAAACCGTTAAGAAAATTTTGTTATGGTTTCTTTTATTTTCTCTGAATGTATGTTTACCTGTGTGAGGTGATGACTTAAAGATGTTTAAAAAATGATTGCTGTTATCTGATCAAAAGTGTTTCTCTGTACTATGCAACTGTCACCTAAAATGTTAACACTCAGCTAGTAGAAATACATTTACAATCAAACATATCAACATTCTTAAGAACCCCCCACCCCCAAAAGAAAATGCTATCTCTAAGAGAACTTTCTATAAAATTGTTCTTTCAAATTGGAGTGCCTTGCCTTAAATGTCACTTAGAACCTTCTTTCATTCAAAAAATCTTTTTCGAGCCTGGCTAATTAATCTGTTACTTTCCAGATATAGTTCTACCTGCTTGGCAAATGTGCAATTCATACATGAACTATAGTGGTTTGTAGACTACATTCTCTGTAAATATTATAAATAAATATATATATGCTAGCTATGCTTTGAAAATCATCAATATAGTACTATAGTTAAGACCATGACATTCATTGTTTAAAAAAAAACGTTAGACTTTCCAAACTCAGAATGAATACTGAAACATATTCCCTGGGATTCAGAAAGAATCCCACCATAGGAAGAAAGAGCTGCAGCTAAAAGGGGCAGCTTCTATGATTGTGGAAAATGTGATTCAGAGACATGTAAGCTACATTGAAGAAAAACGTCATTATCAGCTAATTTACATGTCTTTGAATCACTGGTAATTATCACTAGTGCAACTTAGAATTTTTCTGCAATAAACATGTCTGGCAGATCATGCATTGTCATGGCACAGATACCCCCCTCCCCAAGTGATGATCATGCATTGCATTGAATTGGCACAGACATCACCCAAGTTATTCTCACACACATGTACATAAGTTCTAACACACACATACACACACTCATCCCCATTCTTATATTTTCCTATTGTTCACTGTTTCCCTGTTAGTTGTAAATCATGGAAGGGTATATACAGTTAGTCAATCCTGCCAGACATTAATGGTTCATTCTTCTTATTGTGATGAAATGCATTGTAATATGAGACTGTAGTTCTAGTAACTTTGTGTTAATCAGACTAATACTGACATTTCTCCCTGGTGTTGTCTAGTGTTCCTCCCAGTTTTGTTTGGAAGTCTTCAGCACAGCCATTCAGAGATGTCAGACCCACTCCCCACATGAACAGATGGCCATCCATCTCACCTCTTCCTGATTTTACAGAAAACTCCTGATTTTGCCTGTCATACCTGCCCTGTCCCTTGTAGCGTATGGACCATATCAATTAAGACAGTAATAAAAGACATTAGTGTCATACTAACTGCTGAGAAAGTAAATCAGGATGTAAGAATGATCCCTTTTACATACCTTTGGATGGTGTAGTGAAGTTAAGCTCTGTGCTATTAAGACGGTGCGCCCTGTACCAAGAGTAGGGGATAATATGCAGTGTTTTTCCTTTGTGTTTTTTCACTTCCCTAGTGTCTAGTGTTAGTGTGTGCCAAGAATATAGAGTTTTAAATCTTTTCCATTTTTTATGTTAAAGATATGTGAAAACAATGACAAGAGACAGTATCCCTGCCAGCTACATATCTATAGCAAATCCAAGTCTCCTCACTTTTGCATAGCCTTGCTTCTCTCTATAAACTTGGAAGATCTGGAAATATTCACACAGCCCTAACCCTTCCACCTCTCTTGCCTTCTGCACCCTCAGATCATGCTCTGCAAAATATACCATAATACCTCATCCCACATCAACTCTGCCTTAAAACTCCTAAATGTACACAGTGCTTGCAACAAAATAACTGAGCTCCATTCCTAAATGGCATAACATTCCCCACTCTCTCTCTTGTCGTCACTGAAACCTTGCTAAACGAAGCATTAAAGACACTGAAATGACTCCATAGGGATATAGCATGCTTCAACTAGACTGCACAGCCAAAACACAGGCAGGGGTGGCTAGCATCTACCTTACACATTCAGCAGTACCCCTAATGTTGGAATACTGATTATTTTATTTTATCTAAACCATAAAAAATATTCCTCCCCAAAACAAACTCACCATATTAGAAAGCATCCTCTCATGGGTAGCAGCAAACATCAAACTAGAAGCCATCATACTTGGTGGTGGCAACATTAACTAGGCAACCATTAAATGCTCATGTAACACTTACACACCGAACTTGTTCAACTTTGCACAACTTATTAAAGCCCCAAACTGCTTTAACAAAACCTCACATTCTTTCTCATCCCTGTTCTGGATCCTTCAACCCACCTACAAAAAACTCTTGTAATCTGACACACTACTTGATAACATTAGTACCACCACTCAACTTTTGCTGTTAGAAATTACAATAAGAACCCATCTGTTCCTCAGTATAATACAGTCCACAACCTAAACAAAAATCAACAAAAGCACTTTCATAGATGCACTAAAACAAATAAGCTGTCATCATTTAAAACATCTCACCCTAGATGAAGCAACAGAAACCCTTACAATGTTCTTAGATATTCTAAATGCTCAAGCATCCCAAGAAGAAAATGCATCAGAACAAACCCCACACTGTGATTAACTCAGCACACAAAACAGTCCATGAAGAAAAGAGAGCCAACATGGAAGCAGTGGCACTAGAACTGGAGACCTCAGTCCTTTGAATACTACAGAACTTTGCAAAATCAAGTGAAAACTTTATTAAAAAAAAAAAAAGAAAAAGAGAAAAATGCAAATTCAATTTTATGTTACAATATGATCATTGAACACACCCAAAGGCATTCTGGGTATCAGGTAACCATCTCCTAAACACTGGGAAGCCACCCCAACCTAACTCTATGCCCAATAACTGACAGTACAACATAGCCTACTCTTTTATCTCCCACCTCTACAAAACTGCTTCCCGCCTTCAAAACAACTCCAGTAACCCCCCTTACTCAAATCCACACCAATCCTACTGACTAGTGCTTTCTCATTACAGCCTGTCTCAGCCATCAAACTCCTCCTTAAGCTTAAATCAACCACTTAAGCTGCTGGCAATCTTCCAGCCGAATTCATTTAACTAGCCACAGATGTCCTAGCTGTCCCAGTCTCCATACTCATTAGGTCCATCACTGAAACACAAGTTCTCAAAATCAGGAAGCAAAGTCACATATTAACTCTTCATAAAGGTGGTAAATCTATCAATCTTAGTAACGTCAGGCCAACTGCCATGCTACCTCCACTATCAAAGATATTTGAAAGATGTGCTCACACTCAATATTACTACAGTACTTTTTAGACCAAAACCAACTCTCTTCCTCTCAGCATTGTTTCCATCCTAACCACAGCACAACTGCCTTAGTATCTTTCTTAAGTACCTACATTGCAATTCACTAATTCGGTATGCAGACTATTCCCATCCTGTTTGCTATTCCCCGTTCATTAATGAACTGCAAGCTCAAACCCAGGAATCATACTCCTCATTTGAACTCTGGCTAAAACAACATGACCTAAAAATGCTAAAAATATGAGTCATGCTCTTCTTTCCCAGATCCACTCCTGCCACACATACTGATTTTTTCCATTACCTCTTCCAACAGTATTATCCTGGATATTGTCCCAATTACCAAACTCCTTTGAGTTACCCTGGACAATAAATTAAAATTTGATCTCCATATATCCATTGTCATAGTAAAATTCATCAAAAATGCAGTGTCTTGTAAACATCAAAACCAATCACTCAGAACAAGCCTGTAAGGCTACAACCAATGCTTACCTCCTACCCAGTCAACTCTGTGCCCTAATCTACACTTTGATACTATTCAACAACAAAACTTAGAGCAATGCTAGGCCCAAATTGCAAAATTAGCCTCTAGTCTCCATAGCAGAATGTGCTACTGCATTGCTCTATATAAAAACAACTGAATGGAATTTCCCAGTTATCCTCAATTCACCCACATGAAGGTACCCCACTCTGTTTTGCACCAACCATCTTAACACCCTTCCCTAATCTCGATGATAAAGTGGTACTGTCCCACAAGAGAACTCCGCTTGAAAAACAAATACCTTACCTACCAGGACAAGGCTTCAAATGCACATGATAAAGCCTTGTACAAGTGCCATATGGCCAAACTCTGGAACCAGATGCCATCTGCCCTCAGACAACCTCAAACTCAAAACAGTTTCAAGTAAAATCTCTTTATTCATCTGCTTAATTGTAAAATCTGCCCCTACCATCTACTTTTGGTTAATCAGTTGTTCCTGCTACTATTTCCTTCTCTTTTCTGTCATCAGTAATGCTATCAGCTTGCTCTTTTCGTAACTGTTGATTTAAATCCTTAACCTTTTTTTTAACCTCGATTACTGCAGATTAGTAGGGTAATGCCCCATCCCCCACTTTTGCATTCAATCCTCTAGGTTTTTACATATTTTAGTATGGATCTCAGTCAACATTTAGATCATGACTACTTTCTCTACTTCTACCATTGTCCCACTTTTCTACAACTGCCATCATGTAACTACTTCCTCTACTGTAACCCCCCCCTTTTTTTTTACTTCTCCTTCATTGACAACGCTTACTTGTCACATTTTCCTTGACATGTACTCTGTGTTAAATCTTTAATCAATATATTTCAAATATTGTTTGCACTAACAAATGGTCTGCTATAATGTCTTTGTTTTTCTCTCACTAAATATGTTTTTGGAGTGCTTCTCCCCAGGTCTGTGTTGACACGGGCTTTTGCATGACCCAGTTGGACCCTCTCTTAACCAAATACAAATAAATACAATACTTAGAGTATCCCTGGTGTCTAGTGCCCCTTCCCCCAGAATTGCAGAATTTGTTCACTAGTCTAAGGGGAGTTTAGAGACATAACAGACCAGTCACACAAACATGCACATTCAAAGAATCATGTACAAACACCCAACCTCTCCCACCTGCTCACATTTATGGACCCATCACTCATTCACTGCCCCAAGCACACACGTTCCTATGCTACGTATCACCTAACTAACCTCATACTGCATCCAGCCAGGCACACACAACTGAGACCACTCATCACTCTACATAAACTCCAACATGCAGCCAGACACATACAAACCCATCCCAATCTGTCTGCTAAACTCCCTAACACATTTAATGTGATCTTATCCATTGAAAATAGTGTCTGAAAATTAACTTTTGGTCATGTTCATTAACACAGATGGCCAAGCTAATTTATGCAGCATTATCACAGGCACTTCCGGGGTACAGCACCTGGCTAATTAGCATAGGCCTCTCCCTCAGAATGCTTCATTATCCTTTGTGGTAGGCCACAGATACAGACCACTGTAGTGTTAGACCTCTTTGTGGTACAGCACTGTGGTAGGCCTGTCTCTGAATTGAAAGTAATTACTGCAAGCAGAAAAACAGACTTACCATTCATGGTAACATTTATGAATCTCCCTTGATGTCTGCGTTTCACTGTTATTTATCTTAATTAACATAAACACCTCTGAAATCTTTGTTTGGAACTATATGCTTTGCTTGTACTCCTGTTTTCTTGTAGCTCTACTGCATACTTGGGCTTTTCTGTACATACTTTTTAATAATCACATTCCATTTGTTACTTTTGAGGTTCTGGATGGAAATGGTCTTTGGATCAGTTCATTTACCTGGTCAACAATGCAATGTTAAAATAAAAAAACGTATTATTTATTTTATTTTACATTTGTTTACTGGGAGAGTCAGACTGGGCATGAATCCCATTTTCAGTTGAGGGCCAGGGAGAAAAGCTCCACAAAGATTAGTACAGAAAGATAATATGTTATAGCAATAACCCATGCCTGGGTGCGGGTAATGTGGGATTTACCCACGGTTGGCGTGGTTCGCCCGAGGGACCAAACAAAGACAACCGTGGGTAAATCCCGCATTACCCACACCCAGAAGTGGGTTATTGCTATTATACTATGAAATTATTTAAGAAAAGAAACAATTACTTTTCTTAAATAATGGCATTGTATAATGCCTCTTTGCTGCCCTTCCGCAGCTGTCTGGCATCCACGGCAGTTCTGATGTGCTGCGCATGCCTACGCAGTACATCAGAGCTGTGGCCAAAAGCAATGGAGAAAGCAAGATCTCCGTTGCTTTTTTACTGTTTCGCTATGTTAAATGGGTTTAACATAGCGAGAAAGCTTTAAAATAAGCAACGGACATCTCCGTTGCTTATTTTAAAGCTGTCTCGCTATGTTAAACCCATTTAACATAGCGAAACAGGTTTTAGAAAAAAGCAACGGAGAAAGCAAGATCTCCGTTGCTTTTTACACACTGTGTCGCTATGTTAAAGGAGTTTAACATAGCGAGACAGCTTTAAAAAAAGCAACGAAGATCTCCGTTGCTTTTTTTAAACCTGTGTCGCTATGTTAAACTCTTTTAACATAGCGAGACAGTGTTTTAAAAAAGACTTATACTAATGGAAAAAGTCCGGGCGACCGGACCTTTTTCCATTAGTATAAGTCTATTTACAACGTGCACGCTGGCTAATCAGCGTGCACGTTTTGGAATATTAATGAGGGGTCATGGTATAATACACAGTACATAAGCTGTTAAAATACAGTACAGAGGGCATTTAGGAGCTGTTACAATATACTGATGCACTACTGTAACATACGCATATAATAATTATACAATGTAAAATAACATTTTGTGAGAAAATATATAATACAGTTGGGTGGCATTAAAATCAGTTATTTGGATGCATTCCTACAATGATTAAAATACACTATGAAATATTTGAGGGGGGTCCTGATTATGGGCTTACACAGAAGATTAACATGGGAAGCTATCCATGGTCAGAACTGCATAGCCAAGACTTGTTTAAATGGGTCTGGAGGAGTTTTTTGAAGTTATATTTGTTACCTTTGGACCTAATACCTAGCAGGATGGAGTTCCATAATTTTGCAATAGTAGAAGTGTACAGGGAGTCACCAAAGCTATTTCTGCTTTTGGATACGTTAACCAATGCTTTGTTGATGGATTTTAGTAGGTGGTTGTTGGAATAGCTTTTTAGTAGGCCATGTAATGACTGAATTTTATTTGGATTATAAATGATTTGATGGGCTATTAAAAGTTGGTTGTAGGTGAGCAGGTTGGGTAGTTCTAGCCAGGATAATTGCTTGATAGCTTGGCAGTGATGTCTACTGCATGCGGATTCAGTTGCAAACTTAGCTATTTTATGGTAGCAAGTGTCAAGTTTCTTTAAGTCTGCTTTATTTACAGTACGTTGATGAATATAGGGTAAGCACAGAGAAGTGTGGAGATTAGGTGGGTTCTTGCAATGGTAGATTTGCTGTTGTTAGTGAAGTATTTTCTGCATCTGTATAGTGTTCTGAGTTTTTTTTTGAACTTTTTTTATTGTGTGTGCAATACGGATATCGAATTTCATATTGTGATCTATAACTCCTAGTAGTTTGGTGTTAAGGACCTGTGTGTTAGGGATGTTATTAGCTGAATATATTGTGAATAGTAGAATGGGGTCTGGGGCTCTAATTGGATGGAATATCATTAGCTGGGTTTTTTGGGGGTTGACTGTTAGCTGAGAGTTGCAACCAGGTTTCAATGGCAGTGAAGGATTCTTGTGTCAAATTCTGGAGTTGAGGGAGTGATGGGGCTGAACAGATTAGGGTGGAATCATCAGTGTACTGGACTATTGTGGTGTGCTGGGTAGAGCTGTGAAGTCGGTTGGTAAATATGTTAAAGAGGAGGGGGCTGAGTATGGATCCTTGGGCTATCCTCCAAGGAGACATGCAGGTTGGGAGACAGGGAGTTTTCCCATTTTACTGCCTGTTGGTGGTTGAATGGATAGTCCTGAAACCAGGGTAGAGTGGGTGGCTTAGATTAAGATTGAAGAGAGTGGTAAAAAGTTTGGGATGAGAGACCGTATCAAAGGCCTTGGAGGGATCTAGGAAGATAGTGGAGACAAGATTGACATTTTTATGATATTGATTTACAGTATTGGTAAAACTGGTCAGGGCTGTGGTAGTACTATGATTAGGACAGAATCCATGTTGGGTGTTGAACAGCAGTTTATTAGTAAGGAGACAGTTCATTATTTGGGAATGTATACATTTTTTGCATATCTTAGACAGGGGAGACAGCATGGCAATTGGGCTGTAATTAGATAATTCTACTGAGTTAACCCTTTGTGAATTGGCATTATGTGTGCAATTTTCTACAGAGAAAGTATGTGTTGTTCTGATAAGCAGCAATTGATTAGAAGGGAGATGTGATAAGAGATGGTTGTGGCTGTGATCTTGAGGTATTCTGCAGGTAATTTATCAGAAGACAGGCTTGTGGGTTTAAGTTTACTCAGATATTTATGTATCGTGCTAGTAGGGATAGGCTGTAGGGAGAAGTTGTTTTGATTTACAGGTTAGTTTTGGATATGGTGTAGGGGAGATATTAGTGAGGGCCAAAATGGATTTAATGAAATATTCAATGAATTGGGTGACAGTACTACTGATGCTGGTATCAATATTTGGGGGAAGGAGTGCTCTTTTACCTGCTTGCTCGATTTTGTTAATGGCAGCCCAGAACTTTTCTGGGTTAGTTTTGTGTTTGGATTGGATGTCTATACATTGGTTCCTTTTGCCTGAACTAATTTCTTTGTTTGGTTTTTGTTCCTTAGCTCCAGGTAAGTTTGTTTATTATTTTGTGTTTTATTTTGTCACCACAAGCCTCAGGCTTTATGTCTTTCTTTTAGAAGTAGTAAGGTATCTTTGATAAGCCAAGGCATATAGTTGGATTTGGTTCTAACAGTTCTGATAGGGGCAAGCTGATTTAATATACTAAGGAAAGTGTTGTTGAAGTAGTCAACAGCACTATCCATGGGAAAGAAGAGAGTGGCCTCCAATTGCATTGTTTTAGTGCTGATAAGAAGTCCTGGGTTCTGAAGTTCTTTGTATATTGGATCTGTTGGAGGATGGTGGATTTTATTGGGTTTTCTTGTTGCCTAATTACAAAGGTGGGAATGTGATCGCTGAGGGTGTCTGGAAGGGAACTGGAGAGGTAGGAGTAAGATGGCAAATTAGTGAGGATCCTATCTAAGATTAACTCCTTTTTAGATGTTTGATCTACTTGGATAGTGGTATTGATTAGCTGAGTGAAACCATGCAGGTTGATATGGTTGGTCAGGTGGGTGAGTCACAGGAAGACCAGTCAGTATTTAAGTCACCCAGTATGATTGTTTCTTGGATGACATTATGGGATACCCAGTCTAGAATGGATTCTACAGTGACAATATTGTTGCTAGGGGGTATATAAGTTCCAATTATATTTAGTTGTTTTTTTTTAATATATTTTTAGTTTGGTGAACATTATTTAAGCTTTATTGAATTTTGGTGGTTTGCTGTCTAATTTGTCTATGATCAGATTATTTTTAAATAATAGTGCAATGCCTCCACCTCATTTGGATGTCCTGTCATCTCTAAGAACATTATAACCAGAGGGAACAAATTCATTATCACTGATTTGCAGTTTTAGCCAGGTTTCTGTGAGAAACTATGTCAGGATAGTAAAGCACCAGAGTGGTGTGTAGTTCTGATATTTTAATCAGTATGCTTCTAATATTTATATTAAGTATTAGGAGGTCTGTGGGATTCCTGAGGGGCTTTAGAATGTTACATGTTTGGTTGCTGGGGGGATTGTTCTTTGTAGGGCCAGGATTTGGGTGTATATCGCCACTGACTAGGAGTTGGGATACTACATAAAGGATAGTTTTTAGATACTGTGCTATGAATGCATTATATTTTGTGGAAATGTGGGTGTTTAATTGCTATGGGGGAACTATGAAAGAGGCAAGGTAAAAATATGAGAGATTATAAATAGATGAAGATATTAGCAGAAAAGCTGGTTTATCTTCTGTAGGGATTGGGGAGTTGGGGGTTTTAGGCTGATGTGATGATAGGATGTTAAATGTGCTGTAATAGTGAGGCTTATAACTATTATAAAGGTTAGACACAGCATTCTGTTCTTAGAAGGTAAGGGAAAAGGTAGATATATAGCAGGAGTGGGTAGAGTTTTAAGTAATGTTATGTTTATGTATGGTGTATGTGGAATAGGGAAACTGGGTGGGGGGTTTGGTATAGAGGAATTATAGAATTTGGTGAATGTGTGAGTGAGGGAAGAGGGAGTGGATTAATTTGAAGTAGCAGTGAGAAAGAGGCTAAGCTGATGTTGAATGAGGGTGGATAGGGGAGTGGTTTATTAGTTATGACTTATGAGTGAGAGTGAGGGAATGGGTGTAGGGGAGGGGAGCAGAGTAAGCCCAAGCATAGCAAGGGCAAACAGAGCAGGTTGAAACCTCGAGGGCGGACATCCAATACTCAAACAAAAGAAAATCAGCAAAACCAAGGCAGACAGTAAATCAAGCATGCCCCAGGTTAGTGCTACTGCAAATATAAAATGTTATTGCTTCTTACATATAGCTCAGTGGCACTTAAATTAGTTTTACCCTTACTGGCCTTATACTAGTATGTTACAGGCTTTGGAAGGAGAGTCAACCTGGACTACAACATCAGATCTAGTGTGCACAGTGTTTGTTGTAAAAAAGAAAAAAAGAAACCCTAATTTTAACTGATTTGCTGAATAGTGAAGGGAGTTAGAAATGGACATACACAGCAGTCTTTCTTCACTATACTTATGGTTACCACAGTTAGGAGTGCAGGTACGCTTCTAGCATCGACAGAGTAAGGGAAAACAGTATCTGCTGAGCAGTATTATGGGACTGTAAAAAAAGAAATACAAAAGGGTTTATTGGTTAGGCTGAGGTTTCAGTACTGTAGCAGTTGTAAAGTTCTGTATGCACTGCTGCCACCTATCACAGCTGAGTACTAACTACATTTAACACATTGTTATAATCAAAAATAGATCATATGGTATAGACATGATGCTAAGAAATAATTATACCAAAAACAACACTTAGCACATTGATTTATCAACTGGGCATTTTGAGGCAATATTACAACTGCCTCATGTACACAGACAACCCTCTCCTCCTACCACCAAACACTAATACATGTGGGAGTTGCAATTATACAGCCAAAGTGGAGGCTAAGCTCACTCAACTCAAGACTGAATCATACAGTCAAGAGGAGAGGGGAAATACTTGCATCACACCACCAGTCTCACATAGACCCATAAAACCAGCACCAGCAAAAAACACACATAAATACACGAAAACATACTCGGAGGCTCTAAATAAAAATCTGCAAAAGCAACAGAGAACTCCAAAGCAGACATCCAGGCAACCACCACCCTCCCCCAAAACAAACCATGAAACACATACTTTACAAAACCAGTCTGCCACGCAATCACAGTCCTTAAGGCAAAATAACATACCCAACATACTAGTAATAGGTGACTCTATAATCAGGCACACTGATGTACCACTAACTAGGCTGAATAAGGAGAAGGTTACTGTTAGCTGCCTGTCGGGTGCCAGGATCTGCCACATAACACAAGCACTCAGGTCACTCCAGAACAAGTACAAATATGACTCTGTCATTGTCTATGTTGGTGTGAATGACCTGAGCCATACCTCCCTGGACTACATGAAAAGAGACATGGAAGAGCTTTCTGATCACGTAGCCCAAGCCGGTATGACCCTGACCCTGAGTAGCATCCTGCCCTCACCAAGAATGATACCACGGTGTAAAGAAAAAATTATCAATTTCAACAATTGGCTAAGTTTCTGGTGTCTTTCAAAGGGGATCCAGTGTCTGTCTGCCTGGGATGACATGCGCGACAAGCCACACTGCTTCGCTAGAGATGGCTTGCACCTGTCAACCTTAGGCTTTCAAATACTGGCCATGGCTCTTGCCACCCCTATACTGCCTTTTTTAGGCAAGGCTCAAAAGACAAACCCACTGCCGTGAATAGTACAAGTAACAAAAAACTGAGGGTAATGCTACTCAATGCCAGAAGTCTAAACCTCAAAATGCATGCACTCGAGGCACTCCTCAGTATGGAGAAAATTGATATATGTGCAGTAACAGAAACCTGGTTTAAGGCTCCAGAGAGCACCCCAGCACTACCAGACTACAACTCATACCATACATTTTGGCCACAGAACCCAGACCGAAATACAAAATGTGAGGGCGTATCCATATTCATCAAGGATACCCACACCTCCAGGTTAATGGCACAGCACGATGCTTCAGAGATCATCCACGTGCAACTAACAACGGGAAAATCTGCAATTCAAATCATAGCTTGCTACAGATCACCCACCATGTCCCAGGACCCCCATTCTGTGTTTCTAGAAACACTGGGAAACATAAAGGTCCTACCAAACACCCTAATATTGGGTGATTTCAATTACCCAAACATTAACTGGGAGAACTACTCAATTACTAACTCCCTTGTCCAACATTTCCTAGAATTTATAAACTCAAATGCCCTGGATCAACTGGTCAACACTCCCACTAGAGGTGACAACATATTGGACCTGGTCATCACCAACATGGGTGACCGGTGTTCCACACAGGAGGTCAACCCCTCGCTGGTTAGATCTGACCATAAACTAATCACTCTGGATATCCCCATTCCGCCCCCAGCCTCGGACAAGGAAACCACTGTGAAAAACTTGTCAAAAGCAAACTTCACGTTACTTAAGACTGAGGTGGAAAGTTTCAAAGCCCCCATGCTAAAAGATAACACTGCTCAAGCTGCAAAATCCTTTACTAATGCACTCTATGGGCACCTAAAAGAATGCATGGATCGTGCTATCCCAAGCAAAACCAAGACTCACTCCTCCAAGAAAAGGAAACCAGTCTGGTGGACCCCTGCCATAAACAAGCTATACAATAGAAGGAGGAAACTAGTACAGAAAAGAGTAAAATCCCAAGAAGGGAAGACATCCCTGATCAGTATCAGCAAGAAACTATGATCCCTCATAGAATCATCCAAGGCGAGCTTCAAAAGAAAAATTGCCAAGGACTCCAAAGATAACCACAAGGCATTCTTTAGCTATGTCAAGAATCTAAGTGGCAATGCTCAGATCTGCTCGGAGTTATTGCAGAATGGCACAAAATACACTGAACCGATCAATATTGCCAACATCCTGGCAGACAGGTTCAGTGCAAACTTCACCCCCCTCTCACCCCCAAAAGGGCCTATAACCATACCAGAAGAATGTAGAGCTCCTGAAATCACAGACACTCAGGTTAAAACATCCCTCTCCAAAGCCAAAAACACAGCATCAATGGGACCGGATGTGTCCCAGGCTGCGTCCTACACGAGCCCAAAGATGAACTAACCCCTCACCTAAACACACTGTTCAAAATCAGCCTCTCCACAGGCTACGTACCCATAGAGTGGAGCACAGAAATGGTTATTTTGCTCCACAAAGGTGGAGCTACAACAGACCCCGGGAACTGTTGCCCTATAAGCCTGACTAGCTTGGTTTGCAAGGCTATGGAGCGCATCATCATGGAACTCATTAATAGAGATATTTGGAACCTCCAAACACTGGACCCTACACAGTTCTGCTTTGTTAAGGGCAGAGCATGCCTCCTAAACCTTGTGGACTTCTTTGAGACAGTTACCAAGGCTACAGATGAGGGAAAGGTGGTACACACAGCCTACCTAGACCTTGCAAAGGCCTTCAACACCATTCCCTATTCTGGTATTATAGATAAGCTCACCAGCCTGAACATAAACCCCTATATCACAAGATGGGTTGCCAAATGGCTCATGGACAGAACCCACATGGTGAGAGTTGCAGGAGCTAGGTCTGACTCTAAACCGGTTACAAGTGGCATTCCCCAGGGCTCAGTCCTAGGGCCCTCCTGTTCGGCATATACTTCTCAGAGGTACAGGCAAGCACAGGAAGACTATATGGCTGACCCAGTTCACAGACGACTGCAAACTAGGGGCTATAATTGACTCTCTGGCTAACACAGACATCCTCCAAAAGGGTCTCACTGAGACAGATACCTGGTGTCAAAATCATGGCCTCAAGCTAAATGCCAAAAAGTGCATAGTCATCCCCTTTGGAAAAAACAAAGTACCCACAAACTACCACATAGGTGGTAGTCCCCTAAATACGGAAAATGTAATAAGGGATCTGGGGACCCAAGTAGATAGTAATCTCTCCTTTGATAATCACATTGCCAAAGTGGTTAGAAAATCCTTCTATGTGGCCCACCTAATCACAAAAGGGTTTTCATCCAGATCAAAAGAGGTCATTGCGCCCCTCTACTCATCACTCATCAGACCCATCATAGAGTACAACACCCCATTTGGTATGTACCTTAAAAAACACCTGCAACAGCTAGAAAGACCACAAAACTACCTCACCAAGAGGATCACTGGCCTCAAACAGATGCCCTATGCAGCTCGACTGAAGAAACTCCAGCTGTACTCAGTTGCATACCGCCTACTCAGAGGTGATCTCTGCCTGACATACAAGGCCATGTCCAACCCAAAATTGATGGACATGCTCCACCTAAAGAAAACCTTATCCCCTCGAGCCACATGCTGTAGGGATCTAAACCTCACCACAACAATAAATAGGACGTGCTGGAGGGATAGATGCCTGTCCCAGAGACTTCCCATGCTTTGGAACAAGACTCCAATCTACATTAGGCAGAGATTCTCACTAACACTCTTCAAGAGAAACCTTGACGAGTGGATGGGAAACAGAAAATTTACTCCGGGGATCACTTTAGTGGCTCTGCTGGACAGAGGCACAGGGAATTAATCTAAGTGGGTGGCGAAAGCCAACACATTTCGGCTAGGCTTATAAATGCCTTCGGGCAGATAGCCTAGTACCTACCTATGAACCTAAGATAAACATATGAAAAGTCTAATAAGTTGAACGTCAATAAAGACATTAATCTAGCAATAGTACAATTCCCTACACAGTGCCCAGCTCATATACCGTTAGTTATGAATGTAGCTTTAACACCAGGCAACTCAAAACATTCAGATGCAAGTTCTACAGTATTGTATTTGGAATGTTAAAACAACAGGTGCTACAATGGCAAAGCAGTGGACAGTATATGGCTTTCCAGCTTTACAAGCTTATAACTGCCCTATATGGATAACCTCATTGCCTTTGCAAAAAGCTGTTTTCTTTCCTCTCAGACTGTATAACCACTCTTATGCTTTCTTACATAGGTTAGCTAAATCATATACAGCATTTCTGTCACAGAGCACAGTATTGCAGCTTTTACTTACATGGCGTGCACACTAGTATCAGGGTCACTATGGCTCCTATTCTACCAGGATTATAGTGATTTAAAAACATAGTAACTTCATAAAATAAATTACTTCCCGCCTATGCTTGCACAGATATTTCTTAACATTTCCCTATTACAAACATATTACTGAACCTTCTGTATCTGCCCAAATATCTCTCATATTCTCAAATAGTTCTGTGCTGATGGGAACCTGTCAGAGTATCAACAAAAAATCCACTGAATGCTGTGATTGGTGCATCATGTTATATACCTTTTTTGGTACAGAAAACTCATTATCGCTAGTGCAAGTTAACACTCCTCAATGTCACTGTTTCAGATTATCTTTGTCTCAGCATTATCTATTAAACCTCCTATTGACATGTCATATACAGTTAATACATCTGGTATTATAAGCTCAGTATTTACATAGTACACAAGGGATAAGAAGTAAGGTCATTTTTCAGAAGCCTTTGAAATGGAATAGTAATGTTACAGAGGGTAGAAAGCTAATAAAGTCAGTTGAATATTTTTAGAAAAAAGCCTTTACAGAAAGACATCAGTGGAAACACAAAGTGTTTAGGTAGGTACATAGGATAGTGGAAAGTGATATAGATTTGATGAGAAAGAGTTGAAGAAGACAGTACAGAGATGAAGGTGCAAGAGACTGAAGTTAAGAAGACACAACATTTTGGGTTTTAGAAAGGATCGCTAAAAAATGGGGAACGATATGTGAATAGTGGTGCAAAAAGGTACACCGTTCTGTGGTAGGATTACAGCACTGTATTTTTATCTCCACTGCCTGCTATTAGCTCCCCCACAATGATCCAGGTCTATCTTTGCACAGAAGACCATCATCCAGGCAACTTCCTTTGAAGGCATATTTGCTCCTGCACATGCTCCATAAAAGGTGCCATATACATGGCTTAGCAGAAACCAAATGCATATCTTAAATACTTCTGCATGTAGGATGCCACTCCTTTGATATGTATCCAAACTGCAATGAGTCAGGACAATTCTTTTAGCCCAGCATATGACAATTGGCATTGGTCAGCCGGTCACATCCCCCCAGCTTCTTTTAGTACCGAAGGCACTTACTAAACTTAGATTAACTGGGCCATAGTCAGGGCTTTGTTCTTCTACTCCATGTAGCCATGTGATATAGCACATTTCCTGAGAGTGAGGGAGTCCTGACTGCATAGTTGCGTAAACAATAACTTTAGCAAATTTAAAGGTCCAATAAGAGATGGGAGATTTTACTATTCTGTTAAATTAATTTATTTTTGGGGTTACGAGTATTTTAAATCTTAACAATCATCATCATCTTCTTTCAGCTGTTCCCGTTAGGGGTCGCCACAATGGATCACCTGTTCCCATATCTTCCTGTCCTCTGCATCTTGCTTTGTCACACCAACCACCTGCATGTCCTCTCTCACCACATCCATAAACCTTATCTTAGGCCTTCCTCTTTTCCTGTTACCTGGTAGCTTCATCCTTAGCATCTTTTTCCCAATATACTTAGCATCCCTCCTCAGCACATGTCCAAACCAACGTAATCTTGCCTCTTTTGCTTTGTCTCCAAACCTTCCAACCTAGGCTGACCCTCTAATATACTTATTCCTAATCCTGTCCACCCTCATCACACCCAGTGCAAATCTTAACATCTTTAACTGTGCCACATCGAGCTCAAACTCCTGCCTTTTTCTCATTGCCACTGTCTCCAACCCATATAACATAGCTGGTCTCACTACCCTCTTGTAGACCTTCCCTTTCACTCTTACAAGTACTCGTCTGTCACAAATCACTCCTGACACTCTTCTCCACCCACTCCATCCTGCCTGTACTCTCTTCTTCACCGCTTTTCTACACTCACCGTTACTCTGAACTATTGACCCCAAGTATTTAAACTCATCCACCTTCACCACCTCTACTCCTTGCATCCTCACCATTCTTCTATCCTCCCTCTCATTCACACACATATATTCTGTCTTAGTCCTGCTGACCTTCATTCCTCTTCTCTCTAGAGCATATCTCCGTCTCTCCAGGGTCTCCTCCACCTGTTCCCTACTCTCACTACAGATCACAATGTCATCTGCAAACATCATAGTCCATGGGGACTCCTGTCTGATCTTGTCTGTCAACCTGTCCATCACCATTGCAAATAAGAAAGGGCTCAGAGCTGATCCTTGATGTAACCCCACCTCCACCTTAAACGCATCCGTCACACTACCCTCGTACATATCCTGTACCACTCTTACATACTTCTCTGACACTCCTGACTTCCTCATACAATACCACAACTCCTCTCTAGGCACCTAATCATATGCTTTCTCTAAGTCTACAAAAAACACAATGCAACTCCTTCTGACATTCTCTATACTTCTCCATCAACACTCTCATAGCAAACATTGCATCTGCAGTGCTCTTTCCCGGCATGAAACCATACTGCTGTTCACTAATCATCACGTCCCTTCCTAACCTAGCTTCCACTACTCTTTCCCATAACTTCATGCTGTGACTGATCAGTTTAATCCCTCTGTAGTTACTACAGCTCTGCACATCACCCTTATTCTTAAAAATCGGTACCAAAACACTTTTTCTCCATTCCTCAGGCATCCTCTCACTTTCTAAGATTCCATTAAACAATCTGGTTAAAAATGAAATAAAGAATAGCCCAAAAACAAATAAACAGAGATAATGGCAGAAGGCAGTGGCTCCAAAAGACAAAAAGCAGAATGCTCCACAAAAATAGCGTATAAAACCTTTAATCACCGCTTTCATCGACTGACTTCCTCAGAATACATTCAAAAAGAAGAACACACCCTTAAATACACATTCAGACTAATTAATAATTAATCAATTAATAATTAAAACAATATTAAATGCTACAAAAATTCATTTTAAAAAAGACAAAAATGAATCATGATGTTTGTCAATACATAACTTCCTATATTTTAAAAAACATTTTATATTTATTGTTTCATTTAAACCAGGCGGTTGGTCTGCTTTCAACTTGATCTGCCATAAAGTCTCTCTTTGTTCAAGATAATTCTTGAAGTCACCAGCCCTTAAATCCTGTTTACAAACCTCCACAACTGAAAATACAAATTTCTTAAAATTAAAACAAATTGTAGAATGTTTAAATAAGGCATTGTTAGAATCTTTTGTCTTAATATTATATATATGCTCTTTAATGCGTGTCCCCAAACTCCTGGTGGTCATACCCACATAGAAGGCGGGACAGGCAGTGCACAGAGCAATATAAACAACACCGGAGGTGTTGCAAGTAATGTATCCTGGAACCTCCAAAATTTTCTCTACAGTGGTAACTGAAATAAATGAACCTGTTGAGATATATCTACAAATTTTACAATTATGGCAGCAAAACATTCCTTTTTTAACAATGTTACCTTTCCTGGTAGAAATGTTATCATGTTCAAGCAGTTTTTTAATGTTGTGATTGTTTCGAAAAATAAAGTTTGTTTTTTTACCAACCACCTCAAGTATATCATGATTTCCCTGTATAATTCTCCAATTTTTTTCTAAAACATCTTTAATACGACTAGCGTCTGTATTCATAGCTAAAGAGCATACTAATCCAGGGTCAATAGAACTTGACTTAACCTTATTGACAATGTCTATCTGTAGTTTATTTAAGATAGCTGGATAGTTTGTTTGATGTTTATTATAAATCTCATTTCCACTGTCAATCACTAACTTCTCATCATATCCCCTGTTCACAAAAAGAGACGCAATAAAAATGAATTCCTGTATTAAATCCTCATGTCTACTAGTCATCCGACAAGCTCTAATAAATTGGCCTCTAGGTATATTTTTAATTGTGTGTTTTGGATGATTACTTTGATAGTGTAGATAGCCATTTGTAAATGTTTGTTTCCGAAAAATCTTACTATGAAATCTTTTATCAGACTCATCCCACCAAAAACACACATCTAAAAAGTTAATATTTAAACCAATGTTGCCTTTGGTAAATTTCAAGTAGTTAGATGATAAATTAATTGAACTCGGCATAGTGCCGAAAGGTTTGAGATTTTTCAAATGCCCAAACGGTGTTAGTTTGGGGAGCACTATGTTTAACACCTTAGTTACTTTTTTCAATGACGCCGGCTTAAACTTTCTAAAGCTGTTAATAGAAAATAACAAACAAAAGATGGGGTTTTTGAAAAATGAAATTATAGACTTTGAGAGACAGTTAAGTGATAGTTCCAGTGAAGAGAACTACCGGACATTTTTTCAACGAGTTAACAAAGAGGTACAACAGCATTCTCTTGATGTAACAAACCGAAAGCAACAAAAATTAAATCGGGACATTGCTGCCTACAAAAGCAAAAAGGCTTATGATAATTTTGCTGTTAATTCACGTGTTTATATTGGAAATGAAAATAATTATAAAAAACAAACAGCTTTTATTTCTGACAAGCACTCTAGTAATGAGAGGGCTTCGGCTTCACGTGTAAATTACAATACAGGTGTAGCTTTTAGTTCTGAAAGGGATGTTAACACTGAATGTTTAATACATGATACTTATCAAGGTAATGTAGTGTTTGACAGTGATCAAGTTGACATTGTTTCAGATAACGAACCAACTGGTGTCAGTAGTGATGAAGGTGCACGTAACAAAAGGAAAGAAAACAATGTTAATTCTAAATTTAACACTACAAGTAAAGAGGTCATACAAAACAAAAAATTACCGGTTAATAACCACAGTAATACCAGCAAGAGTACTGTTTTGACGCGTAGTAAGACTTTTTTGGGGTCAAACTCGTCAGAGGACGAGATTTAAATGAACTCAATGAATGTTTCAATGTTATTAATTTATCTAAACACCTTTTTAGTGACCAGGAAATAAATGTGTTGAAATATGGTTTGAATTTTGTACCATGCAACAGGGGTAGTTATAGTAGAACAATAGTAGATATAAAAAAATTCACCAGAAAAATCAATCTAACATACCTGATGCATGGTTTGCAATCTACTAACAACAGCTTAATTAAACCTTCTTGTTATACTCCTAAACTACACCATACGATAAAAGTTTTTGAGGAAATATGTATTTCTGACATTAGTAAATTGTTTAACACTAAAAGTTATTTCGTTGATAATCTTACAAGTTCTGAAAGGACAGCATTAGAAAATCTTAGAATCTTAGCAGAAAATTATAGATTTATGAAAAGTGACAAAGGCTCCAATATTGTGATTATGGAGCAGGATGTTTATGATGCCAACATGTTGAAAATCTTGGAGAATTCAAATGAATATAAAGAAGTTACTACAACTGACATTCATAAATCATTCCGCTTCATTAATTATCATCTTTATGAAGCATTAATGTCAGGTGACATCAGTATTGAGTTATATAATTTTTGTGTAGTTGAGCATCCCAAAATAGGGGTTATTTTTGGAATACCCAAAACACAGAAACAGCTGATTGACCCCCCGTTTCGTCCTATTGTTTCTGCCCCCCACTCTATTACCGAAGGAATTTCCTTGGTTTTAGATGCTTGTTTAGGGCCATTAATATCTAGTTGTGATTCCTATGTCAAAGATTCTTGGCATTTCTTAGAAAAGCTTAGGAATTTTCAAGAGAAAGGAATTTTTAGCTCCAAAAAACACATTATTTTCACCTTGGATGTTGTGTCATTGTACACTTGTATACCCCATGATGAAGGTGTAGAAGCTGTACGATGTTATTTACTAAAAAGTAATGTTTTTTCTAACAACACAATATCAACCATTTGTAACTTCTTGGAAATAGTATTAGAAAATAATTTTTTCTTATTTAAAAATCAATATTTCCAACAGATTAGAGGGGTAGCCATGGGCTCCCCAGCTGCACCAGCATACGCTAATACAGTGATGGCATGGTGGGAAACTGAACAGATGCCTCTTCTTAGTAATAAATTTAATATTATATTCTATTCCAGATTTATAGATGATTTAATTTTCATGATTGAAGGAAACAACGAGACAGTGGATGCCTTCTTTAACGACATTAATTTATCATCTAACTACTTGAAATTTACCAAAGGCAACATTGGTTTAAATATTAACTTTTTAGATGTGTGTTTTTGGTGGGATGAGTCTGATAAAAGATTTCATAGTAAGATTTTTCGGAAACAAACATTTACAAATGGCTATCTACACTATCAAAGTAATCATCCAAAACACACAATTAAAAATATACCTAGAGGCCAATTTATTAGAGCTTGTCGGATGACTAGTAGACATGAGGATTTAATACAGGAATTCATTTTTATTGCGTCTCTTTTTGTGAACAGGGGATATGATGAGAAGTTAGTGATTGACAGTGGAAATGAGATTTATAATAAACATCAAACAAACTATCCAGCTATCTTAAATAAACTACAGATAGACATTGTCAATAAGGTTAAGTCAAGTTCTATTGACCCTGGATTAGTATGCTCTTTAGCTATGAATACAGACGCTAGTCGTATTAAAGATGTTTTAGAAAAAAATTGGAGAATTATACAGGGAAATCATGATATACTTGAGGTGGTTGGTAAAAAACCAAACTTTATTTTTCGAAACAATCACAACATTAAAAAACTGCTTGAACATGATAACATTTCTACCAGGAAAGGTAACATTGTTAAAAAAGGAATGTTTTGCTGCCATAATTGTAAAATTTGTAGATATATCTCAACAGGTTCATTTATTTCAGTTACCACTGTAGAGAAAATTTTGGAGGTTCCAGGATACATTACTTGCAACACCTCCGGTGTTGTTTATATTGCTCTGTGCACTGCCTGTCCCGCCTTCTATGTGGGTATGACCACCAGGAGTTTGGGGACACGCATTAAAGAGCATATATATAATATTAAGACAAAAGATTCTAACAATGCCTTATTTAAACATTCTACAATTTGTTTTAATTTTAAGAAATTTGTATTTTCAGTTGTGGAGGTTTGTAAACAGGATTTAAGGGCTGGTGACTTCAAGAATTATCTTGAACAAAGAGAGACTTTATGGCAGATCAAGTTGAAAGCAGACCAACCGCCTGGTTTAAATGAAACAATAAATATAAAATGTTTTTTAAAATATAGGAAGTTATGTATTGACAAACATCATGATTCATTTTTGTCTTTTTTAAAATGAATTTTTGTAGCATTTAATATTGTTTTAATTATTAATTGAGTAATTATTAATTAGTCTGAATGTGTATTTAAGGGTGTGTTCTTTTTTTTGAATGTATTCTGAGGAAGTCAGTCGATGAAAGCGGTGATTAAAGGTTTTATACGCTATTTTTGTGGAGCATTCTGCTTTAATCTGGTTAAAAACTTCACTGCTATTTCACCTAAACACCTCCATGCTTCCACAGGTATGTCATCTGGGCCAACAGCCTTTCCATTCTTCATCCTCTTCATAGCTATCCTTACTTCCTCCTTGCTAATCCATTGTACTTCATGATTCACTATCCCTACATCATCCAACCTTCTCTCCCTCTCATTCTCTTCATTCATCAATCCCTCAAAGTACTCTTTCCATCTCCTCAACACACTCTCGCTTGTGAGTATGTTTCCCTCATTATCCTTTATCACCTTTACCTGTTGCACATCTTAACAATATAGACCGAAAATAGAATGCCACCATGGTGGTTTTTCGATTTAGTGGTTTAGTTAATTTTAATAGGTTTAGCTAATTGTTGTTCAAACTTAAGGGTACAAGTAGAGAAGTCCTGTTGCATGATGGACTCTGTAGGTCAATGGCCGATAGTACAGGGCTGGACTGCTCCTAAAGGGACAAATGGTTTGCAACAGTATGGTGAAGAAATGGAGAGGATGTATGATAGTACAGCATAACCTAACCTAACATAAGACATTGCATGGAATTTAATGACCATTCTTTTAAATGTACCACTATTGAGGTTCTTAACTTAGATAAGAGAGGGGATTCATGGACATTACTTTTAGAGAATTATGGCAATTACGGGTTAATGCAACACAATGGCCAGGACTTAATGATTCTTTTATTATTACATGTTTTTAAAGGCTGAAGGCTTTGGAAAGATAATGGTTGTAAATTAGGTAATATGTTTATTACCCTTAGTATACTAACTGTTATTAATAGGTTATATGGTACGCTGTGTGTGCATAACCTTTACTTTCTCTTGAGTAAATAAATTTGTTACGCATATGTTGAGCCCTTAAATTTATATTTATTAGTTATATTTATACATACATATATATTTGTTTATTATCATGTGTTTTTTGTCAAGCTGTAAGTTGTAAAGTGATTGATGCTTTTAACTTTATTACTTTGGAATCTTTATGTCTGGTTTTTGAAGGCAATGACTGGTCATGCACTGGGGGTGTGGTTTTACCAAGTTTTTAAAAAGTGTGTGTTTTTAAATGAAAGTTGTTCTGAAAAAGTCTCTGAATTTATCAGAAAAGAAAGCACTTAACATGTAAATAAACGGGTTTTTTTAGTAGTTCTCCTTCTGGTACCTTTTTGTTCTAACGTAAGACAAAACAATGCAACACAATGTAACACAACATAACACAACGTAACACAACACAACCTAACCTAACAGAACAAATATCAGGCAGTGAAAGAAAGTCTAATTATGCTTGCTAATGCATGTTAAACTATTTTATATTTATTTAAACCCATAAGCTTATTTACTAACTTGATGACACTAGTTTGTTTAGTTGTTTTTATGTTATCGGGTAGTAAATTCCATTCATTTGACCTTAGTAGTAGATCATCAATTCCCTTCTTACATTATTCTTTTTTCTTTTGATAACTACTTCCTTAAGACTTCTGCAGGCACAGACACTCAACAGCACTCTTCATCATGGATGGTTATATGCAACAAACCTCATTTTAATGGCTTATAAGATATATAGGCTCTACGTTTTAATTGCTACTCATACGTTAGAGGTTTAATTCCATTCAATCTCTTTTCAAAACCTCTGTCATTTCCCTACTCTCCTTATATTTTGTTTCAGAGCTGGTGTGCAGTGATCTCTCCATAACATGTTTACTGTGTGCAAATACGTAAAAGTGGCAGAGATATTTCAAAATCATTCAAGGAGATGAATTGACAAAGACCATAGTTTGGATATCTCCTTACAGAATCCAATCTTCTAAGGATGGTGTGGTTGAAGACTTTATCCATAAACATAGCAGTTTCTACCTACCTACTGGGATTAAATATTTGAAAACCTATGTCTCATAACAAAATAAATTGATTGCTTCTATATTTAGGCATACATAGAGCACATGTATGCATGTAGAAAGCTTCTTGTTGGGCTTCTTGAAAGTGAGTTTGATTGTATTTAGGTATTATTATGGCATCTGCTTTGATACAGTCTTCGTATTTGTATTAGCTTACATATTTTGAGAAATATATCTGCTGTAAACTTAAAGCATGGGATCCAGATCAACCTCTGTGGGACTCTGTGATTAACTTTACCTTAATTCTAGTCCTATTATTTATATTAAAGAATTACCCCATCATTTATCTTAACCAATTGCTTTCTACCATGTACACTCTGATGAATACAGTTATTTATAAATAGCTGAAATTTCCTTTAATGACTTTAGGGATTAACATCTCATAGCTTGGCTTATCAAATATCCTTAAAATGTAATTAAATACATTAACTTGCAATTCATGATCTACTGCTTCCATAATACATATACTAAAAAGATGATTATATGTAAAGGAAGATTTTTGTTTTAAATACGCTTTCCGATCAATGCTTTCTACCCAATGTTTAAAAGAAATTTCTTTAAATTAAAGATGTCTATTTCTAGGACTATAGAGCTGCAGCTTAAAAGGTTAATTGATCTGCAATTATTGATACGCACTTCCTTCGTATTGTAAATATGAATGTGTCAACCAGTTTCCAATGATGTATTAAAACATCTTTTTTGCAAACTGCAAATAAGGACTGTAATAAGGGAATCAACTAATCTCTCCCAGCATGTATAACAATTTTATCTCTGATTTCTTCATGACCTGCACTCCTTTGATTTTTGAGTTGGGTAATGAGGACTGTACTCATTACCTATGTATTCTGTTTGGTATCCATTCCTTACTTAACATTAATGCATTTTAAAAATGAGAATTCAGAACAGATGTGTAAAATAAATTGGGGAACCTGAATTAAGCAGATGCAACTCATTTTGCTTACTATTTCATTACATTTTAGCATAGCTGTAAAAATATCTCTTCATCTATTCAGTGACCAGCTTTAATATATACATTTTCTTAACTTTTAGTGAAGCCCTAATCCTATTCATTATTTTGTAGAGTGCATTTTTGTAACAGAAAGCCATCACCAAGGATGTAAGATTTTTTTTAATTAAATGTTTTCATGTATTTAAATGCATTTCTGTTTACTGGTGTTATGTTTTATCTGTGCAGTTGTTTAGCTAAATTATATATTGTTTAAGTTCTTTCTAGAATGCATCTTCCTTTTAAAATCTGTTCAAGAATATATACCATTTCACTTAAATACAGATGCATGTTATTGTTATTTCTTTTTGATATGTGATGTAAATTTAATTTCATCATTTTATTTAAGACCTTATCCTTGAAACATTTGGTTTCAGATATTGAAATAATGGTGAAGACATGAGGGGATTTATTACCAGTTATCCATTATCACTTAAATGACTATGCAATGGAGTACATAAAACCAGACCACATTTACATAACTATCTCAAAGGTGCCAACATTAACACATGTTGCGCAATACACAATCCTTTTACATAAACAAATATGTGACACAAGTTTCTATTTTGCAATAAGGAGCTCATATTTTGTAGTGGCTGTTTACTTTCAGTGTTCAATACACCAGTTTCTACATTAGGAAAATAATGTATACTTGAATGTTAAATTTAAAAATATCAATTTGGGTTGCAGTATTTTTTCAGCAAAACTAGATTTAATTACAAATTACCATCATAACTAGCTGATTTTACTATAGGTCTTTCAAATCTAGAATACTTTATGGACAGGGGCTTAATCTCATTATAGTCTCCATGGTTAATGATGGCAGTGGTAGCTCATCTCTTGGAGGCCATTATGCCATTTCCAACTGATGTTTTACTTTAAAGAATACCTTTGTGTTTTTTAGGAAATCTCTCTGAAGAGGAGATTTCCTCAAATTTCAAAATGTTTTGAACAAAAACTGTTTGTCTCTTGCAGTCCATCTGATGTATACAGATCTTGAGCAGATGTATTATATTTCATAACAATTTACCTTCTGAAGTTTTCATAACATATGACGTTAACTGCAGAATAAATGCTTTAAGTTGTTTCTCAGGAGATCTCTACTATATTCTTACTTTTATACTTTCTTTCAAATCAGAAATAATTTAAGTCAGTTACAGTAAAATCTTTGTCTGAACCTATTGTGTTTCAGTCTTTCTTGAGCCTGATTCTGATTTCCAGGCATCAGTAATAAGTAATACACTCAACTGCATGGTGTCAGTCTTCCTATTTACATAATGCAGTGTGGCAGTGATGTTAAGGATGTTATTATGTCACTTCACCACTGTTTTATATTCCATACTTCAACTACAATCATATGGTTAAATACAGAGTGATTGGGACTGCATTGCATATGCTTCAATTCCCACTTTTGTGAAAATAGGTTAAACTCAGCACTAGCATATGCAGGCCATCTTCAACATAACTATGTATGAAATTCTATAGCAGAAGAATATGGCTTTCAGTGCCTTGATCAAGATACAACTTCTAGAATTTTTGAATAATAGTAATAGATCATATATGGTCTTTTGATATGGATATAAATCTGCGGCCTGTCTTGAACAGATTACGACATTATTTTGGATTAATAATATAAGCTTTGTATGGAACACAACTGTGAATTTTTGGTTTTATTTCTGCAGATATTCATAACCATGATAATGAGTCACCGTTTTTTCTTTACACTGTACTGTTTCAAAATGAGACCCATATTCTTTTCAGCATCTTTTTTTTCAAGTAATTTTGCACTTTAAGTTTACAAGCCTTTGAACACAGACCTTGTATTCTGCCAATCTCTTTTTTAATTAAATTCTGCTTTCTGCAGTTTTTCATGTGATCTTTTTTGAACGTTTGTATTTTGGATCCTCAGCACTGCATTTCTGAAACTCTTTAATTTCCTTTTCAGTCATTTCCTTTCAGCCCTAAATGCCAACAAAACAAAACTAATGATTTTCTTTCCTACCAAAAACTCCCAATTCAACAGAAACCTATTTTCCATTAAAAGCCAGAATAACACCCCTCTAGAAATCGTTCCCAGTACCAAGCTACTTGGCATTACCATTGATGAAAACCTAAAATTCAACTCCCACATCCTCTCTACAATCAAGAAAACCCACCAGAAAAGTGGTCTCCCCTACAGACACAACTGCTACCTCACCCCCTCCTCATGACAAACCCTTGCATCTACCTTCCTTCTTCCCTCTCTCTTGTATGGTGCGCCTCTATTCTCCAACCTACAACTTGGCCTTCGTTCCAAACCCAAAGCCTTTTACAACAAAATCTGCAAATTCGCAACCAATTCTAAGAACTCACCCCATCACTGCCACTCTCTACACACCCTTAACTGGCTAGAACTCCCCAACCACGTAATATATCTACAACTTACAACAGTCCACAAACTCATTGCCAAACCTACAGAATGCCCTTCTAATACCCTACACACCCAGCCACTCCCTGAGATCCAAAAGCCAAAACCTCCTACAAGTGCACAAACTCTCACATCCACCTAGCCAACTACTACTATCTTACACCATAGCCAAACTGTGGAACTCTCTGCCCTCCCCTACTATGCAACTTACCAAACCACAAGAACTTCAAATCCATGGTACTCTCTCATCTGTCCTCCAAATGGGAATGTCCTTCACATGCGCTCACCTAAAACACCCCACCACTAATTCCTCACCCCTCTTTTAAAATATATAGGATCTGCACTCTATCCCACAATACTACATCCATTTTTCTCTAGTTTAATTTCTCTATCCACTCTCCCTCTCAGTATATTCTACACTCCATCAAGCTAGAAATTTGAACTCTTTTATGCATTACAACTATTCATTTGCTATATTCTGTTTCCACAATAGTCCACTCAAATTATTCTAATTCAATCAGAAATCTCCATGTATAATGATTTCAAACTGAACATTCACAAAATCACTACCACCTAGTATGAGTTATATTTGTCTTATTGCCAAAGCTTACATCCATTACTTGTAATGTATAAGGATTTCTAACTGAACCTAGACAAAGAAACTTCCACCTATACCAACTTTTATTTGTGAAATCGAATCAAATGTCATAGATTTTTATCTGTACACCCTTTCTAAAAATATTATACATGCATATCTTACATATATTTTCAAAATGACATTCTCTCAAAAGTAATGTAACATATATTTTTTTGTAAAGCTGTGACGTCTGTACATTTTGTACTATGTAACATATATTTTTATTGTAAAGTTGTGACTTTCTGTATTTTTATACTATGTACTGGAGCTTTTCTCCTCGGATCTCCACTGAAAAGGGGCCACAAGCCCAGCTGGACTAACCCGGTTAAACATCAATAAATAATAAATAAATAAAATAAATTCATAGTTGCAATATAACCCACATAGATTTCAGTTAATTTCCAATAATGTCATCTTGCTGCTTTTGTAAACCTGAATAGTTCCCATATCTGCTATAAGCTTCTAATTTAATGGATTATGATTCACACTCAAGTCATATTTCTGAAAACATAAAAATATTCTTTGAAACCTTGTTGGAGCACTGTGCAGTAAATTACTGGATATAGTCTACAATGACATATGATAAGTTTCTGTACACACTTTTCCCCCATATGTATACTGCTGACCTTATCATAACCATATACTGTGGCTATTAGTTTTTATTTCTATTCTGAGTCAGTAAATAATCTAAACCAACAGACAATTGTTTTTAATCCTGTAGAACTGGTACACCAGTCACATTTTGATTTGCTTCTACTGGTAATCTGGTAGATAGCTGTTTGCGTAGGTCAAATGTCTGTTATTTCTCCACATCAGTACTAAAAAGCATTATGTTCTAAAAGTTTTAACAGAGGCAGACTTAATTAAGATATAGTCATTATAAATTTTGCATTATTCTTCATCATACCTACAAACCTCGTAAGTATTTGTACCTCTCTGACTCTGTCATCAGCTAGTTTTGAGTCTCCCTGAAGTTAAAACATGATCAACGTAAAACAGTTCTGCAACTCTGATTTTACATTTGCTTCTCTTCATCTTTAAACTGAACTTTTTGGTCCATTCACTTAACGGAATGAGTTTCTTATGGTTTTCTTTACACTTCAAACCAGTGTGTCATCAACAACATTAATAGCACTTTAAACACCTTCAGTCATCTGTGTAACAGCTATCTGAAATACTTCTGGTAGTCTTGTAAAATCAGTGTAATCTATCTGATCTGCATCTTCCCCCAAGAGTTAAATATTTACAACTTAGAAACGTTTTGGCCTACGTCAGTTTGGTAAAATGCCTAGTTGGCATAGAAGAATCTATTGGTTCACTAAGAGAACCTCTATCTCAGAGATTAACACCATTTTCTTTGAGTTTTCTGAATATCTTAACAGGGATCTCTGCAATGGATGAACCTGCAGAAGATAGGAACTCCTTCATGGACAAGGTTAAGCTCCCAGTTCTTTCACAACAGCAACAGGCTACTTTGATATCCCCTGTCTCTGCAAATCAAATCAAATGCATTATCATCATTTTTTCATAAACAGAAATCTCCTGGCCCTGACAGCTTAAATATGGAATTATATATTTCTCCACAAGATGCCCTTCTTGAACCCATTGAGTTATTTCATTTTTCCAATCCTCTATTAATGGCTCCTCTGTCCTTTCTACTATAACCTCAATTCCCAAGTCGGGTAAAGACATTTCTTTACCACTACTATAGACAAATATCCTTATTTAATGCTGATATTAAATTATATGTCAAAATCCTTACCCGATGCCTACATATGTTACTACTGGATATTATACTAGATACGCAAACTGGATTAATTAAAGGAAGAAGTAGTGCGGACCATCTACATGCAATCTTATTGTGCCTACAAGATTTAAAAAATATTTCAGACCCAATTTCAGTATTATTTGTGGACTTTGCTAAGGTCTTTGATTATATCCATTGGCCTTGTTACTACTTAGATCTGATGTTGTTAATCTTTATTCATTCCTTACTGATGGGTTATCAGTTCCATCCTTGGAACTGAGCCAGCCAATATCAAGCTCACATCAGCCAAAAACTCTTGAGCCAAGGTCCCATCCAGAATGCTCTGCTCCCTGTTACCTCAGATCTCGTTTGCCGCGTTGCTGAACAACCGTGTCAAGCCACTCTATCAGCTAAGTGTCTAGTTTTTTTGACAATTTATATATTATTACTCTAATTTGTTTCATTATTCTGGGTAGGACCTTGGCTCGAGAGTTTTTGGCTGACGCGAGCTTGATATTGGCCTAACTAGCCTAATCTGCAAGGCCATGGAATGGATTATCATGGACCTCATTTACAAGGACATTGGCAACCTCCAAACACTCAATCCCACACAGTTTGGTTTCATCAAGGGGAGGTCATGTCTGTTAAATTTGGCTGACCTCATTGAGACAGTCACCAAAGCTATGGATGAGGGGAAGACAGTGCACACCACCTACCTTGACAAGGCCAAAGCATTCTATACTATTACCCACTTGGGTATAATAAACTCTCTCAACTAGGCATCAATCTGTATGTTGCCAGATGGGTAGCAAACTGGCTCACTTGTAGAACCCACCTAGTCAAAATAGGGGAAGCCACCTCAAGCAGTAGACCTGTAATGAGTGGTGTACCCCGGGGATTAGTCTTGGGGTCTCTGTTGTTTGGGATATGCTTTTCTGAGATGCAGGCCAAAATCAGTTGGCTATGACTGACCTAGTCTGCAGACGACTGCAAGCTGGGTGCTCTCATCAATTCCCTAGTGATGTGGACATTCTCCAAGAGGGTCTCACCCAAACAAATGACTAGTGCCAAAAACATGGCCTCAAACTGAATGCCAAGAAATGCATCATCATCTCCTTTGGGGAGAGTGACATCCCCACAAATTATCACATTAATAACAAAGTCCTAAGCACATAATCAGTCGTGAGGGACTTTGGCACCCAGGTTGATAGCAAACTGACTTTTGACCACCATATTTCCTCTGTTGTATGGAAAGCTTTCTACATGGCCCACCTCATTAGTAAGGGTATCTCATCCAGGGACAAGAAGGTCATAACATCCCTGTAGTCTTCCCTTATAAGACCTATTATTGAGCACAATGCCCTTTTCGGCATGTACCTCACAAAGCACATGCAGCAGCTGGAGAGACCACAGGGGTTCCTCACCAGGAGAATCCAGGGCCTCAAACATCAACCCTACATAAATAGGCTAAAAGCCCTGTCCCTCTAATCAGTTTCATGCAGACTCCACAAAGGTGACCTCTGTCTGGCATACAAAGCAATCACAGACCCCAAGTTCATGGGA
Source organism: Protopterus annectens (assembly GCF_019279795.1). NCBI lineage: Eukaryota > Metazoa > Chordata > Ceratodontiformes > Protopteridae > Protopterus > Protopterus annectens. The sequence goes on from NC_056748.1 coordinate 220,427,980, forward strand.
CTGCTGCATATCTGCAAGTCAAGTTACACTTGAGTAAACCACACTAGTGACCTTAACCTGATCTCTGATATTAACAGAATTTGTAGGCAGGGCAGATTTGTGTCCCAGAGACACCCCCTTCGGTGGATCAGACTCCCTTCTCCATGTCAAACATAAGTACAACCTGGATAACTGGATGGAGAACTGAAAATACACCCCTGGGATTCCACTTGTGTCCCTGCTAGACAGTGGCATCAGGTGCTGACCTGTCGGAACATAGGCTAAACTCTTGGTGAGTCTTGTAAGGGCCTCAGGGCCAATAGCCTAATAACTTCCCATGATCCTATGAATTGACTCAATGAGCTCTCTTCCAGATGGTTGGGACCATCATTATTTTTGTGTTAAATTGCACAATGACATTCAGGAGATGATCAGAATTGTCTTTAGGAATATCTGGGGCAAGGTTTTTATTTTGGGTTGATATTTTGGCATCATCTTCATTTTTCCTTAATGAGTTCCATTGCTGCCGTTAAGATGTTGTTCCCACCATTATTCTGCATCTTTCAGCAGATTCTTATCCACCTCTCACCTGGGACCAAAGAAACTGTCAGCATTAGTGTCCTCTTTCATTTACAGTGGAGGTTAATGGAGGGGTAAATCGTAGTATGCAAAGCACTTGCACTCAGTTCTCTGGGTTAAGAATTCCATATTGGAGCAGATATGCCAAGGCTTTTGTACTGTGACAGTTTCTCTTACCAAACCATGCAGTCCTTTCCCACTGGGCCTTCCTAAATATCTTAAATCCTGGTACTCTGTTAGTCTTTCCCACTCTCCAAGATTTCTAACTGGCCTAGTATATGGAGTTCCTCTATCCCCTTATGGAATAACCCTCACTTTCTTTTAGAATGTAATCCTGTGATGGATTGTTTGTGGGACTGCAAAAGTATTAGGTGGCTAGCAAATTCTGTTGCCTTAGCTGAAGAGAGGAATACTCTGGTTAATTTTTAGGATCTGCAAAGGACCTGGAACTTTGACCTTATTTCTGGAAATTTTTAAGGCTCAGGTATGTGATGCATAGGTCTCCCTTTGCCACTTATATCTTTCACAAACTCTTCCAGCTCTCTACTCTCTTTCCTAAAAGTAAGCTAACATAACAAGAAGTGTCTATAAAGCATCTAATGCTTATAGACCACTGATTTCACCTCAGACAAAAACACTGAAGCCTCTTTTCTTTCCTTGATGTCTCAAATGGGTAGAAAAATCCCAAAATCATACCCCATTACTTTTCTGAATGTTGTTCACCACCTTAGGGCCTTTGCCTATGTGTACAAAAATAATATTATTTGTGCATAATGGGTGTTGGCCCCTGGCTGTTGTTGGATAAGAGGTCTAGTGTCAGGCACATGGGCATATCACTCTCTATATAATAAGTTTCTAAAATGCAAAGTGGCACACCTATTATGGGCCACGATCACGGTATAGCTTACCTACTTCTTAGGACAATCTACTTCCTGTGTCAAATCCATCTTATGGACAGAGTTTCCCCTTACAACCCATAGAAAAATACCCCCCCATTTCCTCCTATGGTTACCTCAAGTTTCAGCCTCAGTTACAGCCTGTATTGCCTCATAGTGCAAATCCCCTTTCTACAAAATGCTACAGATAGCATTTTTTCACTTGGAAGGCTCTGTTTAATCCACTGTGAATATTTTTTTTTTGTGCATGGCTACCGGATCGATCATCAGTACATAGAACAGATCTAGATCTAAGGATGGAAGTATTGAGTTGATTGACAAATAAGACAAAAAACAAATATTCCCAAAACCAGATGTCTGTGGCACATGGCCTTCAGTTAACGTGCTCTCTGATAGTCAGTCATCTATTTGGCTTTCATTCTTCAAGGTAGTTGGCAAACCATGTATGTGCTCTTCCAGACAGACTCTTGTGTTACATGGTGTACATAATGAGGGAATGGCTACCTGTGTCAGATGCTTTACTGATGTTGATACTGATAATACTTGTCATTTTGATGCGGTTGCTAACTTAACAGCAGGTGCCTAATAACTCATGAGACTATTATTCAGTATTTTAGAGAGAATCTCTTATGACTCAAGTAATGAATCTATGAACCTATGAATATTTCAGGATACCTTTGAGTGAAATCATGTCTCAGTTTTTCAAGAATTCTGGAAAAAAGAAATGTGAGGAAAGGCATAAATGTGATAGTAAGAAAAAATAGGTATTCGTATTGGTAACAGTGTGGCAACAGTTTTCTGTAAGCAATGTTATGTGAACAGGATCTATTGATAATGTAAGGTAATGATTTAACAAGGTCTTCCACTGCTATCTTTAGAAATCTGAGGTGGGGCAGAGCAAGCTCTGGGTCTTGCATGCAAGTTGGTTTAGCAAAGCAAAAATGAGAGTAGCCAGGAATAATAGTAGGAGGGGGGGCTTCTGCCTTGTTATACATAGATATGCTCATAGAATTGTTAACAGAATAATCTGGTCTAGCCTGCAATACTGACAATAGGGCATTATTTAGATAAAATGTTGGTGCCATTTTTACATTTGCTTCAGTCAGAAAAATTGTTAAGTTCAGACCAGAATCCAATTTTATTTGATAATAGAAATGCCAGTCTACTCAATATGAAGATAGTTTTTCCACCTTTCTTAGTTTGGTTAGACAAGGTAATGAACTTGTCATAATCTGAAATACATATAGTAGCTTATCCTTTTATCCAAACAGCATCCTTAAATTTGAGGAAGTATTTTGCTCTTTTGTAAACTACCCTGAATTCTTTGTCCATACCTTCTGATCGATAACTTGAAATATTTGTCAAGAAGGGAGGCATAATGCCACTAATTGGTACCAAGGCACCACTAACTACATCTGTATTGAAGACACTATTCCAATTATGTGTTTCAAGATCAGCAAGCAAGATGAAAAAGTCCTACCATAAACTCTGCAGTGCTCTGCTAAATTTGTTTTTGGTTTTACTCTCTTGTGGACTATTTACTTCAAAAAGATGGGCTGTCAAGTAAATACAAAATACAATCAGTGCCATTTCTAAAGACTACTTCCAGAATTACAGTTATACCCTGGATCTCTAACAAGCTGGTTAAGATGAAAATCCCCAATGATATGGTTAAGCCTTGATCATTTTTATCTAAATTCATATTTGTTCACCCGTCCTCACATTATTGTAAAGTACATTTTCACTGAATCCAATAAGATAACATTTTCAAAAACTTGTTAAGCTTGCTTCTGGTGAGGGGGAATCTGAGTAGCAGATGGGAGTTGTGAGTTTGGCACGATTTCTAAAAAGCACTGCAGTTAACTAGGCAAGATTTTTTTTTTATGTAGAGACAAACTAAATGGCTTCTGCTAATAGCATTACTCCTCCAGATACATTCTCGCCTTGTCAATTCTTTCTAAACCAGTTGTGAACATAGCACGTGAAAGACAAGAGGAAAGCCTGCTTTGATGGGTGACTCAGTAAAGCCAGCAACATCAAGCTGTTCTTTTTCAAGCCATGCCTGTAGGTCATTAGATTTGTTCAGAGTAGTCCAGATATTCAAAACACCAATAAGCTAGCAGAATAGTTAATATCATAAGGTGGAACATTTACTGGCTGCAAGATAGTTGAGCTAGGGTTGGTTTTATGCCACTGGCTTTGAACAAGAAAGATATTTTGATGGGAAAAGATGCCACTGATATAAGATATGTTGATGTACACTGCATCAATGGGCTCCAACAGTATCCCACGCCGCTTTCTAAATAGCAGGAAATATGACCTATCAGGGTCTCTTTGAAATCACTATTTAACCATAGCCTCGAAACAAGCTTTGTGCCTCACAAGTGGAGAATAGCAACTGTGACAGCCCCTCTTTACCGTGGGCCAGTAATCAAGGAGCCTCAATCCTTACCACTGACACCGGTGAGATGTGGTCAATAAGAACAGGAATGATGAATTTACACATTATTTCAAACACAGCTCTCTGCATCCAACACAATTTCCCCAAGTGCACACACGGAACATGCTCCACTGGGACTGGAATCTCTGTCTCCCCAGATCCCACGCAAGATCCACTTTGGAGCACTGTGTCCCATTTCCAAGTATCTGGCACATACACTTGACTATCTGATTTTTCACACACACACACACACACATGCATACATACCTGGGAAAGGCTGACACAGATTCACCAGCTGTATCCACTCTCTCCAGATTACATGGTAACTTCAACCAACCAAATACTAAGGCTCTTACAAGGGGTGACCAATTATACTGTGTCAAATTAATACTGATATGAATGGTAGAGTGTAAGGCTTTTTAGAGCCACAATAAAAAGGTATAAAAATATTTAATAATGAATAATAAAAATAAAAAAACAGGAAAATACTTAATATTTAGTTACCATAAACAAGTTTTCAGTCAAGGGAAATATAAAATAACACAGGTGGATAGAATCTCACATGCAGAAAAAGAAATACTAAACTAATGCCATGGTACTTTTCCTAACTAAACTAAAGAGAAACTGTCACTAGTTAATTCACTTAATATAGCAAGGCAAGACGTACTGTTGAGGTGCTCACTTCCACAAGGCAAGATAAGATACTCCACACACTGAACTGTAAAACTAACGACTACTGAACAACTGAACTGTGATAACTGACAGATGTTTTATATCAGATTCAAAATAAAACTGCTGCCAGAGTCCCGCCCTTCAGCTAGTTATGGAATGACATCACATCTAGTCACCTGACTCTGATACAATACACATAGGTTCATAGGGTGTATAGGTTAGTAGTAGGCTAACTGCCCTTGTGGGCCATTTTAAGCCTAGCCAGTTACCCCATGTAAGAATCAAACCCTGCACTTTGTGTCTGTAAGGTAAATACCTTAGCCATTATACCAACCTCCCACCCATTCAGAACTCTGTTAAGATTCTGCTGCAGCATTTTTAAAATAAGCAACTTTTACAAATATGATTTTAATACAAGAATCTGTACAAATCAATATGCGACAGTCAAATGACAGAAGACTATTAACAAAACTTCAGCCAGCCATGCTGGCATATGCCACACATGCACAGCCTTACTTCTCCTGGTACAGCTGGCAATTCCTCACAACATCACATCTGCCCCCCCATGAAGACTCAAGCTAGTTTTTTCAAGTGACCCTGGAAGAACATTGCTTGAGAGAAATAGGCCTGTCTGGGAAAACATCAACCTTTACCCTGTATTGAGAATCCATCTGCATTGGAATTGCTGTAATCTGGACTGGCTAATACAGGGGGGTCCTCCCGAAGCACTTTTAGGCTTTTTGAATGGATACTCGCAGACTGGAGTCCACACTACCTTATCTGGTCTGTTTTTCCTTGTCAGGTCTGTGAGGGGATTAACTTTTGTACTAGAATTTGGAACAAACTTTCTATAGTACCCTGCTGTCCCCAAGAATGCTCTCACTTGCTTTTTCATAACAGGGGCAGGCCATGTCTGAATAGCTTCCACCCTAGCAGGTTCTGGCCTAATCGTACCACTCCCCACTCTATGTTCAAGGTAACAGACCTCTGCCATACCCAGCTGGCACTTGCTGGGCTTAATGGTCAATCCTGCCCATTGCAGTCTGCCCAGGACCTCCCTAACATGCTGAGGCTTCATTATGTTAACTTACTACAATTTGTGCCCCTGCCAAGCAGGTTTACCATATAATTAACATCATTGTCCTTCCTTACCACTTAGAAGGGCCCCTCCTAAGCTGCCTGAGCTTATTGTGTCTGACAGGAATGAGCACCATAACCTACTGTCCCACAACATACTCTTGGGCTTGAGCATTACTGTCACACCAGACCTTTTACTGCTGTTGGGCTCCTGCCAGGTTCTCCTGGGCCAAGCCCAAGGGCTCCCTAGGCCTTGTCCTGAGGTTTAGGACATATGCCACAACAGACTCCTTGTGGGATTCACACTCACCCTCCCACTCATCACAAATAAAACATAAAGACCCCCTCACTCTATGACCTGCAGTAACTCAAAGAGTGAAAAACCTGTGGATTTCTGGGGCACCTCTCTGTACACAGTCGATGGAGCAAATATTTGTCTCATTCTCTCTTAAACTGGTCTGCAAATTCCTGTAGCATGGTCTCCAGTAGAGTTCAACCTCTCCACAAGACCACCAGTCTGGGGATGGTAGGGGGTAGTCCCAAGGTGCCCCACCACATAATGTTTCCACAGACAAGCCAGCAAATCTGACATAAAACTGGCACCTATGTCAATCAGTGCCTCTCTTGAGAAACCTACCCTGCTGAAAATCTCCTACAAAGCATCTGTCACCCTCTTTGCCTCAGTGGAGGACAGAGCCACCTCCTCAAGGTATCTGGTAGTGTAATCTACTACCAGCAAGATATGCTTCTTCCCTATGGAACTTGGGGTACTCAGATGCCCCACAATATCCATAGCTACCCTATGAAATGGCTCCTCAATCACAGGCAAAGGCATCAACGGAGCTTTGGCCTTGTCCCCTGCCTTGCCTACCTTTTGGCACTGCTCGCAGGTCCTGCAGTACCCTCTTACATCCCTTGCAATCACAGGCCATTACAAATTCTGCATAATATGACTCTTGGTATGCTTTATGCCCATATGACCTGCAAAAGGAATGTAATTGGCTATGGCTAGAAGTGCCAGATGGTAGGCTCTGGTCACTAACAACTGCTGCAGTACCTCACTGTCTAGCCATTCCTCAGAAGGGGTCTGCTCTCTATACATTAATTCTTTGTTATCTGCAAAAGGATTGTCATGGGCTAAAGCTAGAGGTGCCAGATGGTAGCCTCTGGGCACTACCAACTGCTGTATTACATCAACCTCTAGCCCCCTCTCAAGGGTCCACTCTCTGTACAGAAATCATTTGTTCCAATATACAGACTCCTCTTTTTCTTGAGGGTCAGGTGTCTCCTTAGCTACCTCCCTCAAGCCTTGTAAGGTAGGGTCTGAAAGCTGTGCCTGTCTCATCTATTTTTGTGACCCTTCCCAGCTCCCCTTCCACAGGACACCTGGTATCTTCTTACAATGGTGCCTCCCTGTCAGCTTGAGTATTACCACTCACCTCTGTCCTTGCAGTCTCCTTGTGCATGGGAACTTCATTGTCTACCAGCAGCTGTAGTTCACTTTCAGGTTCACTGTTACTAGGTAGCTCCCTCCCTGAAATAACCAAATCACCAGCCTTAGCTTCAGGCATGGGGTCTAGACTGCCCCACCCCCCAGGCTGGCAGACCTACCTGACTGTTTCCAAGCCTGACTGCATGTAATTGGATATACACAAAGTGCTACATTATCAGAATCATTCCATATTAAGACATCTGCTAGGATATCCTCAAACACACCTACCTGCTTGTTCCCTTTTCCACCCTCCCAGTCAAAGTGAACCCTAGCCAAAGGTATTTGGAATGGGATCCCTCCTAAAACTTTAACTGGTGTGGAATGCCCAAGCAAGTACTGCTCTTCTTGACCACTGCAGGCTTCACAATTATGTCAGAGGCTGTGTCTCTATTAGAAGTGGTCTGTCTTCCATCCAGTAAGATAGGATACAAACTCCAGTGATAGTATGGTACCTCTGTTGTCTCCAAACAGCATAACACTGGCAGGTGGTTATTTCCAGTTACTGGTCCCCACACCTTTTGTTCCACACCTTCCTTCAGTGGACATTTGTATGCTACATGGCCCCTATGGTTAAATTTAAAACATCTAACCATTGATCCTGGCCATGTACCTGAACTACCGGCTTCCCCTGTTACTGATAGACTCTGTTGGTGATTTTGGCTGCTCACCATGGGGTCCCTTATATCCATGTCCAGCACTGGGAATTCCCTACTTATGCAGTGATGTCCTGCTTGCTAAGCAGACATCCCCTTTTCTCCCCAGCTCATCTGCAGTTACATTCTTCATCTGTCAACCAGATTCTCATGTCCTCAGGCAAAGTGCTAAGGGCTTGTTCCATCACCAAATGGTCTGCCAGCCTTTCAAAAGTGGTGAACTGACACCCAGTCATCCACCTATGAAATAAGTGTTTAACTCAGCAACATAATCACTTACACTTTCATCTGCCTGGCATCTATGCTCACTAAACCATTTTCTGTAAGCTTTAGGTGGTAACTTAAAACAGTCTAGTAAACATTGTTTTACTTTTTCATAATTTAAACAGACAGTATCAGACAATATAGAAATAGCAGTTACAGCTTTACCATGGAGAAAGGGGGTAAGGAACCATACCCAGAGCTCTTAGTCAACATCATACTGTTTGCATACCCTTTCAAATATATAAATAAAACTGTCAAAATCAATATCATCTTTAAATTGTGGAAGAAATTTACTGACCTTTATTCCTTCTGTGGTTCAGTTATTCCCTTCCCATTACCTCTGTGAACCTGACAAAGGATCAGTATCTCCTTTTCATACTGATGCTGTTTCTCCTTTTCTTCAGCCTCCAAATGTTGCAGTTTCTCTTCAGTCTCCAGCCGTTTGGCCTCTAAGTTCATACTGATGCTATTTCTCCTTTTCTTCAGCCTCTAAATGTCACAGCCTCTCTTTTTCTTTGATATCCAAACATCTCCCCTTCAGTTCATGCTTACACTGCTTTTTTTCTCTTCTCAGCTTCCAAATGTCTCAGTCTCTAACTCCAGATGGATTTTTGAGTCCACTGACAAAAAGGTGAATTGTCCTGTTTCCAAAGGCTGCACATCCCCATCACTAAACTAGCTATCTTGCTGGTTGCTGGACCATGCTGCAGCTGTGATTAAGGCTGTAATCATATCCTCTTTTGTCAGGTTATCATGCACCAGTCCTCTGGCGTCGCACACCTTCGGCAACTAGTTCTTTATTAGCTAGCTATAGTCTTCTGCTGACATCTTTGCCTGCTTCCCCTGACTAAACTAACAAAAATAAAACTGTTGTGACACTGAAACTCTGAATGTTTACCTTGTGGCTGTTGAGAGTACACACACCTTAAGTGACAACTACTTACAGGCTACTGAAGTTTAATTAATACACCACCGCTGTGTCATAAATAAAATGTGACAATGCTTCCCTCTTTATCCCAGGCCAGCCTCAATCCTCACCACTGACACAGGTGATAGGTAGGTGTTAAACACAGGAATAATGGATTTATACTTTTCAAATGCAGCTCTCTGCATCCAACACAATTTCCACCAAGAACACACAAGGAACACGCTACAATGGGAATGGACTCTCTGTCCCTCCAGATCCCAAACAAGGCCCACTTTGGAGCATATTGTCCAGGTTCCATTTGTCTGGGAAACACACTTGAATATTTGGTTATTTACACACACACACACACACACACACACACACACACACACACACACACACACGCACATGCACACACACACACACACACACACACACACACACACACACCTGGGGAAATGCTGACACAGAATTACCAGCTGTGTCCTCTTTCTCCAGATTACAAGGTAGCTACCACCAGCCAAATACTGTAGGCCCTTATAAGGGGTAACCAATTAAACTGTGTCAAATTAATACTAATATGAATGGTAGAGTGTGATCAAAGCAGTAAGGCTTTTCAGAGTGGCCATAGTGACACTGAAATAAGTAGAGGTACTCTCAAGATAATAAAAATTTTCACTAAAAGACCAGCCATAATGAAAAGATATAAAAATATTTAATAATGGATAATAAACATAGAAAACAGGAAAATAATTAATATTTAGTTACAATAAACATCAGAGTTTCCAGTCACGGGAAAAATAAAACAACACAGTTGGATAGAATCTTACATGCAGAAAAAGAAATACTAATCTCACGGCACTTTTCCTAACAGCAACGCTTGCACTTTCTAAGGAAATTTAGGAAGGCAAAATTACCAAGCTCCATACTTCAGACCTTTTATAGGGGCACCACTGAAAGTGTCCTGACCAACATCATTATAGTCTGGTATTGGAGCTGTAACAATCAGGACCGGAAGGCTCTCAAGAGAGTTGTAAAGTTGGCAGGAAGAATCAATGGCACCTCCCTTACACCTCTGGAAGATCTACACAAATGCCAGTGCATTGACAGGGTCAAAAAGATTTTCAGCAATCCAATGCATCCTGCCAATGGTCTGTACACTCGCCTCTCCTCAGGCAGGAGATACAGAAGCCTGCATTGTAAGACCACTAGGCTAAATAACAGTTTCATTCTGCTCTCATTAGATTGCTGAACTCTTGGGAAAAACAAACCATGAGTCTGTCAAAACACTCAACCACTTCTGTTACATAACTAGCCTATCAAGTAGTTTATTTTATGGATGTGCAATAAACAAGTGCAATACTAAGGTAGCTCACATACCACACTGAAGGACTGTAAAGTGCAATATACAAACTGTGCAATAATTCAGTCTATTCATAGATATGCTGCTATTGTTTCAATTTTTCTTTGACAAAATTACCTTCATATTGTTCCTTGTCGTCCTTGTCTCCTATTCTGGGATGGGTGTGGGCCATTGCTGTCCCACTTTACTTACTAATTGATACTTATTAAATGTCTACTGTGATATTTTATTAATTTTTCTCTGTCTATATGTGCAACTGTTTCCTGTATTGAGAATGAAGCATTGTAATTTCGTTCAGCTACACTGCTGTGAAGTTCTGAATGACAATTCAGTTTTCTTTGACTTGACTAACTAAACTAAAGAGAAACTGTCCATAGTTAACATACTTAATATCACAAGGCAAGATGTACTGCTGAAATGCTCACTTCCACAAAGCGATGAGATACTCCACACACTGAACTGTACAGCTAACTACTGAACTGAACTGTGATAACTGACAGATTGTTTATATCAGATTCCAAATAAAAACAAAGACAAAAACAAGCAAACTGCTGCTGCCAGAGTTCTGCCCTTTAGGTTGTTATGGAATGACATCACATCTAGTCACCTTACTCTGGCATAATACACATTCAGAACTCTGTTAAGATTCTGTTGCAGTATTTTTAATATAAGCAACCTTTACAAATACATTTTAATACAAGCATCTGTACAAATCAATGTGACAGTCAAATGACACAAGACTATTTACAAAACTTCACCCAGCCATGCTGGCATATGCCACACATGCACTATCTTACTTCTCCTGGTACAGCTGGCAATACCTCACAATATCACAGCAACCATCATTCCTCTGCACAAAGGCAGAACATCTACAGACCCTACACACTATAGAAATACAAGTTTCACTAGTCTCATATGCAAGGCCATAGAAAGACTTATCATACAAATGATCAATAATGACATAGGAAACCTCCAAACACAGTACCAAACCCAGTTTGGGTTTTGTCAAGGGCGGGTCATGCCTACTCAATCTGGTGAAGTTCTTTGAGAAGATTACCATATTATTGGGTGAGGGCAAATGGCCTACCTTGACCTGGTCAAAGCATTTGATAAATACCCCACTCGGGCATTGACAAACTCAAGAGGTTAGGTAAAAATCCTTATGTCACCCAGTGGATAGACAGCTGTCTCACAGACAGAAGTTACAATTGGGGATTCCACCTCTACAAAGAACCCAGTCATCTGCAGAGTTCCTCTGGGTTCGGTCCTGGGACCACTCCATTTTGGCATCTACTTCTCTGAAGTCAAGGCCAATGTCAAGGGCCTATGGCTGACCAAATCTGCAGACAAGTACAAATTATAAGCAGTCACAGAATTCCCCCAAAGACAGAAACGTTCTCCAAGAAAGGTTGACATAGACAACCCATGTCAGAACTATGGAATGAAACTAAACACCAAGAAATGCATAATAGTATCCTTTGGGAAGTCAGCCACCCCCTCCCCGGTAACTATCATACTGACAACACACACGTAAGAGTTGACCGAGTAGTCAGGAACTTGGGGACCATCATGTGTGTGTGCTAGTACGGAAATAATTCTGTTATGCAACTTATAAAGAAATGTATGGCATTTAGGTCCAAGAAGATCATTGTTCTACTGTACTTGACATTCATCAGACCTATCACTGTGTACAATGCCGCTTTGGTATGTACCTAACCAGGCACATCCAACAACTGGAACAGCCTCAGAGGTTCCTCACTAAAAGAAATACAGGGTGTAAATAACATGCCCTATGCAGACCATCTCAAAAACCTATCCCTGTGTTCCATCTCCTCCAACATACTGACAGGAGATCTATTCCTGGCATACAAGGAATTGTCAGATCCCACTCTGAGGGACCTCCTGCATATCTGCAAAACAACAGCACCAGAATTACCTGTTCTAAAGACTTAAACTTTGCCTGTGATATAAATAGAATCTGCTGAAGAGACAGATATTTATCCCAGATGCTACATTGCTACATTTTATCTGGAACATGGTCCCCATCCATGCGATGCAGAATTCCATCTTATCCCAATTCAAGTGTAACTTGGATAATTGGATTGGAAACAAGAAATTCATCCCTGGTTTGGCACCAGTGTCTCTAATGGACACAGGCAGCCTGTAAATGGTTCATCTCCCAAGCCCCTGCTTACACTAAGCAAAGTTATCGGAACTTGTAAGAGATTTGGGAATCATGGCTAGGCTGAAAAAGACCCCAGTGGTTATTAGCCTAGTAAATACCTATGAACCTATAATCACTCCATAGTTTCTGGTCATATAAGCATGAGTGTTTAATGTTAAAACCATCACTTTGCTGCCAGCATTACTTTTATTAATTTGCTTATCTTATCTGTAAAAAAGTCTTCTCTGCTCAGGAATAGTTTATCTCAGTTTGCATTTTGATAAATTATGAAATAAGTGCACACTAGACCACTCAGATTTGCATACATTATATATTACTAGAATACAATTGTTAACAATAACATTTTAAATGGGAAAAATCATAAAGGAAATACTACACATTGCTCCTGTAATACCATCATTAAGTCAATTAAAGAAAGCAATAAGAAATCAGATAACTTAATACCTCACAAATGTTAAGCATTACAGTGATTATGCCACTGACTGTCACAAACTAATCCCCAGTTAAAATAAAGCTACAGAATTCATTTGGAGTAAGAAAAGGCAAGGGTATCTACTTAATAGCAAGTTAGCTCTAAGAAAGAAGATGACTTAGCTCTTTTATTCTCACAAAAGTACTTCACAGTCTAGTTATAAACAAATTTTTGCTAGATATGTCCAAACTGTATAGTCTTTTTGAAATGGGTATGGTTTTATGAATGGGATGGTTTATCTACTTTGTCTGCCCACCTGTTTGTTATGTATTTCCCCTTGATAAAACTAGCTTTGGGTATAATTAATGCAAAAAAATACATCTTATGCTCTGCTGTATATAATTACTTCCCTTCTGTTGGCACTTTGTCTTTCATATAGATATTAAGTAAAATGACCCAAGGGAATGAACGTTGCAGTACACCACCCACACTATGTCCACCATTCTTCTTCTGTCAGTGCTATCTGCAGTCACTCTGCTGCATTAATGACTGAAATCCCATCACGTTTATAACAAGTGAGTGATCCATGCTGTCAAAAGTTTCACAGAAATCCAAAAGCACCAGAGTTTTATCCCAATTCCTCACTTCTATTCCAGAGTCTTCAAGAAATAGTCCATTCGATATATATGGCCTATGCCTTGTGAAAACATGCTAGATGCCCTCTATTCCCACCATTGTCTTCTTGTCCCACAGTAAGTGACTAACTTCAATGAAGCAGTAACAAAAATAAAAAATGGATAAAACATTAAGTAAAAATATATACAAGATATGCAGGGGGAATAGAAATTAACTTATTAGTTACACCCAAATTGTGTTTGGAGATGAATAACAGAGAAGTGATTTGATAAAAATGGATTAGTTCTGTAAAAAGTCTTATAGAAAGTAATCTAAGTAGCAATTACAGAACGAGAGCTTATAAAGGGAAACATGAACAGTGGAAATGCAAAATTACGTTAATTTTATGTTTGCATGAAAATTATTCTGATGCATTACGAAGCAATACAGCTAGGCCCCAAAAACTCTCTAAACATCCTTTGTAACCTTTACCTTTCCTTCCATTACCTTGTTCAGTTGGTTAAATGTATAATAAATTTTAAGCATTAGATGTTAAATTACAGGGACTGATTTCCTGTTATGCCTCTCTACAATTGGAACCTGGCTGGCAAGGAATGTGACAAAACTAACACTTAGACAATGAAATATGTGAGGTATTTCATGCTTTAAATACCTCTGTTTTGTAACTAAGGAGTTGAGAACCTTTTGTGTCTTTAAGAGAACCACTGATTCTCAGACAGAAGAGGGCCATAGTGTTGATGCTATGAAAAAAATGTATGATCATCCACAAAATGACACATTGGATAAATTGCCAAATAAAGTGAAATACTGAAAACATTGACAAACCATCCTTTGAAAGAATATGAGGGGGGGATTCCATTTACAGAGAGGGATACACCTCATGTTTACCTTGTGGTAGCCTTTTGGAATTCAGCAATGGCCCTAATTCAGTGCGCTAGCATGATGACGTGCAGCACTATGTCAGCTTAACTCAGAGGCCAACCCACATGCAAACGAAGCAGTCAGGGAGAAAGGCATATGCTAGTAAGTGATGTACTACTCTTCTGCCCCCAAGAACTATCACCAGGAAGGCATTTACATAGAATGACTGACTCACTCAGGTGTACAGATTAGTATGGCCACCCCTACCACATTGCAGTAGTGAAGGCCATGTTTGACCATCATGGTAATGGCAAATAGTGGGGAATTGTAGTGGTAAGGTATGGTTGGACAGTGTGTGTGTGTGGGGGAGGGGTTGGGGTCATACCTCCACACACCCCTAGACTAATGCGCATATTCTACAACTGTGACCAGAGGGACCACTAGAAATCAAGGATAACTGTACTAAGGGGGTGGGGGGGGCCACAAGCCACTAGGGATTACATCATAAGACTTGTGTCTTAATGGCACTTAAAACATTGTGTGTATTGGGGGTGGGAGAACTACAGGACACCAAAGATACTACCTGTGTGACCTAATCACACTTCTCACAGTAAGGGAACCTCAGGGTAGGTGGAACTATAAAGTACCAGGGATATGACATGCAAAGTGGGATTGCAACATTCTGTGATGGTGTAGGGCTAGGAACGGAAATATCGGGGACTTGCAGACACTCATGGACAAGTAATGGGACAGTGTTTTTGTGTGTGTGTGTGTGTGTGTGAGAGAGAGACTGACAGGTGAGGGATGCCTTTGTCTATGCAATGCAGATGTCATTTACATGCAATCCATTAAGTTACATTTAGGACACATCTATTGCAAGAAAATTTCAGGCTATCTATCAGTTCATGGAAAAATTTATTGGGATTCAGTAACAGCCTCAGAGTATCACAGTAACACTCCGAAGGTGGAGTATGCAAGGGGTCTCTGCACTGAGGCACCCATCACTGTCACAAAGTTCTCATATGCTCTTTGCAAAAGTTAACTGTGATTCAGAGACATGTAAATTAGCCAATAATAAGGTCTTTCCTCATTGCTGCTAACGTGTCTCTGAACTGCAAAACACCAAATTGTGGGAGTGAATAATGAATCTAGGATATATTTCTACTAACTGATAGCAGACTATTTTGTAGCATTAGATGTGTGTATAAAATGTAACTTACTAAATTACATGTAAGCTGGTTCAGTAATGCATACATGCAAAATAACTGCAACTAGCAGATGTTTTCAGGTAGATAAAGAAAGACTAGATATGAGGTTATCATTTACGATACTGATGAAATGGAATAATCAAAAACACAACATATATATCAAAAATGATAATATGTTGCAAATATTTCACAGTAAGTGTCCTGCACTCAAAACCCAGTACAACATCACTCAGCCAAAAGGCCTCTTAGATCATCAAGCAAGCTACTACTAGAAGTCACCAACAGCTGCAATAGCTTTGGAGATGCACTATATAGTAGTTCAGTGGCTAAAAAATGGAACTCTGTCCCTGCTAGCATTCAAAACACATCATCCAAAGCCTCCTTTAAAGACCTCATCAGGCAACATCTCAAGCAAAGTTGGCAGTGCCATGATTGCTCCCCAGGCTAGTGAAAGCGGATAAGGTACACATACTAAACCTAGAGTTCTTGATTAAGATTGAAAACTATTCTCACAAACACTGGCTAATCTACAGTGTATGCACTGTACCTGTTTGCTATGTATGTATTCTACCTAGGTTCCAAATTTCAGCTGTACACCACAAATCTATTAAGTACCTTTATTTTTAAATATTTTTTTGTTTGTTCTCTCCACTGTAACTTGATGTGCTGCATACCACTGTAAAAACATGTCTTTTGTAATTTGTGTGTATACTTATCATGTCTAAATGTATCAGTAATTTTTCTATGTGGAGCTTTTCTTCCTGGGCCTCTGCTGAAAAATGGCCTTTTCGGCACAGTCAGACACCCCCAGTTAACAAATGTAAATTAAATTAAATTAATTAAATTAAATTTCATTCCAATACCCCCCATGGGGTTATGCTTTCCAGAGCTATGATTACTAAATGTACTAAGTCCAAAGTTGCACTGTCTTGGAGATAAAATAAGTACTTGGATTCTAGCAAAACCAAGTATTGTCTTTATTCCACTGTGGTACAAATTGAAAGCAGCTTATTTAGTGATTGGATGGTGAGGGGTAAACCACACAAGCAATTATAGAGTGGAACAATTCCCCCTGTTAAAAGTGACCTTCTCTGTTGTATTTTAGTTTCTTTTCTCACATACGTCACTTAATGTTTTTGGCAGCATTTATACAATAAACCAAATTGATAAAGTTGTTTGTACTTTATAAATCATGCTGTAAGTTATTAAAGTGATGAAAGGTAATAGCAATATCCTAGTGTTTAAACACAAAAAGAAAAATCTAGCAAAGCTCGACTTTCCACTGTGTGGTACCTTAAAACCTCTTGTATCAGAGGCAACATGGGATATATGCAAATTACCCCTTAAGGATATCAGGTGTTTCAGCTAAATGGCAATTCTGAATGTCCATGACTTTTTCTTTTACTTTTACCTTTAAGGCTATTAAATAGACATTTTTTTAATGTGACAGTGTGCATTTGCTATGGAAAACAGACCCAAGCAAACTGTAAACAGAAAAATACATATCTATGGGATTAAAATCAGAAATGCTCAGCCCAATTACAATTTTATTAGTGTTCTTATAGCAGTATAGTTTTCTTTCAGTTTCAGTGTCCTTGTGCCCTTGATAAACATTGCTCTCAATTTTGCCTGAAAATTTTGATATTTTATTACTTTGTGACTCCGTAGGCAAGACACTGCAAATAGTCGGTATAGCAAATTCAATTCTTTTGTCTGTTACAGACTACTATATCTGGTTTTCTTGCATCTATTTTTTGAACTGTTCATAGGTGATTGCATGTAATACACTTCATCATTCTGTGCGATGCTTTGTGGTTCATGGTTCCAATCCTTCTCAGCTGGTTCTATACTGCAGTGTTTGCACAGTCCCCAATGCAGAAGTCTTGCTACATTATTGTGCCTTTTGGTATACAGGATCCCTGCCATGAGTGTATCACACCGAAAAAAGTGGAACTATTTACAGTTTTATTTTTTTACAGAGCTGCATTTGTCTTTGTGTCCCACCTTTTCAATTTATTTTGTAAACCACTATCCTGGGCCACCATTATTAACCTTTCATCTTTTGGTTTAATGTCAGCTCACTTTAACCATTCCTCTGTCAGATTTTAGTCAACATGAAGTTATTCCAGGAGATTTCTATACTTGTTACTATTTTCTGGAGTTTCCACATTTTTTCCTTCTTCTCTCATCCTTCTCCTTATATTCGTTCTTTTGTTTTTAGCACATTCAGTTGCTGTCTGATTTTTGCCTACTTCTGGTTTGATTTCCATTTCCGTTCCTGCTTGGCACAAACTCTTCTGCTTAACTTTAAGATGTCATCTTAGACTTCTTTATCTCATGTTTTAAAACTTTCACTATGTTTGGATCTGATGAGGTCAGCAGATATGCATGCAGTCGCACAACCAGCAGATCTATACCTGTAATCAATTTCAAGGAGGCTAATACCTCCTTCAGAGCATGGAATATCTAATCTTGACATACACTGCTTATATATCACTTGATAAGCATGAAGCATTTTTCTTGTTTTCCTGTCCATCTGATCCAATTCCCCATATTTTTCTTGATTTAATTTCACCAAGTCTTTTGTGTTTCTAACACCATGATGGGAATGCACCCCATCCCTATGTCAAAGTGAAATTAGTATTGTTTCAATCGTTGTTAGCCAAAAGTGCTCCTACAATTCTACCCATAATTGACTCCTTCTGCAATTCATATGGAGTTGCATATATTTTATAGCATACTGAAATACAACTGTAAATTCTTTTTTATGAAACCCATTGCTCCTACTACTATTGGAACTGTCTGGGTATCCTTCTTCCACATTGCCCTCATTTCTACTCGCAGATCCTGGTATTTTATAACTTGGTGTCTCTCTGTAAATAAGATACTGTAATCACTGGGTGTAGCAATTTCAATGATCAATGCTACTTTTACATTCTTTTCATGGACTACTATATCTGGTTTGCTCACATTTATTTTTTGAACTGTCAGTAATGGGGGATCCTATGGGATGTAAACATCATTCTCAATCATGCTTTGTAGTTCATGTTTCTAATGCTGCTCAGCTACTTTGATGGTATAATGTTTGCACAATCCCCAATGCAACAATCTTGCCTTTCAGAATACACACCCTCTACCATTAGAGAATTACACCTAGCAACAAGATGTGTGACTGCTTTCTGTTCTGTTTTACAAAACCTACATTTGTCTTTTTCTCCCACATGTTCAGTGGACTTTTTAAATCCATGTGGCTGTAGTCCACTACTCTGAGCCACCAATATTAACCTTTCATCTTTGGTTTAAATTGACCTCTACTTAAACTATTTCTGTGTCAGATCCTAGTATACATGTGGTTGTTCCAGGAGTTTTTTGTATTTGGAATAAAAACACAAATATAGCATTATAGTAAAACCAAACCTTCAAATGAAAATGCTAGAATCAGAGTCCAAGGAACTTCCCAAACAAGATGTAAAGTATAAAAAAGGATATTTATTTAGCACTTTCATCCTTACACAAACAGTGCTTCATTAGAATAAACTTTGAAAAATCATCCCTTAGGTGAATCATTACTGTAGTTTAGCTGCTTTCAACTTCAGAACAGGCTGAATAGATGCTTAATCATTAATTCCTAGGAAATACAAGGCATGTAGCTTAAGTTCCCATCCAAGTTCTTTTTTCTCTAATGATGTTTTAACATCCCCACCCTGGAAGTTCAAAGTGAATTAATCCAAAATTGCAAATTTAAACTTTGAAAAAGACAGACGAGTAGCTAAATGCTTAAATAAAGCATTATTTTCATTGTGCTTAGAAACATCATAGCAGTGTTCATTTATTCATTTACAAAGGCTGCGTTCAGTTTTCCCTATATAAAATGTAGGGCATCCTGAACATTTAGCAAGATACACCACTAGTTTTAAACGACAATTGCCTTTGCAAAAATATACTTTAGAGTGAACATTTTCTAAATCTTTTCGCTTCAAGATTAAATGAACATTAATTCCATGTACCACACTTTACAGTACCTTTCTTTTTATGTTCGAATCCTTGACTATTTGATCCTCCTTCAAACAAATTTTTCATGTTGAATTCAGTCTTGGGAATGAATAGGGGTTCTCCCCTAGGTGGTTATGTACATTAGGACTAGCTTTAAAAATGTTCCAGTCTTTTCAAATAATGTTCTTAATTTCAACTGACTGAGAACTATATTGAACTTCTAGAGCTACATATTAATCACCTCATCAGGTTCTCCCGCCAGATATATATGTTTTTAGCCAGGGGTTATCCTAGCTCCCTGGTACTAAGTATTAGACATCAAATAGAAGATGAATGGGGTGCTAGGTATAAGCCATTACTGGGTATTAAGGTACCCCTTAATACCCAGGCCCCATTAGTAAAAAAAAACTATGAAACAAGCTCGAGTAGTTCAACATAGACACATAAATACCTCCAGGAAAGGGGAATTAGTTAAGAAAAAAAGCACTTTTAACCCATCATTTATTTACGCATTTAACTACTTGTCTGTCTTTTTCAAAGTTCAAATTTGCAATTCTGGATCAAGTCACTTTGAACCCCAGAGGTGGGGATGTTAAGACAGCATTTGAAAATAAAGAATTTAGATGGTAACTTAAGCTACATGCCATTTATTACCCAGAAATTAATGATTATGCATCTATTCAGTCTGTTTTGAAGTCGAGAGTAGCTAAACTACAGTAAAGTTTCACCTAAGGGGTGATTTTCAAAGTTTATTTTTTAAGTTTATACAAGTCTTATAATGATTTAAGTGTTGGTCGAATTTTAATGTATTTAGACATACTAACATTGTATTTTATGTCTTTAAATCTTACAAGCAATTACTCAGTTAGTTACATTCAAAATCATATAAATTGCAGTGTGTGGTATAATTGGACATTCTGATGAAGCCCTGTTTGTGTGAGGATGAAAGCACTACATAAACATCTTTTTTTTTTTTTATACTTTACATCTTGTTTGGGAATTCCCGCGGTGGTGGTGCTGCGGTAGCATTATCGCCTCACAGTAAGACGCTGTTCGGTTCGATTCTCAGCTAGAGCGTCTTCTGCGTGGAGACATGCGTGAATGGGCGTACCTTCATTGAAGGTTGTGCGTCAGGCCTGGCAAGCGATGCGTAAAAATCAACTGCCAATCATTAGCGGACCGGAGTTCCGCTGTGGCGACCCCTAACCGGGAAAAGCCAAAAGACACAAACAAACATCTTGTTTGGGAAGTTCCTTGGAATCTAGCTCTAGTGTTATTTTATTTGAAGATTTAGTTTTCTGTACTTGTAAATATATTTATGCCTTTTCCACTTTTCTTGCCTTCTCATCTGATGCTTCTCCTTATATATATATTTTTTGGCACATTCAGTTGCTGCCTGATTTTTGTTTAGGTTCATAGGTGTGTACTAGGCTAATGGTCCTGCAGCCTTTACAAGCCTAGCCCATAGAAGTGCCCTGGCATCATGCCGCCTGACATTAGTTCCCAGTATTCTTCTGCTAAACTAAGCAGGGAAGTCATCTTAGACTTGGTCTCATCATATTTTAAAACTTTCACTATGTTTGGATTTGGTGAAGTCAGCAGATATATATATATATATATATATATATATATATATATATATATATGGTCCTACAATTGTAGCTCGATACATGTAATCAGTTTTGAAGAGGCCCATACCTTCTTCAGACAAGAAATATATAGTCTTGGTATACACTGATTTTTATATATCACTTAATAAGTGTGAAGCATTTTTCTTGTTTTTCTTTCCAATTGATCCAAAACATTTTGAGACCAGTCAATCATCCCAAAAATGTAAGAACAGGAACAACAAATTGGTTTATAGCTTGGACTTTGTTCCTAGATGTCAGGACTGTTTTCATTATTAATTTTAGTCTTCTAAAATATTCCTTACCGAGTTTTGTTTGCATTTTGTTCATGTTATATTGTCGATCCTTCATTAATTCCCAAATGTTTATATACCTCCTCTTGCTCAAGTTCCTTTATATCACGGTCCTGTCCCAGTATGATTATCTTGGTGCTGGAGCTTTCCTGCTTTGAATGTTGCTTTTGCACAATTATTATGACCAAATGACATTCTTATATCATCAGAGAAAGTTTTGACCACCTGCAGTTGTGCTTTCAGCTCTTCATCTAACTATACAGTTTGAAATCATCCACAAAAAGAAGATGAGAAGTCTTTATAGTTTGTTGTTTTCTGAAAGCCAAGCTATAACCATTACCTAATCTGTTAATAAGACAGCTTAATGGGTTAAGGTCAAGACAACAAAGCAGCAGTGACACTCACCTTGAAATATCCCCCCCTTGAATGTTTATCCCTGGTATAATAATTTGTCCTTTATCGTGGCTTACCTGTAAAGTGGCTTGACACTGTGTCATGGTCACTGTAATAATTGATCAATGTAGGATGTATCTTGCACATCTGTAAACACTCCTTTATCTATGAATGTGGGATGCTGTCAAATGCTTTTTTTGTAATCTATCCATATCATACTTGTATTCTTCCCCTTTTTACAATTTTCCATTACTTTATTTAACAACAAATGATCCTTTGTTCCAGGACTTTCTTTTGTTACCTTTTTGTTTTATTGCCATGATTGAGTTTTCTACTAAATAACCAAACTCTGTCAGTATCCATTACAGTATATAGTTTGCACATTGCTGAAAGATAAGTTATTGACCTATAGTTTTTAGGATAGGTTGCAGGTTCACTCTTAAGGAGGAGTATTGTTTTTCTGGTTAATCAGGCTGATGTCTGTTCAGGATGCACATATAAGTAATTCTTACTCAGGGCTAAATCTTCATGTAAAGACATTAATACTTTTAGCCAGAAGTTAGACACTGCACTTGGAACTGGGGTTTTCCAATAAGGAGCTTTTCTTAGTTTTGTTTCAATCTCTCTGGTTGTTACTTCATCCAATTTCATATCATATACATTTGAACTTCTTATTCTTTCATTTACTTCTATTCATTTAGCATCTTTGTTGCATTCCACAGGGTCTTCATACATATTTCTCCAAAATTTGTGTTTTTTTTTTTGTTGCTATTTTTGGTGGTATCTCTCTTCCTTTTGCTTTGTTTCCCAATTCTCTATAAAACATTTTTGCGGTCATCAATGAATTACTTGTTTTGTACTTTTCTTTTATATTTATCTGCATATTTTCCAAGTTGCTCTGCCTGTGTTGATGTCTTTCGTTTATTATTTGTAATAGTGTATGGTGGATCCTAGTATGTTCTGATACTGTGTGTTGTTTTTATCATGTCTATCTTTCTAAATATTTTCTCTCTTCCCTCTTCTATACTCTTCAAACAGTGACTCTTTTTGTCTTAATTGCTTTATATACAATTTGTGGTAAGACTTTATCTGTTATTAATTTAGCTGCACAGTAATATATTCTAATTACTTCTGTTATGTCACATGAAATTCTGTTGATAGTCTTGATTACTGTGTTCATTTGTTTTATCAGACTTCTAACATTTAGGGTCTTAATGACTTTCTGTAATCCACTTCTTTCATCGAACTTAATATGTCTATCCATGTCTATTAAATCTGGCAACTCTTCCCTTAGACAGCTTTCTTCTAAACTGAGGGCACATTATTTCTCTGCTTCCTGCAGGCATTCTACAGAAAGTTCCAGAACATCTTCCTATGACATATTCTCTTCAGCTTCATCCTACTTCAGCTATTGCTCTTTCCTATGGGATTCACTGGCCTATCATTCTACAACATTGACTGTGTCAGAGTTGTCAATCTTTCCTGCTCCTTCCATTGTGCAACTCAAACTGAACTTTTGTACTGGCTGTCTACTGAAAGCTCCAACTTATCTTTATGTGGCAAGTGATTAGATGCTTCCTGTTCTACCCGTTTCTCCTTAACTCTGGGATTCATTGTTCCATCGTGTCGTGACTTTATCACAGTTGGATTTCTAAACTAAATCCTTCACTTCACAGGTAATCCATACCTTCATTTTCTATATTTTTAACTTCTCCATTACTAATTTTATTTTTTTACTTTCCCCTTTGTTTTCTTACTTTTTTCTGTTGTGAAATTTTCCATATCCAGATGCCTTTGCCTGAATTTTCTTCAAATATCTTTGGAGTTGCTTTTTTGTATTGATTATTTTGATTTTCTCCTTTGCAAAAATATTGTACCATATCAGATCACTCTCTTTTCCATGCCCTTGTATCTTTTTTATACCTTTCAAAAATCTCTAGGTTTTGTTCTTTATATTCTCACACTTCCTCTGTCACTTGTTTTTTTTTTCTGAGCAGCCCAAAGTTCCTTGGTCTATATAATATTTTTCATGGATTTGTTGTATTAATGCACACACATTTGTATTTGAAGATTTTGACAGTTTTTCTTGTGCAAGTATTGTTCTGTCCTCTAATTTCTCTCGTAATAATTTTGAATATCTTCTATCTGGAAATTCTGGGCTTCTTGCATAACAGTAACAATACATAGTTTCTTCCGTATCCTCATTAGTCCACTTTATGATCTTTATGGCACTTTTTTGGCTGGTCAGTTTTTGCGATTTTTTTGGACTATTTGTGGTTTACTACATCCATCATTTGTTACTCAATCTATAATTTGACAATCAAAGTACAGCTGTCATCTTCCTCTTACACAGTCATCCTGTATTCTCCAGTCATCAAAATCTCCAGAAAACTAACAGTCTAACTTTGTCATTTTGAATGCTGTTTGATTCTGAATGATTTTGCTCTGCTGTGATAGCTATTTGAATGGCTGATCACAACAGAGTCAAAGTCTTGCCATAAAGCCATTCTAAGATGGTCTGACCAGTCTTCCCTGAAGAAGAATAAACCTGTTTCTGGAGTTGCTCAAGCAAATCTGAAAATGTTGTACTTATACACGTATTCAGTGTTAATTTTATATGGGATTAGGTTTACCACATAAGGGTTGTAGTGAATGCATAACTGCATTCAACTACAAATCAGTACTACAGGAATAGCAGACAAATGCCAAAAATTAATTATTTCAAATATGCATGTTCATTTAAAAGTATGATACAGAGGCCCAAAACTGCCTTTTTTATATCTAGGAGAATTTTGAGAGATTTTAATATGGTTTAAGGGATATTCTGTGTGGAGTAGTTTGGGAACCTGAGCTGCAGCAAAGGTGTGAGCATGTCAAGTGACTATGGAATAAATGTTATAGGGCAGTAAGGCCAGAGGATAGTGAAACACTTAATAGACATAAAGGAACTTTACTAATATTAAATATAGTTTCTGGACTGTCCATCCAAAAATTGTTCATTTGAGGTTTGGTAAAAGTTAATGTGGAGATTTATATCAATGCAGTAAAAGTTACCATTGTTGCAGTAAAGCTTTCTACTTGGTTTAGAGCACAGATGTTATGCTGTACATAACAATGCAAATTTAAAGTCTGCAGACAAGCAGTATGTAAAAAGAATTGTCAGCATACTAATGCACATATGAAAAATGTCCCACAGTGCATATCAAAATTCTCTAAAATAAGCACTTAGATGAAAAAAGTAATGTTAAACAGAAACTCAAATTTGCCTTTATGCAATGAAATCTGCACAGTTGTTCTAATTTGACTACCTTGGCCTATGTCCCTAATACTTGTCATTTGATATTAGTCATAGATTTGTCATGCTGTATCTCTTAAAATCACCACAGAGTTATATGTCAAATTATACCACATGTAGAGTATAATTAATAATTTCAAATGCATAATGTGACTATAATTGTATTGAGAGGGTTGTATTAATATGAGGCTGAAATACAAAGATCATGACAAAGTAAATGCATAAAAACCGATGCCATTATAGCTCTACTTAAAACTGAAGTATTTTTATTTCTTTTTTGTTGCTTTTTTAATATAAAACATACAGAATGTATGCAGAAAAATAAAACATGTCAGAATCAGCCAAAAGTTTTCATTTACCAAATCATTTATCTTTAAAATATTTCTCTTAAAAAGTTGAATTTACATTTTATAGAATCCTATGTGAAACAGTGCTGGTTACATTAAAATCAAACATCAGTCTATATTCTTTGACCACATGCAGGTAAATAAACACCATGTGCCTATAGGCAGAATCATGAATAATGTATCTTATTAGAAGACACTAACTATAAACCAGATATTAGCTCTGAGTTCAGTTATGATTTTACTGTACTGTATAGAAAACGACAATTATACAAACGTATTTTCCTAAGATATTGGTAAGAAGGAAGAGAAAGGATTTCTAGAAAATTCTGAAAGTGTGTGCAAGTTTGTATATGTGTGAGGGCATGCATATGCACATGTGTTTGTATAAACACATATACAGATGTACTTCTTAATGTACATTTATAATTGCAAACAAAGGGTTGACTCTCTTACTTAATTTATTTCTTCAGTTTAAGTTGGCTAAATGAAGAATGTTAAATTAAAACAAAAAAAAAAAGGCTGGCAAGAACAAATGATAGCCCATGTAAAAGCATTGCGGCTCCTGGGATTCTTATATGCTCACTAACCAATTCTACAAACACTTTCTTTGTAATTCTGGGCTGACTACTGGATTCTTGAGGCAAGAAAGCAAAGACAGTTAACTGGTACACCTGCAAGCAGCTACAAACAGTACCCATTACTTTTTGTCATGTTAGACGCAGTCATCAAGGACTTTTGATCCCCTCATAGCATTATGACTATTCCGTAGGACAGGACATAAGTTGAGGAATATATGATTGCGTAAAACTCTCACCTGAGGATAGTTAGGGGGGAAGCAATATGGGTTAGTGATGCAGAACTACAACTTCCACAATTACACAGCACGACTGCGATAGTTTAGGCAGAGGACAGCTGTGACACAAGTTCGTGTTCCTGCAGTCTTGACAGTGTGGTAGATGGTAAATAACTATTGCTACTGTGCTTTTTATCCGGATGAATGCAGATATGTTTTGCTTTTCCACAGACATCTATTTTTCAAGAGATTATTTCATATTTCTAGATATTTAAAAGGATATTTACTTTTTCCCTAAGCAACACTAAATTGAGCTTACATTAATTTACAGCTGTGTTCCCATCTCATCACAACATTTTTGTACTCCCATCTGCTTCTCTGTTCACTTATGCATTACCTGAGGGAAGAAATGAAAGCCACATAGATGTCCATTGGGTAGTATTACATTCAGTGTCAATATCATAGACAAAGAACAAATATTTTTCACTTTTAAATTTGCAAATGCTTTTAAGCTGGTCTTAAGAAACAAAACTGCTTTAAATCTAAACACCACTGCAAAAGGCCTAGTAGCCCACAGAGGCCCGTTTTCCTTTTATGTCTCAGGTCATGAGAAAAGATTACTTTATTGTTCATGTCATTACCATATTAAATGGGTTTACATGTGTAAGTCTAGTAATAAATGTGTTTATGTTTGTAAGACCAGTAATAAACATATGAAAGTGCCTCACATTGGGAAGACTACATTTATAGAATTAAATATTGATCCATTGTGTTGATTTTCAATATTTTGGAGGGAGGAAGCTACAAATATACTCTGTGTCTGTACATTATAAAAAATGTGAAACACAGCATTTATTGCTGAAAGATGATGCTGCACGGTGTATGCAGCATCGACATTTGTGATTCAGAATATACTAATGCAATATGCATATAAATATTTACCTTCAGGAAGTGGACTGAAGAAACTGATGCTCTGTGCTTACTAGAAAAAAATAGCAAAAACTGCTGAAGAGAATATAAAGGTACGTTTTTTAGTAATTGTCATAAATCTGGACCAATATGTTCAGCACTAACATTCTTGTCTAAACTGGGTTTTGTTGGACAACACAGTCTTCTAAAACGGTGATTATATAGTTACTGGTTGGGATTAACATGTCAGAACCTTATGGAATTCACATAAGTCCCATACCTGTATCTGCATATACTCCAGTTTACTTTGAAGAGCCCGGGTACAAAGTAGGCATGGAAATGATGCCCTTCAGAGTCATATATGCTTTACAAATGTGTGAATGCAGAACAGTGTGTCCACCAGTGAGACATTTATGAAGATAGAACTGCGGACACAGTCCACCTAACACAGGAGATGGAATACCAGATGTGCTACATCATTATCACACAGCTGAACAATTATCAACTATAGGACATAAAATAGTTCATAACATAGTACTTAAATAATGGAATGGAACAGTACACCTATTGTTTGTAGTGTCAGTGGCTCAACAGGTACACTCAGCTTTGATGCTGGAAGATCAGAAGACTACATGTTCTATTCCCACACCAGGTGCTTGGATTCATTTTCTAGTCCTTACAATATAATACAGCACAAAAGGGGTCACTGTACTGCTCAGAGTGCTGTCCTTCAGATGAAATGTTAAACCAAGGTCCTGTATACCTGAGTTGGTGGTAGCTCAGTTAGTTGTAAAAAATCCCACTGCAGCTCTCCAGAAGTGAAAGGAAATTCACAAGTACCTGATCAAATGTTCCCTCGTTATTATGCATGCCAGCTTGAGTTTCTTCTGAAATTAGGCCACTGGTCTAGTGGGACTAATGCCTTCAACAAAGCATAAATAAATCAATATAGCTGCCTATTATAAACAGACAATCATAATATCAAACCCATGCCTGTCCACAGCATAGCTGCATATGACAAACATAGAACCACACCTGTTCCACCACCAGCATAATCACAACAATAGTCTCCCACCAATGAGATTGAAATATACCACAGATGACATCTTAAGAATATTATGTTAAATATACCTACCCTACAGGCATGTGCAAGAAGGCTGAAATGTGTTTGACTCACCACTAGCTAAGTTATTTCACCATCTACACTTAATCATGTTCCAGGATTTGATGTTCAAGATGCAATCCATTTATCTATCTTTCTACCTATCTGTCTTTCTTTCTATTTATCTATCTATCTATCTATCTATCTATCTATCTATCTATCTATCTATGTAATCTGCTATTTGTTAACCAGTTATGTAAACTGATCTAATAACCCTTTTAGACATAGCCAACGCTACAACACATGTTTCTTATACAAACTCATTAGTGTTAGTTCATATCTATATCATTTCGCAAACTAAAATGTTCAGACTCTGTTTCACAAACACACAATAATTGTTTACACAAAAATAAATCATTTCACCAACTTAAATACTGATTTAGCCTACTTCTGCCAACCACTTCTTCAGTGGTATGACTACTGATTCTGCAAACAATGCTTTAACAAGCTGTACACCGTCAGTGACAAGAACATCAGCATTAGGAACATCGATCGATATTATGCACAAATATATTAAAATGGGACCAGTACTGCTCACAGTGTTCCAAGCATAAGTGATATAATCCAAACCACTAAACACTGATACGGTGTTGCAGGCTAGACACAAGTGATATAATACAAACCACTAAAAACTGATACGAAGTTCCAGGTTGGACACAAGTGATATAATATAAACCATTAAACACTGATACGGTGTTCCAGGCTAGGCACAAATGATGCAATACAAACCATTAAATGTTGATTTTGGTCCCTACACCAAAGGTAACCTACAGAAAAAAACAAGCTTTCAAAATCAGAACTCTTCACCCATGTGGACTTAAATTAGAATCCTACCAGGAAAAGTAGACAAGATGACAAAAACATTTTTGACTAATTGATACTCAAGTAATCCTCAGCAAATTAAATACAACATAATACTTCCCAGATGGAAAAAAAAAACAGTCCCATGTAAAACACAGTAACAGTAGCAAAACTTGATTTCATGTGGCATTTGTCAACATTAACTTTGAACCTTAACTCATCTTTGCCCATCCACAGTGCTGTATTGCTTATACCCAACCATTTGATAAAC
Source organism: Protopterus annectens (assembly GCF_019279795.1). NCBI lineage: Eukaryota > Metazoa > Chordata > Ceratodontiformes > Protopteridae > Protopterus > Protopterus annectens. Next base: position 220,457,489 of record NC_056748.1, read on the forward strand.
TACTAAGCAGTTTATTGTATATGGAGAGCTACCCTCTAAGTGTAACTTGCTTACGTGGCTAATGCGTCTCTTAACTGATAGTGCCCTTTCCACACACACACACACACACACACACACACACACTTGATGGTGAAGATGCAGACTATTCTCCTAAGTGACAGAAAAAAATGGCAGATGTGCAGAGACTGAACACATAACCAAATAGATCTACACTGGTAGAATATTCTACAGGAAGTCAAAAAGCAAGTCTGCTGATCTGAAGTGTAAGGTTATTTAACAATATTCCGCAAAAATTACTCCACAGAAGTTAAGCACTTTCATCCTATGTAGCTTGAAAAGGACTTCATCAGAACTAACAATTATACCCTCATCTGTCTTATATAACCTTTTAAAAAATATGATATCCTTAAAGATACAAATATATTATTGTAACTCCTAATTGCAACCAAAAATAATATCTTAGAAGACTTATTCTTAAAGAAATATATACAAAAAAATCGACTTATTGCATGTATTATAAAAAGTAACATTGCAGTGTATTATAAACAATGAATTTCAGAACATGCACAAAATCTATGATAGTCATCAATTAAAACCATAAATATTGTTAAAAATACACAAGTATATTCCAAAATTTGTAATCAGTATTTACATAGACATTAAATATGCCAACCATGTTAACTGTCTCAGAATTTCTGAAAAATAAATAATAATCAGCTTAGTTGTTTCACAATGCAAACATTGACAAAACACTTTCCACATTCAGCTAAAATAGTCACAATCTAGCTTATTAATTTAACTCAGGAGGGGTTTAAAGGTTAAACATACTAATAGGTCAAAGATTTTGCAATAGGAACAGCCTGTGCCCCTATATTTGCCAACCTGGTTATGTTTTCCAGGAAAAAAGGCATATTTGTAATTCAGAATATTCTAAGTATTGCAAACTATATTTAAGATACCTTGATGATATTTTTATTTTATGGAATGGCCTCCAAGATAGTCTAGTGGGCGTTGTTGAGTACATACAAAACACCACCAATTTTCTCAGGTTCACATACTGTTTTGATATGGACAAGGTAAACTATAAATGAACATTAGTAAGACAGATGGTACATTTTCATGTAACATTTTTAGGAAGCCTACATTCAGCATCAGTTACCTACATTTTAATAGTTCACATCCCTTTAAGTTGAAGAAAGAGTTCATTAAAGAGCAGTTCATTTGTTTAACATGGATGGTCTCAGAGGATGATACATTCAACTTATAGAGTAAAAAGTTAATAGACATGTATCTGGACAGAGGCAAAGCTAAAAAGTCAGTTTTGATGATTAGTAATGAGATTTGTGACAGAAGGGCATTCAACCTCCTGTTGGAGGTTGGGTTAAAACAAGTGAAGGCCACATTTATCAGTTCCAAATCAAGTTCCAATATGGACAAATCATTTGAAAGAGCCTTGGTGATTCAATATAATTCAGGGAATAAGAAGGTTAAGGATTCAGTTAAGAAAAATGGATTCTTTTCAAGGCTAGTGACCCAATCTCTTCATTGGTGGGGGAAAATCTATGTTTTGTTTTTAAAACTGCTCAGAATATTCAATACAAGATGGACAGAAAAAAGTGGGTAAAGAATGCAAGGCATGAACCATGAGGGGACTCAGTAATGTGGTTCCTGCAGTCAATGTTCATCGCTTTTTACAGGAAATATAATATGTTTGGACAAGCTAATGGGTAGTAGTAGTACACCACAATATGGAAGCTGTCACAGTAAAGGTCTTGTTTATATAGCTAAGTGTTCTATCTGTCCATGTTTTCATGTTGGTAAAACTGAGAGGACTTTACGCAAGAGGGTATATGAACATTGCTATGATATTTCCAAAGAGCACTCCAAAAATGCATTATACATTCTCTGGCATGTAAGGAGTTCAAAAAAATTTGTTTTTGCTATTTTACAAAATCATTATTCCAGATCCTAGGGGTGGAGCATGGGAGAACAAGCTTAACTATAAAGAATTGTCATGGCAATTCAGGCTTAATGTGGCAACCACTCTGGAGGTAAAGGAATATATTTCTTTAGCCCCTGTTCTTAATGTATTAGCAGCTAAATTGCAACTGTATTAGTTTAATGTAGACAGTGATTTCATTTCATGACTTGACAGTCTCCATTCATTGTTCATAATACACTGCAGCGTTACATTTTATAATGGATAGAATAAGTCAGTTTTTATTTTTTTATTTTTTTATAGTTATATTTATTTGAGAATAAGAGTTCTTAGTTTATTTTTTGGTTGTAGTTAGGAGTTGCAATAATGCATGTGTATTTTACGGATGCCATATTTAGTTTTTAGAAGGTTATATTAGGATGTAGCTGTGTGCAGTCCTTATTTATGCCCAGTGTATGTCCAGTCGAAATCTCTTACAAGTTTTGTCAATAAAGCACAAAAATGCAATACTCATTTACATGCCTGTGCAGCACATTTGGGATCTACTGGCCATCCAAAAGTATTGGCTCAAACTACCTCACTTCCTAACTTACCTACAACTCATCACTGCACATAAAATCATAACTAAAGCCAGAAGACTGCCCATCCCTAGCCTCACTAATGTCCCCATACTACCCTGCTAGATACATCAAATCAGAAAATAAATGTCTTCTAAAGGTAGAATTACCCAATCTTACAGCTGGCCAAGCTCATTACTCCATAATAGCAATAATAGCCTCACATCAGGCTTTATGCCTACTGAATGGTGCAAAGCAACAGTTATCCCACTCCACAAAGGGGGAGCCACCACTGATCCCGGGAACTATCACCCTATTAGTCTGACGAGCCTGGTCTGCAAGGCCATGGAACACATCATCATGGAACTCATAAACAAAGACATTGGTAACCTCCAAACTCTGGATCCCACCCAGTTCGGGTTTGTGAAAGGCAGATCATGTCTCCTGAACCTTATCGACTTCTTTAAGGCAGTCACCAAAGCCGTAGATGAGGGTAAGGTGGTTCACACAGCCTATCTTGACCTCGCCAAGGCTTTCGACACCATCCCCCATTCTGGAATTATAGCTAAACTCACTAAACTATGTATAAATCCCTATGTCACAAGATGGGTTGCCAACCGGCTCACTGACAGAACCCACACTGTAAAAGCTGCAGACACTAAATCTGACCTCAAACCAGTGACAAGTGGAGTACCACAGGGTTCAGTCCTGGGACCTCTCCTGTTTGGTATCTACTTCTCTGAAGTACAGGCAAACACAGAAGGCCTCTGGCTAATGAAGTTCACAGATGACTGCAAACTAGGAGCCATATTCAAGTCCCCAAATGATGTGGACATCCTACAGAAGGGCCTCGCTGAGTCAGATGCCTGGTGTCAGAGCCATGGCCTCAAGCTCAATGCCAAAAAGTGCAGTGTCATCCCCTTTGGTAAAAACTCTGTACCCATGAACTACCACATAGGCAGCAATCTACTTAACACCGAATGTGTGATAAGAGACCTTGAGACCCAGGTGGATAGTAGTCTCTCCTTTGATAGTCACATCACCACAGTAGTCCAGAGGTCCTTCTATGTGGCACACCTCATTATAAAAGGGTTCTCATCCAGGAAAAAAGCGGTCATTGTTCCCCTCTACTCGACACAAATTAGACCCATTATAGAGTACAACTCCCCTTTTGGAATGTACCTCACAAGACATCTGCAGCAGCTGGAAAGGCCACAGAAGTACCTCACAAAGAGGATTACTGGCCTCAAGCAAATGCCCAACACTGACCGTCTCAAAAAACTCCAGCTTTACTCCGTAGCATATCGCCTACTCCGAGGTGATCTCTGCCTAACATATAAGGCTATGTCAAACCCAGACCTGCTGGACATGCTACACCTAAAGAAATCCCAATCCCTCCAAGCTACATGTTCTAGGGACCTAAACCTTGTCACCACAATAAACAGGACATGCTGGAGGGATAGATTCCTGTCCCAGAGACTTCCCATACTCTGGAACTGGCTACCCATCTTGTCAAGCAAAGTTCTTCATTAGCACTCTTCAAGAAAAATCTTGATGAGTGGATGGGAAATAGGAAATACAACCCGAGGATCACTTCTGTGTCTCTGCTCGACAGTGGCACAGGAAAATAACTTTCTTGGGTGGCGTAAGCCAGGGAACCTTGTTGGCTAGGTTTATGTTGGCCCTTGGGCCAATGGCCTAGTACCTACCTATGAACCTATGAACATCTACGGGTGTAGCAGATGACCAGCTCTGAGGATGGCCCCTCTCTCCTAGCAGGTGAACAAGGCAAGACATACCATGGTCTAGTGTGCGATTCTGTCTATCCATGGGATCACATATACAGGATATGTGCACCTATAGATCAAGCATACACACTCTGGATCACTCAATAGTCTGTGCCTCCATGAAGGTCCTGCATATATGCTAGGTTGTGGCACTGGCAGACCACCCCAAAGGGTGGGTGCTAGCATTATCTTCTGTAAACACCATTACCAAACTCCCTTGTGTGGAACTCTCTGCCCAAGAATGCTAGAGGAAAATTCAGACATCTGTCTACTGGGCATCAGCACACTTGCCTGATCAGAAGTGCTCCCATTAACCTGTCCCCCCGTTGATGTCTGGGTAACCTGAATATCTGCTGGCATAGAGATTGTGTCCATGATGTGGAATGGGGATGAGGTGGTCATATTCTGTGTGACACACACACACACGCAAACAGACACAGACATGTACACGTGCACACACATGCACGCACACGCACGCACAGACATACTTTGTATTCCCTTACTGTGCCAACTCATTCTTGCCATCATTATCTAACAATACAAATCCACAGTACTTGTGTGAGATGATAAATCCATCTGGGAATACATCAAAGCACAAAATACCCAATGTAAGCATGATCCAGCACCACAACTACACATGCAACTCACATGATTACATCTATAAACATGATAAAAACTAATACCCATGGTATTACCTTGGGCAGATGGTTATGCCTGTTGGATCCCTGATGTACCTGCATACCATAAGTTAGATGGATTTAATGAATTGCTATAGCTTTTAAGGGTAAACAGGACTTGCTTGTACTGATACACTGAAATGGGACTGCATACCTGGGGCATCAGCAGTGGAAACTCTCTGGGGCATGCCCAGCTCTGCTTCAACATTCAGAACCACACTGTGGGGGTAATAATCCCTTTAAGAGAAGCCAAGAACTCCTCTGACTCTGTTTAAGGTGGTTCACTCAACAGCCCCTCACTTGTCGCCGTGTGGGTAGCACTATGGATCATATCAGTAGTACTGTAGCTCACTATTTCATATCTGTTGTCCTGTCCACCCACCAAATTCACATTACTGACACTCATCACAGGCATGGCCATGGTACAGCTGCTAGAAACTGTTCTACAAAATCACCCTTAGCTGGAATCAAACTCTTGAAGCAGTATTGTCTTCTGCAGCAGAATTAGGCTTTGTGCCTCTCGTTGCACTTGTATCATGCAGAGTCACCTCTCTGGGCATGAAGATTATACTAATTAGGGCTCATCTCATTACTGGTTCTGAATCACTCAATTTGCATGACAAACATACCTGGTAAACATTGTGCAGATATGTTCTTGATGATGTGCCCACTCCTTGGACCACGAAGGTAGCACTGTGCATGTGCAGACAGCCTATGCTTTAGTGGTGGGAGGTGAAATGTAATTCCGTATTTAACTAGCTAGCCATGGAATTGCTGTAGAGCATGTTTTCTGAACAGCATACATGGAGATGCAGGAATACCATGCTTCATACCTTAAACTTGCAACTGTCAATCATAACAATACAGTACCTAGATTTTCTGAGATTGCCGTCTGTTGCAAAAATGAGTTGCCTATTGATGTCTATCATTGTGTGGCAGATGGGATATGGGAAACCTGATTTGGGTGCCAGTTCTCTGCCATTTTTTCCTGAGATGTTTCAAGGTGAGACATCATTGCTGGAGAATTACATACTAGTGCTCCTTTTAGAGCACATAGGTATGTGAGAAAGGGTCCATTTTTTTCTGGACATGCCCTATAGGGAATACAGACAGAGGCTCCTACAGGAGAGCTATAAAGGGTCTCAGTACACGACAGAAGCTTGGAATAGTTTGGTCAAGACTAAAACCCATTGACGCTGGCATTCCATGCAACTGGGAACATTACAGTCACATAAGGTGCTGCAATCCTGACCCCCTATGTCAAAGAGAGGATAAAGTTAAACAACAGTCACCACCTATGTACTTTAAGTATAAAGTATCCTAGCTACACATATAACCCACCACTACATTCCACCCACAAATATTACTTAATGCTCTTTTTATACCAACAGCTCCTGAAGAGATCAAAAGTAAAAGGCAGCTGCAGGTGAGTAGACTGGGGCATGTCAGTGCACTGAGTGAGTACACATGCTTCATGATGTCCGGCTTATAAATGACAAAGGATTACTGTTGGAAGGAAAGACATGTCAGACAACCAAAGTTAAAGATGAGCGCTTTCATTCCTTTAGCTTATACAATGGAACTTCATCAGATAAAACAACCATTAAGAATTCACCCTTAAATAAAAAGGCTGATACAATCAAAATGCGAGGTCAATTAAAAAACAGCGCCGGTTAAAAAAATCATTCAAATAAATTTTAAAAAGCGAGTACAAATAATTTAAATCAATGACATATAAAGTGTATATCCAGAACCAGCTAATAACAACTCAGTTTTATAAAAAACAAAACATTCATATTTTATCTGCTTTCAAAAACTGTACACTACTAATAAAAATGCTGTTGTTAATCCCTGAAAATTGTGTAGCGTTGAGTAAAATCTGCCAATATGTTTCTCTATATTCAAGATAGGACAACCAATTTCCTACTCTACTATTTATAACGACCTCACAAAAAACAAACTTTAAAATTCTGACGGTTGTTTATATGTCTGTAAAGTGCATTAGCGTTGTCCTTTTTAATAGCATAAATGTGTTGGTAGATTCATTTTTTGAGTTGGTTTTCTGTTTTGCCGATATAAAAGGCAGAACATGACAAAGAAGTTGCCACGTTCTCTTGTATTGCAGTCAAAAATATCCTGTATAGGAAACACTCTGTTTAAGTTTCCTATTGCTTTATTGGTGGTCTCGTATATGTACCTGCATTCTCTGCAGGCTCCACATTTTTTCATTTTACCTAATTTACAGTAACCCTCTCTAGAGTTACTGTTTTTTTCAAAAATGTTTTTCAAATTCTTTCCCCTTCTGTACACTATTTTTGGTTATTTAAATTCCCCACCAACATCCAGAGTGGGTCAGTTTTGCATCACAAATTACTTGATTTGTTTGATCGCACTGGTTTGGATTATATGCAGCTCTTAAAGATAACCAGCGAACCATCACAGGGTTGAAAGAGAAGATTGTTTCACTGCAATGGTCTGTTACAGAAGACCTATTATTTTCTTCTTATGAAAATCATTACAGGGGAGTTTTTAATAGGGTTGAGCAACATGTAAACAATATACAGAGAAGAAAAAAAAAGTTATTGATAGACCAGCAAAATTATGAACAGAAACATGCTTACCCACTTCCAAAAACTGTTACAAGCAACAGAATGTCATTGGTGGCAATGGATGACTTCTCTGTTCCACTGGCCCCAGCTGACCCAATCTAACAAAGTCCATTTTATGATCATGAAGGCCAGAATTTTCGTCAGGATTTAACTGCTATTCTGAGAAGATCTGTGAGGCTACGGGACAAAGCAACATTACAGATATAGCATTTGGGTCAATTACAGAGACTCAAGTGAATTCCAACATCAGCCAAACAGCAATCAGAGACGAAAGGGGAGGAAAATCACCTATTACCATCAATAAGAGGCACTTCAGATGACAATGTTGCTCTAGAATTCGAAGGACTTAGGGTACTATAGTGACATTTTATTAAGTGAACGGTGTGATTAACTTTTCCAAAGGTTTTAATTTTATTCCACACCATAAATTTAACCTTGTTGACAACATTATAGATCTTAAATTATTCGTTAGAAAAGTCAATTTAAAATTGCTGCTGGACAACAAATCTGTTTCTTAAAATATTCCTACTTTGCATAGATCTAGCACTTACACCCCCCCCCCCAATTATTACCCTGATACATTATTTGAAAGCTATGTGAAGTGGATCTTGGAGCTGGATATGAACATGTCTCTAATTTAAAAAAAATTAACTTAAGTAGGAACAAACAAAAATTGTTTTCAGAGCTTTCTAATAAGAAAGAGATAAGAATTATGAAGCCTGACAAAGGGGGGTGGGGGTTGTGATTATAAATCATTTATTACATGTTACTAAGATATTGATATTCTTACACAATAGCATGTTTTTTTTTCACCAGTATCATTGAATGAAGTTAACATTGCCAACTACAGGTTACATCTTTTGTTGGATGAGCTCTGTTTGGAGTACCAATCTGACCTAGAAGAAATGAACAATTTGAAAGTTAAAAAAAACTGATTCTCTCTTTGTTTGGGATTCTAAAAGTCCATAAATCCACTACTGACCCTCCTACGAGACTGACTGTTGCTGCTAAAGGCTCTAAAACAGAGCAACAGATGTGGACGTGAGGGAACGTGTTTGAGGTACATGTATTGAGACTACCCAGTGGCACAAGGGAGGTTGGCCAGCCTTACTAGTGACTTAAAAGGAATTATTTCCAGACAGCATAAACTGTGCTGTAAGTTTTGGTTACTGGGTATAGTGCCCAAGAATGGGCAGATAAATAAAAAGATGTGGCAGTTGATTAGACTACAACTATTACGTATTGGGCAAAAAGCTGGAAAGTTTCAATACATGATACTCCTTTTAATTTGCAGAACTACATTTTAATGCAAATGAGACATCTCTTATTATCATTTAAAGTCATGAGGCCACCCAGGCAGATACCCGTGGAATGGAAAACAAATATTATAGGTATCATGTGCAGAAACAGTGAATAGTGGTGAAATCCCTTTGAAAATTTATAATAAAAAAAAATAATGAGGAAGCATCTCTGTGTGGAAGATCTAACATTCCCTAGAGTATAAGCACCTAATAAAAACCATACTGTGAATATCCCACCTAATAACAGGTGGTAGAAATACTTTCTTTAAAAACTTTCCAAAGTATAAATACACTAACGAAAGTAGGGAAGTACAAACTAGATCAAGTCAAATCTTCTTCATTAAAAACGCACAAACAAGTGATTTAAATAGTAGCTGAAAAATCAGAAATGCTTATATAACATAATATATAACAAATATTTGTAATAAAGATACCAGTGATGCTTAGTGATGTGTTGGTAACTGAGCTGTGTAAATAATGTAGTTTGCTATGAAGTTGTAAGATGTTTAATGTTGTGTGTGTGTGTTTTTCTTGCTACTTGTTGTTATGTTTATGGCACTTGCAAATTGAAACGTAATAAATATTTAATGAAAACATCCATGAGTATGTAGTGCTTCCCTGGGTATATTTAACTGTATCAGTAACAACATGGTATGAACTTCAGGTTTTCATGGTATTTGTATTGCTCTCCCTTGGACACCATCCTCTCTCTCTTACATACATTTATTTTGTTTTTTTTTCACCTTTCCATTTATCTTACTATTATATGTAGCAGCACAAAGACCTGCACCCATCCCAATGGCAAGATCTATCAGCCCCCCACAAATGGCAGCAGTGTCACCATCTCAACCACTAGAAGCACCCAGCACATCTGGGTCCCAGCCTGCTACAGTCCCCCCCCCCCTCCACACACCTCCTGCCCTAACTACACCACCTGCATAAGCTGGTACATTTGTGGCCACTGGAAGCAGTGACTGTGGAGGTGACACTTTTGTCAACCATCAGCAATCAGCAGAATTCTGGGAGATATCATTGACAGGAAGTGGATAACTAGATCAGACAGATGAAGAACATGTTCATGATTCACTGAGTTGTATCCCTGCCCAGCACTGGCTCCATCATTTGAGCCGGGGCCCTGTGGTGACAGTATCCAGGGTGATGAGTAATATCCCACTGGGTCTCAGCTGACAGAGACTGCAGCTACTAACATCCATGCCTATCTCCCAACCTGCTGTTCCCCTTTGTGTCCATCCCCACCCCTGCTGGTCATTCAATCTTGCTTCACCTTTGTCTTTCCTCTGTCTGTCTAATGTCTCCTTCACCATTGTTTTCCCCTCCCTCTTTGTGTTTCCACACAATCTGTCTTCCCTTGCTACCTCATCTAACACTCTCGCATTCTCTGATCTCCCAAACTTCCTTCTCCAACTTGCTTTCTCTTCATAGAAATAAAATGGGCACCTGTTACACAATAAAAATGTATTTCCCTCCTACCAACACCTCCATCTTGCTCATCCCTTTTTTGCTCAGTTTCTGATTTACCCTCTGCTTGCTTCCACTTTTATTCTTTACTATACTCCCATTTCCAACCTTTAATCTGAACAAACAAGAGATAAGCACACCATACACATTCCCATATAGGTCTTCTAAATCAATTATCCTTTTGTGGTTGCACTGTGTACGATAGTTCAGAAAATGCACTATTGATGCCCATGTTCAATCAATGAGGAATGGCAACAGTTTTGTCTAATCACTGACATATGCTACATATATTGGCCTCTACTGCAGCTGGTCACACATATGAGCTGAGCACAATTGGGCAGCAGTTGGCGAATATGAAACAGGGCAAATCTGCTTCTGTGTCTCAGCTTGCAAATGAAGTGATCTGTAGAGTTCAAAGGAAGAGGGCCGAAGGTTCAATACTCCTCAGAGACGAATGTTTTTGGGGAACTTTTATGCTTCCAATATGTAAATGTGTAAAAATAACCTGCTATGTGCTTCACTGATGCCCTCAGTGTGACTGCTTCTATGGTTCACTTTGTAAATACAGTTTTTGGTAGAATATCACTGAACAGAGTAAAAGGTTCAAATCTCCTGTGACCTGTAGTGACCTGTATTTTTTTCTGCTCCCTTTCTGTGAATGTGTAACAATCACCTGCAATGTACTTCAATGACACCCTCAATACAGCCATTTCTCTGGCTCACCTTGTAGATGCATTATTTGGTAGCATGTTTTTCAAGAGGGTATGAGTTCAAATCCACCGGCGCTTTTTTCCTGCTTCTCTTCTCCAAATTTTCTAACTCTTTTGGGTTTCTAATACTATGACAGGAATGGAATTCCTAAGACAAAGTATGATTAAAGTTCATGAAATTAGTATTGTTTCAGTCTTTAATGTCAGTCTTTGATGTCAGTGAAAAGTACTCTTCGTAGCACCCGCAATGTGCCCTGTAATGACTCCTTCTGCAATTTGTATGGGGTTACATGGATTGGTAACATATCTAAATATGATTTTAAATTATTTTTTACAAGCCCCATTGCTCCTACTAGTATTGGAACTGTCTGGGTATCTTTCTTCCACATTGCTCTCGTTTCTTCTTGTAGATCCTCGTATTTCATGACTTTGTGTCTCTCTGTATGCAAGACACTGTAGTCCCTGGGTGTGGTGATTTCAAAGATCAATGCTACTTTTGACTTCTTTTCTTGGACCACTATATCCAGTTTTGTAGCATCTATCTTTTGAACTGTTGGTAATGGGTGATCCCATGTGATATAAACTTCATCATTTTCTATGATGCTTTGTGGCTCATGTTTCCAGTGTTTTTTAGCCACTTCGATACCATAATGTTTGCACAATCCCCAGTGCAAAAGTCTTGCCACATTATTATGCCTTTCAGTATACAGTCCTTCTGCCATTAGTGTGTCGCAACCAGCAACAAGGTGTGTGACCGTTTCCAATTCAGTTTTACAAAACCTGCATTTGTCTGTTTCTCCCACATGTTCAATGGACTTTGTAAACCAGCATGTACGTAGCCCACTGTCTTGGGCTACCAATATTAACCTTTCATTTCTTAGTTTGAATTTGCCTCTCCTTAACCATTCCTGCATTCATTCTTGATCAACATGAGGCTTTTAGCATGAGTTGTATTGATTATTTGGACTGTAAATTACTTAGGGACACAAACAATGGGACATACGTGTCAAAAATATACAGAAAAGAGACATATTCCAACTCATTCCTCCATTTTTCAAGCTGCCACCCATTCCATCAAAAGCGGTCCATAGTTAAAGGTCAACTTATTAGAGCAGCTAGGATGGTCTCTTTAGACACTGACTTTAGTGACAAATGTATCCAATTAAGCAATATGTTCCAGCAACGAAGATACCCTGATGATTTGATTCAGTCTTTAATTGTAGAAGTTTCCCATAAAAGACAGACAGGCCAGATAGAAACCATTATTGAACAAAAGATTAACACCAGATGGACCTGATTATGAATTTAATATAAGAGAATCCACTCGAGAGGATTCTTTTCTTTTTGAACACTCACAAGTGATTGGACCCGATAAAGTTTTTACAATGACTTTCACCACTACGTTCAATAATGATATTGAGACGATTAGAGTTATTCTCTATAAAAATTGGGAATTCATCACACTGGACAAGTTTTTGGTTACTAAATTTGCCCAGTTACCCAACTTAGTTTTTAGTAAAAGAGCTAACCTTAAAAGTTTGCTAGAAAGGAAATTGATATCTTCCTTTTCTAAAACTGTTGGAATGACCACATGTGGGTGTTGTAGGATGTGTAGACATATAGAGATAGGTGAAACTTTCTATCAATCAGCTGATCGTTGTTTATGTGATTCTTTACTATTTAAACTTGTAAGAAGTTTGTTTTATGTAATCTGATGAAGTTGCCGTATTCACGGCAACGAAAAGCGCTTCATTTAATTAAAACAGTGAACTTTTCTCGTGCCTCGTTTTTTGTTGGAAATTCATTTTTTGTTATTTTTTGAGTTTATTTAGTACCTAGTTTGTTTTTGTTGATGGCGTCTGGAGTTTCCAGCAGCCCGGCGAGTCCAAATTTGTTTGGATCACAGCAGCTGCAGTCAGAGCTGGGGAACCTCACAGCCCTCCTTAATGCAATGAACCAGTGCATGGACATTTTTTCCACCAGGCTGGATAAAATGGATGTCTCTTTGTCCCAACAACGTTCTTTCCAGGATGGCCATAACAACAATCCCATTGGGACTAATGATGTGCAAATAAATGGGAGCCCTTCAATATGACCGGGGCAATGGTCGGCTGAACCAGGTGTTTCCTACACTGCTTTAGCAGCCAATTTACATAACATCGAAGGCATTCAAGTGACTCAAGAATCTAGTGGTGATGTAATTCCAGCAGCACAAAGAACACCAGGTTCAGCAACAGTCACCACTTTTCAGCACTTGGACGAACAAAGAAATGGGCTTTACCACAGAACAGGGCTTATTGGTGCTCCAGCATTTAACGAATGGATAACAAACACAACCAATTTGGCGTTTGGCAATGGTTTTAACCAGGAGCGACCGGCTAGTTCTAACAACAACCAAAAGGTTAGTCCTCAGTCACTCAGTGACAAACTAAAACTATTTGATATTAAACTGCTGAAGTTAAAGAAACTTCAGCTTGAAGTAACTTATTTTAACACTTGTTTGGAGCAACATGTAGTTCCGAAGGGGTTAAGACACCACCAATACCCCAGGGGGCTAATTGCTGACTCACCTTTTCACCTAGAGCTTATCACGTTATTTGACCAACAGGGTTTCGATTTAATGAACCTTATGATTAAACATTATAAGATTCATATTGACACCCTTACTAAAGAGGTTTCAGCTTTGAATATGGACATTACCTCGCATTTTGACTTTTCAAGGTACAAATACGACTATGAAAGATGTTTTTTTAGCATTGACTAACTGTTGGACAGTTATACGATATAAAAGGCAGAACATGACAAAGAAGTTGCCACGTTCTCTTGTATTGCAGTCAAAAATATCCTGTATAGGAAACACTCTGTTTAAGTTTCCTATTGCTTTATTGGTGGTCTCGTATATGTAGAAAAACAAACTGCAAAAAGATCCAAAGTCACACAAGGAATGCTGAGAACAAATCACTTTATAACGCAAAGCTTTCGGGTATGAACCCTTTCTCAATACTAAATACATACATATACACAAAGCAACTGCTTTTATACAGGCCTAGTAGTCATGTGACTGCAGCCAAAGTCACATGACCTCTTTAAATGTGCAGTTTAAAAAATTATTTAAAGAAACATACTGCAAGAAAACATTTGTTAAAAAAGAAGCTACACATATGCATATATATGATCAAATTTCAAAGCAATATGAATCTAAATCTAGCACATATATATGCTTAATTATAAAAATATAAAATATACATATATACCTATATGTTTAATACAAACTCTAAAAACATTAAAACATAGGTGTACACATACATGTACACAACAGATGCACTTATTAACATCAATGTATAAACATGCTCATGTGCACAGGTTGATAAAAATATCATTTCAACCTACGTTGTAATCCAACAAGAATAGGTTTAATGCTTACTGTACTGTTAAGGCCAGGAGGACTATCAGCTCCCAAACGTACTATCCATTGATATTCTTTAGTTTCAAGAAAATTATTAATATCACCACATCTGAGTGAGGGAATCACCAAATCAATAACTCTAAATCTAAATGTATGCCTGTCCCCACACGTCTCAATATGCTTATACAAGGCATTCTGAGTATACTGCCTCCTGATTTCTGACTTGTGTTCAATAATCCTGTCCTTAAGTCTACGCGTAGTCTTACCAATGTAGTATGCAGGACATACATGAGCATGTTTATACATTGATGTTAATAAGTGCATCTGTTGTGTACATGTATGTGTACACCTATGTTTTAATGTTTTTAGAGTTTGTATTAAACATATAGGTATATATGTATATTTTTATATTTTTATAATTAAGCATATATATGTGCTAGATTTAGATTCATATTGCTTTGAAATTTGATCATATATATGCATATGTGTAGCTTCTTTTTTAACAAATGTTTTCTTGCAGTATGTTTCTTTAAATAATTTTTTAAACTGCACATTTAAAGAGGTCATGTGACTTTGGCTGCAGTCACATGACTACTAGGCCTGTATAAAAGCAGTTGCTTTGTGTATATGTATGTATTTAGTATTGAGAAAGGGTTCATACCCGAAAGCTTTGCGTTATAAAGTGATTTGTTCTCAGCATTCCTTGTGTGACTTTTGGTCTCGTATATGTACCTGCATTCTCTGCAGGCTCCACATTTTTTCATTTTACCTAATTTACAGTAACCCTCTCTAGAGTTACCGTTTTTTTCAAAAATGTTTTTCAAATTCTTTCCCCTTCTGTACACTATTTTTGGTTATTTAAATTCCCCACCAACATCCAGAGTGGGTCAGTTTTGCATCACAAATTACTTGATTTGTTTGATCGCACTGGTTTGGATTATATGCAGCTCTTAAAGATAACCAGCGAACCATCACAGGGTTGAAAGAGGAGATTGTTTCACTGCAATGGTCTGTTACAGAAGACCTATTATTTTCTTCTTATGAAAATCATTACAGGGGAGTTTTTAATAGGGTTGAGCAACATGTAAACAATATACAGAGAAGAAAAAAAAAGTTATTGATAGACCAGCAAAATTATGAACAGAAACATGCTTACCCACTTCCAAAAAATGTTACAAGCAACAGAATGTCATTGGTGGCAATGGATGACTTCTCTGTTCCACTGGCCCCAGCTGACCCAATCTAACAAAGTCCATTTTATGATCATGAAGGCCAGAATTTTCGTCAGGATTTAACTGCTATTCTGAGAAGATCTGTGAGGCTACGGGACAAAGCAACATTACAGATATAGCATTTGGGTCAATTACAGAGACTCAAGTGAATTCCAACATCAGCCAAACAGCAATCAGAGACGAAAGGGGAGGAAAATCACCTATTACCATCAATAAGAGGCACTTCAGATGACAATGTTGCTCTAGAATTCGAAGGACTTAGGGTACTATAGTGACATTTTATTAAGTGAACGATGTGATTAACTTTTCCAAAGGTTTTAATTTTATTCCACACCATAAATCTAACCTTGTTGACAACATTATAGATCTTAAATTATTCGTTAGAAAAGTAAATTTAAAATTGCTGCTGGACAACAAATCTGTTTCTTAAAATATTCCTACTTTGCATAGATCTAGCACTTACACCCCCCCCCCCCCAATTATTACCCCGTTACATTATTTGAAAGCTATGTGAAGTGGATCTTGGAGCTGGATATGAACATGTCTCTAATTTAAAAAAAAATAACTTAAGTAGGAACAAACAAAAATTGTTTTCAGAGCTTTCTAATAAGAAAGAGATAAGAATTATGAAGCCTGACATAGGGGGGTGGGGGTTGTGATTGTAAATCATTTATTACATGTTACTAAGATGTTGATATTCTTACACAATAGCATGTTTTTTTTTCACCAGTATCATTGAATGAAGTTAACATTGCCAACTACAGGTTACATCTTTTGTTGGATGAGCTCTGTTTGGAGTACCAATCTGACCTAGAAGAAATGAACAATTTGAAAGTTAAAAAAAACTGATTCTCTCTTTGTTTGGGATTCTAAAAGTCCATAAATCCACTACTGACCCTCCTACGAGACTGACTGTTGCTGCTAAAGGCTCTAAAACAGAGCAACAGATGTGGACGTGAGGGAACGTGTTTGAGGTACATGTATTGAGACTGCCCAGTGGCACAAGGGAGGTTGGCCAGCCTTACTAGTGACTTAAAAGGAATTATTTCCAGACAGCATAAACTGTGCTGTAAGTTTTGGTTACTGGGTATAGTGCCCAAGAATGGGCAGATAAATAAAAAGATGTGGCAGTTGATTAGACTACAACTATTACGTATTGGGCAAAAGCTGGAAAGTTTCAATACATGATACTCCTTTTAATTTGCAGAACTACATTTTAATGCAAATGAGACATCTCTTATTATCATTTAAAGTCATGAGGCCACCCAGGCAGATACCCGTGGAATGGAAAACAAATATTATAGGTATCATGTGCAGAAACAGTGAATAGTGGTGAAATCCCTTTGAAAATTTATAATAAAAAAAAATAATGAGGAAGCATCTCTGTGTGGAAGATCTAACATTCCCTAGAGTATAAGCACCTAATAAAAACCATACTGTGAATATCCCACCTAATAACAGGTGGTAGAAATACTTTCTTTAAAAACTTTCCAAAGTATAAATACACTAACGAAAGTAGGGAAGTACAAACTAGATCAAGTCAAATCTTCTTCATTAAAACGCACAAACAAGTGATTTAAATAGTAGCTGAAAAATCAGAAATGCTTATATAACATAATATATAACAAATATTTGTAATAAAGATACCAGTGATGCTTAGTGATGTGTTGGTAACTGAGCTGTGTAAATAATGTAGTTTGCTATGAAGTTGTAAGATGTTTAATGTTGTGTGTGTGTGTTTTTCTTGCTACTTGTTGTTATGTTTATGGCACTTGCAAATTGAAACGTAATAAATATTTAATGAAAACACCCATGAGTATGTAGTGCTTCCCTGGGTATATTTAACTGTATCAGTAACAACATGGTATGAACTTCAGGTTTTCATGGTATTTGTATTGCTCTCCCTTGGACACCATCCTCTCTCTCTCTTACATACATTTATTTTGTTTTTTTTTTCACCTTTCCATTTATCTTACTATTATATGTAGCAGCACAAAGACCTGCACCCATCCCAATGGCAAGATCTATCAGCCCCCCACAAATGGCAGCAGTGTCACCATCTCAACCACTAGAAGCACCCAGCACATCTAGGTCCCAGCCTGCTACAGTTCCCCCCCCCCCTCCACACACCTCCTGCCCTAACTACACCACCTGCATAAGCTGGTACATTTGTGGCCACTGGAAGCAGTGACTGTGGAGGTGACACTTTTGTCAACCATCAGCAATCAGCAGAATTCTGGGAGATATCATTGACAGGAAGTGGATAACTAGATCAGACAGATGAAGAACATGTTCATGATTCACTGAGTTGTATCCCTGCCCAGCACTGGCTCCATCATTTGAGCCGGGGCCCTGTGGTGACAGTATCCAGGGTGATGAGTAATATCCCACTGGGTCTCAGCTGACAGAGACTGCAGCTACTAACATCCATGCCTATCTCCCAACCTGCTGTTCCCCTTTGTGTCCATCCCCACCCCTGCTGGTCATTCAATCTTGCTTCACCTTTGTCTTTCCTCTGTCTGTCTAATGTCTCCTTCACCATTGTTTTCCCCTCCCTCTTTGTGTTTCCACACAATCTGTCTTCCCTTGCTACCTCATCTAACACTCTCACATTCTCTGATCTCCCAAACTTCCTTCTCCAACTTGCTTTTTCTTCATAGAAATAAAATGGGCACCTGTTACACAATAAAAATGTATCTCCCTCCTACCACCACCTCCATCTTGCTCATCCCTTTTTTGCTCAGTTTCTGATTTACCCTCTGCTTGCTTCCACTTTTATTCTTTCCTATACTCCCATTTCCAACCTTTAATCTGAACAAACAAGAGATAAGCACACCATACACGTTCCCATATAGGTCTTCTAAATCAATTATCCTTTTGTGGTTGCACTGTGTACGATAGTTCAGAAAATGCACTATTGATGCCCATGTTCAATCAATGAGGAATGGCAACAGTTATGTCTAATCACTGACATATGCTACATATATTGGCCTCTACTGCAGCTGGTCACACATATGAGCTGAGCACAACTGGGCAGCAGTTGGCGAATATGAAACAGGGCAAATCTGCTTCTGTGTCTCAGCTTGCAAATGAAGTGATCTGTAGAGTTCAAAGGAAGAGGGCCGAAGGTTCAATACTCCTCAGAGACGAATGTTTTTGGGGAACTTTTATGCTTCCAATATGTAAATGTGTAAAAATAACCTGCTATGTGCTTCACTGATGCCCTCAGTGTGACTGCTTCTATGGTTCACTTTGTAAATACAGTTTTTGGTAGAATATCACTGAACAGAGTAAAAGGTTCAAATCTCCTGTGACCTGTAGTGACCTGTATTTTTTTCTGCTCCCTTTCTGTGAATATGTAACAATCACCTGCAATGTACTTCAATGACACCCTCAATACAGCCATTTCTCTGGCTCACCTTGTAGATGCATTATTTGGTAGCATGTTTTTCAAGAGGGTATGAGTTCAAATCCACCGCTTTTTTCCTGCTTCTCTTCTCCAAATTTTCTAACTCTTTTGGGTTTCTAATACTATGACAGGAATGGAATTCCTAAGACAAAGTATGATTAAAGTTCATGAAATTAGTATTGTTTCAGTCTTTAATGTCAGTCTTTGATGTCAGTGAAAAGTACTCTTCGTAGCACCCGCAATGTGCCCTGTAATGACTCCTTCTGCAATTTGTATGGGGTTACATGGATTGGTAACATATCTAAATATGATTTTAAATTATTTTTTACAAGCCCCATTGCTCCTACTAGTATTGGAACTGTCTGGGTATCTTTCTTCCACATTGCTCTCGTTTCTTCTTGTAGATCCTCGTATTTCATGACTTTGTGTCTCTCTGTATGCAAGACACTGTAGTCCCTGGGTGTGGTGATTTCAAAGATCAATGCTACTTTTGACTTATTTTCTTGGTCCACTATATCCGGTTTTGTAGCATCTATCTTTTGAACTGTTGGTAATGGGTGATCCCATGTGATATAAACTTCATCATTTTCTATGATGCTTTGTGGCTCATGTTTCCAGTGTTTTTCAGCCACTTCGATACCATAATGTTTGCACAATCCCAGTGCAACAGTCTCGCCACATTATTATGCCTTTCAGTATACAGTCCTTCTGCCATTAGTGTGTCGCAACCAGCAACAAGGTGTGTGACCGTTTCCAATTCAGTTTTACAAAACCTGCATTTGTCTGTTTCTCCCACATGTTCAATGGACTTTGTAAACCAGCATGTACGTAGCCCACTGTCTTGGGCTACCAATATTAACCTTTCATTTCTTAGTTTGAATTTGCCTCTCCTTAACCATTCCTGCATTCGTTCTTGATCAACATGAGGCTTTTAGCATGAGTTGTATTGATTATTTGGACTGTAAATTACTTAGGGACACAAACAATGGGACATACGTGTCAAAAATATACAGAAAAGAGACATATTCCAACTCATTCCTCCATTTTTCAAGCTGCCACTCATTCCATCAAAAGCGGTCCATAGTTAAAGGTCAACTTATTAGAGCAGCTAGGATGGTCTCTTTAGACACTGACTTTAGTGACAAATGTATCCAATTAAGCAATATGTTCCAGCAACGAAGATACCCTGATGATTTGATTCAGTCTTTAATTGTAGAAGTTTCCCATAAAAGACAGACAGGCCAGATAGAAACCATTATTGAACAAAAGATTAACACCAGATGGACCTGATTATGAATTTAATATAAGAGAATCCACTCGAGAGGATTCTTTTCTTTTTGAACACCCACAAGTGATTGGACCCGATAAAGTTTTTACAATGACTTTCACCACTACGTTCAATAATGATATTGAGACGATTAGAGTTATTCTCTATAAAAATTGGGAATTCATCACACTGGACAAGTTTTTGGTTACTAAATTTGCCCAGTTACCCAACTTAGTTTTTAGTAAAAGAGCTAACCTTAAAAGTTTGCTAGAAAGGAAATTGATATCTTCCTTTTCTAAAACTGTTGGAATGACCACATGTGGGTGTTGTAGGATGTGTAGACATATAGAGATAGGTGAAACTTTCTATCAATCAGCTGATCGTTGTTTATGTGATTCTTTACTATTTAAACTTGTAAGAAGTTTGTTTTATGTAATCTGATGAAGTTGCCGTATTCACGGCAACGAAAAGCGCTTCATTTAATTAAAACAGTGAACTTTTCTCGTGCCTCGTTTTTTGTGGGAAATTCATTTTTTGTTATTTTTTGAGTTTATTTAGTACCTAGTTTGTTTTTGTTGCTGGCGTCTGGAGTTTCCAGCAGCCCGGCGAGTCCAAATTTGTTTGGATCACAGCAGCTGCAGTCAGAGCTGGGGAACCTCACAGCCCTCCTTAATGCAATGAACCAGCGCATGGACATTTTTTCCACCAGGCTGGATAAAATGGATGTCTCTTTGTCCCAACAACGTTCTTTCCAGGATGGCCATAACAACAATCCCATTGGGACTAATGATGTGCAAATAAATGGGAGCCCTTCAATATGACCGGGGCAATGGTCGGCTGAACCAGGTGTTTCCTACACTGCTTTAGCAGCCAATTTACATAACATCGAAGGCATTCAAGCGACTCAAGAATCTAGTGGTGATGTAATTCCGGCAGCACAAAGAACACCAGGTTCAGCAACAGTCACCGCTTTTCAGCACTTGGACGAACAAAGAAATGGGCTTTACCACAGAACAGGGCTTATTGGTGCTCCAGCATTTAACGAATGGATAACAAACACAACCAATTTGGCGTTTGGCAATGGTTTTAACCAGGAGCGACTGGCTAGTTCTAACAACAACCAAAAGGTTAGTTCTCAGTCACTCAGTGACAAACTAAAACTATTTGATATTAAACTGCTGAAGTTAAAGAAACTTCAGCTTGAAGTAACTTATTTTAACACTTGTTTGGAGCAACATGTAGTTCCGAAGGGGTTAAGACACCACCAATACCCCAGGGGGCTAATTGCTGACTCACCTTTTCACCTAGAGCTTATCACGTTATTTGACCAACAGGGTTTCGATTTAATGAACCTTATGATTAAACATTATAAGATTCATATTGACACCCTTACTAAAGAGGTTTCAGCTTTGAATATGGACATTACCTCGCATTTTGACTTTTCAAGGTACAAATACGACTATGAAAGATGTTTTTTTAGCATTGACTATCTGTTAGACAGACTTAAACAAATTAAAGCTAAGAAAATCAACAGGGACAGAAATGCATATAACAATGGTAATGCATACCCTAAACCATCTTCTGCACAAGTGGCGTTTGCTTTAATGAATACATCTCAGACACAACCTACTAGTGAGAACAATATCACTAACAATATAGATAACTTAGACTCCGTAGATTTAGTGTCGAGTGACAGTCCTGTGAGATGGAGTGAATGGATCCGTAACCAGAACTACAATACTAACATCTATTCGGGCCATCATAATGGTAACAGTACTGGTAGCAACAGATCGAATCAAAATTTTCAGGATGGCAATCAGACAGGTACGATTCCGGAAAAGAACTTAAATCGCAAACAGAAGGACCAAATGAAACAACAGATTCAGGAAATAACTGAGGGTGATGGTCCCACTATCAATATAATTGCGAATTCAGCAGGAGATTTTACAATTTTTAATTATTCTTCTATGAGAATTGACCCTGTGTTAATCGATCTATTAGCAAAGGGTAACACCTTTGTTCCAAGTAGACCTCCAGACCTTGTGGAACTAACTTTTGACCTGAAGCTTTTTGTGAGAAAGTTAAACCTTATGGTGCTTTTTGGCAATACAGTGAACTCTAAGCAAGGTTTAAGAGTCCCGAGCACCTTTAATCCACCCTTACACCCAACATTAAGAATGTTTGAACAAGTGTGTCAACTTGACTTTAGACACTTTTCAACAGAACCTAGGTTCAGTGTTTCTAACAAGAAGTCTAATATTACCTTGCATGAAAAAGAAATGCTACACTTGTTGAGAACACCTTCTGTTAGAGTGATAAAACCAGACAAGGGTGGAGGGGCAGCTATTTTTGATCAGGTTGATTATAACAGGAGGATCCATTCCCTGTTACTTATTGACGCATACTCAAATGCTTCACTAAATGAAGTTAGTACAGCATACAGCCGTATTAAAAGCTATTTTAATGACTTGTTCATCGAGTCAATGATAGATATTGACACCTTCAACTTTATTTCACTTCCTTCGCCTAGAATTCCAGTGCTATTTGGTATTCCTAAGGTTCACACAAATTTATGAAATCCACCTATGAGACCCCTTATTGATGGGAGAGGGTCCATTACATATCCTTGCACTAAAGTGGTTGACACAATTGTAAAAAAATACCTTCTGGACAAAATTAACAACTTTAGGTTCAACCCTGACCTTAACTTTTTGACCATTGATGTCAAAGATCTTTATACATCAATTCCACAATCAGAAGGTATTGAATGGGTAAGCCTTATGCTAAAGTCCAAGAATGCACCAACACAGGAGATCTACACTGTGGAAATCTTGTTGGACATTATCCTTACAAATAACTTTTTTCTGTTCAACAACGAATTCTACAAAAGCGTGGGGTAGCCATGGGTTCACCCTGTGGAGCCAGTTTTGCCAATCTGGTGATGGCATACTGGGAGAAGGAATTTATATTCAAGTACAGTGAAGACAGGGTGAACCTTTTGTTCTACACACGCTTTTTAGATGATATTTTTATCATCTTTAAGGGAAATGAACAACAAGCCTGGGCATTTGTCAACTATTTAAATTCTACTACAGAATTCTTGAAGTTTACATTCAATTTTAGCACGAGTTGTATTGATTATTTGGACTGTAAATTACTTAAGGAGACAAACAATGGGAGGTACGTGTCAAAAATATACAGAAAAGAGACATATTCCAACTCGTTCCTCCATTTTTCAAGCTGCCACCCATTCCATCAAAAGCGGTCCATAGTTAAAGGTCAACTTATTAGAGCAGCTAGGATGGTCTCTTTAGACACTCACTTTAGTGACAAATGTATCCAATTAAGAAATATGTTCCAGCAACAAGGATACCCTGATGATTTGATTCAGTCTTTAATTGTAGAAGTTTCCCATAAAAGACAGACAGGCCAGATAGAACCATTATTGAACAAAAGATTAACACCAGATGGACCCGATTATGAATTTAATATAAGAGAATCCACTCGAGAGGATTCTTTTCTTTTTGAACACTCACAAGTGATTGGACCCAATAAAGATTGTACAATGAGTTTCACCACTACTTTCAATAATGATAGTGAGACGATTAGATTTATTCTCTATAAAAATTGGGAATTCATCACACTGGACAAGTTTTTGGTTACTAAATTTGCCCAGTTACCCAACTTAGTTTTTAGAAATGGAGCTAACCTTAAAAGTTTGCTAGAAAGGAAATTGATATCTTCCTTTTCTAAAACTGTTGGAATGACCACATGTGGGTGTTGTAGGATGTGTAGACATATAGAGATAGGTGAAACTTTCTACATAAACAGTAGAAAATATAGATTGAGACAAATTCCACTGTAACTCCAAACAGGTGGTATATGTAGCTAGGTGCAAAATGTGCCCAGCCTTCTACATTGGGAAGACTGAACGTAGACTGCGAGACAGATTCTACAAACACACCTATGCTATAGAAAAAAATAAATTTGAGAGCCCTTTAGTAGATCTTATGGTCAACGAAAATCATATTTTCCTATTCAAAGCAATCGACCAAGTGACTATGGACTCTAGGGGTGGTCCTTCTAACTGGTTACTTGAAGAATGTGAGTTAGCTTGGCAGATAAGGCTCAACGCCTTTTCACGCCCTGGTCTGAATGATTCCTGTAACATCTCTTGTCTTTTAAAGCCCAAATGTCTGGTTAGGTAGACCTAGGAGAGATGTATGCCATTCATGTATGAATAATTGAGAGCACAGTCTCCTTTAGTCAATTATTATTGAAAGTTATGTTAGGTTTAATTATTATTTCCTATTGTGTTATGATAAGTTTATATTAGTAGTTATTATTTTTGAACTGTTGTATATCCAGTTTGGTCTAATCTTTCACAACTGAGAGGTTTGCATAGTTTACGTTTTCCCACTTAGCAACAGTATAATACGAATATAAGGCAAGTGGACTTTCCTTCACTGCCTTAGCTGCAATAATAATAGGAATTATTTTATTTACAACTACTTTAGCTGTATTTTATTTGAAAATGTTTTATATTCACGCTGGTGATATGAGTTTATGTGCTGTTATTTTGTATTATTTTATTAACGATCCGATTACCTAATGGTCATGGTTTTTTAATGGTCAACCGATCAGCTGATCGTTGTTCATGTGATTCTTTACTATTTAAACTTGTAAGAAGTTTGTTTTATGTAATCTGATGAAGTTGTCGTATTCACAACAACAAAAAGCACTTCATTTAATTAAAACAGTGAACTTTTCTCGTGCCTCGCTTTTTGTTGGAAATTCATTTTTTATTACAACATGAGGCTCTTGCAGAAGTTTTCTATACTTGCAAATATATTTATGCTTTTTCCATATTTCTTGCCTTCTCATCTGGTCCTTCACCTTATATTTTTTCTTTTGTTTTTTGGCACATTCAGTTGCTGCCTGTTTTTTTATCTACTTCTGGTTTGATTTCCATTCCTGCTTGATGTTGATATGCTTCTGCTAAATTAAGCAGAGAAGTTATCTTACATTTATTCTCCTCATGTTTCAAAACTTTCACTACATTTGGATCTTGTGAGGTCAGTAGGTATGTGGTGGAGTCCCATGATTGCAGATCTATACATGTAATGAATTTCAAGAAGCCCCCATCCCTCCTTCAGAATGGGGAATATATAATCTTGGTATACACTGATTTCTATAAATCATTTGGCGAGCATGAAGCATCCTTCTTGTTTTAATATCTAATCTATCCAACACTTTTTGGGGCCAGTCAATAACTCCAAAACTGTACGTTAGGACAGGAAGAGCAAATTGATTTATAGCTTGGATCTTGTTCCTAAATGTCAATGCTGTTCTCAGGAATAATTTAAGTCTTCCAAAGTATTCCTTACTGAGTTTTATTTGCATTTGTTCATATTTTATTGCTGATCCTTCATCAATTCCCAAGTATTTATAAACTCCCTCTTGCTCAAGTTCTTTTATATCACATTCTTGTCCCAAACCAACATTTTCCTGGTGTTGTTTTCCTTTTTAAAGGTTGCTTTTGCACATTTATCAAGACCAAATGACATTCTAATATCATCTGAAAATGTTTTGACAACCTGCAGCTGTGCTTTCATTCCTCATCTGATGAGCTATACAGTTTTAAAACATCGACAAAGAGAAGATGAGAAGTCATTAGACTTTGTTGTTTTCTAGCAGCCAAACTGTAGCCATGGCCTAAGCTGTTAAGTAAACAGCTTAATGTATTAATGGCAAGGCAAAATAGCAATGGTGACAGTCACCCTGGAATATCCCCCTTTGAATTTTTATCCCTGGGATAATAATCTGTCCTTTATCATGGTTTAATTGCAAAGTGGTCTGCCATTGTTTCATGGTTACTGTAATGTAGTCAATCAGTGTAGGGTGTGTCTTATAAATTTTTAAGCACTCTTATCCATGAATGTGGGATACTATCAAATGTTTTTTTGTAGCCAATCCATGCCATACTTAGATTCTTCCTTTTTACAGTTCTCCACTATAACTTTATTTAACAGCAAATGATCCCTTGTTCCATATGACTTTCTTTTATTGCCCTTTTGTTCTACTGCCATAATTGAGTTTTCTTCTAAATGACTATAAAGTCTGTCAGCGTCATTTCCTGTGTATAGTTTATACGTTGTCGGAAGGCATGTTATTGGCCTATAATTTTTTAGGGTAGCTTGCAGGTTCACTCTTAAGTAAAAACATTGTTTTGGTTGTTGTTAGTGTGGTGTCTGTTCGGCGTGTGCATATAAATAGTTCTTACTTATGGCTAACTCCTCGTGCAAAGATGTTAATACTGTTAACTAAAAGTTAGGTACTGTATCTAGGTCTAGGGTTTTCCAGTTAGAGGCTTTTCTTAACTTTGTTTCAATCTCTCTGGCTGTTATTTAATCCCATTTCATATCCTGTACCTTTAAACTTTTTATTCTTTCTTTTACTTCTATCCATTTAGCATCTTTGTTATGTTCCACAGGATCTTCATAGATACTTCTCCAAAAGGTATCTACTTCCTCTTTTTTCGCAGTCTTTCAATTCCTTTTTCCTTATTTCCCAATTCTCTATAAAATTTTTTAGGGTCATCAATAAATTGCTCATTTTGTACTTTTCCCTTATATTTATCTGAGTATCTTTCAAGTTTTTCCACCCGTGCTGAAATTTTCAGTTTATTTGCGTTAGTGCATGATAGATCCTGGTCTGTTGTAATACTGTGCATTGCTTTTATCACGTGAATCTTTCTTACTATTTTCGTTGATCTCTTTCCTCTTCTATACTCTTCTAACACTGACACTTCTTGTCTTAATTGCTTTATAGTTTTCTCTATTTGATACTTCCATGATGACATTTGATTTCTCCCCTTCCTTTCCCTCAGTACCCTGTGATCTTGTGGTAGAAATTTATCAGTTATTACTTTAGCAGCACAGTGATATATCCTGTTTACTTCTGTTATATAACATGGATCTCTATGGACAGTCTTAATTACTGCATTCATTTGTTTTATCAGACTTCTGACTTTTTGGGTTTTATTGACCTTCTGCAGTCTATTTCTCTCATTGATTTTAATATATCTGTCCATGTCCATTAAATCAAGCAACTCTTCTCCTAGCTCATTTTCTTCCAAACTGAGGACACATCCCTTGTTTTCCGTTTCCTGCTGGTATTCTATAGAAAGTTCTATAGCATCTTCCTGTGCCGCATTCTCTTCAATTTCATCCTGTGTCATCTGTTGCTCTGTCATATGGGAAATCCCTGGCCTATCACTCCTCAACATTGACTGCATCAGAGTTTCCACAGTTTCCTGTTCCTTTCCTTGCTGTCTAGCTTCAAGTGAATGTTTATATTGGTTTCCAGTGAAAGGCTCCAAAATATCTTGATATGGCACCTGACCAATTGCTTCCTGTTCCACTGGTTTCCCTTAATTTGGATATCTATTGCTCTATCCTGTTGTGGTGCTTTCTGCATTTGATTTTTTACACTGTATCCTTCTCTTTGCAGCTGCTCCATAACCTCAATTTCTCTTTCTTTGACTTCTCCATTACTAATCTCAATTTCTACATTTCCTCTTAGTCTTCTTATTTTTTGTATTGTAAAGTTTTCCATATCCGGATTCCTTTTGCTGTATTTCTCTTCAAATATATTTGGTGCTGCTGTTTTTGTATTGGTTAGTGTTGTTTTCTCCTTTGCATAAATATTACACCATATTAAATCTCTTTTCCTTTCCCATGAACAGATTTCTTCTTCACATGGCTCCTGATCTTCTTGCTTTTCCTTGTTCTGGGGACTCACTCCATCATGCTGTGATATAGTCTGTGTTAGACCTTCCACATTAGATTATTCACTTCGCAGGCACTCCATAACTTCAACTTTTATTTCTTTAACTTCTGCTTTACTAATCTTCTTTTCCACATTACATCTTTGTGATATTAATTTTTTATTGTGAAATTATCCATATCTGGATGTCTTTGCCTGCATTTCTCTTCAAATATTTTTGAGACTGCCTTCTCTATATTAGTTAACTTGGGTTTCTCCTTTGCATAAATATTGCACCATATAAAATCTCTCTCTTTCCCATGTCCATATTTCTTTTTTATATTTTTCAAATATCTCCAGGTTTTGTTATTTATATTTTCGCCCTTCCTCAGATGCTGTTTTTCAAAAATCTGTTGTATTAATGAACGCAAATTTTTATTTGAAGCTTCTGACAGTTTTTCCTGCAGAAGTATTTTTCTTTCCTCTAATTTCTCTCAATTGTTTTGTATATCTTGTGTCTGGAAATTCTGGGTTTTTTACATAATAGTAGCAGTACATAATTTCTTTATTATCCTCAATAGTCCACTCTATCGTATTTATGGCTCTTCTTTGGCCAATCAATTTTTGTGATTTTTGTGGACTGTTACTTCCTTCTACAACAGGGGTCCATCCTCCCCCAGGGCCTGGCCTGGCCCCACTGTAGGAATGTTTCCATATTTTGAGGATTGTACACTGTCATTGTTTCCAGTCCTGGCACCAGTGCGCCTACCAGGATTGGGCATTTTTTTTATCCTGGGTCTTGTGCACCCAGCTATCTTTTTGACCTACTTCTGTCTATGATATATGCTATATAAATACAGTCTATATATCAGTGTCGCCTAGGTGAGATTTTGTAAAAAAACAGGGTCCACCTCGCAAAGGTACTCATCAAGACTTAAGGATGAATTAAATTTCAGCACTACTACTCTCCTTTGCTTGCTGACTTTTCATTTCTCCTTTAGGACACCTTCAGTATGACTGTTTCCATTTCTCACCTTATGATTACAATGTTTGGTAGAATGTCACTGAAGAAGGCAATGGGTTCAAATTGCCAATGCTTGTGTTTTTTTTTTTTGATTCACATCTGTGAATGTGTAACAATCACCTGACCATTGTCCTTTACTGAAACCTTTAGCATGACTCGTTCTATGGCTCACCCTGAAAAGGATGCGCTGGTTACAGTGCAACTGAAAAGAGTTGATGATCCAAATCCATTCATGGTTAAATATTTTTAGTGACATTTGTATTATAGTACAGATGCACTGATCATATTTTGATGACATCAGGACTTGTGTAGGTTGGTAAATCATGTTAATTTTTCATATCCCACCTATACTTCTAAGTTCAAGTACTAAAGATTGATGTCTGTGTGTTTGTCTCAGACACACACATCTCCACTGTCTTCTGGATCCCTGAGTTATTCATCACCTCCAACTGTAGTCTTCTGTCTATTTCTGTGGCCCTACTAACAACTGTACCCTCTTCTCTTGGGCATATGTCCCTTCCTTTCAGAAAACATTTCTCTACATATCCGTATCCTTGAGTTACAACAACAGATCACCACATCAGCATTACCATCTAAGAGTGCAGTTTGATGCAGGCTACCATAGAGGTTCATAGTCATTGTTTGCAAGATCTGCTCATGTTTTACTGTGGCCAAGAGATCGTCTAACACAATCTTCCTGCAGGTCATGATCAGATGCTTTTTGTCATGCATACTGGCCTGGCTGCATGTACTGCTAATGAGCCTTGTGGCTCTTTGCACACGCATATAAATTATGCTGGCCTGGCCACAATAAAAAACACATTTCTGACTTGCTGGGCTGTTTTGTCAAATGCCCAATATATCAGACAACATTCTTAGATTATGAAAAGTAATTTAAAGTTACCCACTCCATATACTTTAACAAACTAGATCTTTGATATCTGGAGAGGAATAACAGTCTCACTCAAAAAATCTGCATGTAAAAAACAGCCCTTCATTTAACAAATCATGTAATACCTTAACAATAAGTGTTCTGTTGTCTTGAATAGAACAAAAACGGTAGTAGCAGCTGCATCTTAAGATTTTCCTCAGTAGCCCAATGTAAGTAGGCCTGTACCTCTAAAACAATGTTTCATAATAATGCAGAGCCATTTAAGAAATCTTTAACTATAGAGTCAGTAAACCACAAGAGTTTTCTCAAATCTTGAGTAAAGCTGCTTTCTTCACATCACATCAACACATTAATAGTTTAACTTCAACCATTTTCCAAGAAGCTCTGTGATTGGGTGCTAGCCATAGGAAGAAAATATGAAACTTTATCACTAAAAAGTATAGGCCCACTAAAACGTTTTCCCCAAATTCCGCTCTTACGAAAAAAACATTTAAAGTCCTCTCTCTTGATATTATAACCACTGAAGTCACTTTTCATTAGCAAACTCTTAGGGGTGATAGTGGATGATAATCTTACATTTGACCTGCAGCTACAAAATTGCATAAGAAAAACTCATCAAAAATTAGGGATGCTTTCCAGAGCCAAAGACTATCTCATGGATGCAATTAAAACTACACTTGCGATTACTTATCACCTCCCTCCTCTTCTTTATGGCACTGCCACCCTTACCAATCTCAAGGCTTCACAATAAATTAAACTTGAACAATGCTATAAAAAAGTTGCTAAATTTGCAGCACATACTCTTTCTGAACCCACCAGTGTATAGCACTGAAAAGCCTTAATTGGTTAGAACTTCCACATCAACTAACATACACAACTTCTTACCACCTATAAAATTATCCAGCATCCATCTGCCTGCCCAGAACTAAACAACATTCTAATCAACTATGTTCCCAGTTGGTCACTGTGATCCAGTGACCAAAAACTGCTGTCTGTCTATAGACCTAACAAATCTGCTGGGCACTGTCTATACTCGTACAAGGTTGCTACGGCCTGAACTCCTTACCTGTATCCATCAGGTCTATACCCTCCTTCCCATCTTTCAAAACCACTCCTTAAAGACTTCTTATAAAATCTGGCTCTGTTCTTGCTCAAAACTAGGGTAAACTATACCCCTAAATGTAAACATGTACCTTTTCATTCCTTATACCCCTTACTCTCCCTTTTTCACTTACTTCCTTACTGCTATCCCTGACTTTCTCTCTAAATATACCATAAGCCTGTTTTCCCTCACTTCATATTGCAATTTATATTCATATTACACTAACTTACCTTTAATTTCTCTACAAAAATTTCTCTAAATATTAAATGATTGCCATAAACCTTACATCAATTCTTAACCAATGTTTTTATATTATGTCTAATTTGTTGTCATTATTTAAACTGCAGATGTTTTTGTTTTGTTTTGGAAGATTGTAAAATTATTGTTCTTAAAATGTTAGGTAATAACTTGAAACTTTTCTCCTCGGGCCTCCACTGAAAATGGGCTTCTAACCATTCAGACTTTCCCAGTAATAAAATGCATACACACAAATATTTCAAGCATGGACATTAACACCCTTCTAGCCTGCCAATATACCAAAAACACTTGTTCTTATAATAAGTGTCCAGGCTGTTCTTAAATAATATCTAAACTAGTTCTTGCATTAATGTAATTTGGTAATCTTTTCCATACATCAGCTGTTCTCTTAGGGAACCAATTAGTGCACTTCTCATTCCTACAGAATCTTCGAAATAGCTCTGCATGAGATCCCCCCGGAGTATACTAACATCATTTGGGGATTCAATGATTGCACCTAGTTTGTAGTCCTCTGCAAACTTGGTCAGCCACAACCCTTAGTTTTAACCTGAACTTCTGAGAAGTATATAGCAAACAGTAGGGGCCCCAGCACTGACCTCTGCAGCACCCAACTGTTAACAGGTCTGCTGGTTGATGTGGAGTCACCCACTTTGATAGTGTGTGTCCAGTTTGTGAGCCAGCTGGCACCCATCTTACAATGAAGGGGCTTGCTTTCAGTTTGATAAGTTTATCAGTAATGCCTGAATGTGGGATTATGTCAAAAGCCTTTGCCAGGTCAAGGTATGCTGTGTGCACAAATTTCCACTCATCAATGGCCTTGGTCACATTTTCAAAGAAATCCACCAGATTTAAAAGGCAGGATTTGCCCTTTACAAAGCTGAATTGGGTAGGATCCAAGGTTTGGAGGTCACCTATGTCTTTATTTATGAGTTACATAATGATGCATTCTATGGCCTTACAGATGAGGCTGGTCAGGCTTATAGGATTGTAATTCCCCATGTTTGTTCCTAGGCAACCTTTGTGGAGGGGAATAACTGTTGCTGTTTTCCATTCCACAGGAACAAAGCCTGTGGTTCGTCTAGGATTGAAAAGGGTATTTAATGGTGATGCTAGTTCATGTTTTCACCTGTTTAGAAGACAGCCAGCGATGTCTTCTTATATCACAGAGGCTGTGTTTTTTGCACTGGACAAGGCTTTGAGGACCTGCTCTTCAGATATGTAGGGTAGGAGGGGAGTTTAGGGGAAGGTTTGTTGTAAGTTAGGTGGGGATAAGGGAGTGAAATTTTCACCAAACCTATCCAGTAGCAGGTTTGTTATCTCTGTGGAGTCAGTGTGTGTGATACCTTTGGCCACTAGTTCTGCACATGCTTGGATCCTACCGTTTAGATTACGTACATAGCTGTAAAAGGACTTATGGTTATCCTTGGCAGTACTTGCTAAGTTTCTCTCAAAGGAGCCCTTGGAGGATTTGACAAGTTGTCTTATTTGCCGGTTGAGGCTGAGAAGGGTGCATTTTCATTGCTGGGGCCTTGCCTTTGTTTTCTTGGACAGCAATGTTTTACATTTATTGTAAAGTTTGTTGATGCTGGATGTCCACCATGGCAGCTTGCCTTTACCTGGGGCTCTGGCTTGGATTCTTTCTGATATGGCCAAGTTTATATACTTATGCAAGTGATTGTGCAGGGCTTTAGTGTAAACTTTGGCATAGCTATCACTTCCAGCTTGGGGTGGGACTTGCAATGCCTTTATACATTCACATAGGAGAGTATAGTTTGCCTTGGTGTAGTTTTTTTAGTCTGATTTCACCCTTTGTGAGTTCTGATGTTAGTGCCAGCTCCAAGGTGACTGATTTGTGGTCACTTTTAACTAACGAGGGTCCGACAGTTGCAGCAGCACATCTGTTTGACATGTTGGTGAGGACCAGATCCAGAACATTTGTTTCCCCTTGTCAGAGTATGAACAATTTGTTCCAGGGCATTTAAATTAACAAAGTCAAAGAACCTTTGCGCTAGCAAATTAAGGCTAGCATAGGTTTCCCAGTTGATTGTGGGATAACTGAAATCCCCCATAACCATTGTGTTCGATAAAATTTGGATTGTCTCCAGTTTGGTAAAGTAGGCTTCATGGGTGACGTGACCCATGGAGGGAGATCTACAACTGGCTATGACTTGAATGGGGGTCTTACCCACCGTAACCTGGACCTGGAGTAACTTTATGGAGTTGTCCAGTCTAACTAGAAGGGAGGTGAATTTATCTCTAATACAGATTGAAACACTGTCTCCTTTGGTTCTCACACATTCATTTTATGGTCAAACAGTGTGCAAGGCCGGGGTACTGTCTGAGGCATTGAACCAAGTTTCTATGGCGGCACAGACATCTACATCTTCTAGTGATAGAAGTGGTTCCAGGGAGCGCCATTTTTGGTTTAAGCTCCTAGCATTTAGCAGCATGACCCTTCTTTATTCTGATTGGCTAATTTCACATCAGTAATGTTGTTTTCGAGACCATGCCTAAAAAAGGCACTATTGGGGATGCAAGAGCCTTTACCAGCAGCCGAAAACCCAGAGCTGCCAGGTGCAAGCAGTCTCTGGTAAAGCAAACAGGTTTGTCAACCATGGTTTCCCAGGCTAAAAGGAACTTGATCCCCTTTGAATGACACCAAAAACTGAGCCAGTTATTGAAATCAATCATTTTTTGATTATACTGTGGCATCATTCTAGATGAGGGTAGTATGCTGCTCAAGGCTAGGGACATACCTGCCTGTGACACATACTCAGAGTGCTCAACCATGTCTATCTTCATAAAGTCCAGTGAGGTACATCTCAGGTCATTCACACCAACATGAACTATGACAGAGTCATAACGGTACTTGTTGCTGAGAGACCTGAGTGCATGCATGATCTGACTAATCCTGGCACTGGACAGGCACCTGACAGTGACTTTCTCCTTGTCCAACCTGGTGCGTGGGACATCCATGTGCCTCACTACTGAGTCTCCAATCACAAGAAAATTTGTTTTTTTTGAGTATTACACCTTACTGGCTTGGTGTGTGAGACACTAGTGTTAATATGTGTCATAGGTGCTGTGAGGACTCTGTTAGTTGTAACAGTCTTGTGTTTTAGAGGTCTCTCCTGTTTCGGTAAGTTTTTTGAGAGAACCTCCACATATGTGGATTTACTTGTTTGATGCGTACTATGTATGAGTATTGGTAAGTGTATGAGTAGTGGTACTATGACCATAGGTTCATAGGTGTGTACCAGGCTAATGGCCCTGGAGCCTTTACAAGCCTAGCCCATAGAAGTGCCCTGGCATTGTGCCACCCAATGTTAGTCCCCAGTGCCTCTATCAAGTAGAGCCACTGGAGTGATCCCTGGGGTGAACTTTCTATTTCCCATCCACTCATCAAGATTTCTCTTGAAGAGGGCCAGTGAGGTGTTCTGCTTGACATGTATGTGAAGTCTATTCCAGAGCATGGGCAGTCTCTAGGTTATGAACCTGTCTTTCCAGCATGTTCTGTTGATTATGGTAATGAGGTTGATGTCTCTGGAGTGTGTGGTGCAGAGGAATTGGGATTTCTTTAGATGTAGAATTTCTAACAGAGCTGGGTCAGACATGTCTTTGTAAGTCAAGCAGAGATCGCCTCTTAGTAGAAGATATGAGACAGAGAATCTGTCCATGTAGGACACGTGTTTAAGGCCTAGGATCCACTTTGTGAGGTACTTTTATGGCCTTTCCAGCTGTTGCATGTGTCTAGTGAGGTACATGCCAAATGGGGCATTATACTCAATGACTGACCTAATGAGGGAAGAGTAGACAGAGATGATGACCTCTTTCTTCCTGGATGCAAACCCCTTGGTAATGAGATGTGCCACATAGAAGGACTTTCTGACCACAGTGGCAATGTGGTGGCTGAAGGAGAAGTTGCTGTCAACCTGTGTCCCCAGATATCTTATAACTCCTTAAGTGTCCAGTGAGCTCCCATCGATGTGGTAATTAGTGGGAATGGAGTTTTTCCCAAAGGGGATGATGCATTTTTTGGCATTAAGCTTAAGGCCATGGTTTTGACACCAGTCATATGTCTCAGTGAGGCCTTTCTGTAAGGATGTCTGCATCACTTGGGGAGTTAATGGCTCCCAGCTTGCATTCGTCTGTGAACTTGGTCAGCCAGAGTCCCTCCATGTTGGTCTGGACTTCTGAGAAGTAGATGCCAAACAGGAGAAGATGCAGGACCGATCCCTGTGGGACTCCAATCATGACTGGTTGGCAGTATGACTTGGGAGTCCACTACTTTCACGCCATGGGTTCTATCTGTGAGCCAGTTTGCAACCCACCTAGTGATGTAGGGTTGATGCTTGTTTGGTGAGTTTATCAATAATTCCTGAGCAGGGAATGGTATCAAAGACCTTGGCCAGATCGAGGTAGGGTGTATGAACTGCCTTGCCCTCATCCACAGCTGTGGTGACTGACTCAAAGAAGTCAACCAGGTTCAGCAGGCATGATCTACCTTTCACAAAACCAAATTGCGTGGGATCTAGAGTTTGGAGATTCCCCTTATCCTTGTTAATTAGGCCCATGATGATGCGTTCCATAGCCTTACATATCAGACTCATCAGGCTAATGGGGTGATAATTCCCAGGGTCTGTAGTCACTCCCTCTTTATGGAAAGGGATGACTGTAGCAGTGCACCATTCAGTAGGGACAAAGCCTGAGGTGAGGCTGTGATTGAACAGGGCACATAGATGTGGTGCCAGTTCACTTTGTAGTTCATGCAGAACACGTCCAGGGATATTGTCAGGTCCCATGGAAGCTGTATTCTTGGCCTTAGACAATACAGCTTTAACCTGCGCTGCAGTAATGCTGGGTGCCTGGCATTTCTCTGGTATTGTGACTGGTTCTTTGCAGGGGAGGGGTAAAGCTGGCACTGAATCTGTTGGCCAGTATGTTGGCAATATCTGTTGGTTCAGTATAGCAGGTACCATTGTGCAGTAACTCACAGCAAACCTGGGTATTACCGTGGACATTCGAGATATAACTATTGAAGGCTTTGTGGTATGTTTATAGTGTCTCCTGCAATTCTGCCTTCATGGCTGGCTTTAGAGGTTTTGATAAGGGATCTCAACTTTTTGTTGAAGCTAATACGGGAGTTTTTCCAGTCCTGGGACTTCACCTTTTTCTGCAACAGTTTTTCCTTCTATTGTAGAATTTATTAATGTCAGGGGACCACCAGATTGGCTTCCGTTTTTTTGGAGGAGAGTGTCTTGGTTCTGTTGGGTATGGCTAGTTCCATGCATTTATGTACATGTTCGTACAGTGCATCGGTATATAATTCGGCAGTCATTCATCTATTTTCCCTTGACATGGTTGCCATGAAGTTAGCCACCTCTGTTTTTAGGAGCCCAGTCAGCTTTGGAGAAGTTTTTCATGGTAGCTACCTTTGCAGGGGGTGTGGGTGAGATGTGGATTTCCATGGTGATTAATTTGTGATTGCATCTAACCAGGGAGGAATTGACTATTGGTGTAGAGCAATGGTTGCCCATGTTAGTAATAACCAGGTCAATGATGTCGCTTCCTCTTGTGAGGGTAAGAATCAGCTGGTCCAGGGCATTGGAGTTGATGAATTCCAAGAAGTGGTGGACCATAGTATTGGTGTATGAGTAGTTTTCCCAGCTGATGGAGGGGTAGTTGAAGTCACCTAGTATGAGAGTGTTGGGTTGGACCCTAATAGTTTCCAGGGTGCTTAGGAACATCGAGTGAGAGTCTTGGGACATGGTTGGGGACCTATAGCAGGCTATGACCTGAATCGCTGTCTTACCCAATGTTAGCTGTACCTGAAGTATCTCAGATGCGTTATGCTGGGCTACTAGCCTGGAGGTGTGCATATCCTTTATGAATATGGAGACATCACTGCCTTTGGACCTTTGGTCCATGTTCTGGGGCCGAAAGGTGTGGAATGAGTAATACGCTAGTAGTGCAGGGTGCTTTCTGCTGCTTTAAACCAGGTCTCCGTTACACACAAATGTCGATGTTCTCCATTTTGAGGAGTGCTTCAAGCAAGTGCATCTTGAGATTTAGACTTCTAGTGTTGAGCAGCATGACCCTCAGATTTTATTTATTTATAGCTGTTATGGTGGTAATTTGGTCTTTGGAATATCGCCTAAAAAAGGCACTATAGGGGTGACAAGAGCCTTAGCCAGAATCCGGAAACCCAGGGGTGACAGATGCAGGCCATCTCTGGTAAAGCATCGAGGTCTGTCATTCATGTCATCCCAAGCAGACAGATACTGGATCCCATTAGGATGACACCAGAAACTTAGCCAATTGTTGAAGTCATTTTCTGCTTGTACTGCAGTATCATTCTGGGTGACGGTAGGATGCTGCTCAGGGCTAGGGTCATACCTGCCTGGGCCACATAATCTGAGAGCTCCTCCATGTCTCTTTTCATGTAGTACAGGGAGGTGCATCTCAGGTCATTCACACCCACATGGACAGGGACAGAGTCATACTTGTACTTGTTGTGAAGTGAACTGAGTGTGTGTGTTATGTGTCGGATTCTGGCACTTGATAGACAGCTGACTGTTACCTTCTCCTTACTCAACCTAGTGAGTGGAACATCAGTGTGCCTCACTATCAAGTCACCTATGATTAGTGTATTGGGCAAGCTGTTTTGCCTTAGGGGATTAGCATGAGGGGCACACTGTGTAGGTGAGCTATGTATCTTGTGGTTTGTGCTGTGTTGTGGTGGTCAAGTGCGTTTCTGCCTTGGAGGTCTCTGCTGTTTGGGTAGATTTCTATTGACAGCCTCCGTGAAGGTGGGTGTGTGGTTTGTGTTTTTATGTGAGAGCTGTGATGGTTGGTGTTTTGGAGGGCTATGAGATGCATGTGGTATGGTGAAGGTGTTGACCTTCTCCTTTTGACCACCTATTCCAGTTTTGGCTTGAGAGTGCATAGCTTCCAATTTGGATATATAAGTGCATCTCTCACAAGTCTAAGTGTTGGGAGGTAAGAGGAGAGAGTTGTCTGTGTACATGAGGCAGTTGCTACTCTGCCTCACAATACCCAAGTTTACCTGGATAATAGGAGAAAGCACAGGGAACTGACCTTCAGACTTGCCAGGAGGGATGATCATTATTACCAAGTACTGGAGTTGTTTTCTTATATATTCCTTTTACAGGAAAAATGTCACTCAAGGTGTCTGAGTCTGCATAGAGTACTGCCAAACACTTGAGGGGAAACTAATACGTAGACCATGAAAATCTAAGGATGAAGTATTTAGGCAGATATTTTGAAGTTAGAAAGAAATCAAGCAGTACTTACTGAAAAATAAAGAATTAGCTTGTCAAGAATGATGAAAAGAGGGGAGTCGCATGAATGGCTACTACTAATGCTGGTCTCAGCACAAATTCACTCTGTTGAGATACAATACTCCTTCTCACCAGAAGCAAAATGTTAGCACCAATCCCAAGAAAAGCAGGCCACGGCCTGTTTGGTGATCCACAGTCTTGTCCCAGATGATGCAAGGGTCATAGTTTCATAGGTTCATAGGTTCATGGGTTCATAGGTTGATACTAGGCTATCGGCCCTAGGGCCTATACAAGCCTAGCCATAACAATTCCCTGGCTATTTCTTCCCATACTATTTACTTCCCCGGACCCCTGACTAGCAGGGCGACTGACGTGATCCCTGGGGTGAATTTCCTTTCTCCCATCCAATCATCAAGGTTCCTTTTGAAGAGAGACAAAGAGGCGCTCTGCTTGACAAGGTCTGCAGGCTTGTAGCCTTTTTCTGGTAGATGCCTTGAATAGCAACTGGCCCAATCAGGCACGTTAAGCACAGACACTCACTCTCCAACCAGAAAGAGTCAGGAATCAATGCACTCTATTCCTACTCTCACCAGGATCAGAATATAAGCACAGATTCTAAGCTGTCACCTATAAAGCAGTTATTAAGCTTTCTGGTGATCAACAGTCTCCAGGAAATAATGTAATTGCATTCCTTCTCTCACCATGAGAAAACAGAAGCACTAATCCCAAGATGACTACTGAGAGGCAGAATGTGGGCTCTCCAATAACTGGTGGTCTTGCAATAGATGCTTAAAGGTAAGATGAAAAAAATGGTTTATCCTAAACACTGCAGTGTGCACTAGAGCAGTTAGATGTGAA
Source organism: Protopterus annectens (assembly GCF_019279795.1). Taxonomy (NCBI): domain Eukaryota; kingdom Metazoa; phylum Chordata; order Ceratodontiformes; family Protopteridae; genus Protopterus; species Protopterus annectens. The sequence goes on from NC_056748.1 coordinate 220,497,064, forward strand.
AGTAGGTAACACGTTTTACCTGTCTAAAAAGTTACGTTTTAGTGAAGACGAGAGTCACTATTTTTAAAACAGCAAAATAGATTGAAAGGGGGTCGTTACTTTTGTACTCTGGTACTATGGAATACAGTAGGATGGCCAATAAATTTAAATAATTGAAGGGGAGTGATTTCACAAAATGATAATTTTGTGCTTACTCACACCAGTCAGTAAAAGCAGAGAGGAAATGAGATATATGGTCAAATTAACATAAGGAGCAGGCAACTAGAAAGATAGTGGTGTTTAAGAAGACAACAGTAACTCGGTAGAAAAATTTTCTGTTTGACTCACAAGAGACAGATCTGTGGTCTCTTTTTCAGTTTTAATATGCAGTTAAAAGCAGAATACAAGTAAAACACAGAGTAAAGAAAACAAATCACAGTATACAAAATAGAAAAAGGCAATAAAGTAATACAAAATATAACAAATAAAAAGCAAACTAACCTTTCCCTCACAGCAAACTGAAGCAGAGTCTGGGTGAGCCTTTCCATATGTAGTAGTGGGTGAGCTGACAACCTTCTCCACGTTACATGTTTTGAGTGAGAGAGAGCATGAATTCTAGATTCTTGGTGTAAATACATCTCTCACACTCTGTACTAGAGAGTATTAGTAGATGGTTGTCTGTGTACATGAGGCAACTGCTACACTGCCTCAAGAGACCCTGGTGGACAACTGCCATTAACCGGATTTACAATAAGAGGAAGAAATTGCTGTCTAAGAGTAAGAGGGAGCAAGCCCTCCAAAACTGGGAACACTCCCTCATCAGCTTAAACAAGCAAATAGGACTTTTTGTGAAGTCCTTCATAGCAAACTACGAGTCCAAATTAGCTTCCTCAACAAAGAATAACCACAAGGCATTCTATAGTTACATCCATAATCTAAAAAGAAAGGCCCAGATTTGTGCAGAACTGGTAGTTAATGATACGACATATACTGAACCTGTGGACATAGCTAACCTGTTGGCCGACAGGTTCTGTGAAAACTCTAATCCCCTGTCCCTGCCACACGTACCCCATTACATCCCTACCACCTGTCCCCTACTTGTATCTCTAAGGAGCAGGTCATAAATGCCCTCTCTAAGGCCAAAAACACAGCATCTATGGGACCTGATAACATCCCATGCTGTATCCTACATGGACTCCAGCATGAATTAGCAACACCATTGGGTACTCTTTTAAGTCATAGTCTAAGCACTGGCTTCATACCAGCTGAATGGAAAACAGCCACAGTTATTCCCTTGCACAAAGGTGGTGTTTCACTGACCCCGGGAACTATAAATCTATTAGCCTGACTAGCCTTACCTGCAAGGCCATGGAGTGAATCATCATGGACCTTATCAACAAAGATATAGGTAATCTCCAAACACTTGATCCTACTCAGTTTGGATTTGTCATAGGGAGATCTTGCTTGTTAAACTTGGTGGACATCTTCAAGACAGTCACCAAGGCCCTGTATGAGGAAAATCTATGCATACAGCCTACCTGGATTTAGCCAAGGCATTTGACACTATCCCACACTCAGGCATCATTGACAAACTCACCCAACTAGGCATCAACTATTATATCATTAGATGGGTTACTAACTGGCTCACTTGATAGAACTCATATAGTCAAAATAGGGGAATCCACCTCCAACAACAGACCTGTAACCAGTGGTATTCTACAGGGGTCAGTCTTGGAACCTCTGCTTTTTGGAATCTATTTCTCCAAAGTACAAGCAAAAACTAAAGATACGTGGCTGACAAAGTTTGCTGATGACTGCAAACTGTGAGCAATCACAGAATCTCCAAAGGATGTCAACATCTTACAAGAGAGTCTTACACATACAAATGATTTGTGTCAAACTGATGGCCTTAAACTGAATTCAAAAAATTTGTTATCATTCCTTCTGGTAAAAGCAATGTTTATGGTAACTACCACATCAATAGCAACACCTTAAGTACACACTCAGTGGTGATAGACCTGAGCACAAAGGTTGACAGCAACTTTACCTTTGACCACCATGTCGGCACAGTGGTAAGAAGGGCATTCTATATTGCTCATCTCATAAGTAAGGATATTGCCTCCAGAAAAAAATAAGTTATTTTCTCCCTGTACTCTTCCCTCATCAAGCCAATAATTGAGTACAATACTCCTTTTGGCATGTACCTTTCTAAGCACCTGCAGCAATTCTAGAAACCACAAAGGTTCCTCACAAGGAAGATTCACGGTCTTCACCATCTGTCCTATGGGGATCATTTGAAATCAGTGTCACTTTATTCTCTTTTATACAGACTACTCAGAGGTGATCTCTGCCTTGCATATAAGGCAATGTCTGACCTTACGTTACTGCGAATGCTTCATATCCAAAAGTCAAATGCTTCACGGGTTACTTGCTCTAAAGACCTTAACCTGGTATGTGACATTAATAAAACCTGCTGGAGGAAGAGATTTGTCTCTGAGAGGTTACCACACCTTTGGAACAGGCTTCCACTTCATATCAAACAAAGTACCTCACTGGCAGTCTTCAAACACAGTCTAGGTGATTGGATGGGTGACCATAAATTCACCCCGGGGGTTCAACCTGTGTCCCTCTTGGTGCTGATCATGGAAATAAGGGTAAGAACTTGACTAGGCTTGTAATGGCCTTAGGGCCATTAGCCTAGTAACTTCCTATGATCCCATAAAATTGGCAGGAGAAACAAGTTTAGTCTAACTGTCCATAACAGCAGGTTGAAGACTTTTGTCACTAGGGGGTGGCTATTCACAATCAATCACTGACGAGCTCAGTGAATGGATATTTCTGCCTGGGTTTTAGAGAAAATTTGTTGAATTATATTGTCCTGCTTTGGCACATATCTGGATGGCAGTGCATGGTACTGCACGACATGCAAACAAGCAGAAACCTGCTCAAATGCAGGGCCTAAATGCCAGAAGATAAAAACTTGAAAAATAAACTTCAAAAAGATTCAAAAGGACCAATGAGGATTCTTATTCCAAGCCCTAGACCAGCCTCCCTTTACTAGATATGTCCAAAGCAACCCAATTCTCTCAAAAAGCGCAGATAGGTCCCTTCCAATTCAAGATGGCCTGTAAAACATGCTCAGAACAAATAAACCACTAGAAACAGTTCCAGAAGCAGCAATCCTGTATCTGAACTATGCTACAGCTACTAACTACCCTAGTTTTAGCGGGAAACACTAAACAATGTTTAAAACAGTAGCAAAATAGCAGTGAGACACTAAAAAATGTTTAAAACAGCAGAAAATCATCAAGGAGGCTCTAAATAATGTTTTAAACAGTTAACAGATCAGTTATTTAAACACTGATTGGTGGAAAAAGCAGAACAAGCAAAACAGCTTAAAAACTATGAAAAATACCAGTAAATACTTAAAACAATGAAACTAACAAAAACACTTTGTAAACAGTGAAAACAGCCATAAAACTCAATATAACAGGCACAATAAAGCAGACAATTGCAGTACAACAATGCAGTTTAATCTACGGTAAACAAATACAGTATAAAAGTAGGCAGCAGGTAATAAAAATGTACAGTAAATAGTATAAATAAGCAAAAAAATAAAATAAAATAAAAACAGGCAACTGATGTTTTTTGGAAGCTCAGAAGCCTCTAGTTGTCTGGTATTCATCTCAGAGTTGTGGCTGGTAGCCCACCTCAGGTCAGCTTGGTATAAGCAAGCAGAAACCTGAAATGCAGGGCTTACATACCAGAACCTGAAAGCTTGAAAAACACTTTTAAAAGATTCAAAATGGCCAATGAGGATGCTTGCTCCAAGCCCTAGACCGGCCTCCCTTTACCAGACAGGTCCCAATCAGCACAGTTCTCTCACAGAAGTGCAGATAGCCCCCTTCCAATCCAAGATGGCCTGGAAAACATGTTCAGAACAAACAAACCACTACAAACAGTTCCAGAAGCAGCAAGCCTGTAACTGGACTATGCTACAGTTACTAGCTACCCTAGTTTCAGCTGCATCATCTGCATATAGAATGCAGAACATCTCAGATGAAAATGTTATGTCTGAAAGATACAATCTAAAAAGTAAGGGCCTAAGTCAGAGCCCTGTGGGACACCCTGACTGTAACCAAGAATTTCACCTGTCCAATTGCTGTACGATAAGTGCCATGTCCTAGTGGTAAGCCATGCAGCTATCTATCTTATCCAGAGTACATCGATACCTAGTTGTTCTAATTTATTCCTCATTGTTTTGTGTATGACCCTGTTAAATGCTGAAGTTAAATCTATATAACTCACATCACAGTACAATTTTTCATTCATAGCTGTTATTATATTGTTATAGAACAGCATGTTACAGGTGGTAATATATCTATTTTCAACATATGCATGCTGATATATAGGTTCATAGGTTCATTGATTAGAACTAGGCTAACTGCCATTGCGAGCCATTTTAATCCTAGCCAATTATCCCTTGTGAGACTCAAACCCTGCACCTTGTGTTTATAAGGCAAACACCTTAACCATTAGGCCACCCTCCCAACCCTAAGTCAAAACCTATCCAATTCTGACAATGAGTTATCCAATATTACCTTCTCCATTATTTTTCTACAACATGAAAGTAGACTTAAGGATCTATAGGACTCTGGGTTTGTTGTACTCCCCTTTCCCTTAAAGACAGATTTAATAAGCACACATCTCCAATCTTAAGGAATCTCCCCATATTTATATGACCTAGTAAATAATAGATAGAATGGTACTGTAAGTTCTTGCTGAAGTGCTGTCAGGTCATTATTACTAATTCCATCTCCTCCCTGTCCTTTGTTTGGATCCAGTTTGAGCAGCTCTTTTTCAATATAATCTAATTTGATTCCGGTATCTGAGGTTACATGGATGTCATTAGGACGACTTATCACCCCCTTTGTGGAGAGAAACTGTTTTGCATAAGATTTTCTAAATATATCTATAATCAGTTGTTTAGAGAATACATTTTAGAATTTACACACAGTTTATCAATTTGTATGACTTTACTCCTTCTACAACTTATGTATCTATAAAAAGGTTAATGTTATGCCGAATATCTTTATATATATTTTATTCAAAATATTTCTTGATCTTGTCTCACACTATGCTTAATTTGTTTATCCAGCTTGTTTATTTCAGTTTTCAAAGTTGTAATTTGACCTGTCTTCCTTTTCTTATATTTTTTGTCTCTCACCTTAATCAGATATTTTGTTCTTATGGAAATATATCCCCCTGACGTTCTATGCCTAGATCCTGATGTAAAACTTTTTTTTTATTTTTTGCACTCAAACAATTTCTCTTTCAAAACTTTCCATGTTCAATTTGTAGTTTGTCAATAAATGAATCAATAAATAAATAAATGAATCCATATTCCTTCCTCCAGTTTATCCAAGCCATAATTTCTACTGTAATTCAAGGTTTTCACAGGGAAATTTGGAAACAAATCATTTCAATTTGTCACATCTTTGGTTGGAAAGACAAATGAAGTGTCTAAAGTGTATAGCAGGTAAGAAAATAAGACGGTTTTAAGTAAACGTAGCCTTTGGTCTGTAGGCTGTCAGTAGTGCAGCTAGTTTGGGGCTCACTGTAAATCACCAGAGACTTGCTCAGCTGCTGCCCTTCTGTTATTTTGCAGGACTTTCAAAATCTACCTCTAAGTAATGTATTGCCAGTTTTGGCCAATCTTCTGAGAAGAAAAACTTCCAGATTGGAGCTGGAAGACATTTCATAAAAATAATATTGTTTTTGCCTGAATTTACTATAAAATCTAACACAGTGTTCCACATTTACTTGCAATATTCTGAGTGTTCCCTGAATAAAGGGGTGCAGTAAGCATATAATCATCAATGAAAAGGCTAATGGTACCAAAAGTTTGGGAATGCTGTAAACCACAACAGCTGGGAAGAGAGTTTCTTATTGGCAAGAGTTCCATGATTATGATAAAAAGCAGTGGAAAAACTGCAAACCCTGTCTTGTGCCTCTACAAAAGTGACTCCCTGTAATATGAAAGGGTCAAGACTGATTATCCCAGTTTAGTTGACAAATTATTCGTCATGCCTAGAACAGCCCAATCTGATGAGAAACACACAGTCCTCTGAGACCACCAAAAGGTAAAGCCAAGAGAGTAACAAAAGTCTATTCAGTTTCCATACCATTGCCAATAATGTGTTTTTTCTTGTTTTGCCTTTGAAATTACACTCTTTTTTAATTTCTCCAAATCTTTTGGGTTTCTAATACTATGACGGGAATGGACCCCATTCCTAAGTCAAAGTACGATTAAAGTTCATGAAATTAGTATTGTTTCAATCTTTGATGTCAACCAAAAGAGCTCTTTGCAGCACTTGCAATGTGCCCAGTAATGACTCCTTTTGCAATTCGTATGGGGTTACATGGATTGGTAACATATTTAAATACAATTGTAAATTCTTTTTTATAAGACCCGCTGTCCAACTACTATTGGAACTGTCTGGGTATCTTTCTTCCACATTGCTCTCATTTCTGCCTGCAGATCCTGATATTTTATGACTTTGTGTCTCTCTGTACGCAATACACTGTAGTCACTGGGTGAAGCAAGTTCAATGATCAATGCTACTTTTGTCTTCTTTTCTTGGACAACTATATCAGGTTTTCTATCATCTGTCTTTTGAACTGTTAGTAATGGGTGATCCCATGTGATATAAACTTAATTTACTACAATGCTTTGTGGCTCATGTTTCCAGTGTTTGTCAGCCATTTCAGTACCATAATGTTTGCACAATGCCCAGTGCAACAGTCCTGCCACATTATTATGCCTTTCAGTATACAGTCCTTCTACCATTAGTATGCCACACCCAGCAACGAGGTGTGGGACTGTTTCCAATTTGGTTTTACAAAACCTACATTTGTCTGTTTCTCCCACATGTTCAATGGACTTTGTAAACCAGCATGTAAGTAGCCCACTATCTTGGGCTGCCAATATTAACCTTTCATCTCTTGGTTTGAATTCGCCTCTCCTTTACCATTCCTGCATTCGTTCCTGATCAACAGGAGGTTCTGCCAGACATTTTCTATACTTACAACTATATTTATGGTTTTTCCACATGTCGTGCCTTTTCATCTGGTCCTTCACCTTATATTCTTTTTTTTGTTTGTTTGTTTTTTGGCACATTTAGTTGCTGCCTGATTTTTTTCTACTTCTGGTTTGATTTCCATTCCTGCTTGATGCCAATATGCTTCTTCTAAATTAAGCAGAGAAGTCATCTTAGATTTATTCTTCTCATGTTTCAAAACTTTCACTACATTTGGGCCTTGTGAGGTCAGCAGATATGTGTGGAGTCTCACAATTGCAGATCTATACATGTAATCAGTTTCAAGGAGACCCATCCCTCTTTCGGAATGGGGAAAATATAACATTGGTATACACTGATTTTTATAAATCATTCAGTAAGCATGAAACATCCTTCTTGTTTTCCTATCAAATCTATCCAACACATTTTGGGGCCAGTCAATCACTCCAAAACTGTAAGTTAGGACGGGAAGAGCAAATCTGTTTATAGCTTGGATTTTGTTCCTATACATCAACACTGTTTTCAGAATTAATTTAAGTCTTCTAAAGTATTCCTTTCTAAGTTTTATTTGCATTTGTTCATGTTTTATTGTTGATCCTTCATCAGTTCCCACATATTTTACACTCCCTCTTTCTCAAGGTCTTTTATATCACATTCTTGTCCCAAAATGATGTTTCCCTGGTGCTGCAGGTTTCATGCTTGAAAGGTTGCTTTTGCACACTTAAAGACCAAATGACATTCTTATACCATCTGAAAAAGTTTTACAACCTGCAGCTGTGCTTTCGCTTCCTCGTCCGATGAGCTATACAGTTTTAAATCATCGACAAAGAGAAAATGAGAAGTCTTTATACTTTGTTTTTTAGGAACCAATGGCCTAAGTTGTTAAGTAAACAGTTTAATGAGTTAATGGCAAGGCAGAATAGCAATGGTAACAGAGTCACCCTGGGATATCCCCCTTTAAATTTTTATCCCTGGGATAGTAATCTATCCTTTATCGTGGCTTAATTGCAAAGTGGTCTGCCACTGCTTTGTTGGCAATGTAATGTAGTCGATCAGTGTAGGGTGTATCTTATACATTTTTAAGCACTCTTAACCATGAATGTGGGATGCCATACTTAAATTCTTCCTCTTTTTACAGTTCTCCAGTATGACCTTATTTAACAATAAATGTTCCTTTGTTCCATATGACTTTCTTTTGTTGCCTTTTTGTTCTACTGCCATAATTGAGTTTTCTTCTAAATGACTATAAACTCTGTGGGCATCAAATCCCATGTATAGTTTATACGTAGTTGGAAGACAAGTTATTGGTCTATAATTTTTAGGGTAGCTTGAAGGTTCACTCTTAAGGAGCAGCATTGTTTTGCCTGTTAGCCAGGTTGGTGTCTGTTCAGGGTGCGCATATAAATAGTTCTTACTCAAGGCTAAATCCTCATGCAAAAGATGTTAATACTTTTAACCAAAAGTTGGGTACTGCATCTGGGCCTAGGGTTTTCCAATTAGAGACTTTTCTTAACTTTTATCTCAATCTCTCTGGCTGTTACTTCATCCCATTTCATATCCTGCACCTTTAAACTTCTTATTCTATCTTTTACTTCTTCTATCGAAGTAGCATCTTCGTTATGTTCCACAGGATCTTCATAGATGTTGTTTGTCTTTTGGCTTTTCCCGGTTAGGGGTCGCCACAGTGGAACTCCGGTCCGCTAATGATTGGCAGGTTTTTTTTTTTAATGGTGCCGAGTTGCCAGCCCGATGCCCAACCTTCAACAAAGGCATGCCCATTCAACGCATGTCTTTCGAACGCCCACTCGACCGCGGGGAGGACATGCAGACTCCACACAGAAAGCACTCCCAACACAAGCCAATAATCGAACGGGAGAACCTCTTGCTGTGAGACAACAACGCTACCGCTGCACAACCTCAGAAGCCCCACCGCAGGATCTTCATAGATACTTCTCCAAAATGTATCTACTTCCTCTTTTTGTTGGCAGTCTATCATTGCCTTTTACCTTATTTCCCAGTTCTCTATAAAACGTTTTGGGTCATCAATAAATTTCTTATTTTGTACTTTTTCTTTACATTTATGGTATATCTTCTAAGTTTTTCCGCTTGTGCCGAAAATTTTAGTTTATTTGCGATAGTGCATGAAAGATCTTGGTCTGTTCTAATACTGTGCATTGCTTTAATTACATCTATCTTTCTTAGTATTTTTGTTGATGTATTCCCAATTCTATAGTCTTCTCTAAGAGTGACACTTCTCTTAATTGCTTTATAGTTTTCCCTATTCGATACTTCCATGATGGTATTCGATTTTTCCCTTTCCTTTCCCTCACTACCCTGTGTTCTTGTGGTAGAACTTTATCAGTTATTAATTTAGCTGCACAATAATATATCCTGTTTACTTCTATCACATGGATATCTATGAACAGATGTAATTACTGCATTCATTTATTTTATCAAACTTCTGACTTTTGGGTTTTTCTGACTTTCTGCAGTCTATTTCTCTCACCGATCTTAATATATCTATCCATGTCTATTAAATCAAGCAACTCTTCTCTTAGCTCATTTTCTTCCAAACTGAGGTCACATCCCTTGTTTTCCAATTCCTGTGGGCATTCAATACAAAGTTCTATAGCATCTTCCTGTGACACCTTCTCTTCAATTTCATCATGTGCTATCTGTTGCTCTGTCATATAGGAACTTAATGGCCTATCACTCCTCAACATTGACTGCATCGGCATTTCCACAGTTTCCTGTTCCTTTCCTTGCTGTCTAGCTTCACGTGATTGTTTATACTGATTTCTTTGGGGAAGGCCCCAAAATATTTTGATATGGCATCTGACAAATTGCTTCCTGTTCCATTGGTTTCCCTTTAATTTGGATATTTATTGCTCTATGCAGTTGTGGTGCTTTCTGCATTCAATTTTCTACACTGATTCCTTCACTTTCCAGGTACTCCATAACCTCAGTTTCTATTTCTTTAACTTCTCCATTACTAATCTTCTTTTCTGCCTTTCCTCTTTGTCTTCTTTTTTTTTTTGTATTATAAAGTTTTCCATGTCCGGACTCCTTTGTCTGTATTTCTCTTCAAATATCTTTGGTGGTGCTCTTTTTGTATTGGTTAGTTTTGCTTTCTCCTTTGCATAAATATTACGCCATATTAAATACTTTTCTTTCCCATGTCCATATTTCCTCTTCAGGTGTTTCCTGATCTTCCTGTTTCTCCTTACTTTGGGGACTCACTCCATCATGCTGTGATGTAACTTGTATTAGACCTACACCAAATCCTTCACTTTGCAGGCACTCCATAACTTCAACTTCTATATTTTTAACTTCTACATCACTAATCTTTTCTACATTCCATTTTTGTGACTTTTTTTAATTGTAAAATTTTCCATATCCGGATGCCTTTGCTGTATTTCTCTTCAAATATCTTTGGGGTTGCCTTCTTTATATTGATTAATTTGTCTTTCTCGTTTGCATAAATATTACACCATATCAAATCTATCTCTTTGCCATGTCCCTATTTCTTTTTATATTGTTCAAATATATCCAGGTTTTGTTGTTTATATTTTCGCACTTCCTTAGATGCTTCTTTTTCCAAACAGATCAAAGTTTCTTGATCTATATACTGTTTTTCACAAATCTGTTGTATTAATGAACAAAATTTTCATTTGAAGCTTCTGACAGTTTTCTTGCGGAAGTATTTTTCGTTCCTCTAATTTCTCTCAATCATTTTGTATATCTTGTGTCTGGAAATTCGGAGCTTTTTGCATAATAGTAACAATACATAATAAGAAGTTATGTACCTACCATAACGTTCCATGTTAGTTGTCTTCTCTCGCCTTCTTTCTTGCTTGATGGGCTCGGAGCCGATCCCTCGGCTCCGACTCGGCACTTGCTAAGCTCGAGAGTCACTTTTACCAGCTCGAGGCAGCCCCATATCCCATGATGCAAGGCGGTAAGTACCCAGATCTCGTTTGCTGACAAAGGGCAATAGCACCAAGCATAAAATACTTCCCAAAGGAAGAAAGAAACTTACAGATGGAAAAAGGACCAGGTCTGAATGGTCTATAGCATAACAGTTTCTTATACAAGGTCTGTCCAGGCCAGGGGGAAGGAGGGAGGGTCGCAAGAAAGAAGGCGAGAGAAGACAACTAACATGGAACGTTATGGTAGGTACATAACTTCTTAATGTTAAGTTGTCAATCTCGCCTTCATTCTTGCTTGATGGGACCGCGTCCCTAGCACCTCTATCCTGGATGGCTCAATGGAACAAACTCTTGAGGACTGTAGAGCCAAAACTGGCTCTGTCCCTGGAGGCCAAGTCCAATTTGTAATGGGAAACAAAAGTGTGAGGAGTAGCCCAAGTGGCCGCTGCACAAATAGTGTCCAAAGGAAGTCTAGCTTGAAAAGCTGTAGAAGTAGCTAAGCTCCTAGTTGAATGTGCTTTAGGTTTTGAGCACAGCTGTTTTCCCCTGAGTATAAATTTCAGAGATGACCGAAGAAAGCCATCTGGACAAAGTCACTTTAGAAACAGGAAGGCCTTTTTATTATCCGCATAGGAAACAAAAGATGATCAGATTTTCTAAATTTTTTTGTTCTGTCCAAATAATATCTAAGTTGACGGTGGACATCAAGATAATGTAGCTTTTGTTCAGCTCTATCTGAATAGTTAGGGAAAAATACCGGGAGATCAATGGATTGATTCAAATTGTTCTTTGAAGCGACCTTAGGTAAAAAGGTTGGGTTAGTTCTCAAAGATACTCTGTCTTTGTGAAAAACCAAATAGGGGGGTCGAACTGAAGAGCATGAAGTTCAGACACCCTCCTGGCAGATGTAATAGCCACTAGGAATAACGTTTTCCAAGAAAGATATTTCAGGGAACAAGAAACAGCTGGCTCGAAGGGGGGAAGAATCAAGGATGTCAGCACTAAATTTAGATCCCACTGAGGAGGAGGATTCCTGATTGGAGGTTTTAGTAGGAAAATTCCTTTCAAGAAGGCCCTGCAGAGCCTATGGGACATAATATTATGATCTGCTATCCCGACATGAAAATTGGAAATAGCAGCCAATTGAACTCTGACTGTGGAAGAAGAGGAGCCTGCATGAAAAATCTCTGCTAAGAAGTCCAGAACTGCCTGAACAGGGGCAGTAAAAGGATCAATATTTTGGGCCTTAGCCCAATAAGAGAAACGTTTCCATTTGCTTGTGTAAATCCTCCTGGTAGAGGATTTTAGTGAAGCTACTATGATGTCTCTAACTGGGTTAGAGATCAAAGGAAGCCTGGCTAAGGAAGGAAGTGGAGCAACCATGCTGTGAGGTTGAGAGAAGGGATTGACCGGTGCAGCTGACCCGATTGGTGAATCAGAAGATCTGGCACTGGGTCCAGATGCCACGGCTGCGCCAAAAGGTGATGATGGAGGAACGGGAACCAAACTTGTCGAGGCCAGTAATGGGCAATGAGAATCAATTTGGCTCTCAAAACGGTAGCTTTCTGGATCACCTGAGGGATCAGAGGAAATGGAGGGAAGGCATAAAGAAGTCCCTGGGGCCAATCCTGGGTCAGAGCATCTCTGGGGAGATGGCCTGATAGAGGGAAGAGGCTGAAGAATTCTGGACATTTGCTGTTTTGGGGAGTAGCAAAAAGATCGCAACATGGGCGACCCCATTCCAGAAAAATCTCTTCCGCTATAGATTGCTTGAGAGACCACTCGTGAGGCATGAGTATAGCTCTGCTCAATCTGTCCGCTATAATGTTGGTTTTCCCAGGGATATGCGTTGCTACCAGAAACCGATGAGAGGAGATCGCCCATTGCCAAAGTCTGAGTGCTTCTCGACACAAGGGGTAGGACTTGGTTCCGCCCTGTTTGTTGATATACCAAACTACAGACATGTTGTCTGTGTGGACTGCAATTGTCCCTACGGGAAGAAAGTCGTTGAGGGCTTGCAACGTTAAAAGCACTGCTCTCATCTCCAGGACATTTATGTGCAGATGGTACTCGAACAGTTGCCACGTCCCATGAACCATCCTGCCCTGATAATGACCCCCCCACCCGATCAGGGAGGCATCTGTGGTGACAGTGGCTATCGGGGATGGAGGTACAAAGTACCTGCCTTGGTGAACCTGAGACGATGTGATCCACCAAGCAAGATGCTCTTTGCATGTCTGTGTCACCAGAATCTGGTGACGCATTGGAAGTTGCTGGTATGACCACTGTGTGAACAGCATCCACTGAAGAAGGCATGTAGAATCGAGCCAGGGAAGAAGAGTAATGGCCGCAGCCATGAGACCTAATACCTTTAGAACCATTCTGGCCTGTATTTTCTTGCTGGCCAGAATGATCCTGACATGAGTCTGAATGTCTGAAACTCTTTGTTCTGTAAGGGTAGCTGACATCCGAACAGTGTTTAAGTTTGCCTATGAAGGTAATAGACTGGCAGGGCGATAAGGATGACTTTTCGAAGTTGATTGAGATGCCCAAATGAGAACAAAGGTCTATTGTGTAATCCCTGGCTTGTATAAGCTGATGCCTGGTGGTGGCTGACAGGAGCCAGTCGTCGAGATACGGAAACACCTGGAATCCTTGGCGTCTCAGGTGAGCCGTGACCACTGCCATGCATTTGGTGAACACTCTGGGGGCTGTAGTGAGACCAAAGGGCAGGGCTCTGAACTGGAAATGACTGGACCCGAGCCGAAAGCGGAGAAATCTCCTGGAGCGTCTGTGAATTTTGATGTGATAGTACGCATCCTGAAGATCTATTGAGCACATCCAGTTGTCCTTCTGTAAGAAGGGCAGAATTGACTGAAGAGTGACCATTCGAATCTTGTCTTCCTGACAGACTTGTTGAGTCTGCTGAGATCCAATATTGGTCTCCAGTCTCCCGTCTTTTGGGGACCAAAAGAACCTTGAGTAGATTCCGGGCTCTGAATGGTCTATTGTAACTGGCTGAATGGCTCTTTTGCAGTAGTTTTGCGATTTCTGACTCTGCAATCTCCCTTAGACCGGGTGGTACATCTGGAAGGGAACTTGAGGGAAGGGACTTTCCTCGAAAGGAATTATGTAACCCTTGGATATGATCGACTGTACCCATCTGTCTTGAGTGAGGGAATGCCAGGCTTCTGGGTACAGTGATAATCTTCCCCCGACTGCCTCCAAGGAGGGACAGCCGGGCAACATCTCAGGGATGCTGAAAGGGCTTGTCAGAGAGGCTCCCTGCTTCCCTGGTTCTTGGACCCCCTCTGCCTCTAGAGCGCGTCTGTTGTTGTTACCCCCTCTGCCTCTAGGGGTAAACTGACCACGTGAATCCGGCGTGACTCCTTGGGATTTACGGAACCACATCTTCCCACCCTTCTGTCCTTTGGGATAAGGCCTAGAAGGGGTGGAAAAACGGACTCCAACAGCAGAAAGAGTCTTGCCGTCCTGCTCGCACCTGGTCAAGATTTCCTTCACCTGAGGGCCAAACAAAGCTGACCCATCAAAGGGAGAATTTGTGAAGGACGCCTTAAAGGGATCCGCAAAATCACATAGCCGCATCCAGGCTTGGTGTCTAAGAGCCACACCTGTGCCTGCGGCTCTACTCGCTCCATCCGCAGCATAAGATATTAGCCACATGGAGGAGTTTGCAATGGAATTGAGGGTTCCTAGCTGAGAAGCAATTTTTTCTTGAGCCCCTGCAGCTGTAGGATCCTGAACTACTTCTCCCAGCTCCTTCAGGATATCCCTCTGGAGTCTGGTGAAGTGACATAGGTAATTCAGCGAGCATAGCAAAGGTCGCTGAGGAAAACATCCGCTTACCGTACCTATCCATGGTCCTAGAGTCCTTATTAGGAGGATGGACGGGCACGGAAGGATCTGCAAGTTCCTTTTGGTGGCCGCAGCCACCACCATGGCATCAGCGGGACACCCTTAGTAAGGAATTGTTTGTCACACGGGCAGTGATAAATTTTGAAGGCCTCCTAGGGACTGGCTCTACAGAGTCAGGAGCTGCCCACGCCTTCGTGCAATAACCTGCATAAGGGGTCGAAGGCGGAGACACCCAGGAGGTGGAGGGCCGAGATCCAAATGCCTCTAGGTATACTGACTCATCCTCAGAGGGATTGTTGGTGGGCCAGTTTCCCTCTGTTTCAGAAGTTCTAGGATGTCTGAGAAGGAGACATCCTCAGAGGGGATCTAGGGATCCCTCTGACTCATCAAAGTCAGTATCCAAGTGACAGACTCGGGGAGTCTACATGCTTCCTCTTACAAGTCCTCTTCCTAGGAGGATCTCCCGAAACATCAGGAGAATCCTCGGAAGAGGGGAAATTCCCAATGGGGAAACCTGAGGCGGAGGATCTCTGGGTCCTGTAGCAAGAGAAGTGGCAGAGATGTCAACAGGTACTATAGAGGGAGGAGCTACGGGAACAGACTGCTGACTAATACCAGTGGCCAGTACACTCTTCATCACCTCGAATGCTCCCCTCCCAGGCAGGTCCGAGAGAACCCGCTCGAAGAGCTAGGAACTCCAGGGACCACCGAAGGGAAGTCTCCGAGGCAGATGTCGGAGCCGAGCTCACCAAGGCCGAGGCTCCAAGGGAAGAGCGGGCTCGGACAAGGGTCGATGCCACTCACCCCTCGGAGGAGACCATGGAAGCCCGACCACCGAATCCCTCTAAGTAAGGTCTCGAAGAGGAGATCATAGTAGAGTCTGAAGGAACAGAAGGGGTATCCGTCCTCCAGCCGTAGCAGTAACCATTCCGAAGACTCCAACTCCAAGCTCTGGGGTAGAGTTGAAGGAGGAACTGTAACGGGGTGTGGACCAACAGTCGTCTGTTGAGACGGACTGTGTAACATTTGGGCCAGTACCTGTGACTTAAGTAATCTACTGACCACTCTCTCTAGGTCATGATCTGACAACCTGGATGACCTTGAAGATCGGCTCCGATGGCTCCGTTCCGATAGAAGAGGTGAAGCCGGGGGCGAAAGTATCGGCTCCAAGGAAGGAGACCTCGACCTCTTCCTGGAATGAGCCATCGGAGCCGATACTATAGATCCTGTCGGAGCCGACCTCTCGGAGCCGACAGGAAGCCTCGATGTATCGGCTCCAGCCGGAGCCGATACAGCCACCAAAGTAACGGTGTCGGAGCCGATCGGAGCCGACACCGATGCCTGTGCCACATGGGTGTCGGAACCGATCGGAGCCGACATCGAAGTGGTCAATACAGATTCGGCACCGATAGCCATCGGTGCCGAAGGCTTTGTCAAGCCAGAATCGGCTCCAGCGAGCCGATCTCGACTCATTACGAGTCGGACCGGAGGCGGCAGGCTTAGATACAGAAGCCTGGGGCTTGGAAGGTTTTGCTGATTTTGGTGGAGCCGACTTAGCGGAGAGCCCTCCGGCTTAAGAAGGCCCCTAAGTATCAGCTTATTACGTCTCTCCTGCAGGACTCTCTGGCTGAAGGAATGACAAATAGCACAGGAGTCCTGCAGGTGAAGAGGGCCCAGACAATACAGGCAAGAAGTGTGACCGTCTGTCAGAGACATCTTCTGACAGCACGAGTCACACTTCTTAAAACCTGAGACCCTCTCCTTTGACATGGTGCTGAAAAAACACACACACACACACCAGTCAAAATTAACTTAAATAAATACCAAAAGGTATTCTATAAAACCAACACACACACCCTAACAGGGGGGGGATGGGATAGGGAAAAGTTTGACTAACAAAATTAAAGGAGACAGGGATTTTCTGTCAGAAAAAGTACAAAATAAACTTAAAACTATCAATAAAAGTTTTTTTTAGTAAAAGGGGCTTAAATCTCACAAAAGTGAATAACTTACCAGGAGCTGGTAAAAAGAAGACCTCCTAAGCGGCAAACGAGATCTGGGTACTTACCGCCTTGCATCATGGGATATGGGGCTGCCTCGAGCTGGTAAAAGTGACTCTCGAGCTTAGCAAGTGCCGAGTCGGAGCCGAGGGATCGGCTCCAAGCCCATCAAGCAAGACTGAAGGCGAGATTGACAACTTAACATTTACTTTCTTATCCTCAATAGTCCACACTATCATCTTTATGGCTCTTCTTTAGCCTATCAGTTTTTGTGATTTTTGTGGACTGCTACTTCCTTCTACAACAGGGGGGCCATCCTCCTCCTGGGCCTGGCCTGGCCCCATTGTAGGAATGTTTTCATATTTTGAGGATTCTACACTGTCATTTTTTCCAGTCCTGGCACCTGCATCTATCAGAACTGGGCACTCAGCTATCTCTTAACTTTTGTCCTACTTCTGTCCATGATATATGCTATATAAATACAGTCTATATATCAGTGTCGCCTTGGTGAGATTTTGTGAAAATAAGGTCCACCTTGCAAAGCTACTCACCAAGACTTGAGGATGAATTCAATTTCAGCACTACTCCTCTCCTTTGCTTGCTGATTTTTTTATCTCTCCATTCGGACCCCCATGTATGACTCTTCTAATGTAGTACCAGGCCTGCCAACAGGTATAAATCCAGTTTGATTCAAGTGGATACATTCTTTTAGAAGCTGAGTGACACTTTAAGTTGTAATGGCTATTTATAATTTATAATCTAAATTAAAAGGAGATATTAGTGGATACAGTATGGGGAGGCACAATCACACAGCAGATAGCAATGTCGCCTCACAACAAGAGGTTCTCTGGTTTAATTCTCAGATTTTGTATCTTCTGTGTAGAGTCTACATGTCCTCCCTCTATGCGGGATTTCTCTGCATGCTCCAGTTTCCTCCCACATTCCAAAGGTAAGCAGTAATTGGACTGGATACTCAAAATTGGTCGTAGGTATGATTGCACATGTGAGTGTGTGGTATGAAAGAACAACCATGGCAGGGCTAGGCAACTGGTGGTGTGAACCTTGGCTCTAAGTGATTGTCACTATTGAAGTGACACCCCAACCCCATGTGCAAAAATAGGGAAAGGGGTTGTGGATGGATGGATTAGTGGATACTGCATTAGGTATCAGTTGAGTCCTTTCATGGCTTGAGTAGCATCATTACCAGTGATGATCTCCAGGATGTAGGGGAAAAAACTATTTGGGCTTGATGTGTGGACATTAGGATGGTACAACTGCCTACTTAAACAATAACTTATAATGGGCTTATTATTAAAATGTCGCCATTTAAAATAAAAAAACAACTTTAATTCCGAAAAGCAACATTGAGCTCATACATACTAATTAAGTGAGAATGTCGAATCTGATGAACGAATTTAGCAGATTTGCCATTGTCACCGAATATAAAATGTCATATACTTATACCTGCTAAAATAGGTATAAGTCATAAAATGGACTTCATATTTTTACAGGGGGGCAAGCCCCCCCCCCCGCACCCCCTCCCCTGCAAACTATATATTTTCAACTCCAAGATTGCACTATAGTGAGGAAAAGTATACATTTCCTAATCTGCATTGTACCACAATTTCTATTCCTAACATTGACCACATATCAGGACACTCACTCAATTGAAGGTTGGAGAAACACGAATCAGCCAACTGCCGTTCGGCATTCCTGTGTTCGCTGGACCTTCAATCTACATTTTGATAGTAAATCTTTATAATGGATATCTGGCAGCCCATCTAAACCAGAGGCTTTGAACTTTTTGAGTGGATGTTATCTCCTCCAGATCCTGCATGCAATATGGGAACATAAATAGTCCTTTTGAGTTAGTAGCAGATGTTGAATGGAGATTCCTGCATGGAAGGAATTCATATAAAAGAGATCTTGCTCTGCACTGTGATCCACTGCCCCTGTCAAATGTTTCCTGAATAGGTACAGTATTTCAATGGAGAAAATATTTTCCTTCCTGACTAAGACTGTAATCCTCCAAAAGTATCAAAATGTAGCCTACCACTCTTTCCACTCCCTACCTACTCTCCAGTCATGTGACCACCCTATCTTTTCACCACCTTTTCTTCTTCCTCTGTCTAACAACCTCTTACCATTCATCAATCTACTATCAATCCCATCACCTACTCTCCCCTATACTCCTAAGACTCATACTATCTCTTACCCAGAATTAATCCCACCATCTCTCTTCCCTATTTCACCATCTGACCTCTTCAAAGCTCCTACTTGTTCTAACTCATCTCTCTCCTCTAGTCAGACACCTAGATTTCCTACTACCCTGAACTTACTCTCTTCTCTTCTCACTTTCTTTGATTCTCTTCTTTTGGATGGAGACATCCACCCCAACCCAGGGCCTCACACCTGTTCCTTGCACACTATCACTACTCAGACCCCTTCCCCTTACTTACCCCTTCCTACCAGTAATTCCCCTTCCAAATCTCTTAAAATATTCTCTCTAAATATGTAAAGTATTATAAATAAAGTAGCAGACCTGCACTCCTAGATATCTAACACATCTCCTCACATTCTTGCCCTATCAGAAACTTGGCTGAAACCTCACATCCTTAACACAGAAATCATACCTCTAGGTTATAACATCTTTCTCTCAGATAGAACCAATAAACTGGGAGCAGGGGTTGCTATCCTCTACTCTGAGCTACTTAACCCTGTCCCCTCTCTCCAGATCTGTTCCCTGCATTTCACCTGCTGAAATATTCATCATAAATTGTCACCTTAACCCTCACAAAAAATCGCCATTGTCTCTATATACATTCCCCAGGCGATAACATTCCCATCCTAGAGAACTTCCTGTCCTGGATCACTCACCATATCCCTTATGAAACTATCATACTTGGAGACACTAATATAGAATGGAATGAACTGTCCTCCTCATCTGCTAACGAAAAACAAAAATAGACCAGCAAGAGCAGACCCAGATGTGAAAAATAAATCAGTCCTTTATTAACAGACCGGTTTCGACACAAACTGCCTTCTTCAGTGTAGGACAAACAGACAATGCCCTGTTAACATATGTAATATATACAAAATGTGAACCAATAGGCAGACAGAAATCATGAATATTCATGAAACAATAGAAAATGTGAAATGCAACCAGAGCCTAATAAGGTTTCTTAATACAAAAACAGAACTAATATTAAAAAGTCAGTATAACACCCAAAATTCTTCATAAGACTTAAATATTGTGGAAAACATAAGACATCCTGAAACTTAGTGTATTCACAAATGGGAATTGATATAAAAAACAAAATAGTACCAAGGTGCCAGATAGGATGGTATAAACATACTTTCCTGGAACGAATGCACCAAAAATGAACTGATACCAATAATATACTGTTGAGAATCATATAAATTGCAAGTAGACTATTCATCATAGTAATAATGAAAGTGTACCCATATTTTCCTGAAAGGAATACACCAAAAATGAACTAACATGAGTAATAAACAGTTGAGAATCATGTGAAAATACAAATTTTCAAGTAGACTATCCATCATAGTAATAATGAAAAATGATTAGAAAAAAAAACATCCAAAAACTGTCATGCCTCGAATATATTCATCATAAAAAATGATGAACCTCCACAGAATCTTCTTCTTCTTCTTTCGGCTTTTCCCGGTTAGGGGTCGCCACAGCGGATCACCTTGTCCGCACATTGATTGGCAGTGGAGTTTTACGGTGTCGAGTTGCCAGCCCGGCGCCCAACCTTCCACAGAAGGCACACTCACATGCACACCTAGGGCCAATTTAGAGTGTCCAATCCACCTGCAGCATGTCTTTGGGATGTGGGAGGAAACCGGAGCACCCGGAGGAAACCCACGCGACCACAGGGAGGACATGCAGACTCCGCACAGAAGGCACCCCAACCAGGGATCGAACCGGAGAACCTCTTGCTGTGAGGTGGCAATGCTAACCACTGCACCACCGTGGCCGCCCTATGAACCTCCACAGAATAAGATGCAATAACAATGTTTCAAAACTGAGGAACTACAGATATTCATAGTATAGAACTGGACATACAATATCCATCCATATTATAGGCTAGGAGATCCAGTATAAACAACAGACTACAGGTGATCATTGAGGCCAGGAGGGAAAAGACCCCCCTAAAGTAATTATCCAGTATTTCTCTTTGTGATCCAAGAGACCATGCCAACCCTGTTTATGACTACGATCGCCTGTAATACGATCAATAATCATAAAACTGAACTTGGCCTGCAGATGTTTGAGAGTATGTTGGTACAGAGCACTAGTAGGTTTGTGATTCTTAATATCACTGCGATGTTCATTCATTCTAGATCTAAGGGGCCTAGAAGTTTGGCCCACATAAAACGCACCGCAGTAGCAGGTTGCTAGGTACACAACCCAATCACTGCCACAGATACCAAATGTTTTAATGTTATAAATTTGGCTGGTATTGCGACTTGAAAATTCCTTAGACTTATTCATCAGTGAACATGACCCACAATGGCCACAGGGAAAGGAACCAAATAACTCTTCCCCATGTAATGTAAGTTGTTTGTGGGTAGTACCCCCACTACCTATGTGTTTGTAATGAGATAAGTAAGAACCCAATGTTTTGCCACGTTTGTAAGCAAAACGACATTGTTGCCCCAAAAGTGACCTCAAATGATCATTGGCAAGCAAGATAGTATTCCTTATCATATTGATATTTCTGCCATAGGTAGTGATGAATCGTATTGGGGTTCCCAATGTTGTATTTTTCTCCATTTTATATTCCAACAACTTTTCCCGGTTAATTCCGTTGACCCTGCATCTGGCTAAGTTAATATCTTTATTGTCATAACCCCTGCTGGTAAATCTATTACATAAATCCATGCTAGCTGATTCATATTCAGCATCCTTAGAACTAAGGCGCTTAATACGCATGAATTGTGACACAGGAATACTCCTGATAGTGTGGCGTGGGTACATGCTGGAAGCATGTAACAAGGTTTTATATTGTGGGTACTTACGGAAAACCTTACTGGATAGTGTAAGGTCCTGGTTTTTCAAGATAGTGACGTCCAAAAAATTGATCATATTCTGATCGTATGTTAATGAAAATTCCAGTCCCCATATGTTACTATTGAGGTATTCAACAAATTCACGTAAGTAAACCAAATCCGCACGCCACACTAACCAGCAGTCATCCAGATAACGTCGCCAGATGTCCATTTCTACCTGGTAAATGCTGTGTGAGTTGTCATAAATCATGTACTCCTCAAAATAAGCCATGAAAAGGTCAGCATAAATGGGAGCGAAAGACGCCCCCATTGCTGTACCTTGCAATTGCCAATAACACTGGCCTTGAAAATACAGCACATTTTTATTGAGTACATGTTCTGACAAACAAATGAGTAAAGTATTAAACCCGGGTGAGTACAAATTTGCCCTGTTGAGCCAATATTGAAGAGATTGTAGGCCTGCCCAATGTGGAATACTGGTGTATAAGGCCTTAACGTCTAAGGTACACATATACCATCCTGGTTCTAACTGGGTATCCTGGATAATCTGTAAGAATTGGGTTGTGTCCTGCAACCTTGACCTAATCAAACCCAGCAAAGGTTTGAGATATTTCGTGAGAAAGGCCAATAGAGGTTCCGTAAGTGATCCTATTCCAGAGACAATAGGTCTATCAGGGGGTTTGTTAAGTGATTTATGAATCTTTGGCAAAAGATATAAAATCTGTTTGCGAGGTTCTGAAACAATCAAAGACAAAAAACATTTTTTATTAATGATCCCCTCCTCAAAAGCAAGCTTTAGAAAAGAATCAATTTCTTCTTTGAAGTGCGGTGTGGGATCTATAGACATATACATATAACAGGTTTTGTCTGATAGTTGTAACAAACCCTCCTGTATATAATCATCTGCTACCCATAGTCTTAACATTTGTGGTTTTCACCAAAACATCTCCACCCCTACGAGAACAAACAAAAACTCCTCATCCAAACCCATCTTTGACTGGATCAGTACTTCAGTTCCTCACCTCTATCATAATCCCGGTATACTCCCCAACTCATTGAGCGACCATTATCCAACCTTCATACACAGATTCACCCAACACTCACCTAAAGACTCTACTTACAGGGTATGCTGAAACCTTACCCACTTCGATCCAGACACTTTTATCTCCAAACTATATGGCATTAATTAGTCCTTCCTCTAGCAAATCCCTCTCAGTGAGGCAGTAAATTTCTTCAGTAAGATTTTCCTTGACACAACTGATTTTGTTGCTGGGTCCAGAAAAAATCAGAATCAAATCCAACTACGCTCCCTAACAAAACAAACCCATAAAAAAACCCTGCTTCTCTTCCTCCCTAAAACACTTGCTCAGCACAAAGCCTCTTTCTCAATATCCTCTCTCAAGACACCATTACTAAACCTGAACCCCATACTAAACTACTTGAAGTTATCATTGACAATGAATTAAAATTTGATATTCATATTCAACAAAGTATAAAAAAGACCCACCAGAAACTTGAACTTCTCTTTCACAATCAAAAATTTCTGTCACCCTCCTCCAAACCCTTCCTCGCTCAGGCCCTACTCCTCCTATCCCTTCTTTACACCACCCTTGACATTACTCATGTTCAAACATCTCATCACTAAACTACAGCAAACTTATAACAAAATTGCCAGATTTCCCTCCAACCTTCCTTACAAATCTCACCACTGTCTTGCCTTTAAGTCACTCCAATGGCCAGAATTCTGCAAACAGTTACTTATATCCCAGCTACATATTGCACACTCTATCCTATATGAACCTCATCCTGAACATTCATCATCTCCAATTTAGTCTGCTGCTATAACCCCCTCCTTTTCACTTAAATACTGCCAGTAAATGCCTCCTTCACTTATATAAAGACAACAAAAACATTGGTAAGATCCTTTACAAATACTCTGTGGCCCATGTTTGGAGCTCACTCCCTCTCAACATAAGAAGCAGTCAGCATAAATACCTGTTTAAGAAAGAACTTAAAACTTTTTTCTCCTGAAGACTTGGTCATGCCCTTGTCAACCCCCACCACCACCACCACCATTTGAACTAGTCTCCTCTCATCTCACCATATCTGCTTTTCCCTTTCAACTCTCTTTCTTCCTTGTACTTGCTCTAGCAAGCTATATTCATGTTGTACTCCTAGCAAACTGTATTCATGCTGTACTCAGTGTAATATTCTTTAAACCTTTTAATTGTTATTCGGCCTATGCTATATACTGTTGTTCTCAAATTTTGGAAATTGTACTTGTTAACTGTTATTTTCATATGCATTATACTGCTGTGCACACATTTTTGACTTGTACTATATTTCTGTGACCCTACTTTAATATTTTGTAAATATTATACTTGTATTATTTCTGGAGCTTTTCTCCTCAGGTCTCCACTGAAAATGGGCCCCAGGTCAGCTGGACTAGCCCAGTTAACAAATGTCAATAAATAAATAAATAAATAAATAAAATTTGGCAACCTATTAAGGGGCTGATGATTGTTGTATACTTGCTGCTTTCAACTATCTCAATATTAATCTTGAAGTGAACTTGCATTTGTAATGCACATATAAAGGACTTAGTATCAGCCATGGTCTGAACAAAATAAAGGATGATCTTGACAAAAGATCTGCAATCTCTTTGCAGTCAAAGTCCTTGCCTCACCTTTTCAGACTATCTAGGTATGCATATAAGCATTAAATTAACAACTGAAAGTGCCTCACAGTATGTGCGGGGATAGTCTTCTTTTTGCTAAATATCTGAAAATTACTTCCAGAGCTACAAGGAAGTCACTGAAACCTGGAAGAGTGGCAATAAAGGAATATTATCTCCAAGGTTTTTTTCAGATTAACATTGTGTGCTGACCTGATGGTAGTCTGCAAGTAGCCATGATTTGACAGCGTTAAAGAATCTTATGATGAAGAGCTCCTTTCACAAGTTATATGGAAAAAAAGTCTATCAATGTGAGACCATGACTGGTGGACACAAGATAAAGTGGGTATAACTGGGACAGATTCCCAGTCTCAGAGATCCTTACATGATTCAGGCCAAAACTGTGGGCTGCATTCCTCAAGGGTCTAACCAATGGGTTAAATTTGACAACATGTAATGTGACTTTATCATGTGTAAGTGTAAGAAGAAAAATAAAGTTATGCACTTACCATAATGTTCCATCTGTGTTGTCCATTTTCATTCTTCCTCAACTGTTGGGCTCAGCTCAGACTCTCTGATCTGACTCAGCTGTCACTAACGCTCATGGCCTCCAAAACACTCTCGAGTTCCTCCCTTAGCTATAATGCACCAACCCCAAATATACTTCTGATCTTGATTTCTGTTTTACATAAGGTGAAAAGATGGCTATAACTTTCCTGGGAGAAAGGACATATCTGGAGCTCAATATTAAAGACTGTGGAGTCCTTACAGTTTCTCATTCTTCCAGAAATTCTTAATGAAATGGGGTTGGGGGGGTGAAAATTTGAGGAAGAATAAATATGGACAACACAGGTGGAATGTTATAGTAAGTACATAACATTTTTATCTGATGATGTCAATTTTCAGTCTAACCTCAACTGTTGGGACAGAGTCTTCAGCTACCTAAAATCCCGGGCAGACTCTAAGGAAGGATATTCCTGAGCACAGTTGAGCCAAAAGCTGCTTTTCCCCTTGAGACCAGATCCAGTTTGTAATAAGTGATAAAAGTATGAGGACTGGCCCAAGTTGCAGCCACACATATGTTGTCCATGGAAGGTCTAGATAGAAATACTGAAGCAGTTGCCATGGACCTAGTTGAATAGGCTCTTAAAGGTGTTGGTAAGGATAGTCCCAATTTGTTGTAGATAAAGGATATGCAATCCTTTGGCCATCTGGCTAAGGTTACCTTTGCAACTGCTTTTCCCAATTTAGCATCCTTAAAGGCTGGAAATAATTGATCTGTTTTTCTAATTTCTTTTGATCTGTGTAAGTAAAATGATAATTGTCTGATCATCCAACATATGCAACATATATTCGCCTTTATTTGCAAATTTAGAAAAGAAAACTGGCAAATTAATGGACTTATTGATACTGGATTCTGACACCACCTTAGGAAGGAAAGAAGCATTGGTATGTAATGTGACTCTATCCTTATGAAAGATCATGTAGGGAGGTTTAGAGGACAATGCTTGAAGTTCTAAAATTCTTCTAGCAGAGGTAACGGCCACTAGGAAAAATAGTTTCCCAGGTCAGGAACTTAAGATCACATTTAGCTGCTGGTTCAAAGGGAAAATGAATTAAGGCCTGTAGTACCAAGTTCACATCCCATGGAGAAGTAGGATCTTTATACAGGGGTCTTAGCAGGAGTCTGCCTTTGAAAAATGCTTTACAAAATATACAGCAGGCCACAGAAGAATTTTCAAATCCAATATGAAAATTAGAGATTGCTGCTAACTGAACTTCAATATTAGAGGAGCTAGCTTCCTCATTAAAATCATTGTCAAAAATTCAATACTATATACAGGAGCTGAGAAAGGTTGAATGTGTTTTGTTGTGCCCAGCAAATGAATATTTATTGTTTACTTGTGAAAAGTTTTCTTGCAGAAGGCTTATGGGAAAATAAAAGAATATGGCGAACAGGGAAGAGAGTACTGGTTGTCTGGCTATTAATGGAATTAGTGAAACCATACTATCAGCTTGAGGTTTGAGACATCCGGAAGAATCATACCGGTTGGGTGAGGCAGGAGGGTCAGGAATTTGATCCATAATCCAAGGATGGTAAGTAAAGCAGATGAGGCCATAAGAAGGGGAACCAAATCTGTCAAGGCCAGTAAGATGCAATGAGGATGACTTTGCTCTTCAACCTGGCAGCTTTCTGCAGGAAGTTTGGAATTAGGGTAATTGGTGTGTAAGCATAAAGTAGACCGGGGTCATTTGTTGAGTAGAGCATCCCTCAGTGATTCTCCCAGTGGGGGTATTAGGGAAAAGTAGCTGCTGCATGCGTTGTTTAGGGGAGAAGCAAAAAGATCGCAGCCAGGCTGGCCTCATTGACGGAAAATAATTTCTGTCACTTTCATGTTGAGAGACCACTCATAAGGTAGAAGAATGGACTGCTCAATTTGTCTGATATCCCATTGCACTTCCGCAGAATGTGCATTGCTATGAGAAAGCAGTTGGATGAGATCTCCCATTGCTACACTCCCAGTACTTCTCAACACAAGAGGTAAGATCTGGTTCCTCCTTGTTTTTGCTGTACCAAACTACTGACATATTGTGTTTGAAAAGCAATTGTCCATAAAAGAAGAGAGTCCTGGAAGGCCTGCAGTGATAAGAGCACTGCTGTCATCTCTAGGACATTTATATGGAAATTGGCCTCCTCTGGGGACCAAGTGCCTTGGACTGTTTTCCCCAGGAAGTGCCCCCTCATCCACTATGGGAAGGGCCTACGGTCACTATAGCCTTGGGTTGAGGGAGAATGAAAGGACAGCTATGTAGAACCTGATCTGACTGAATCCACTACCGAAAGTATCTCTTTCATGCCTGAATGGTTCTTATTTGTGCTGACATGTGCTGGTAAAGAATCAACCACTGTATTGCTAGCATCCACTGAAGACTTCTCATTTGAAATCTTGCTAGAGAAACTAAGATTATGGCAGCTGACACTGACCCCAAATCTTGAAGGATCAACTGGGTTGAAATTTTGATACTGCAAATTATTTTCCTGACCTGGAATCTGATATTCAATGCTGAGAGAGGAAGTCAAGCTGTCACGATATCTTGCTGAGAACTGCTGCCATGAATTCTAAAGTTTGAGTTGGTTGTAACTGAGACTCCTCGTAATTTAAGGTTATCCCCAGATGAGAACAAATCTAAAGAATGTGATCTCTTGCTCTTGTTAGTGGATGCCTGATTGATGCAGTAATTAGCTGGTCAGCTAGATATGGAAATATTTGGAATCCCTGCAGTCTCACGTGAGCTGCTACCACTGCCATGCATTTGGTGAGCACACTGGGTGCTGTTGTGAGACCAAAGGGCAGTGCTCTGAACTGATAGTGACTGGCTTCCAGCCAGAAGAGTAAACACCTTCTGGATTGTCTGTTCATCTTTATGTGATTGTACGCATGCTGAAGGTCTATTGAGCACATCCAGTCGTCCTTGCTCAGGAAGGGTAGAATGGACTGAACTATGACCATATGAAGTTTTGTATGTCAAACTAACTTGTTCAAAGTGCTGAGATCCAAAATTGATCTCCAGTCCCCTGTTTTCTTGACCACAAAAAAGAAGCTTGAGTAAGTTCCATTTTCTAACTGGCATGGTGGGACCTCTTAGATGACTCTTTTCTAGCAGCTTTTGTATTTCTAGTGCTGTTGCTTTCCTCTGACTAGGTGGAACATAGGGAATTTTGCATACAGTTTGGGGTGGAAGAGAAAAGGGAATTATATAACCTCTGGAAATAATCCATGCACCCAAGTGTCTCTTGCTATCTCTAGCCAGGGTCTCTGGTGCAGGGATAGTCAACCCCCGATTGCCTCCAGAGGTGGACAATTGGGCCTCCTTTCAGGATCACTGGCAGGGTCCATCAGAAAAAGAATCTTTGGATCCTTGGTTTCGGGGGCCTCATCTGCCACGGGGCCATTGTCATCCATTACAGTTCCCCCCTCTGCCCCTAGGGGAACTATATCCAGGTGTGTCCTGGAAAGGACCCTGAGACTTTCTGAACCATATCTTCTGACCCCCTCATTGTTTCCTAGAAAAAGATCTTTGAGGGGTCAAAAACATACATCCACTGCCAAAAGGGTCAGTCTGTCGTTCTCACACCTAGAGAGTGTGTCCTTTACTTTTGGGCAAAACAATGAACTGCCGTCAAAGGGTGCATTGATGAACGAGGACTCAAAAGGCTCTGCAAAATCACATAAGTGCATCCAGGCATGCCTTTTAATTGATATGCCTGAATGTGCAGTCTTTGAGGCACCTTCGGCTGCATGCGAGATAAGCCTCATGGATGAATTACAAATGGATTGAAGGGAAGCCAACTGAGGGGACACAGAAGATTCAGCCTCAGCAGTAATGGTTCTGAAAAGTGATTTTGAAAGTCCCTTTTTAGCCTAGTAAAATGTGGCAAATGTTTCAGAAACATAAGATCAAAGGTCACTGACACAAACATGCTTCTCTAATTTGTCCATTGCACCAGACTCTCTGTTAGGGTGATGAACAGATGAACTTTATTGAGAAAGTTCCTTCTTGGTGGCTGCTGCCACAACCATGGCATCCACTGGCACCCTCTTTCTCCAGAATTCCTTTCTGACAGGTGGAGCCAGAATCCAAACTGGCCCCTTAGGGACTAGCTCAGCTGAGTCAGGTTCCTTCCATGCCCACCTAGAGACCAAATCAATGAGCTCATTGGTGGGTGGAGTAACCCAGGAGATAAACGGGACAGCTCAAGAAGCTGCCAAAAATACTGATTCCTCTGGTGTAGGGTTGCTGGAGGACCAACCACTTCTTTGCTTAAGGATCTCGAGAATGTCTCCAAATGAGGCATCTTCCAAAGATGATTGTGGGGACCTTCTTCACCAAATTCGGTATCTGCAGTGACTAACCCTTACGGAGAGTACAAGTGCCTCCTCTTGCACTTCTTCTAAGGGATATCCTCGGTGGGCTGTTCTGGTGAATTATCGGAAGAAATTTTAAGGCCCTGTTGAGCAGTCTAGATGCCTTGAGCCTGCTGCCCCTGTGGCATAGAATGATGTGGCTCTAAGTAGAGACATCTGGGAACTAGATTAGTGATCTGAAGGGGCTGGTTCTGTCTGTCCTGTCAGACCAGACAACTACCTCAAAGGCAGATCAATCTGGAGAGAAAGAAGACAGCAGTCTGAGAAAGCAGGTTTCTGGAACATTGACTCCCTCTGCCCCATAAGCTACCTGTACAAGGCAGAATTTGGAGCTGAGCTATCCAGTGCTAAAACCCCAAGGGACAGACATGGCTCTAAAACCTTGGAGTCAACTCCAATACCTTGGACCCGACAAGGCAACTTCAGCTCAGGGACTCATCCAGATCCGAAGAAGTTGAAGCTGGTGCACTCAGAGAAGTCTTTGGTTTTCATGGACCCAGAAAATTTGGATCCAGGGACTTTAAACAACTGGTGGGATCAGAGAAAGAGCAATAGATGTAGTGTAATAGATTGATGGGATCTCTAACGTAAGGGAGTAGGATCCGGAAGAACACCCTTCTGTATCTGCAATGAGAGAAATCTCATCATCATTCTGTCTATATCTTCCTCAGTTCGACTTCTGGATGAATGAGATGAGGCAAGGGTAGGTGACCTTGAATGACATCTCAACAGAAAGGGAGAGGGAACCCTAGAAGGCACTGGACCCAAGGTTGGAGAATATTTTGTTCTCAGTAGTGTCTTCAGATTCAAAGAGATTGGATCCGAAGATTTTTTCATCGGATACAATGGGGAGTGGATCTGAGCAGATTTCGGATCTGGCCTCAGTTTTTGTTCAGTGAAGGAGTTGAAGTGGGCGGTCTTGGTAACTTAGTTATGGTCTCTTCAGTTTTTGTCTTGGGAGATTGAGCCCCAGCAATAGACTCTCCAAATGAAGATGGAAGCAATCCCTTTAAAATTAGTTTACTTTTTCTATCTGCTATGGCCTTAGGATTGAAATTTTTGAAGATAGAACAATCTTCGGTACTTATGCATTATCACATCCAGATTTATGAACACCCCTAATTCGTTATGTTAGTGTGAAAACAGGAATGTTAACCTGAAAAGGGGTGTATATAAACAACTAAGTAGTACTGGGTCACAGCAGGTATGAGGCAGCAAGAGGAATGACGGTGAAATTTTGTAGTCCTCCGTGGTGCGCCTCATGTCTTCTGTGAAATCCGCAGTGGCAGATCGCTGTACAAAGCTTGCATTCCTGATTACTGATCATAACTGTTTCCAGTGCACATGGTTGTATGTAGACTACCATGTGAAAATAAATGGGTTTTACTATTTTTTAAAGCCAATAGAGCATTTAGCAAGTGCTGTGTCATACACATCAAGTAAAATATCATTACAGAGAAAAAGGCAGGGAGTGATGTCCATAATCCGACGTAAACAGAACTAAAATTTTAAAGCAGTACTTCTGAGTTAAAAAGTGAATTAATGTGGCTTCTCAGAAACTGGACTGTAACAGGGATGTATGACAACTTCTCAGATACCTGCCAAAGGAGATTTAAAAAGAAATGGGTCACTTTATGTCAATGAGCCATGTTCCCGACTCTTTGAGTCTTGCTGGGAACGTGGTGACTGTCATGAGTTGAAACATTAACAAATACTGACAAGCAGCAGTCAGGTGTACAGGTTAGTAAGGGATGCCACCAGGGAAGAGGAAGTTTGCCATTATTCCTCTTTCTGTGTGAAATATTTTCTGGCACAATAATACTTACAAAGTTTACACACCCCTTGATAGGTTAACAGACATGATTTCTTGAAAACATAAAGTGTGGGTCTTTGTAAACCTGGTTGCGATAATATGCAAATACCCAATCTTCTTGCAGATGTTGAGGACCTAAACAATAGACACTAAGTGTGGGCATCTGAACGTGGTAATCTATGCCCACACTTTTGACATGTTTTGAAGCCAGCAAGTCCTTTTCCAGACATGATGACTCATAGGTTGCGTCAGGAAGGGCATCCGGCGTAAAATTTTGCCAAATCATACATGCAGACAACAGTACAAAAATATATACTGGATCGGTTGAGACCCAGGTTAACAACGATCGCCACCAGTACTGTTGGCCAACAGGGTGCTGGCGGAAATTGGGCTACTGTTGGCCGAAGGAGGAGAAGAGGGGGAAGGCATGCCTGAAGGCAGGTAAAGGCAAGGACTGTGATAGTGAGGGTCGAACTTTGAATGTTGGCAGTATGACTGGTATAGGGAGAGAGCTAGCTGATATGATGGACCGAAGGAAGGTTGGTATATTGTGTGTGCAAGAGACCAGATGGAAGGGGAGCAAGGCTATGTGTATCGGTGGCGGTTTCAAATTGTTTTATCATGGTGTGAATAGGAGGAGAAATGGCGTAGGCATTATCCTGAATTAACAGTATGCTAAGAGTGTTTTGGAGGTGAAAAGAGTGTCAGATAGAGTGATGTTTATGAAGCTGGAAATTGATGGTGTAATGATGAATATGCTCCACAAGTTGGATGTGCGATGGATGAGAAAGAAAAATTTTGGAGTGAGATGGATGAAGTGGTGATGACTGTACCCAAGGGGGAGAGACTGGTGATTGGAGCAGATTTCAATGGGCATGTTGATGAAGGGAACAGAGGGGATGAGGAAGTGATGGGTAGGTATGGTGTTGAGCAAAGGAATGCAGAAGGTCAGATGGTAGTGGATTTTGTGAAAAGGATGGACATGGCTGTGATGAATACATATTTTAACAAGAGGGAGGAGCATAGGGTGACATAAAACAGTGGAGGAAGATGCACACAGGTGGATTATATCTTATGTAGAAGGACCAGTCTGAAGGAGATTGGAGACTGTAAAGTGGTGGCAGGGGAAAGTGTAGTTAGGCAGCATAGGATGGTGGTTTGTAGGATGACATTGGTGATCAAGAAGAGGAGGATGAGTGTGAGGGCAGCACCAAGGATCAAATGGTGGAAATTGAAAAAGGGTAACTGTGAGGTGATGTTCAGGGAAGAGTTAAGACAGGCACTGGGTGGCAGTGCAGAGTTACCGAATAGTTGGGCAACTACAGCAGAGCTAGTAAAAGAGATGGCTAGAAAGGTGCTTGGTGTGACATCTGGAAAGAGGAAGGAGGACAAGGAGACCTGGTGGTGGAATGAAGAAGTACAGGAGAGTATACAGAGAAAGAGGTTGGCGAAGAAGAAGGGGGATTATCAAAGAGATGAAGAAAGTATACAAGATTATAAGGAGATGAGGTGCATGGCAAAGAGAGAGGTGGCAAAGGCTAAGGATAGGCATATGAAGAGTTGTATAAAAGGTTGGACACTAAGGAGGTAGAAAAGGACCTGTACCGATTGGCTAGACAGAGGGACCGAGCTAGTAAAGATGTGCAGCAGTTAAGGGTGATAAAGGATAATGAGGGAAACATACTCACAAGCAAGAAGAGTGTGTTGAGCAGATGGAAAGAGTACTTTGAGAGGCTGATGAATGAAGAGAATGAGAGGGAGAGAAGGTTGGATGATGTGTGGCTAGTGAATCATGAAGTGCAGTGGATTAGCAAGGAGGAAGTAAGGATAGCTATGAAGAGGATGAAGAATGGAAAGGCTGTTGGTCCAGATGACATACCTGTGGAAGCATGGAGGTGTTTAGGTGAAATGGCAGTGGAGTTTTTAACTGGATTGTTTAATGAAATCTTGGAAAGTGAGAGGATGCCTGAGGAATGGAGAAAAAAGTGTTTTGGTACCGATTTTTAAGAATAAAGGTGATGTGCAGAGCTGTAGTAACTACAGAGGGATTAAACTGATCAGTCACAGCATGAAGTTATGGGAAAGAGTAGTGGAAGCTAGGTTAAGAAGGGAGGTGATGATTAGTGATCAGCAGTATGGTTTCATGCCAGGAAAGAGCACTACAAATGCAATGTTTGCTCTGAGAGTGTTGATGGAGAAGTACACAGAAGGTCAGAAGGAGTTACAGTGTGTCTTTGTGGATTTAGAGAAAGCATATGACAGGGTGCCTAGAGAGGAGTTGTGGTATTGTATGAGGAAGTTCGGAGTGTCAGAGAAGTATGTAAGAGTGGTACAGGATATGTACGAGGGTAGTGTGAAAGCAGTGAGGTCTGCGGTGGGAGGGATGGATGCGTTTAAGGTGGAGGTGGGATTACATCAAGGATCAGCTCTGAGCCCTTTCTTATTTGCAATGGTAATGGACAGGTTGACAGATGAGATCAGACAGGAGTCCCCGTGGACTATGATGTTTGCAGATGACATTTGTGATCTGTAGTGAGAGTAGGGAACATGTGGAGGAGACCCTGGAGAGGTGGAGATATGCTCTAGAGAGAAGAGGAATGAAGGTCAGCAGGACTAAGACAGAATATATGTGTGTGAATGAGAGGGAGGATAGAGGAATGGTGAGGATGCAGGGAGTAGACGTGGCGAAGGTGGATGAGATTAAGTACTTGGGATCAACAGTTCAGAGTAATGGTGAGTGTGGAAGAGAGGTGAAGAAGAGAGTACAGGCAGGATGGAGTGGGTGGAGAAGAGTGTCAGGAGTGATTTGTGACAGACGAGTACCAGTAAGAGTGAAAGGGAAGGTCTACAAGAGGGTAGTGAGACCAGCTATGTTATATGGGTTGGAGACAGTGGCACTGACAAAAAGGCAGGAGTCAGAGCTTGACGTGGCAGAGTTGAAGATGTTAAGATTTGCACTGGGTGTGACCAGGATGGACAGGATTAGGAATAAGTATATTAGACGGTCATCCCAGGTTGGAAAGTTTGGAGACAAAGCCAGAGAGGCAAGATTACATTGGTTTGGACATGTGCTGAGGAGGGATGCAGAGTTTATTGGGAAAAAGATTCTACAGATGAAGCTGCCACGTAACAGGAAAATAGGAAGGCCTAAGATAAGGTTTATGGATGTGGTGAGAGAGGACATGCAGGTGGTTGGTGTGACAGAACAAGATGCAGAGGACAGGAAGAAATGGAAAAAGTTGATCTGCTGTGGCAACCCCTAACGGGAGCAGCCGAAAGAAGAAGAAGAAGATGACTAATGATAGAAAAAGGAGGTTTTTTTATGTAATAAAAAGAAAGGGAAATACCAGCTATGATACAAAGAACTACACTAAAGTGTACTGTAGAAAAAGAAACTTATAAGAAAAAAAAATATCAACAATGGTAAGACAGAACTACAGGGTAGCCACGATGGTGCAGCGGTTAGCATTGCCACCTCACAGCAAGAAGTGCTCTGGTTCAATTCTTGGCTGGGATGCCTTCTGTGTGGAGTCTGCATGCCCACCCTGTGGTCATGTGTGTTTCCCCCCACATTCATAAGACAGATTGAACACTAAATTGGCCTTGTGCATGTGTGTGCCTTCTGTAAAAGGTTGGGTGCTGGGCTGGCAACTCGACACTGTAAAACTTCACTGGAAAAAAAATTATATATATGCATATATAGATATGGCTTACTGTCACATAGTCAATTGCACTTGTGCGATTGACATATGTGCAAAACTAATTAAGCATAACCGTAAATGCGAGTGCCACAATGTCGAACCTTAAAATAGCGAGCATTTGCTGTTGTAAGGTTCGACATTGTGGTAAAGATTGCACTATAGTGGGGATCAGGAACTGTACCCTTTCCCTCACTGTAGTGTGATCTCCGAGTTTGTATATATAAGTTGGGGCGTGCGGGGGGCGCAGTGTTTTTCAATGTTGAGTGGATGTCAGCATTTCAGTAAAGTCGACACTTTCGACATTCGACTTTACTGAAATGCTTCGCTCGACATTTACTGTGTTCAGTCTTCTGATTTCCGAACACTTGAACACAGTGCATTACATTATGTGATAGCAAACCTATATATGTATATATATATATACATATATATATATATATATATATATATATATATATATATATATATATATATATATAATATATATATATGACTGAAGCCATATGCTCGAATTTCAGAAGCTCAACCTTCTGAAAGGGAAATAATAAAAAAAAAAAAAAAAACAACAAAACAATGTTTCTGCAGGGGGGCAAGCCCCCCTGCACCTCCACACACCCCACTACTTATTTACTCCAACTCCAAGATCACACAACTACAGCGCAGAAAGGGAAATCTCCCATTCTGTGCTGTATGCCAATCCCCATTCAGGCGGTCGAGCTTCTGAAAATTCGAGCATATGGTCTCGACTATATGCATTTCGACATATCAGCCGTTCGACCTTCTGAAGGGGAAACATATTTATACACACACACACACACACACACACACACACACACACACACACACACACACACACACACACACACACACACACACACACACACATGCACACACGTGTTGAAGAGGAGAAACTATCAAGAAAAAAGCACTTATCTCAATACATGCTTGAGAGCACAGGCTGACCATGTCTTTCATGAAAAGCAGCAACCGAGATCTGAGGTATGTTAGGGGTCGGTGCATTATGGGTAAGGGAGGAGCTCGAGAGTTTTTTGGTGGCCACGAACTTTAATAATGGCTGAATCGGATCAGAGACTCAACTCTGAAACCAACAGTTGAGAAGAGAATGAAAACTGACAACATCGGATCTAAAGTCTCCAGCCCAAACCAGGCAGTCACTCACAATGTCAGCAATGATCAATTTACTAACTGGTAATTGCAGATACAGG
Organism: Protopterus annectens; assembly: GCF_019279795.1. Taxonomy (NCBI): domain Eukaryota; kingdom Metazoa; phylum Chordata; order Ceratodontiformes; family Protopteridae; genus Protopterus; species Protopterus annectens. The sequence goes on from NC_056748.1 coordinate 220,533,303, forward strand.
TAGTAGGGGAAAAATCATTATGAAGATTTCAGCACCCCATGCCATGATAATCCCAACCAGTATCCTGCCATGGTCCTCAAATGAGTCAAGTTGCCTAAGACAAGAAGTGAGCATGGATCTCTTCTGCAGTAATCTAAAGTGAACAAAGATGAAAGTATAAGAGTAAATCTGTGGGGTATTGTTGAGTCAGCCAAGAAATGGCTGCCTAGTTTGTGAACTCTGACTTCATTCGTGGGTTAAACAGAAGAATGAGAAAGACATGCACTGGAGTAAGAGACAAGAGTGTGGCTGAAACTGTAAATGTGGAACAGTTTATCTGTATGGATGGATGAAATGCTTGAGATTTTGGCTTATTTGGAAGGCCTAACAAGTGATACAAGGATGTTTCAAGGTGAGCTAGGGATGTCTGCAGAGAAGCTGTGATGGCACAGTTGAAAGCGTTCAGCACAAGAAAATGAGTGGTCCAGCTGGAGTAGCAAGTTATAAAACAGGAAGACAACATTAAAAATCTGAAGTGTTGCTTACAGACTCTATTGGCTAAATATGAGGATATAGAAAACCGTGGCTGAAGAAAAAACATTAGTATGGCTGGCCTAAAAGAGGGAATGAAGTTCTAGACCCAATCTGTTTTTGAAGAAATATATCTCTTTCTTTTCTGAAGAAATGTCACTGAAGAAAATGTCCAAAAGTAGACCAGACAAACTCCGTACTACTGTATCTGTTATTCTTTATTTGTCTCAGAACAAATTCTTGCCAAACAGTTAATTCTGTCAGAGCTATTTAAATTCTATTATAACACAGCTAGACAGATGAATAGACTAAGGCACACACAGTCTAAAATGTCACCCCTGAATGAAACATACTGTCCAGTTTATATACTCTTTTCAACCAATGTTATTTTTTATGTCCTTGTGACTTGTTCTTCTGGTTTCTGTCTGTGTCATAAAAAGGTCCTTGGTTATTTCATGCCCTTTTTTGGTTCTCGCTGTATCTGAAAACTTCACAAAGGTCTCTCCACGTCATCTTTGTGTCACTTGACCTGTCTGCATTTTATTTATTTATTTCTGCATCTGAAAGCCAAGAAAGTCAACTTCCTTTTTTTCTATAACAGGATGCATTTGCAGTATTGCCCACAGCTATATGTTGTTAACATCTAAGCTGAACATAACTGTTCTTGCAAAGCAAGCATATTATTTTGAAAACTGCTGTTTGGCCTTGCACATTTCCTTTCACTGTACACACAGTATATTGGGGAAAAGCATTTTAATTTACACAATATCTATCAGTTTTATGCAGCAAACATTGGCAAAAGCTGAAGAACTTTGACTGGCAGATAGATCACATCCATCATTTGGAAGAATGGAGACAAGAATGAGGAGAGTCCATAGTATTAGATGTGAGGAGTGAGTGTTCAGTCAAGGGGCTTTAAGAAAGGGTGTTATGGTCGGTAGCTATATAAAAAAATTTAGATGATTTTTCTCCTCTTGCATAATACAGAAGTGATGATGATCCCAGCAATGTGGAACCTTAGACTGGAGAGGGCATCCATGCACATGGCCTACCCAGTGACATTAAAAATAATCTAATCTAGAGAGAACAGACATATAGGGCCAAACTGTTGGAAGAAGTAGTAGGATTATTCAGTATGTCATGACAGGCACAGACTCCTAAACGAATATGGGTGGGAAGAGAGGAGAGAATGGTGACTAGTAATGATATGTGAAGGAGAGTGTCAAGTTAATGACTAACGTACAAACAAACTCACCGGCCCCAACAGATACAAGGTGCCAAATAAACAAGTAAATACAAAAAAAGAAAATTGCACCAAAGCACAGCCAATAAAACTTAGTATAATTTATTTGAGTAAGAGCTTTCATGTACCCCATTCACTTCTTCAGACACTAAAAACTATTACCCATCCAAAACAGTACTTAAATAAAAATTCAAAACTTGACCAGCCAATAGGATACTTCCGACTGACAATGTAGCTCAAGCATTTAAAGAAACAGTAGCAACAACCTACAAAAATAACTCAAATAAATGTTAAAATAAGAACATAATCTTCTTCTTCTTTCGGCTTTTCCCGGTTAGGGGTCGCCACAGCGGATCACCTTGTCCGCACATTGATTGGCAGTGGAGTTTTACGGTGTCAAGTTGCCAGCCCGGCGCCCAACCTTCCACAGAAGGCACACTCACACGCACACCTAGGGCCAATTTAGAGTGTCCAATCCACCTGCAGCATGTCTTTGGGATGTGGGAGGAAACCGGAGCACCCGGAGGAAACCCACGCGACCACAGGGAGGACATGCAGACTCCACACAGAAGGCACCCCAGCCGAGGATCGAACCGGAGAACCTCTTGCTGTGAGGCGGCAATGCTAACCACTGCACCACCATGGCCGCCCAAAATAAGAACATAATAAAAACAAAAAATTCCTATGCAATAAAATCTCAAATTGGATGCAGCAATCAATGACTCAGTCACAAATGCATATACAAAAACCTCTGCAAACTATATCATGTCCTGTCTATACAGAAATCCTCACATATGTTAATTCATTGACAATTGTGACACTGTACACCATACCAGATGTTAAAATGGCAGAATGAATACCTTCAATCTGAAAAGGAGATAGTGAAAATAGACTTACCCCATCAAAACATGTCATTATTCTGCACATTATAAACATCATTAAGCTTTACAACATTCCAGTAGAGTTTCCTTTAACTCAAAGGATTCCATATAAAACATAGATTCTAAGATGCACTGTGTAAACATAATGAGGCATTCCACTATATAATGCTAGTCTGTCCCTAAGCCGAAGCATGACTTGAGCTGTTAAGATAATGCAAAAATATAAAACAGCAGCTTAGGCCTACTGCCTGACAGTAAAACCCCTCGGAAAAAAGACACAATAAAACATAACACTAAGTAAAACTAACCCATACACACATACATTATGGGTGCTGATAATAATAAACTATCAAACAGCAGTTTTAATCTATCAACTGTCCATGGAACTTAAATTCAGGACACATTTCATGTAATAGCAATAAAACAGCAGTTAAAATCTATCAACTGTACATGGAACTTACATTTAGGACACATCTCATGTGAAGGATGGTTCGCCCCTAAGCCCCTAGCTTCATTGCAAATGCAGCCTCCACAAGAACAACACAACAATGTCATGAATCGCAGGCCAAACTAACAAACACTGCTGCTGTGTTAAGCTTGGCCTTAAAAAACTATCCACATCTGCTGTTGACGTCACAATATATCGCTTAAACTACTAATACCAAAGAATACAACCTTAACCTTAAGACTGACAGGTATTACTGTGAAGAAAATATGCCCATTTCTCATATACAAATGGTCTCAAACAACCATCAACATATTCAGGTTTAAATATGTAGAAATAGCTGTGGTGCCCTAATTAGCTAAAGCTAGATCTACGTAACCCACTTAAGATGTAACATTATAATCACCATACTACACTCACCTCCTTAGTCTCCTAGCTCACAGGGATGGTCTAATTGGCACAGATTCAGTCACCTCCAACTCCTTATGTGCCATGAGTCTAACAATTCAGCGGGACTCCACAAAGCCTCTGTATGATTGACCAAATCATCTCCTCACAGATGGTCATAAACCATATCTATAACCTGAAACTGAAAGGTGTGAGAATCACCTGGATTCAAACTATGTTTGGCTAAGGCACTACATTCTAATTTCCTCTTTGTACAATAACTATGGTCCCATATCCTCTCACGTAACCTCCTGCTGCTCTTGCCCACATAAAAATATGCGCAGGCCACATAGCAGGCTAAATAGACCACATTTTTACTGTTACAATCAGCCTCCACTTTAAACTTAAACAGTCTACCTGTATCTGGGTGTCTGAACACCCCTCCACATTCTATAAAGCAACAGAAATTACATCTGTTACAAGTGGTAGTTCTATCAGGATAAGAGAACATACGTTTGAGTGATAGTTTGTTCTTATATCTAAATCTAGGATAGGCTCCAGCCACCCTTGTAACTTTATTATTCAGCTGCAAAATCCCCCAGTTTTTTACAATAAATCTCTCTCTTAACAAATGTATATCACTGCTATATGCAATGGTGACCATACTACCCCTATTAGTTCTCTCCACCTCCCTCAAACCGGTATCACACTTGGAAAAATATGGTTTAGATCTTGTATGCCTCAAAGCCCTGGCCTCATTCACGTGATTATCAATCTCATTCTCGACATACCCCTTTTGTTTCAAATTAGCCTCTAACTGTTCCAAACATCCACAAATAGTATCATCACCACAGAGCCTAGACAACCTCATGGCCTATCCCTTAACTATGTTATTAAAAATGTGTTGTGGGTGCATGCTAGAGCGATGAAGTAAGGATATCTTACTACACTCTTTCGTGTAAAGATCAGTAGTAAGGGATCCATATGGATCCCTACTAACAAGAACATCCAAGAACTCAACTCTTTCAAATGAAGACTTAGCCATAAATTTAAGAAATGAGGTACAAGAAGTGCCCATAGCTATGCCAGATAATTGCAGATAATATTCATCATTAAACATACAAACATTATTCTCTAAAACTACTTCCAAAAACAAACATAGAAGGCCAACAAAGGCTAGGTCATATTCACTCCACTTTAACACAAAACTCCTCACCATTTCAATACCCTGTAGACTGAGTATAACTGTAAATAACGATTGAATGTCAATGGTGACTAATAATATCCCCTCTAGATCTGCAGATCTTTCCACATACTCAAACAAATCCAATAGAGTTTGTTAATTGTTGCTTAGATCTCTCTTGAAACTACTGTCTCCCTGTTCTGAGACACAGCTTTCCAATCTATCTGCAAATATACAGAGCTGAGTATATTTTTTTTGGTTTTAGAGTTTGTTAATTGTTGCTTAAATCTCTGTTGAAACTCTTTTGTCCCACCCACCCTTCCTATTTCTGGCTTATACCTTAAATTTGGTTGCTTTTACAGTTGCCCGCCCCACTGTAGATTTGATCTGGGACACTCCCCCAGTTCCATCTCTTTACCACATTCTATCTAATAAACTCTTTCTGCACTTGCTTTTGGTCCTTTTTAATTTAATTGCATTTTTTAAACTGTGTTTGGTCTAATATTGCTACATACTCAAGTGTGCTAGCTTGCACTGCATGTGAATTGTTTTCACTACTTTTCTGTAAAAAAAAAAACAAAAAAAAAACTGTAAGCCTGTTTCCTACCTTTCCTGTAACTAGTGTTCCAGATACAGATTTGCTGTATCCAGGACTGTATGTAAGCTTCTGAGCCCCCCCCCCCCCCCCAAGTCTTTCTGTGTTGGAGGGAAGCCTTCTGGCTTATCAGTGGGAGTGGTAAGCACAAGGTAACCTGTCTACCACATAAGGAGTGGTTTGGGCCCAGAAATTGTAGTGATTGGCCGTTCGGGCAATCTCTTCCATCTCTCTCAATTTTCTGATTTGAAAGCCTGCATTTGCACTTGTTTCTGTCCCATAACTCATCTACTGCAGATACAGATTCTTAGTTTTAGCACTTAAATTTACTTATTCATGCTCAGCACTTGTTCAGAACTTGTAAGCACTAAATAAGCTACTAATTACTACAGCACTCAGTCTTCCTCATTACCTAGAGGAAAACAGTTTTTGTACTTACTTTTCTAACTTGCTTAGAGAAAAACAGCTCTTGTACTCACTTTTCTCACTTATCTAGAGGAAAATTGTTTTTTATTCAGGCATGTCCAAGGGTCAGCTCCCAGTGTTCTCTCCTGTCTATCTGATTAATCTGGGCATCTTGAGACAATGTAGAAATTACCTCATGTACACAGACAACCCTCTCCTCCTACCACCCAACATTACAACCTGTGAGAGATGCACTTATCTAGCCAAACTAGAGGTAAAACTCTCTCCAACCAAGACTGAACCTGACAGTCATGAGAAGAAGGTAAACATTTGCACCACACCACACTCATCAAATAGTCTCACTAAATCTACACCACCAAAATCCACACATAGTAACACAAAAACATTTGCAGAGGCTGTCAATAATAATCTGTCTAAGCAACAGAGACCTCCAAAGCAGAAACGCAAGCAACCTCCATCCCACAACACAACCCAAATGACACATAGTCCACAGACTCAGTGTGCCACTCAACCACAGCCAATAAGGCAAAACAACGTACCCAAAACACTAGTCATAGGTGACTCTATAGTCAGGCACACTGATGTCCCACCCACCAGACTAAACAAGGAGAAGGCTACTGTCAGTTGACTGTCGGATACCAGGATCTGCCACATAACCCACGTACTCAGGTCACTCCACAACAAGTACAAATATGACTCTGTCATTGTCCATGCTGGTGTGAATGACCTGAGATGTACCTCCTTGGACTACATGAAAAGAGACCTGGAAGAGCTCTCTGATCTTGTAGTCCAGGCAGGTATGGCCCTAGCCCTGAGTAGCCTTCTGCCATCACCCAGAATGATACCGCAGTACAAGGACAAAATGATTGACTTCAACAATTGGCTAAGCTTCTGCTGTCATTCTAAGGGGATCCAGTATTTGTCTGCTTGGAATGACATGGTCGACAGACCACGATGCTTTGCCACAGATGGCTTGCACCTGTCGCCCCTGGGATTCCGGATACTGGCTAAGGCTCTTGCTGCTCCTATAGTGCCTTTTTTAGGCAAGGTTCAAATAACAAATTCACCACTGTAACAGGAACAGGCAAGCAAAAACTGAGGGTAATGCTACTCAATGCTAGAAGTCTAAATCTCAAAATGCACTCACTTGAGGCACTCCTTAAAATGGAGAACATTGATATATGTGCAGTGACTGAGACCTGGTTCAAGGCTCCAGGGAGCACCCCTGCACTACCTGGCTATAACTCATACCACACTTTTCGGCCATGTAACCTGGACCGAAACACCAAAGGTGGAGGTGTGTCCATATTCATTAAGGATATCCACACCTCCAGGCTAGTTGCTCAGCATAATACATCTGAGGTTATCCAAGTGCAACTAACTCTGGGCAAAACTGCAATCCAAATTGTAGCTTGCTACATATCCCCCACCATGCCCCAGGATTCCCACTCCTCTTTTCTTGATGTACTGGAAAATACTAGGGTTCAACTAAACACCCTAACAATGGGTGACTTCAACTACCCCACCATTAACTGGGAAAACTACTCGTGTACCTACTCCTTAGCTCAACCTTTTCTGGAATTCATAAACTCCAATGCCCTGGATCAACTTATCCACACCCCCACCAGGGGCAACAATATTCTAGACCTAGTCATTACCAACATGAGTGACCGGTGTTCCACACCGGAAGTCAACTCCTTGCTGGTCCGATCCGACCATAGGCTAATCACTCTTGATATCCACATCCCACCTCCATTAAGGAAACCATGGTAAAAAAATTTCTCCAAAGCCAACTTCATGCTTCTTAAGACAGAAGTGGTGAACTTCATGACACCCATGCAGATGGACAATACAGTTACAACTGCTGAATCCTACACAAATGCACTCTATAAGCACTTACATGAGTGCATGTATCATGCTATCCAAAATAGAACCAAGACGCTATCCTCCAAAAAGAAAGCCAATCTGGTGGTCCCCTACCATAAACAAACTGTACAACAGAAGGAAGAAACTGTTGCAAAAGAGAATAAAATCCCATGAGTGAAGGAGCTCCCTGGTCAGCCTCAGTAAGAAGCTGAGATCCCTTATGAGATCCTCCAAAGCTAGCTACGAAAACAAAATCGCCACTAATTCTACAGACAACCACAAAGCATTCTATAGCTATGTCAAGAATCCCGATGGCAACACCCAGATCTGCTCTGAGTTACAGCACAACAGCACAAAAATTACAGAACCAACTGATATTGCCAACATCCTGGCAGATAGGTTCAGTGCTAACTTTACCCCCCCACCCCCTAAAGGGCCCATATCTATACAGGAAGAATGCAGAGTCCCTGTAATCACAACTATGCAGGTAAAAGCTGCACTCTCTAAAGCCAAAAACACAGCATCCATGGGACTGGACAACATCCCAGGCTGCATTTTACACGAACTTCAGAATGAACTGGCCCCCCACTTAAGCACCATGTTCAATAATAGCCTCGCATCAGGCTTTGTGCCCACTGAATGGTGCACAGCAACAGTTATCCCACTCCACAAAGGGGGAGCCACCACTGATCCCGGGAACTATCTACCTATTAGCCTGACGAGCCTGGTCTGCAAGGCCATGGAACGTATCATCATGGAACTCATAAACAAAGACATTGGTAACCTCCAAACTTTGGATCCCACCCAGTTCGGGTTTGTGAAAGGCAGATCATGCCTCCTGAACCTGATCAACTTCTTTGAGGCAGTCACCAAAGCCGTAGAAGAGGATAAGGTGGTTCACACAGCCTATCTTGACCTCACCAAGGCTTTTGACACCATCCCCCATTCTGGAATTATAGCTAAACTCATTAAACTAGGTATAAATCCCTATGTCACAAGATGGGTTGCCAACTGGCTCACTGATAGAACCCACACTGTAAAAGTTGCAGACTCCAAATCTGACCTCAAAGCAGTGACAAGTGGAGTACCACAGGGTTCTGTCCTGGGACCTCTCCTGTTTGGTATCTATTTCTCTGAAGTACAGGCTAACACAGAATGCCTCTGGCTAATGAAGTTCACAGATGACTGCAAACTAAGAGCCATAGTCAAGTCCCCAAATGATGTGGACATCCTACAGAAGGGCCTCGCTGAGACAGATGCCTGGTGTCAGAGCCATGGCCTCAAGCCCAGTGCCAAAAAGTGCACTGTCATCCCCTTTGGTAAAAACTCTGTACCCATGAACTACCACATAGGCAGCAATCTACTTAACACCGAATGTGTGATAAGATACCTTGGGACCCAGGTGGACAGTAGTCTCTCCTTTGATAATCACATCCCCACAGTAGTCAGGAAGTCCTTCTACGAGGCACACCTCATCATAAAAGGGTTCTCATCCAGGAAAAAAGAGGTCATTGTTCCCCTCTACTCGACACTCATTAGACCCATTATAGAGTACAACGCCCCTTTTGGAATATACCTCACAAGACATCTGCAGCAGCTGGAAAGACCAGAGAAGTACCTCACAAAGAGGATTACTGGCCTCAAGCAAATGCCCTACACTGACCGCCTCAAAAAACTCCAGCTTTACTCTGTAGCATATTGCCTACTCTGAGGTGATCTTTGCCTAACATATAAAGCTATGCCAAACCCAGAGCTGTTGTATATGCTACACCTAAAGAAATCCCAATTCCTCCAAGCTACATGCTCTAGGGACCTAAACCTTGTCACCACAATAAACAGGACATGCTGGAGGGATAGATTCCTGTCCCAGAGACTTCCCATACTCTGGAACAGGCCACCCATCTATGACAAGCAAAGTTCTTCATTAGCACTCTTCAAGAAAAATCTTGATGAGTGGATGGGAAATAGGAAATACACCCCGGGGATCACTTCTGTGTCTCTGCTCGACAGTGGCACAGGAAAATAACTTTCTTAGATGGCATAAGCCAAGGAACCTTGTTGGCTAATCTTATGTAGGCCCTTAGGCCGATAGCCTAGTACCTACCTATGAACCTATGAACCTATAATAGAAATTTAGTGTCCTTGAGAACATACATCTACTTATCTAGAATTGGCCTAAGAAATGTCTCTATATAAATAGAAAATCGCTCCGTCAACCAAACCCACCGGCAGGACACTGAATGGGGGTCTCAATGGATCGTTATGGACTTTGGGCATCCCTTGTATAACCAGCACAAGTAAAGCCTCTAAAACCACATTTTTGTATTATTATTTATTTATTTAACATTTGTTTACTAGGAAAGTCCGACTTGGAACAAAGCCAATTTTCAGCGGAGGCCCAGACAGAAATGCTCCAGACACATCTTTGTAACATGGGAGGAAACCGGTGGACCTGGTGGAAACCCACACAAATGCGGGAAGGACATACAGACTTTGCACAGAAGGCACCCCGGCCGAGAATCGAACCAGAAAACCTTTTGCTATGAGGCGACAATGCTACCACTGCATCGTCTAATTAAACAGATCTTTAGAAACAGTTTGTGTGTTAAGACAACCCAACAATGTGTTCATGATATTATTATACATGTATTCTATATCTGCAGCACTGATAACTATGTATGTATTCAAATCACCCAGCATTTGTTTCATAGATTCAAAATGGTAATCTCTATTCATGACCACCACAGAGCCCCTCTTGTCTGCAGTTTGTATAACAATACTCTTATTGGTCCTCAAATCATCCAGGGCTGCTCTCTCAAAAACTGATAAGTTATAAAATCTACATTTTCTACTACTGTCATAGAATAACTCATAAATATCATGTTCATATTTTCTAACAAACAACTCTGCAATGTGATGATTCTGTGGAAAAAATGCACTAGGCTTCTTAAAAATATTATCAATGGCATCCATGGCAATATTATCATTATAGTACATAATTCTCAACATCAAAGTCCTGATTTATAATTTCAAGTCCATAAAACAATCAACCAAGTCCACAGATTGAGAAGGTATAAAATTCAAGCCCCTTTTCAGGACACTAAGTTCATGAGTAGACAACTGTCTATCTGAGAGATTCCACACTAAGGTATATCTCTCGCTGTCCACGTTTTCTTTATACTGGGATACCCCCCCTTGTCCCCTGGTTGTTTCCTCTTCTTTTTCCTTCCCCAACTCCTGGATCTCTCTGATGAGGCACTCTGTCCTTGCCTGACAGAGTATGGGAACTCCGGAAAAACCTTTGGTCTTAGACCCATCTCAAACCTTCGCTTAACTGCAGTATCTTTCAACTGTACATCACCATGTGTGTTGACAGTTTCACACTCCCATCCTCTCTCCTCATAGGGTATTGTATGCAGACTCATTCTGTCTAATAGGTTCATTGTCTATAGGCACAATCTGTGCTACCTCAGCTGCCACAGTAGTGTCCACTTCTTCTATTGTTTTGTTGACACCAACCTTACTGCTGTCATTCTGCCATTTTATCATCCAATATGATGTAGTGTTACAATTGCCTATGAATTAACAGATGTGAGGATTTCTATATAGAAAGGGCATGATATAGTTGTTTGTGAAGGTTTTTGTATATGCATTTGTGCCTGAGTCATTAACTGTTGCATCCAATTTGAGATTTTATTATACAGGAATTTATTGTTTTTAATATATGGTTATTTTAACATTTATTTGAGCTATTTTTGTAGGTTGTTGCTACTGTTTCTTTAAATGCTTGAGCTACATTATCAATTGGAAGTATCCTATTGGCTGGTCAAGTTTTGTTTTTATTTAAGTACTATTTTGTATAGCTAATAGTCTGGGTTTCTGCGGTGGCATGGCGGTAGCATTGTTACCCCACAGCAAGAGGTTCTCCCGTTCGATTCTCGGCTTGGCTTGGGAGTGCCTTCTGTGTGTAGACTGCATGTCCTCCCCGTGGTTGGGTAGCGTTCGAAAGACATGCGTGCGTAAATGGGCGTTCCTTCGTTGAAGGATGGGCATCGAGCTGGCACCTCGGTGTTTCGTAAAAATCTACTGCCAATCATTAGCGGACTGGAGTTCCGCTGTGGTGACCCCTTAATCCGAAAGACAAACAACAACAACAATAGTTTTTAGAGTCCGAAGAAGCAAACAGGGTTCATGAAAGCACTTACTCAAGTAAATTATACTAAGTTGTATTGGCCATGCTTTGGTGCAGTTTTCTTTTTTGGTACAGAAGTTAGAGGCTGGTGAGAGGGTCACTCATCTGAGAATAGGGCAAGAGGAAATGGAAGCAAGAGAAAGAAAAACAGGGGCCATGGTTGCAGAGCTAAAACAAGTACAGTTAGAGGCAGCATGCAGAAGTAAAGGGTAAGAGAAGGAGAAGGAGGAAAAAAAGGGGTTTCAAGTCACACTGGAACAGCCCTGGCTAGCCCATGAAGGATCAGTCACCACTCAAAAACAAAAAGAATGTGAAGAAAACTATATGTCCTGATGAAGCTCCTTGGGAATGTGTCATTGGAGAAGAGACAACAGAAAGAGTCATGAAGACTCAGAAAAGATAAAGGGGGATCAGTCCAGGAGACTGAGAGAACTAATCAAGAATTGGGTCAGAAAGGAGATGTAGCAGATGGACCCTGTTAGAGAGATGTACTTAAGTGGTTAGAAGATTTTTTGAGACTGAGGAATGGAAAGAGGCTTGTTATCTGTAATAGATTTGCTTACAATTTCACTTTATTTTGTGATTTTTTTCTGCATGTGTGCGAGTCTTCATTTCCTTATTGTAATCATAGGGATGAAGGTCAAAAGGATGGAATTAAATGGTATCAGATATGAAGACTGTAACTAGTGGTGAGAGGAAAAGGATGTCACAGGTAGGATGGTAAGAAGTAGTAATGAGCTGCCTATTAACTGGAGTAAACCACAAGTAAAAGTAAAGTGTTCTCAAACTCTTGGATGGGGGTAAATGATATTCTCAATTTTGAGATAACATTAATCAATTTTGATATGTGTGAATAGGACTGTGAGCCTAAAGGCTGCATTCAGATAAACTAAAAAGGGCCTTGGACTTTCTATAGGAATGACATGGGAACAAGACAAACAAATCATCTGATTAGGGATTGAGCTGCTTTGTGACAAATGTAAGATATGCTAAGTGTTTTGAAGATTAAATGTGGGTGTTCAGATCTGAAACTTATAAATTCAATTTATAGGAATGCTCAGGAAAAGAAAGGGGAGTAGGGTCCACAGTTTATCTAACTGGATGTAAATCAAACAGAGGATTGTTTGGGGGAAGGTAGTAATTTATTTTAATCACATGTTAAATAATTGTTGGACACTAATATAGTATGTGTCCCTGCATCATTAAATTTGTTCAACAGGCAGATAGAGTTGACGAAGGAAAATTTTAGATATAGAGCTAAATTTGTTCACTTTAATATAGATAACATTTTTTTAATACAATAGTTTTGCAAGAGAATGTTATAGCTAAAGTATTGGCATAGAAATGTAAAGTGTTGTAATGTCTGAAAATAATGTTAAGCATTAGGTTGGGTGGATAAAGTACAGATGTGTAAGCAAACTTACCATAACAATAGATGTTTGAATGATCACTGCCACACTAGTATAAGCTATATGGGTTATATCCTGTATGGGTATAACAGCCAGCCAATTTCCAAAGCTTCAGAACACGTTTTACACACCCAAGCCAACAGTCAGCTCGAACTGAGCAAACTAAAAAGACATGTTTGGGTGCCAAGCCCTTCAGAGTTTATATGCCAATAAAGAGAGGGAGAGAGGCTGAGCTCTAAAAGGACAATGCTAGAAACAAGAAAAAATAAATGTCCACACCCTGGCATAAACAACAGACCAGAAAGCAAGGGGGATGGAGGGAGGGAGTGGCTACTTCAGCAATGATCATTACAAATCTACTGTTATGGTAAGTTTACTTACACAACCGTAGTATATTCAACATATTGATCACTGCTTTAACTACATGGGTAGATTACCCAAGCTTAGTACATTTAGAAAGTGGAAGAAGGGTCCAGGAACCCCTGGATAATGGTCCTAGCAAAGCCTAATTTAGACCTTGAGAAGGAATCAAGTATGTAATGCTTTGTAGAAGTATGTACAGAAGACCATATTGCTGCTTCTAGAATACGTCTAGAATACAAACATTTCCAAAAAGCCATACATGAAGCCAAGGTCCTGGAAGGGTGGGCCTGACACTGCCTGGAGGAGTTTTTGTTATGCTGAGTATAAAAAATGTATTAGCCTTAGACAACCATTTGGAATAGTCTGCTTTGACAAAGGGTGTCTCTTCTTAACTTTACAAGAAATGAATAACTGATCCAAAGATCTGAAAGATTAATTTCTGTCAAGATTGTACCTTAGTTGTCTGTGGATATCCATGGTATGGAGTATCCTCTCTCACTTTTGGGTTCAGGAAAGAAAATGGGGAGATGGATAGTTTGGCTTGATGTAAACTTGGATACTACGTAAGGCATGAAAGGAGGATTGGTTCTCAACGAAACCCTGACCACATGGAAAATGAGATAAGGTTAACTCACCATAAGAACTTGCAACTTGCAACTCATGTCCTTCTTGCAGAGGTCAGAGAAATCAGTAAAACTGTTTTCCATGTTAAGAACCTCAAGTCAGCCAGGTTAGCTGGTTCAGATGGAGCAGGAAATGTTATACTACTAATATGTATAATGTATGCAAGTGATTTAGTTCTAATAACAAAAAAAAAATCAAGGAATGGATAAGTGAAGTTGTAGTAAGGATCAAAAAGCTGTTACAAAAAGCTGACCAGCAGTAAAACAAAATGAAGTTTAAGGGATTTGTTGAGATAAAAAATAAATAAATAAATGGAGATCCTAAGGAGGGGGGCATTGGTTTTCTTGGAGGTCTGTTGTACAAAATCTCTTTCAAGAATATTTTGACATTATAATGCATTGAAAGAAGGAGATCCATGGGCAGACATGATGAAATGGCTAACAAATGAATCTTGATAGAGGAATAAGAAAGACCATAGGACAGTAACTCATACAAATATTGTAGAACCAGAAAGCATCTAGCCCTGAATGGGTGCTGGTTATGACATTGGCACTACCTAAAAAGCCTTTTCCATTTAGTAATATATGATTTTTTTGTAGCAAGCTATCTTGCTTCCATTAGTACCTGCTGCTCATCCTCAGTAAACAGATGCCTAAATGGAATTAAGGCCCTATCATCCAGGAAGTCAACTGAAATTAAACACCTCTATTCTTGTATGAGTACATCCGGTCTATTTGTAAGCTTGTGGTAACTGGCCTGGCCATTTTCAAATGAAAAAAGAACCACAGATGCGGGGGTTAGAAGGGAGTCACCACAGTGATCTTGGGGGATTCCTTCTGAATCTTAAGAAGTACCATGAATATTAGTAAAAAGGGTAGAAAAGCATGCAGGAAAATTTCTGTCCAAGGAAAACAAAAGAAAAGGCATCCATCTTCCCCGGCCTTCTTAGATGGAGTCTTGGAATGGAATCTTGCCCGTTGATTTTTCAGAGAGAAAGCAGAGGTCTAATTGTGGATCAAATCTTGGACGATCCCTGATCTAATTTCCATTCATGAGGGTGTGCTCTGGTCCTGCTCAGTTGTCTGCCACACCATTTTGTTCTGATGGAATGTAGGATGCCTGTTGAGTGAGATTATGTAAGCTAACATGGCTAGTCTGCAAAGGGGGTGCAACCGAGTCCCCTTTGCTTGTTGATGTACAACATGACTGTGGTATTGTCTATAACCACTTGAAGAGGTCCCGAGGACAAAAGATGGTTTAGAAAGTTGAGTGCCTTGATCAGGGCAAGTATCTCCTTGATGTTTATGTCCTTGCATCTGTCCTTGTTGTCCCCCCCTGGGCATTTTTGTCCCTCCTGAAACAGCTCCCCAAGAGAGGTCTGAAGTGCCTGTGGTGACTGATTGCTTTGGAGAAGGGCTGGAGAATGAAAGGCCTGGATTTAAAGATATCTGTTGTTTTCACCAAAAGATTTCTCTGGTATTTAAAACGATAAAGGGTGTTGATACTGGGACCAAAGAATTTTCAGATTCCTATGTATCTTTACCATGTGGAGTCTTGTACAAGTCCCATGAGAATCACAGATGCAATGACACCAAAAATCCTGAGGTATTCCCTTGCAGTGACCAAAATTTGAGTGGAAAACCTAAGAAATAGATCTAGAGAAAAGTCTATGTTTCCTGTGGAAGAAAAGTTGTTTGAACTAAGGTGTCTAGCTGATATCCCAGGAACACAATCCTGTGTGAAGGCAGGATTTCCAGTAGCAAGTAAACACAACCAGTCCACAGAAGTTACTTTTTTTACAGAAAAAATAGAGTAAAAAAAAAAACACTTAAAAACACTAAGCCAGCCCCACAAAAATAAAATCAACACAATTTCTCCCCAGAAAAAAAAATATTTTCAGTTACTCTGCACCACTTTTAAACTAACAGGAAAAATGAGCACTCCATTTAAAAGTAAATTACAGGCTTGAGACAGTTCATTAAAACATAACACTCCTGGTTTTAAAATAACTTTCCTGAAGAGGAAAGTAATAAAACATCAAGAAAATTGAGAAAATGAAAGTTTTCCCCCAAAGGAAACATATCTGCCCAGCGAAGGAAGGCATAAGTCAACTGTTGATCCCTGAACACCTCAGAGGAGCAGACTCTTCAGTGGCAATAAAGCTCTGAAGAATTTCACACCCAAACTTGTCTTTTAGTCAGCTCAGCTCAAGGTGCCTGACAGTTTAGGTGCATGGATGGTGCCCTGAAGCTATGGAAGCTGGCTGGCTGTTACATACTTGGCAGGATAGGCTACTGCAGCAGTGATCAATATGATAAACATTAGCATTGTCTTTTTTTTTTCTCTGTTCTGTTTACTTTGCAAGATTGACTTACTGAAATGGTTGTATTGTTTGTTACAATTCTTTAATAACTGTGACTTCTACATTAAAAATATTAACTTGTTTCTGTGCTATAGCATTTATTGTAAGCACTTCTGTTGCAACAGCATTAATAGTGGCAGACATTCCTTTCTGGACTGAATAATATTTGTTGAGCATTTGTTGTCAAGCCTTATCTGGTGAATTTGTATTGCAGGTTCCTTTTGGTCCATACCACCTTCAAAACTTGTTCAATAGTAAAGTAGAAGAGAAATTGAATGATTATTGCCTGGAAGTGGCTCAAGGGTTGGGTGAACAAAGGACTAAGGCACAGTGTGTCATTTTGATATCTAACTGCTTGGAGGTACACTAGCTCAACAATGAAGGAAACCAAGTATGTAGAAAAGAGACTGGACATCCCCATGTTCTCCAGCCTCAAGAAAGAAAACTGAAAATTACTGCAATGGACAAGATATTTTTTATTACATATTTGCTGCAGAAGTTCAGCAGGCTGTTTTAGTATAGATTCAATATGCAAAGGTAAGTACTAGGCTAGCTGCCCTTCTGGGCCATTTTAAACCTCACCAACTTCCCAAAGGTGAGAATTAAACCCTGTACCTTCTGTTTGTGAGGTAAACACCTTAACTGTTGTATTGACCTTCCTCCAGTGTGATTCTCGACTTTTACTAAATGCTTGTTGTAATCTGGAATGCTAGCCTCCATAATGTCAATTTTTGTAGTGACCTTAGTAAGAATTAATTTCAGGATGCAAAACCTTGCAACCTGTCAATAACTGCCTTTGTCAAGGCACCGATATCCCTTTCTGCAGGTAGAGAGGAAATATCCTGTGTAACTTAATCCTTTTTAGACTGGCATAGCTCCAATGTACTTCCCACCATTAGGTTATCACATTCAACAGCAGAGAGCTTCAGCCATTTATTTTACATGCTTGCAGTTTAATGAGGTTGGACTGAAAGTGTTTTCCTATATGAGATAGGCATCACCATTCTGTACTTTGCAGTTGAATAAAAAGGTTGTTCGTATTTAAAATCACAACTACAATGGAAGGTAGAGCACAGTAAGAAAATGCAGCTGCTTATATCTAGGCTGCACATGCCAGGAAGTCAGTCATTTTAGTGACTGCATCATATGCAACAAATTCATATTTTAAAATACCCAGCTGTCAGAAGTACACTGAATAAGTACAGAAATGCAAAGTGAAATTGTGTCTCACCCTGAAAATGAAAAAGAATAGTATTGCAAAAATTCTGCATAGCTACAGAAAAAAAATTAAAGTTATGGACTGACCATATCTCTGCATCTGTGTTGTCCATTTTCATTATTCCTCAATGTATGGGTTACAGATCTGACCTTGGATCCAACTTGGCTGCCTATCACAGATTTAAGTATCCAACTCTCAAGCTCCTTTTTCTATCCATAATACCCCAGCCATCCTACTATACCTCAGATCCAGTTTGCTGCCTTATAGATCCTAAGATAGAATAGGAAGAAGGAAATAACAGTAAAGCTAGGCCTCAAATCTGGAACAAAAAGTTTCAAAATATCCATAAGATCACCGCAGAAGATGAAAGGAAGAGGGAAGGAGGGTGGGGAGCTGAGAAGCAATGAAAATGGACAACAGAGATGCATATGTATGGTGAGTACAAAACTTTAATATCAGATGTTGTCCTTTTCATTCTTCTTCAATGTATGGGAGAGAGTCCCCAGCTATGTGAATCTTTTGTGGTCCTCATGGAAGGATATTCTAAAGAACTACTGAACCAAAAACAGATCTGCTGATAGAGGTCAAATCTAGGTTGTAATGAGCAATAAAGGTATGAGCATTAGACCAGGTAGCTGCTGCACAGATGTCATGAATGGAAGTTCTAGACTAAAAGGCAGAAGAAGTGGCCATGGATCTAGCTGAGTGTGCCTTAGGAGGCTTTAATAGGGAGAGGCTCTGGTGAGTATATGCAAAAGAAATGCAATCGGTAATACATTTGGCCAGGGTAACTTTAGAAACTGGTTTTCCCAGTCTGTTCAGAGAGAAAGAAACAAACAACTGATCTGATTTCCTGAAATTTTTTTGTCCTGTGTAGATAGAAACATAGTTGTCTATGTATATCTAAAAGATGTAGCATGTACTCACCCTTATTTGAAAAATTAGGGAAGAAAACAGGCAAATGAATTGTTTGATTGATATTTGATTCATAGGCTATTTTTGGTAAGAAGGAAGGGTTGGTTCATGAGGTTACTCTTTCTTTGTGAAAAACAATGTAAGGGGATTTGGATGATAGAGCCTGGAGTTCTGAAATCTCTTCACAGATGTAATTGCTAGTAGAAATGCTATTTTCCAAGACAAACCATTTTAAATCAGTTTTGGCAGAAGGCTCAACAGGTTAAGTACAAATGTCATATCCCAAAAAGGAGATGGATCCTTCACTGATGGCCTTAGTAAGATGGTGCCTTTTAGAAAAGCCTTGCACAATTTGGAAGAAGCTACAGAGGAAGCTTTTTCTCCTGAATGAAAATTTGATATGGCTGCTAACTGTACTTTGATTGGGGAGAAACTAGCACCTTCCAGAAAAATAGAGGCTAAGAATTCTAAAATTGGAGACATAGGAGCAGTAAAAGGGTCAAGTTCCTTCTCAAGAGCCCACATTGAAAATATTTTCCATTTACTTTTGCAGATCTTCCTGGTAGAGGCTTTCTGAGAAGATAAAAGTATGTATTGAACTAGGGAGGAAAGCCTGGGCTGCCTAGTTATTAATGGAATTACATAAACCATGTGGTTGGTGGTAGGCCTGGGCTATTGGGATGTTTCATCACTGAGGATTGTGAAAGAAGGTCTGGACTGGGGTCCAGTATCCATGCAGGATAACAAAGATGAGACCAAAGGAAGGGGAACCACACTCGGCAAGGCCAGAAGAAGGCAATGGGGATAACTGAGCTCTTCAACTGATGTGCTTTCTGTAAGAATTTTGGTATCAGAGGTAATGGGGGATAAGCATAAAAGAGACCAGAGGGCCAAATGTAAAATAGAGCACCTCTCAGTGACTCCCCTGAGTAGGAATTAGAGCAAAATGCCTGCTGCACTTGTTGATGTGGGGGGGGGATGTAAAGAGATCACAGTAAGGATGGCCCCAACAATGAAAAATCTTATCTGGCATTGACTGATTGAGAGACCACACATGAGTTAACAAAATGGACCTGCTGAATTTGTCCACTAGTACAATGGATTTCCCAGGAATGTGCACTGACACTAGAAAGTGGCTGAAGGAGATCGCCCACTGCCACACCCTCATTACCTCTTGGCAAAGGGAGTAGGAATGGGTTCCTTTTTGTTTGTTGATGGCTCAATGATCTGATGGGAGATGGAGCTAGAATTACCTCCATTTGAATCTGAGCTCTGAGGAATTTTCTCATCATCCAATCCATGTCAGACTTGGAAAGACTTCTGGAGGAGCTAATGGAACAGGTAGTGGACTGTGGTCTCAATTCTCTCCTCAGAGTCATTTAAAGAAAAGAGGAATGGAGCTGAGGAGATACTTGATCAACTGTGAACACGGATGAGTGAGTTTGAGGAGATTTTGATAAAGTAATGGTGGGATCCAAGGTTTTTGGATCTGAGAGCTATTTGGGAGATTTTACCAGTATGACAGTCAGATCTGAGGATTTAGGATCCAATGGTTTTCTTTTAGAACCCAAAGAAGCCATATCTGAAGTTGTTAAGTTCTTCTGAGGATC
The DNA here is from genome assembly GCF_019279795.1 of Protopterus annectens. Lineage (NCBI taxonomy): Eukaryota > Metazoa > Chordata > Ceratodontiformes > Protopteridae > Protopterus > Protopterus annectens. The sequence continues at coordinate 220,553,533 of NC_056748.1, forward strand.
CAGTGAAGCCACAGTGGAAGAAGAGGTCTTCAGAGATTGGGTAGGGGATCTCCTTCAAGACTCTGAAGAAGTTTTAAAATGTTTACCAGGGAGTTGAGCCCCTGACAATGCTTGGAAAGATGAATGCAAAAATACCTTAAGTACCAGTTTGTTTCTTCTATCATAAATTGTTCTAGCGTTAAACATGGCACAAATACAGCAATCAGTAGATAGGTGTGCCACTCCTAAATAATAAATGCACTCCCTGTGGGCATCAGAATTTGGAATTTTGTGCCCACAGGAAGTGCATTTTTTAAAGCCATTTCATTTCTTGGCCATGACTAACAAGAAATGACAGAGGTAAAATAGATAACTTTTTTTTTTTTCTTAGACAGAAAAAAAAATACCAGCAATGGTAGGAAGAGTACCCTACAAACTAGTTAAGCATAGAGGAAGGATAGAAGGAAAATACAGAATATAAGTTTACTAAAGTAAAAACTGCTCACAAAATTCACAAAAGCCTAATGACAAACTCTTGAGAGAGGACCCATTTCATGCAAGATGGTGACAAACGAGATTTGAGGTATTGTAGGATGGCTTGGGCATTATGGGTAGAGGGAGAAGCTCGAGAGTTGGATCCGTAAGTCTGTGATATAGACCCCAGACAGACCTGAGGTTGGATCCATAACCCATACATTGAGGAAGAATGAAAAGAATAACATCAGATCAGTAAAACAATACTGAATTTAAATTATATGAAAGCATCACTTCCTGATGCTACAGATCAGTTCTAGCCAAAAAGTTGGAAATGAGCCATAACATTTAAACTGCCTTTATTCAAGTCTCTGGGTTTTATATGCACAAATATATCAGATAAATTTAAAACAGTTTAGGTAAGCTTTTCACTGTCATGTTATCACAGACCAATTCCTGCCAAAAAAATCGAAAAACAGGCCATAAAGTTCAAAATGTCTTTATTTGTGCCCCCAGAGTTGATACTCATAAATACACAAGAATAATTTAGAACACTTTTTATAAGCTTTTGCACTGTGATATGTGAGAACTTCACACTTCTTAAGACAGAAGTGGCAAACTTCATGACACCCATGCAGACGGACAATAGAGGTATGACTGCCGAATCCTACACAAATGCACTTTATAAGCACTTACACGAGTGCATGGATCATGCTATCCCTAATAGAACCAAGATGTTATCTTCCAAAAAAAGGAAGCCAATCTGGTGGTCCTCTGCCATAAACAAACTCTACAACAGAAGAAAGAAACTGTTGCACAAAAAGAGTAAAATCCCATGACTGGAGGAACTCCCTGGTCAACCTCAGTAAGAAGCTGAGATCCCTCATAAAATCCTCCAAAGCTAGTTACGAAAACAAAATTGCCACTGACTCTAAAGACAACCACAAAGCATTCTATAGCTATGTCAAGAATCTCAATGGGAACACTCAGATCTGATCTGAGTTACAGCACAATGGCACTAAATATACAGCACCAACTGATATTGCCAACATCCTAGCAGATAAGTTCAGTGCTAACTTTACCCCCCTCTCACCCCCTAGAGGGCCCATCTCTATACCGGAAGAATGCAAAGTTCCTATAATCACGGCTGCACAGGTAAACACACTGTCCAAAGCCAAGAACACAGCATCCATGGGACCTGACAATATCCCAGGCTGCGTTCTACACGAACTACAGAATGAACTGGCACCCTACCTAAGTATCATGTTCAATCATAGCCTCACCTCAGGCTTTGTACCCACTGAATGGCGCACCGTGACAGTTATCCCACTCCACAAAGGGGGAACCACGACGGACCCCGGGAACTACCGCCCCATTAGCCTGACGAGCCTGGTCTGCAAGACCATGGAACGTATCATCATGGAACTCCTAAACAAAGACATTAGTAATCTCCAAACTATGGACCCTACCCAGTTTGGATTTGTAAAAGGCAGATCATGTCTCCTAAACCTGATTGACTTCTTTGAAGCAGTCACCAAAGCCATAGATGAGGGTAAAATGGTTCACACAGCTTATCTAGATCTCGCCAAGGCTTTCGACACCATCCCCCACTCTGGAATTATAGATAAGCTCACTAAACTTGGTATAAATCCCTATGTCACAAGATGGGTTGCCAACTGGCTCACGGACAGAACCCACACTGTGAAAGTAGCGGATTCCAAATCCGACTTCACACCAGTGACAAGTGGAGTACCACAGGGTTCAGTCCTGGGTCCTCTCCTGTTTGGTATCGAATTCTCTGAAGTGCAGGTGAACACAGAAGGTCTTTGGCTAACAAAGTTTGCAGATGACTGCAAACTAGGAGCCATAATTGAAACTCCTAACGATGTGGACAAACTACAAAAGGGCCTCACTGAGACAGATACCTGGTGTCAAAGCCATGGCCTGAAGCTCAATGCCAAAAAGTGTATTGTCATCCCTTTTGGTAAAAACTCTGTATCCATTAACTACCACATAGCTGGTAGTCTACTTAATGCCGAAAATGTGATGAGACCTTGGGACACAGGTGGACAGTAGTCTCTCCTTTGATAATCACATTGCCACAGTGGTCAGGAAATCCTTCTACGTGGCTCATCTCATCACAAAAGGATTCTCATCCAGAAAAAAAGATGTCATTGTTCCCCTCTACTCATCACTCATTAGACCCATTATAGAGTACAACGCCCCTTTTGGTATGTACCTCACAAGACATCTACAACAACTGGAAAGACAACAGAAATACCTCACAAAGAGGATTACTGGCCTCAAACAGATGCCCTACGCAGACAGTCTCAAAAAACTACAGCTTTACTCCATAGCATATCGCCTACTCAGGGGCGATCTCTGCCCAACATACAAAGCTATGTCAAACCCAGAGCTGTTGGACATGCTCCACTTAAAGAAATCCCAATCCCTCCGAGCTACATGCTCTAGGGACCTAAACCTTGTCACCACAATAAACAGAACATGCTGGAGGGATAGATTCCTGTCCCAGAGACTTCCCATACTCTGGAACAGACTACCTATGTCAAACAGAGCTCCTCATTAGCACTCTTCAAAAAAAATCTTGATTGGATGGGAAATGGGAAATTCACCCCAGGGATCACTTCTGTGGCTCTGCTCGACAGGGGCACAGGAAAATAATTTTCTTGGGTGGCGAAAGCCAGGGTACATTTTTTGGCTAGGCTTATATAGGCCCTAGGGCCAATAGCCTAGTACCTACCTATGAATCTATGAACTATGAACCTATAGAGTATTATATATGACTAAGCTGAATAAACTTACACTTACTGCTTATTTAATCTACAGACCTTCTAACAGAAGGAGAGTTTGAATGAAATTCCATCACTAGTCAACTATAGTTGTGGACCTGCTAGAGAGCTCCTCCACTGTGATGTATTCTCATTAGATTCCAGTAGTTGTAATAACCATTCTGTTAGAAGACTTCAAAGTAAAATATTATATTACCAGGGTAAAGCTTTCAGTAACTTGAAACTGAAAAGCAGCACACCCTAATGTACAATGCAGGTGCAACAGTTAACATACGTAAACTAAAAATCATAAGGTTCTAACTGGCTAAGATGCTTTAGGACACTGTTAACAATAATAACTAATACTACAGAATTACGCAATCTTTCTTCTAAAATACGGTTTTGTCAAAGCTAATTGGGGGGGGTAAAGTAAACTGATCATCATATCCTGACTTCTTTTGTCAGCTATAGTGCCTTAAGTGCTCAACATTAAAAAAAAAAAAAACAGAAACAAATATTGTATTATTAATCAAAATGTTCTGGCACTGACTATGCAAGTGATAGTCTGATGTATGACCCTTTATTCAAAAAAAAATAAGACTGTTGAATTTTCTGTAATGCTTCATTATTAAATATATGCATAGAAATATATAAATGCATGTGCATTCATGTACTGTGTACAGGTGTGCACATTTTGAGAGTGTGTTTGTGCCATCATATTATGGAAGAACAGGATTTCAACGTCTCTGCTGTGTTGTCAACTATCAAGAACATGTGACAACATACCATTGTGTTTTTTATATCTGCAGACTGGAGCACCTTCACAACAAATTAAATCAGTTCTATGAATTGTCAAACATTATTAAAGATAATATTCATTATAGCCAATGTTTAAAAAATGTAGAAAGTTAAAATATCTCTACTAAAGCAAAACAATCTCAGAAAGTTAAAAATACCTCTAGGTGAGCAAAATAAATGTCTAAAATGCATTCCTAACCCCTAACATTTTATAGTGAAGTGTTCTGCTTAATGGCAAATATTGAGTTTGTATCTAAATGTAACAAAAGTAGAATATAAGTATGTTCATTGTCTTAATTTTTAAGATGGGTATCAGCTGGAGCAACAATGGCATCAAAGAAAAGGTAAAAAATGTTCATAATCAACACAGTGGAATCCAATGGAACAGATTTCAGTAAACTGTAATGAAAGAAAAGAACAATTGCATTGTTCTTAATCTGTTGTACTTTAACACTTTTGAGGAGAAAACAGTAGGTCCTACAAGTTGTGAACAGTTTCTTAATACCAGATAGATACATAGAAGAAATTTATTTAGACTACAATAATAAAAGTAACAGAGGGGAATTAGATGTGAGTAACATTTCAGGCTGCAATTTTAGGAACATGTTTGAAATTGAACCCTCCTCCTGTGATATGTGAGCCATCTGTTCTCTGTGGCTGAATAAGAGACTGCCCCACTTGTGCAAGAGCTCTTTCCTTCTCCCTGCAGAGAAAAATATGAAGACAGGAATTATAATTAGCTTACAACTGTTAAGCTTTGTTAATAGACATTCCCACACCATATGCATTTCCTCAGGCAACAAATAATGAGAAAACCCCTATTTTATTGTATTTTATTTTTCACTTTTCATTTTGCACCTCTTTCGGCTGGGGTGTCTTCTGTGCGGAGTCTGCATGTCCTCCCTGTGGGTTTCCTCCGGGTGCTCCGGTTTCCTCCCACATTCCAAAGACATGCTGCAGGTGGATTGGACACTCTAATTTGACCCTAGGTGTGAGTGTGTGCATGTGTGTGCCTTCTGTGGAAGGTTGGGCGCTGGGCTGGCAACTCGACACCATAAAACTCCACTGCCAATCATGAGCGGACAGGTGATCCGCTGTGACGACCCCTAACCGGGAAAAGCTGAAAGAAGAAGAAGAAGATTTTGTACCTCTTTGTTCTCCCTTCAGTATAGTGATCACTCACCTCATTTGCTTCATATAATCACTCTGACCATCAGCTTTCTTGCCACTTTCTTCTGTAATGCTGATTAATGTCAAGTGTTCAAATAAAATGCATTTGACAAAGACATTAATGGCTTAAGGCTATGTCACTGGATTCTCAATGTATTCAGATATATACTAAAGGCTATTAGAGTGGAAACCACTGCTTACTGTATTAATGGTACTTCTATGGTGGAGGTCTCACATTATAGCACTACACATAGCTTTCCACAATCCTTCTATGGAGTGGTAAGAAAAACACAGTACCAGTTGATCTAGAATGCATCAGCTCGAGGAGTCTAAACAATACAGAATTCTGGATGCTGAGATTATAGACCCACCAAGTTCCATTATAGTGGAAGTAATGGGTGCATGAACAATCTTCAGCTTTTACACAACTGAAATGTAGAACCATGATTACATAGCAATGGCACATTTTTACTGCACTCTGTGTTAAAGCCAATGTAAGTAACTTGAAACTGTGTGCTTCACTAAAGCTAGAACAATAGGGGTAAATAAATGCAGGTTGAGCTTATGCTTTACACTTACAAAGTTACTTCTGGCTGAAATGCTGGAGCTTGTAGCTGCAATATAATCACCTATTCTTAAACAAAACACGCACCACTTCAATTCCCATAACAAAAAAACGCTAGGTAGTATTCATAGTCATTATGCATGTATACAACTGCTATATGTCCTATGCATGTGTAACCACTGAAATGTCACAGAGAATCATGACTGTATAATGAGATTTGAAAGAGAAGATGTATGCAACTGCTGCCTGTATCATATGACAATAAGATTTATTTCTCGCCTTTTGAGATTCAGAGTCACATTTTGTTAAGCATATGCACATTGCTCACATATGTTACTTAAAGTAGTCACTTTGCAATCAGTGAAGATGTTAGGTTTTGTTGATAGTGTTGCAGTATCCTGTTCTGAGCTGCTTGCTTTTGTTGTACAACAATTTGGTGCACAAAACCATACTCAACTGCCCTGTAAGAAGGCATACAGACAAAGGGTGACTCATTGCAACTTTGAGAAGCACAAGCTGCTTGGTTGGTTTAGAGTGGGCAGAGCTTTAATGAACTTGTATGGCCCATAAACTAGAACTGGAGTATGCTTGGCCTTTGGATACCAAGGTATGTATATCTATCACTATACTTGCCACGCAGACCTTTTAGAAACAGACTGGGGATACACTGATATGTCATGGGCCTCTGCCTCAAGGATGCTGCAAAAGTTCCTCAATATACTCCCAGTCCATGAGGATGACCATGTTTATTTCTCAGTGTCACCAAAGCACTGAGACACTACCATGCACGCCTTCTATAAAATGGCAGACTTCAATGAGCTGCTTGATGCAATAGATTGCACCCTTGTGGCTATCAGGCCTCCACTTGGACCATGGAGAGAGAGAGGTACCACAATAGAAAGAATTACCATTTCATCAACTGCCAGGTAGTCTGATGCACATGATTGTATCACAAACGTATCAGCCTAGTATCCTGGCAGTATCCATGATTCCCACATATGGCACACAAATTCAATGCACTGCCACTTTCTGCACAGTAGGATACTGTAAGGATGCCTATTTATTAAGCACACCCTAAATAAATGTGTTCCCTATGCTATTTCTCAATATAGTGACTAAGGTTTCAATGACTAGCCACCTCATTTTCATGTTTTCTCTCCTGATTATGATTTTTCAGGTGATACAGATTACCTATCTGAGTGTATCCTAATGATATCAGTCAATATCCTGGAGGGAGCTGCAGAAGACAGTTTTAATATTGCACTGTGCCAGGCACAGATAGTCATTGAGCTAGTGTTCAGTCTGCTGAGAGCCTTTTTCCACTGCTTAAATGAGTCTAGGGGCATTTCATTATGACCCTGATACTGCATGCAGAATGCTGATTGCTTGTTGCATGCTGCATAACATCATTCTGTGTAAGCCTGGTAAACAACTATCATAACCAGTGATCAGTAATGCTAGTGCAGGCCTCTCTATCCTTTGTTACATGAGTTACGATAGTGACAGTGGTCATCTAACAGCAGCAGCCCAGCATCCCCATCAGGCAGGCACATGAATGGTTCATGGCAGTGCAGGTGAAGAATTGGCATGTAGTCCACAACTACAGGCCATAAGATTCACTAAATGACAATGTAAAGTCACAAGGATAATATTTGGTGCATGCAGTGTTACCGGTGGTGTATGCCAAGTACTGCATTGTCGACTCACTCTGTGGATCAGACCTTTCTCCATACGCCTTACAGAAATGTATGGTTAATACGGTCACAGCCATCATGATCTGTACAGTGATCTGTGGACAGAGGCACAAGTACTAGGTATAACAGCAGGGCAGAGGGGAGGTGTTGTGAAATATAGTATAGACCCACACAATGTTTTTTCTATTCATATGTAGGCTTAAAAAGTAATGCTGCGATGCGCTCATACTGAAGATGTTATGAATTGTTACTCTGATATTGTTGTAGCAATCTCTTAAGATGTTGGTTTTATGATGTATTTTCCATTTCTTATTTGTATGATGAAGAGACTTACTAGATCTCAGCGATGCCCTTGACACAACCAGACAGTGCTGTCTGACCTAGATCTTGATGGAGAGGGGTTTCTACATTACATGGAAGTCTGATAATGCCTAATTGGCTGAGTTATGGGGAAGTCCACATCCATGGATGTAGTACTTTCTTTGGGTACCCGTGGTGCACAGCCCTCACATTCACCACACATACAGACCTGCCCTTAGCCACATTCATCATTGTCAGCAATGTGTGTCTGGTAAATCTTCGCTAGTGTGCAGGTAAATGCTGACATGAATGCCATGTCAGCAACTATGTTCTGCACAAGGATTATCAGTGCATTATTTCTGACCTCTGCCATTCCTGTGTATTTCTGAATTTCCTCACATGTACACTGCAGCACAATTATCATCTCTCTACCTGACTTTCAGTGGCAATAGCTTGTGCCTAAACAATGTCACAGAACAGCTGCTGCTGTAGACAAGGCTTTCTGTACTTCTACAGCCAACTATGACTGCTGTCTTTACCTGGCGCCTCTGTTGACAGGATGCTCAGTGGATAATTGAACCTCTGACATTGTCATGTCTTCTTCCAGGGGTTCAAAATGTTAAGGAGAAAGAGGTGTTGAGCTATGAGGTGATCTACTCCATCTGGTAATATTTCATCATGATACACTATGTGTGAGCCTGTGTCACTAGTTATGAAGTTATCAACCTGTTTGAGTGGAGGGGTCATGCCAGTACACTCTATGATTGTGTACCACTGTTCTTAGGCATTTTGTCTTCTACCATTCCAATTACAAAGTGTATACCTGTAAATCTTCTCAAAATATTTCCCTCTGGAAAGAGAAAAGGGGCTCAGACACTTCATGTTCACAGCAGATTTCGATTTAATGTCTTGCAATTAAGGCATGCAGGGGATACAAAAAGTAGAGCCTTAAGGCTCACTAACAATGTCAAGCACAGCACTACACAGAGCTGATAGTAAGTGATATTGCATACTCAGACCCAGGGAACTTAACCAGTTTATTAGTGGGCAAATTTACCTCTAACTTCATCCCTCCTCTCTTCCCATACAGTCCCAGATTGCATACCTGCATCTACACTCCTGCCTCAAATCTCTCAAGAATAAATCCTCAAGCATCTTTCAAGGCAAAAAAAGCAGTTATGTACTTACCATAATGTTCCATGTGAGTTGTTTATCTCGCCTTTATTCTCACTGATGGGTTCGGAGCTGATCCTCGGCTCCGACACGGCCGATAGCAAAGCTCAAGGTTTGCCAGTAGCTCGAGACCAAGCCCCTTATCCCACAATGCACTGCTGGAATTTCCTCAGATCTTGCTGCTGCAAGTATATATACCCTTTATTTATTTCTACAAGGAAGCACTTCCCGAAGGGGAAGAAGAAGTATTGAATAACCAGGATGGTACTAGCCTCTAAGTCAACTGTCAGCCAGGAGGGGGAAAGAGGGAAGGACGTGAGAATACAGGCGAGATAAACAACTCACATGGAATGTTATGGTAAGTAAATAACTTCTTTATGTGAAGTTGTTAAATCTCACCATTTATTCTCACTGATGGGTAGTATCCCTAGCACCTTCAATCTTGGGTGGCTCATGGAAGTACGTTTTTCAGTACCATGGAACCAAAGGAAGACCTGTCCCTGGAAGCCTTATCTACTTTGTAATGTGTGATAAAGGTATGAGGTTTAGACCAAGTGGCTGCAGCACAAATATTGTCAAGGGGCAATTTAGCTTGAAAGACAGAAGACGTAGAAACGGCTCTGGTAGAATGAGCCTTAGGTTTGTTTTTCAATGGCATGCTTGCATTCGCATAAACAAAGGATATACAGTCTGATAACCATTTAAATAAAGTTGTTTTAGCCACTGGATTACATTTTCTGGCCATCGAAAAGGATACAAAAAGTTGATCTGATTTTCTAATATCCTTAGTTCTGTCAAGATAAAATTTGAGCTGTCAGTGTACATCAAGTTTGTGCAGCATGTATTCCAATTTGTTAGAGTGGTTGGGAAAAAAGACTGGCAGCTCAATGACCTGATTGATATTTGTTTTGAGAGATACTCTATCAGCATGGAAAATCATGTAAGGAGGTCTAACAGATAATGCTTGGAGTTCTGACACTCTGCGGGCAGAAGTAATGGCTACCAGAAATATAGTCTTCCAGGGCAAATATTTGAGATCACAAGAAGATGCTGGTTCGAAAGGGGGGAGAATAATTTGAGACAGCATAAAATTCAAATTCCAGGGAGACTAAGGAATATTGACAGGAGGTCTCATGTGAAAGGCACCTTTAAGAAAAGCCTTAGATAACTTATGGCTCATAACATTCAACCCATCGAATCCAAGGTGGAAATTTGATATGGCGGCTAACTGGACTCGAATTTTGGCAGCTGCTGCTCCTTCTTTAAAAATCTTTATCAAAAATTCTATAATGGACGATAAAGGAGCTCAGAAAGGGTCAATTTTCTGTATATTAGGCCAAATTGAGAACCTGTTCCACTTACTGTGGTATAGTTTCCTGGTGGATGGCTTGTGAGAAGACAAAAGGATTTGTCTTGTATCATCTGAGAGTGAATGAAGCCTGGCAATTAGGGAAAGTGGATTAGCCAAGCAGTCAGTTTCAGGGACTGCATTGAAGGGTGGAGGTCCCCTGACGGGTGTAATCAGAAGGTCCGGAACTGGGTCCAGGATCCATGGATCCTCCAGTAGATGATGGTGAAGGAAGGGGAACCAAATCTGTCGAGGGCAGTAGGGAGCTATGAGGATAACTGTCTTTCCCAGTGACTGTGCTTTCTGTAAAACCTTGGGTATCAATGGAATAGGTGGGAATGCATATAGGAGACCCGGAGGCCAATCGTGTATGGGTGCATCTATCGGGGAATGTCCCGGAGGTGGTATTAGGGCAAAGTAGCTTCTGCATTTGGTATTGATGTGACTGGCAAAGAGGTCGCAGCAAGGCTGGCCCCATTTGCGGAAAATCAGATCCGCAACTCGTTGGTTGAGAGACCACTTGTGAGGCAACAGTATTGCCCTGCTTAGCTTGTCCGCTATCACATTGGATTTCCCCAGGATGTGTGTTGCTATCAGAAAACGCTGGGATGACACAGCCCATTGCCATACCCTGAGTGCTTCTTGACAAAGGGGGTAAGACTTGGTTCCGCCTTGTTTGTTCAAGTACCAGACCACTGACATGTTGTCCGTCTGAATTGCAATTGTCCCTAGAGGAAGAGAGTCTTGAAAGTACTGCAACGCCAGAATTACCACTCTCAACTCCAGAACACTGATATGCAGATGTGAATCTTGATCCGTCCATGTGCCTTGGGCAGTCTTTCCCTGAAAATGCCCCCCCCCCACCCTATCAGGGAAGTGTCCGTGGTTACACTGGCTACTGGGAGGGGAGAACAAAGGGTCTTCCGATTGTAACATGAAGAGACGTCAACCACCACTGAAGGTCTCTCTTGCAAGAATCTGTGATGAGAATCATGTAGTGCATCAGTAGCCTTTGGTAGGACCACTAAGCGAAGAGAAGCCATTGAAGGATTCACATATGCATCCTTGCGAGTAGTATAGCCAGGATTGCTGCCGCCATCAAACCTAGTACCTTCAAGACCTCTGCTGCTGTAGCTTTGGTCTTTGATGCCAGTGAGATGATGTGTTGGCAAAGAAGTGAGACTCTTTCAATTGGAAGACGTAGAGTGGTGGTTGAGGTATCTAACTCTGCTCCCATAAAAATGGTATGCTGCAATGGCAATAAGGCAGACTTTTCGAAGTTTATTGTAATGCCTAATTGATGGCAGAGTGACAGAGTATATTGTGTTGCCTGAGTCAATTGATGCCTGGTGGTAGCAGTGAGGAGCCAATCGTCTAGGTATGGAAACACCTGGAATCCTAGACACCTCAGGTGAGCCGTGACCACTGCTATGCATTTGGTGAACACCCTGGGGGCTGTAGTGAGACCAAAGGGCAGGGCTCAAAATTGGTAATGATTGGTTTTCAGCCGAAAATGCAGGTGACCCCTGGAGCATCTGTTCATCTTTATGTGATAGTACGCGTCCTTGAGATCTATGGAGCACATCCAATCACCTTTCCCTAGGAAGGGAAGAATGGACTAAAGCATGACCATTCGGAACTTCTCATTCTTTACAAATTGGTTGAGTCTGCTGAGGTCCAAGATAGGTCTCCAGTCCCCTGTTTTCTTTGGTACCAAAAAGAATGTTGAGTAAGTTCCGAATCCAACTTGGTCTGCTGGGACTGGTTGGATGACTCTTTTTTTTCTACCAATTTTTGGACCTCTACGATTGCTTGTTCCCTGAGACGGGGTGGAACATCTGGGATTCTGCTTACAGGAGTAGGAGGGGAAGAGAACGGTATGAAATATCCTCTGGAAATGATGCTTTGTACCCATGTATCTGATGTTATGTTTAGCCAGGCTTCTGGGTACAAAGACAAGTGAACCCTGACTGTCTCCAGAGCTGAACAACCGGGCCCCCTTTCAAGAGCGCTGGTAGGGCTGACCAGAGAACTGGCCTCTGTCACTCTGTTGCTGCAGGCCCCCTCTGCCGCATGGGCAGTGTCTTCCATTATAACCCCCTCCTCTGCCTCTAGAGGGGGTTTCTCCACATGTGTCCTGAAAGGCTCCCTGTGCTTTTTGGTACCACATTTTCCCTCCCCTAGGGCCCTTGGGGTAGGGCCGAGTAGGGGTAGAAAAATGGAATCCAACGGCAGATAGGGTCTTGCCTTCCTGCTCACAACTGGTTAAAGTTTCCTTTACTTTAGGCCCAAACAGTGATGAGCCATCAAATGGGGTGTTGATAAAGGAAAACTTAAAGGGTTCTGCAAAGGAACAGAGATGCATCCAGGCTTGCCTCCGCAGAGCAATGTCTGAACTAGTGGCTCTACTCAAACCATCAGCTGCATAAGATATGAGATGCATGGACAAGTTTACAACCGAGTTTAGGGTAGCGAACAGTGTGTTGACTTTGTCGGCAACCCCAGCAGCTACCGTACCCTGGAGAGCATCTCCTAGCTCTTTCAGGAGATCTCTTTGCAGTCTCATGAAATGGGTTAAATAGTTCAGCGATCGCAGAGAAAAAGTCACTGAACTAAACATGTGTTTCCCATATCTATCCATGATCCTAGAATCTCTGTTAGGAGGATGGATAGATGCGGATGTTTCAGACACTTCCTTTTTGGTGGCTGCAGCTACCACCATGGCATCAACATGCACTCCTTTCCTTTGGTCAAAAAGGCTTTGTCCACTGGGGCAAAGATGAACTTATTCGGCTTCCGAGGGACAGGTTCCATGGCCTCTGGTGACTCCCACGCCTTACGAGAGATCAGCTCCATGAGCTCATCATAAGGCGGAGACACCCAAGAAGTGAAAGGTTGAGACCCAAAAGCCTTCAAGAGCACTGACTCATCCTCAGTAGGGGTTTTGGACTGCCAATCGCCCCTCTGACTAAGGATCTCTAATATCTCCGCATAGGTGATATCCTCAGGGGGGGATCGAGGGGACCCTTCTGACTCATCCAAGTCCATGTCGGATGTCAAAGACTCCTGTGAGGAGTCTAAGTGCCTCCTCTTGCACAGTCTCTTCCTGGGTACCTCCTCAGTGGGGAGATCTGGGGAGGTCTCGGAAGAGCAGGGGATGCCCTGTGGGGCCACTTGAGGCTCCAGATCTCTATGCTTAGGGGGACCGGTAGATGTAGAAGCGGACACAGGAGCTTGAGGGGAGAAGGAAGCCCGAACTGATGCCGATGATGTCTTAGGAGACAGCACTCTCCTCATGGCATCGAAAGCACCATGGCTCCGAAGAGAAGGGGTCCTCCCGCATCGAAACCATGGGCTCCGAGCCCGAGGTAGGAGCTGAGCTCATCCATGCCGAAGCCCCAATAGGAAGAGTTGGCACCAACAAATCAGTCTGACTATTCTCCCCGGACCCGACAGGAGAGTGTCGGCTCCTAGCATCCTTGGATGGCACTGAGGACGTCTGAGTAGATGGAACTGATAACAGCGGTGCGGGTCTTGGTTCATTAGGTTCAACAACTATCGGTTCAGGCTCCTTCAGCTCCGAGATTCCAGTACGACTCGAAGGGGGAGTCGTCAAGTCTGGTTCAATGGTCTTCGGCTCCGATGAAGTGGTCAGGGCCGACAACAATTTAGCAAGTCCTGGTGCCCGTAGAAACTTCTGCACTAGCCGATCCATATCCATATCAGAGAGGCTGACCGAAGACATTGAGGAATGCACCGAAGGTGCTGACTGGAGCAGAGGAGATGAGGGAACCTCAGAGACTGGCTCCAAGACTGGGAGCTGTCTCTGAACCAAAGGGACACTCAGTTCTGAGGACTGTGGAACCGATGACCCTGTACCCTCTGATCTCTTTGCCTTCTTGGTTTGTTTAGAATCAGAAGATTTTGAAGATTTAGAAGAAGTGCTGGCACCTACCTGGCTACTCAATGCCTTAGAGAAAGTATGCTGCAGCAAACCCCTATCTATGAGTTTTCTCCTTCTCTCTAAGAGAAGCCTAGATGAAAAACAGTGGCAAATACTGCAGGAGTCTTGGAGGTGTTTAGCCCCCAAACAATAAACACATTGGACATGTCCGTCCATGATGAACATTTTCTGTCCACAATCTGGACATTTCTTAAACCCCGATTTGGGGTGAGACTTTTCCCTCTCATCCGACATATTATCAAGAAACACATCACAAAATTAACCTGTAAAGGTTAAATACAGGGCTAACTAAGCCCACTCTAAACAATATACTAAACAAGTAAAAATTGTAAAACTAAATAGGGCTAAGAAAGGGTCCAACACTAAGAAAAACTAAGCCAACACAGGGCACTATCTCTACAATCTAACCTACTTTAAACTATTATTATTTTTAACAAGAAACACAAACACACACACACACACACACACACACACACACACACACACACACACACACACACTAAATATGAATAATATCTCAAAAAGAGTAGAAAAAAGTTTTTTAAAACTTGCGATTTATCAAAAATGGTCTGAGATAACTGGATCACCAATATCTCTCTTGCCATGGCAAACTAGATCTGAGGTAATTCCAGCAGTGCATTGTGGGATAATGGGCTTGGTCTCGAGCTACTGGCAAACCTTGAGCTTTGCTATCGGCCGTGTCAGAGCCGAGGATCGGCTCAGAACCCATCAGTGAGAGTAAACGGCAAGATTTAGCAACTTCCGATAAAGAAGTAATGTCTTACCATAACATTCCATCTGTGTTGTTGATCTTCTTTAATTCATCACTGATGGGTTCAGTTCCAAGCCCCTCGGAACTGTGTCAGCCTAATACCAAGCTCACGTACACCAAAAACTCTTGAGCTAAGCTGCTACCCACAATGCCCTTCGCCCTGTTACCGCAGATAAAGTTTGCATAAGACATAGAAATAAAGCAGAGGCCATTTCTGTGCAAAAACCCTGACACACCACAAGGACCCATGAGATCCACCAGGAGCCTTTGGAGGGGGGCAGAGGGTGGGATGTGATGAATGGAAGAAGATGAACAACACAGATGGAACATTATGGTAAGACATAATTTCTTTATCTGATGTTGTTAATCTTCTTTCCATTCATCACCGATGGGACAGAATCCCAAGCTACCTAAAAAACCTAGGTGGCCCTTATGGAAGAACATTCCTGAGCACCATTGAGCCAAAGGCCGCTCTTCCCCTGGAGACCATATCCAACTTGTAATGTCTGATGAAAGTGTGTGGTTTAGCCCAAATGGTTGCTGCGCAAATGCCATCCATAGAGGCTATGGAGTGAAAAGCTACAGAGGTTGCTATAGCTCTAGTTGTGTGTGCTTTGATATTGTGAGGTCTAGGCTCATTTGTATGTGAGTAAGAAAAGGAAATACAATCTCTGAGCCTATTTGAGCCACTTTAATAAAGTGACTTTTGACACAGCATATCCCACCTTGGACCAAAGAAGGAAATAAAAAGTTGGTCTGCCTTGCGTATAGATTTAGTCCTGTCTAGGTAAAAATGAAGTTGCCTATGCACATCCAAGAAATGAAGGCAGTATTCTCCTTTATTGGAATAGTTCTGGAAAAGCACTGGGAGCTCGATGGATTGCTTCACAGAAAAATCAGAAACCACTTTGGGGAGAAAAGATGGATTAGTACGTAGAGATAGTCACAAAAACTAAGGTTTCAAGCCAGGCTCACAGGAATAATAAATAATCCTTAGGAAAACTGAGAAATACTTTATTCTGTTGAACAGGTAAGCGCTTTTGCGGTTCAAATCCACTTCATCAGACCATATTAAAATCACAAGTAAATTGACAAATATTTAAAGCACAGAACAACCAATCAAAACAACTGAAAAAGGGACGGAAAACTTATGTAATAAATATGTAAAACCTGGCTGTTCAAAAAAGCACTTCAGGAAAAGTAATCTATAAGCAACAATAGTGCAACATATAAATGCAGAGCATATATATATATATATATATATATATATATATATATATATATATATACATATATAAAAAACAGTGTTGTAGATACATTCTATGCAAACCTATATGTGAATAATTATAAAAAAATATATAAAACAAATAGTATAGCATATAAAAATATATAAAATCCATATTGTGCATATAAGCATAATTCTGCATAAATATATATATATATATATATATATATATATATATATATATATATACATAAAAAATAAATGTACATATATATATATATATATATATATATATATCTAAAAAATACATATCAAAAATGTGGTATTGGCTAGATATACTAAGCCCATCTTCTGTTCTTATATACGTGTAATGTATATACAAGAGTAAAGGTCAATGTTTAAGCGGTCTAGCTTTCAGAAGACATTTCAAAGAAACCTTGCTATTTAACCCAGGGGGTCTATCAGCCTGAAATTGTAATATCCATTTCTGTTCCTTGGATTCGATTTTATTTATAAGGTCACCACCCCTAACACTGGGTTGTATAAGTTCTAAGGCTAGGAACCTAAACTTATGTGCAGAACCATCATTTTTGACATGCATAGCCAATGCATTCGTCTCTTTAGCTTTTCTAATATCCCTCAAGTGCTCTAAAATTCTCTCTTTAAATGCCCTGTTGGTTTTACCTATATAAAAAGAAAAACATAAAATACAATAACAAAAATATACCAAATGTTTGGTAGAACAATCTGCATAAAAGTCAGTATCAATTTTAAAATTAAGACTTGGATGGAGAAAGTGACCACCTATATGTAGGTGAGCACAAGCCATGCATTTTCTACAGGCATAAGTGCCTTTTCTGTCAGATGAAACAAAGTTTGAAGAATTCAAGGGTCTATAACAAAGTTGTTGCTTAAGAGTTCTATTATTTCTAAAAGTAAAATCTGGTTTCTCACCAATAAACCCATAGAGTTCAGGTATAGTTAATAAAATATCCCAATTAGTAGTGATAGTTTGACATACAAGATCAATATTACTAGCAAAAGTCAAAGGCGTACGAATCTTCTTATTATTATTTATAGCTACGACATTAGAATCAGAGATGTTATCAGGCTCTAATAAAGTAGAGGTGGCTGTATTATTACCATAATAGGGTTTACATCTCTTGATCCTTTCTTTCCATGCTTCAGATATCTGTTTATCAACAACCTTACTCTTGTAACCCCTACTCATAAATTCTTCTTTTAATAAAGATAAAGCTGAAACTAACTTAGCATCATCATTGTGTAACCGCATAGTGTGAAAAATTTGCCCTCTAAGTACATTAGACAACATGATTTGGATGCATGCTACTGTTATGTAGACTACTATTACGTTTGACATTCTTCCTATAGAAGCCAGTCGAAACTGAATGTAACATATCTTTACTAATCTGCACATCTAAAAAAATCAATATCTGTAGTTGAATATTTGAAGGTAAACTGAAGAAAATTGTTAATACTATTCAAATAGTCCAAAAATTCAATGAGGAGGTCCTCAGTGCCACGCCAGAGGAGAAAAATATTGTCTACGAAATGAGTGTGCCAACTAATGTGACTACTATACTTAGCATTAGAAAGAACACAGTCAGTCTCCCATTTTACTAAAGTTAGGTTGGCGTAGCTGTTGGCACATGCTGTGCCCATTGCTACGCCTACCTTCTGTAAATATAGCTTGTCAATAAAGATGAAAACATTATTTTCTAATATAATCTGTAGTAAGGTGCATAGAAGATTAATCTTGTTAATAGTAAAACCATGCAGGGTCAGTATCTGTCTAATGTTATCAATACCCCAATTATTGGGGATAACAGTAAATAATGAAGCTATATCTAAAGTAACAAAAAAAAACAGGACCTAAAATAACATTAAAATAGTTACTCAGTTGTGAAAGAAAATCCTTTGTATCTCTCAAGATAGTATCACATTTGTTCAATACAATGTGCAAATTCTTTTCTACAAAAAATGATAAAGGTTCAGTTAACCAGCCTCTACTAGATACTATAGGTCTCATTGGAGGTTGTTGTAAACTCTTATGTATTTTTGGGAGGCCATATAGTATAGGGACAGTAGGATTCTCAACTTTAAAATAGTTAAACAAAGATTCAGAAATCAATCCAGTTATAATGAGATCAAATATTAAAAAATCAACTTTGTCAATAACACCTTTAAGTATTCCTGTAGTTAAAGAGGTATAGGTATGTGTGTCCTGTAACAAATCCATCATGCCTAATATATAGGTGTGTTTGTCTATCACTACAATACCTCCACCTTTATCAGCTGGTCTTATCTCAATACTTCTCATGTTTTTTTAACTCAATAAGGGCTTGTTTCTCAGCAAAGGTTAAATTATGGAAACAGTCAAGCTGTTTCTCTGAAAATCGCTGTCTCAGTTGTCTTTCACAAACATCAATAAAAAGCTCCACAGTGGCATTAGGTGGAGGTACAAAAATGCTTGGTTTCTTAAAGACATTTACATGGCCACTATCTTTATTAAAAATAGTTCTAAGAGTAAGAGTCCTACCAAACAGTTTGAAATCCTGTAAAACCTCAGTTAATTCAGCTTTTTGGGCTGGAAAAAGAAGTTAGGTACCTACCATAACATTCCATGCTAGTTGTCTTCATCTCACCTTCTTTCTTGCTGGTTGGGATCGGAGCCGATCCTCGGCTCCGACTCGGCCATCTTCTATAGCTCGAGAGCTGTTTACTGGCTCGAGGCTACCCCTTATCCCATGATGCCTAGCACTAGCTACCCAGACTCGTTTGAAATAGCTAACCCCAGCAATAGCTATGTAATGAATCTCTCCAAGCAAAAGGTTGAGTATACCTGTCATACTCTCTAAGTCAGTAGAGGAAACCAGAAAAAACTCAGCCAGTGAAACCTGAAGTTCTCTCGGTCCAATAGGACAGGGGGATGGAGGAGGGGACACAAGAAAGAAGGCGAGATGAAGACAACTAACATGGAACGTTATGGTAGGTACATAACGTCTTTATGTTAAGTTGTCTATCTCACCTTCGTTTCTTGCTGGTTGGGACAGCGTCCCTAGCACCTACAATCCTGGGTGGCTCATTGGAACAGACTTTTCAGAAAAGTGGAACCAAAGTTAGCTCTACTTCTGGAGACCATATCTAACTTGTAATGAGAAATAAAGGTATGAGGGTTTGCCCACGTAGCAGCTGTGCAGATAGAGTCCATGGGCAACCTCGACTGGAAGGCTACAGAGGTGGCTAAGGCCCTAGTAGAATGACCTTTTGGTTTAATAGATAACTCTTTTTTTCACAGTTGATAGATGAAGGTAATAATGTTAGACAACCACCTGGATAAAGTCACTTTGGAAACTGGGAGACCTTGTTTGCCCCAAGCATAGGAAAGGAAAAGATGGTCCGACTTCCTTATATCCTTCGTTCTATGCAGGTAAAAACGCAATTGTATATGAACATCCAATTGGTGTAATTTGCATTCTGCCTTGTTGGTGTGATTAGGGAAAAACACAGGGAGGTCTATAGGTTGGTTCAGATTATTTTCTGAGCAGACTTTCGGAAGGAAAGAGGGATTAGTCCACAGAACAACCCTGTCCTTATGAAAAACTAAGTATAGAGGACGAACACTTAGTGCCTGAAGTTCGGAGATGTGTCTGGCTGAAGTAATAGCTACCAGAAAGAGAGTTTTCCAAGATAGAAACTTAATAGAGCAGGATGCTGCCGGTTCAAAAGGGGGCATAATTAAGGAGGTTAGTACCAAATTAAGGTCCCAAGGAGGAGGGGGATCTCTCACTGGGGGCCTAAGGAGAGTAGTCCCTCTGAGAAAAGCTTTACAAAGCTTATGAGACATAATGTTTACATTAGACAACCCAACATGAAAGTTAGAGATGGCCGCCAATTGAACCCTGATTGTAGCAGAAGCGGACCCAGAATGAAAAAGTTCTGCTAGGAACTCCAAGATTTCATGTACTGGGGCTGAAAAGGGATCTATGTTCCTAGCCTCTGCCCAACAAGACAAACGTTTCCATTTGCTAGCATAAGTCTTTCTAGTGGTGGACTTGTGGGAGGAGACAATAATCTCACGAACGGCTGGGGAAATGCTGGGAAGCCTGGCTAGGGTTGGAAGTGGAGCAACTAAGCTGTGAGCTGGAGTGTTTGGAGGGATTGATGCAGCCCGCCTGACTGATGAATCAGCAGGTCTGGAATAGGATCCAGAGTCCAGGGATGCTCGAGAAGGTAACAGTGCAGGAATGGGAACCATATCTGTCGAGGCCAGTAGGGGGCAATGAGGATCATTTTGCAACCCAACAATAATGCTTTCTGTATGAGTTTCGGTATCAGGGGAAATGGAAGAAATGCATAAAGAAGTCCCCGAGGCCAATCGTGGACTAGAGCGTCTCTGGAACAGTGACCGGGAAGCGGAAGGAGGGAGAAATAATTGCTGCATTTGCTGTTGAAAGTGGTGGCAAAAAGATCTCAGCAAGGCTGTCCCCACTTGTGGAAGATCAAATCCGCAACTACCTGATTCAGAGACCACTCGTGAGGCATGAGAATAGCTCTGCTGACCCTGTCCGCTATGATGTTGGACCTCCCAGGGATGTGCGTCGCAATCAGAAATCGTTGGGAGGAGATTGCCCACTGCCAGAGTCTGAGTGCTCTCGACATAAGGGGTAGGACCTGGTTCCGCCCTACTTGTTGATGTACCACACCACTGACATGTTGTCCGTTTGAACTGCAATGGTCCCAGAAGGGAGAGAGTCCTGAAAAGCTTGCAATGCTAGGAGCACGGCTCTCATTTCTAAGATGTTTATGTGCAGATGCTACTCGTGAGGCTGCCAAGTGCCTTGGACTGTTCTGCCCTGATAATGCCCTCCTCCACCCTATCAGGGAGGCATCTGTGGTCACTGTGGCAACTGGAGGGGGCTGAATGAATGGTCTGCCCTGAGACACTTGTGGGGAGACCATCCACCAGGAAAGGTGCCTTTTGCATGTTTCTGTAATCATGATCATGTGAGACATGGGCAGCTGTTGAAAAGACCACTGTGTGAACAGAAGCCACTGAAGAATTCTCATGTGAAAGCGGGCCAGAGGGAGTAAAAGAATTGCCGCTGCCATGGAACCCAGAGTTTGAAGGACCAACCTGACTTGGACCTTTTTGCACTATATTAGAATTTGTACTTGCTGTCGAATTGTGGCCACCCTGTCTGGTGGTAGCCTTGCAGACATACTCCTTGCATCTAAGTCTGCTCCTATATAGGTAATAGACTGACAGGGCAACAAGGCAGATTTTTCGAAGTTTATTGTAATGCCTAGCTGGGAGCAAATTGTGATTGTGTAGTCCCTGGCTTGTAGAAGTTGATGCCTGGTAGTAGCAGTAAGGATACAAAACAGCAAAGCTTTCGGGTAGAACCCTTCCTCAATACTATTACATATACTAAAAAAACAAACTGGTTTAAATACAAGTCAGAAAAGTCACATGGCTCGCAGTCCAAATGTCATGTGACAAAAAACATATAAAAAAATAAAAGTATAAAATAAAAAGCATATAACAATATGCATAAAAACACACATAACAGTTTCAAAATATATATATATATACTATAAGCATATATTAACGTAATTTAGTTTGTTGCAACCTAATAAGAACAGGTTTTAATGTAACCACAGAATTTAAACCTGGGGGGTGGTCAGAAGCAAGCCTGAGTATCCACTCATATTCCTTAGTCTCAAGTAAGTTATTGCTATCACCACCCCTTAATGTTATACGTAAAACATTTATGACCCTAAACTTAAATCTATGATCAATACCACACTCAACTATATGTTTATATAAAGCATTCCTATCATTAACTCTCCTAATCTCTGATTTATGTTCAATAATGCGCTCTTTCAGCTTCCTGGTTGTTTTCCCCACATAAAATGAGGGACATACAACACAGGTTTCCAGATATACCACATTAGTGCTGACACATGTAGCCGATAAATCAAAGCTATATACTTTACCAGTGACGGGATGTTTAAACTCATTACTATTGTCACTAATAATATCTGAACTACAAGTACAATTCATACATCTGTAGGTGCCCAGCTTAGCAGAGACGGGACGATTCAGGGGTCTAGTGAGATCTTTATAGCATAATCTGCTCTTTAAGGTTCTGATATTTCTATATGAGAAAAAGGGTCTATCACCCAAAACAGCTTTAACCTCAGTAGATGCCATCAATATAACCCAATTCCTCTGTATAATCTGTTTAACAAAATATGTCTTGGTATTAAAAGAGGTAATGTATCTAATTGTAGAATCTTGATGTTCCATAATAAGTAATTAGTAATGCAAATCCCCTGAATAGTAATGTGTGCTTTTATCAGCATTTTGTAGATGACTGTTTCATGATTTGGAAAGGGTCCTTAACTCGGCTTAATGAGTACGTAGATTATTTGAATGCAACTACGAATTTTTTGAAATTCAAAATGGATGTTTCAGAGAATACGGTTGTTTTTTTGGATGTCAAGATACAACTATTAGAAGTGTTCACAGGAAGGAGGTGCATGCTGGTAGATATATTTATAACACCAGCATGCATGCTCCGCATGTCTTTAAAGGCATAGTGACCTCACAATTTAATAGAGTCAGTAGGTTGAACACTGATGACACACATTTTAGCATACAGCTTGATGAAATGATTAATGACTTTCTGGACAGTGGCTATGACTCAAAATTACTACTGGACTTGAAAGCTAAAACTATAGCTGACAGAAAAACATTATTGAAACCTACTTTCTTAGATGATAATTGTAATTCTAATATTATGGAACATCAAGATTCTACAATTAGATACATTACTTCTTTTAATACCAAGACATATTTTGTTAAAAAGATTATACAGAGGAATTGGGTTATATTGATGGCATCTACTGAGGTTAAGGCTGTTTTGGGTGATAGACCCTTTTTCTCATATAGAAATATGAGAACCTTAAAGAGCAGATTATGCTATAAAGATCTCATTAGACCCCTGAATCGGCCCGTCTCTGCTATGCCGGGCACCTACAGATGTATGAATTGCACTTGTTGTTAAGATATTATTAGTGACAATAGTAATGAGTTTAAACATCCCGTCACTGGTAAAGTACATAGCTTTGATTTATCGGCTACATGTGTCAGCACTAATGTGGTATATCTGGCAACCTGTGTTGTGTGTCCCTCATTTTATTTGGGGAAAACAACCAGGAAGCTGAAAGAGCGCATTATTGAACATAAATCAGAGATTAGGAGAGTTAATGATAGGAATGCTTTATATAAACATATAGCTGAGTGGTATTGATCATAGATGTAAGTTTAGGGTCATAGATGCTTTACGTATAACATTAAGGGGTGGTGATAGCAATAACTTACTTGAGACTAAGGAATATGAGTGGATGCTCAGGCTTGCTTCTGACCACCCCCCAGGTTTAAATTTTATGGTTACATTAAAACCTGTTCTTATTAAGTTGCAACAAACTAAATTGCATTAATATATGCTTATAGTATATATATATATATATATATATATATATATATATATATATATATATATATTTTTTTTTTTTTTTAAACTATTGTGTGTTTTCATGCATATTGTTATATGCTTTTTATTTTATATTTTTATTTTTTTATTTGTTTTTTGTCACATGACTTTTGGACTGTGAGCCATGTGACTTCTCTGACTTGTATTTAAACCAGTTTGGTTTTTTAGTATATGTAATAGTATTGAGGTAGGATTCTACCCGAAAGCTTTGCTGTTTTGTATTCTATAAAGTGGTTTTCTCAAGTAGCAGTAAGGAGCCAGTTGTCTAGATATGGAAACACCTGGAATCCTCAACGTCTCAGGTGAGCCGTGACCACTGCCATACATTTGGTGAACACCCTGGGGGCTGTGATGAGACCAAAGGGCAGAGCTCTGAACTGGTAATGACTGGCTCCCAGCCGGAAGCAAAGGAATCTCCTGGAGCACCTGTCCATCTTGATGTGACAGTACGCATCCTGGAGATCTATGGAGCACATCCAATTGTCCTGACCCAGAAAGGGTAGAATGGACTGTAGCGTGACCATCCGAAACTTTGTTCTTTGAACAGACTTGTTTAGTCTGCTGAGATCCAGAATCGGTCTCCAGTCCCCTGTCATTTTTGGTACTAAAAAGAACCTTGAGTAAGTTCCAGATCCGTGACTATTATTTTAAACAATAAACTACCAGAAAAAACCCTAATCTGACAGAAAAAGTAGTTCAATAAAACTTATACGAGCCTGAGCCAGTAACAATGAACCTCGCAGCTGAAGCGGCAAACAAGATCTGGGTAGCTAGTGCTAGGCATCATGGGATAATGGGTAGCCTCGAGCCAGTAAACAGCTCCCGAGCTATAGAAGATGGCTGAGTGGAGAAACCAAGCCGTCAGCTTGAGAGTGGACAGATTTGGGTGAGTCAACCCTTGGGAGTGAGAAATTAAGTCTGGATGAGTGTCCAGGATCCATGGAGGCTGTAACAGATGAGGCCGGAGGAAGGGGAACCAAACTTGACGAGGCCAGAATTGAGCAATGAGGTCACCTTGCATCTTAACCGAATGGCTTTCTTTAAGAATATAGGTATCAAGGGAAATGGGGGATAAGTGTACAGGAGACCCGTGGGCCAATCTTGAGTCAGAGCATTTCTCGGGGACTCCCCCTCTGGGGGGAAGAGGGCAAAGTAGCTGCTGCATTTGTTGTTCGAAGGGGAGACGAAGAGGTCGCAGCACGGCTGGCCCCATTGGCTGAAAATTTCTGCTGTCACTTTGGAATTGAGAGACCACTCATGTAGAAGGAGAATGCATCTGCTCAACCTGTCCGCAATCACACTGGAACTCACGCTGGAACTCCCTGGGATGTGGGTTGCTATAAGAAAGTGGTCAGAAGCTATCGCCCTGTGCCAAATTCTCATGGCGTCTCGACATAACGGGTAGGATTTGGGTCTTCCTTGCTTGTAGATGTACCAGACTACTGACATATTGTCTGACTGAACTGCAATGGTTCCAGGGGGAAGAAGCAGATGTAATGCCTGCAACGCTAATAGCACCGCTCTTAACTGCAGAACACTGATATGCAGGTTGGCCTTTTAAGCTCGACCACGTACCTTGGATTGTCTTTCCCTGAAAATGCCCCCCCACCCCCACCCTATCAGGGAAGCATCTGTAGTAACAGTGGCATTGGGATGAGGGGTCTGAAAGGGGAGACATCAAAGTTCTGCATCTGGCCTCATCCACCAGAGGAGATCTTGCTTGCAAGAGTTGGTTATGAGCACCTGTGAGTTTAGGGGATGATGATTTGCAAACCACTAGGATAATAGGAGCCATTGTAACAATCTCATGTGTAACCTTGCCAGAGGAACTATCGGAATGGCTGCAGCCATGGACCTCAGAGCCTGGAGAACTTCCCTTGCTGACACCTTTTTTTGACAAGATTATCACACACACTTGCGATCTTGAAGCCTGTGAGCCAGCAGAGACACCAGGCAGGATCGAGTATCGAAAACTGCCCCTATACATTCCAGCTGTTCGGTAGGTTCTAAGTTGGATTTCTCCCAGTGTACAGTGATGCCTAGGGACTCTGCTAGTGAAAGGGTGTATTGGAGGGCCATAGTCAGAAGATGCTTGGTGGGGGCGGAGAGGAGCCAATTGTCTAAATATGGAAACACCTGGAATCCTTGAAGTCTCCGATGAGCTATCACCACTGCTAGACATTTCGTGAACACTCTGGGGGCCGTCAAGAGACCGAATGGTAAGGCTCGGAACTGGTAATAAATGGCTCCTAGCTGGAAGCGAAGGAGACTCCTGGAGCATTTGTCCATTTTGATGTGGTAATATGCATACCGGAGGTCTATGGAGCACATCCAAACATCCTCCCTTAAAAATGGGAGAATGGATTGAATAGTGACCAGGTGAAACTTGGTTTGTACAACTGATTTGTTTGAATGGCTGAGATCCAGAGTGGGTCTCCAGTCCCCCGTCTTTTTTGGTACTAAAATAAAATCTTGAGTAAAACCCGGATTAGCACTGGTCTGGATGGACTGGTTGGATGACTCTTTTGACGCAGCTTTCTTATCTCTGAAGCCGCTACTTCCCATTGAATGGGTGAAACATTGGAAAGGTTTTTTGTACATTATGGACGGGAGGTTAGAGGGGATGTAGTAGCCTCTGGAGATTATTCCCTGCACCCATCGATCATTTGTAGTACAGCGCCAGGCAGTTTGGCACAGAGAAAAATGAGGCCCAACTGCTTCCAGAGGAAAGCAATTGGGCAACGCTTCAGGAGCATTGATAAGACCACCCAGAGAAGGAATCCCTGGAGTCTTGGTTTCGGGGAACCCCTCTGTCCCTAAAGGGGCGTCTTCCACCATTGGGACCCCCTCTGCCTCTGGGGGAATCCTCACCACATGCTTTACAGAAAGGACCCTGAGATTTCTTGTGCCAGATTTTCCCACTCCTCTGGTTCCTGGAAAAGGAACACTGAGGCATGGGACAGCAGCCTCATGGACGAATTGGAAATAGATTCAAGGGTGGCAAGTTGAGAGGCAACCTTGTCCCATGCCTCGTCAGAAACTTGACCTGCAAGGAATCCAGAAAGTTCGGTAATCAAATCTCTTTGGAGCCTCGTGAAGTGTGCCAAGTAGTTTGGGGACCTGACAGCAAAGGTCACTGAAGCAAAGACTCGCTTCTCCAACCTGTCCACAGCCTGGGACTCCCTGTTGGGTGGGTGAACAGCAGGACTTTCTTCCGCTAGATCCTTTTTAGTGGCCGCCGCCACCACCATATTATCAACTGACAAACCTCTGGACCAGTGTGGATGCTCTTCCGGGGGGGAAAGAATCTTATCAGATCTCCGGAGAATGGCCTCAATAGAGTCAGCATGCTGCACAACAAGCTGGATTAACTCGTCGGCAGGTGGGGTCACCCAAGAGGTAGAAGGCCGGGAGCGAAAAGCCTGCAGGAACACGGACTCCTCCAAGGAAGGGTTGGAGGGTTTCCTGCCACCTCTCTGTTTTAATATTTCCAGGATGTCTCCGAAGCAGACATCATCCGGGGCTGACTGTGGGGACCCCTCCCCATCATTGTAGTCAATGTCTTCTGTCAAAAACTCTTCAGGAGAGTCTATGTGCTTCCTCCTGCATTCCTTCTTCTGAGGAGGTTCTTCAGTGTGAACATCTGAGGAAGACTCGGAAGGATGGGTACCCTAACTGTGGTTTCCTGAGGCTTTTTCTCCCGGTGTCCCGGGGAGGTGGCTCATGGTAGCTGTAGCTCAGAGGAAGCAGGGTGAAGTTCTGACATCAGAGGAGTGGCTCCCAAAGCAAGCACCCTCTCCATCACCTGAAAAGCAGGCCTGCCCGAAGAGGAGTGAGAACCCGGAATCGAGAAGGACAAACTTGGAACCGGGGTCACGCCCTGCTCCACCGGACCCACTCCCAGGGATGGAGCCTCAAGCAAGATCAGGGCAGATGTTATCCCTGGATCTGAGGGCGGAACCGATACAACACTTGGAACTGTGCCCTGGATGGAGGACTCCGTCCCCCAACCATGTGTCTGAGGAAGGTAAGGTTCTGTCGGAACTGAAATCGAAAGGGGTGGCCTCATAGCCTCAGTGACAGTCACTGTCAGCGCCAAGGAACGGGGTTCCACAAAGGACATCGGAGCAATGGACTTCAGAATGATGGGTCCGAAGGAGGAGTATACTTCCGAGTCCTGGGAGAAATAGACCCAAGTCCCAGAGAGGGATGAGTCTTAGGAACATTTGGTATCCAGCTGTCCATCAACAGCTGATCCAACAGGTGCACTACATCATGTTTGGATAGACTCCTGGTGGACCTAGTGGACACTCGTGAAGGGGAATCGGGTCAATCCAAAAAAGGCCTGTACATTTGACCCAGGAACGGATCCAAGGAGGGGGAGTATTGGGTCCGTGGTGTCTGAGCTAGTGGCACCGTAGTCTCTAATCTGGAGACAGGTAGCAAAGGAATCAGTGGAGTAGTAAAAGGGCTCAGTGCCGAAGAGGTGCTCGGAGTCGATGTCATCGGTTCCAAAGAAATTACATGGGTCGGAACCATTTTCAATGTAGTCAAAAGCAAAGTTGGCGCCGTAGCTGAAGTGGAAGGCAAGGTCGGTGCCATAGCTGAAGACGAAGGCAAGGTCAGTGCTGTAGCTGAAGTGAAAGGCAAGGTCAATGCCATAGCTGGAGTCAGTGCTGAAGGTGGCACTGACTTCGAGAATCCGGTAATGTCCATGGCCTTGGTCATAGCAGTCATAGCAGTAACTGAAGCAGAGCTCAGAACAGTAGTAGTCAGAGCTGAAGTAGCAAGTCTATGCTCCGAGGAAGTTTTGTGGGCCTTATGTTTATGTGTCTTACTCCCATCACCAGCCGGTAAAAAGGGATCAGAATGGGGATGTTTCTTGTACTTTACTGGAGGGGTTGAGACCTCCGACACAGAAAGGGCCTCTGAGAAAGGAGAAGCAAGAAGGCCTTTCAAAATCAATTTATTCTTTCTTTCATTCAGGGTCCACTGACTGAAACTTTGGCAAATTTGGTAAGGGGGTTTAGCAGACAGGTGAGAAACCCCCAGACAATAAACACAGTCATTGTGAGAGCCGCTGTTTGGGAGTTTACCATTGCAAGAGGTAAAATGTTTAAACCCTGAAGTCCCTTTTTTATCAGACATTTCCACACAAATACACACTAATCACAAGTTAACTAGAAAATCAAAGACCAAGAAAGGCAGGAAAAAGAAGAAGGAAAGGAAAGAAGATACCAACGATGGTATCAAGCAATACCATAAGGGTAAGGAGAGGGCGTACCAACAATGGTAGAAGAATTACCCAATGGGTAGAGCTAGTTAGGAAGTTACAATAACTGTAAAATGAGTGAAGTAGAAGGGAAAAGATTTAGAAAGTGACTAAATAAGGGATAAATATCCAGAAATACAAAAAATATCAAGAAAAATATAACTTAGCTTGAGAGCTCGGTGAAACGCTGCTATATAGCTATGTGGCAAACGAGATCTGAGGTAACAGGGAGAAGGGCATTGTGGGTAGCAGCTTAGCTCGAGAGTTTTTGGTGTACGCGAGCTTGGTATTAGGCCAACATGGTTCCCAGGGGCTTGGAACTAAACCCAACAGTGATGAATGGAAAGAAGATTAATAACATCAGATCACTGCTTCTATGGGCCTGACAACATTATAGGCTGGCTACTTACCAGCCTGAAACAGGACCTGTCAAATCATCTATAGATTCTATTCAGTATCAGTTTCCAAGCAGCCCTTGTGCTGGACAAATGCAGGACAGCAAAAGTCATCTCCCTGCACAAAGGTGGGGCATAAACAGAGCTGAGTATTATAGACCACTAGTCTGACCAGATTCATCCATAAGGCTATGGAGATGATCACTATCGAATTAATAAGGAAACAGCTAACCTACAAACTCTTGACCCAAGACAAGTTGTTTTTATCAAGGGCAGAAACTAGATCTGAAAACCATTAAAAGTTTCAAAGTTTCAATTAAAGAGCATCTCTTTAATGAATCTACCTGCAAGTGCTACCATGACAGTGGTTAGGTAACTTACTATCAGATATCATTAATAATAGAATATGTTTAATAAACTTTCATGTGCATATAGGAGTTAATGTATTGTATACATGATTGCACTGTATTTTATGCATAGCTTATATATATATATATATATATATATGTTTTTTTTCAGTGCACTCTACCTAGATCATTTAATGTTACATTATCTGCATTCAGTCTTGCTATATTCTGAATTTTGTTATGTACTCCTTTTGTATATTATACTGTTGATTGAAAGACCATTATATATTTTCAGTTATTTGAGCTTGCATCATTGCTGAAAAGGGTCAATAGACAGGTCTACTTTCCCGGTGTACAAATAGTAAAAAAAAAAAAATCCTGCTGCTTAACCTAGTCAACTTCTTCAAAAATGTTACTGAGGCAATGGATGAGAGAAGAATCAGTGCACATTGCAAATGTAGACCTCACAAAGACATTCAACACCAACCCACACTCAGGTATTACTGATAAACTGTCCCAGGTAAATGGTCATCCCTGTGTAAGTCACTGGATAGCAAATTGGCTCACAAACAGAACCCAGTAAATTAGGGTAAGTGGCTATACCTTCTCCAAAACACCTGTCACTAGTGGGGTACCCAGGGTTAAGTCTTTGGGCCACTCCTCTATGGCATTCACTTCTTGGAGGTCAAAGCTGATACAAATGGTGTGTGGCTAACCAAGTTTGCAGCTGATTTCAATCTTAGTGCCATCATAAAGTCTACAGAGGGCACTGAAGTTTGCCAAGAAGGGTTTTCCCAAACAAATAGCTGGTGTCATAGCCATAGACTAAAAATGGCAAGAAATGTGTAACAGTCTCCTTTGGTAAGCATGACATCCCCTGTAGCAATCACACTGACAACACACCCCTGAAAACTGATACAGTAGTTAGAGACATGGGAATCTATGTTCACAACAAACTGTCCATTGATCACAATGTATCGACTATTGTAAGAAAGTCCTTTTTCCTTGTGCATATTCTTAGTAAGGATATGATGTCTGGGCACATGTATGTGATCATTTCACTCTATTTGGCACTTACAAGGCCAGTCATTGATTATAATGACCCCTTCAATATATGCCTGTCCAAATACTTAATGCGAATTACCACAATGCTTTTTCACCAAGAAAATCAAAGGCCAAAATCATAAAGACAACACAAACCATCTCAAAGTCTTGTCCCTCATCTCAACATAATAAAGGCTACTGAGGGGTGATATCTGTTTTATGTACAGAACCTGAGCAGACACTATATTCATTGATCTATTACACATCTGTAAGTATAATGGTGGAATAAACACCCACTCGAGATCTTAATCTCTTCTATAACATAAATAGCATGGATAGATATGTATCACAGAGACCACCACTTCTTTGGAATCATCTTCCTGTTCACATAAAGAAAAGGATTTTCTTACTCTGTTCAAATGTAATCTGGATGAATGTATGGGAAACTACAGACTGACCCCCTGGTTTATCAATCTTATCTCTTACAGATAGGGGTAACTTGTATATGTTCTACCCGGCTCTAAATTATTTGTACTTAAATTACAAGGGCTAAAAACTTCATGGAAATGCAGGGCTAGATTTCTAAAGATCCTTATGGAGCAACAGCCTAGTAAGTACCTATGACATCAGCTAAGTCACTTTTCTGAAATATATGTGACCAAGAAACTGCAAACAACTTACACCCTTTTCAAAACTTTGTGCAGGAGTATAGTATACACATTGAATTAAAGGACTTTGGGTATAATAAGCAGTAATAAAATAAATTTTGTTTTTACATATCCATTCTTTCAGACTGTGCAAAATGGTGGATTATTTATTTGATTCATTCTCATTACAGATCTGTTGCAAACATCTAAAATGTGACAGTGTGAGTTGTTTTAAGGTATTAAATAAACAGAACTGGTGCATATTTGGCAATAAAAAATGTTGTACTCACCATAACATTCCATCTGTGTTGTCCATTTTCATTCTTTCTCAACTAATGAGTTTGGCTCCAAGACTTGGATCTGACTTGGCCACTTTTACCAGATCACTGGATCCAAGAACTCTCAAGCTCTTCTCTTTACCCATAATGCCTCACTAACCTAACATCCCTCAGATTGAGTTTGCTGCTTTTAGATATGACAAAACAACCTTTTAAAGACATTACCAAAGGCAGAAAAAGGGAAAGGAAGCTGGAGCTCAAACATGGAACATAGTTTCATGTACAACTCTTAGATCTATCCAGAAGCAAAGGAAGGGGTGCAGGCGGGTGGGAAGTTGAGAAAGAATGAAAATGGGCAACACAGATGGAACATTATGGTGAGTGCATAACTTTATATACTTTTCATTCATTCCTCAGAGTCCTTAGCTACTGTAACCTTGGGAGGTCCTCATGGAAGGATATTCAAGAGTATTTCCCAACCAAAGGCTGCTCTGTTCCTAGAAATCAAATCTAATTTGTAACAAGCAATAAAGGTATGAGAATTAGTCCAAGCTGAAACTGCACAAAAGTTATCTAAGGATGCCCTTGACCAGAAGGCAGAAGAAACTGTCATAGACCTTGAGGAATAAGATCTAGAAGGCTTGGGCAAGGCTAAATCTTTTTCATCATAAACAAAGGAAATACAATCAGTTAGCCATATGGCCAATATAACTTTGTATACCAGTTTGTCCAATCTGTTAGGAGAAAAGGAAACAAATAACTGGCAGATTTCCTGAAGTCTTTGGCTCTGTGTAGGTAAAAGTAAAGTTGTCTATGCACATCCGAAAGATGAAGCATATACTCTCCCTTATTTGAAAAGTTAGGAAAGAAAACTGGCAGATTAATGACCTGGTTTATGGTGGACTCAGAAGCTACCTTAGGCAAGAAAGATGGATTTGTTCAAAGAACACCCTGTCTTTATGAAAAAACAGGTAAGGAGGTTTAGAAGATAAAGTCTGCAGTGTGGATACTTATCTAGCTGATGTAATAGTGACCAAAAATAGGGTTTTCCAAGAAAAAAATTTGTTCTCCTTTGGCAAAAGGTTCAAAGAGAGCTTGTGTCAAGGCCTGAAGCATACTAGTTAAATCCCAGGGAGGAATAGGATCCTTTAATAGGGGTCTAAGTAGAAAGGATCCTTTAAGAAAGGCTTTCGATAATTTAGAGAGGCTAAGGTAGAGTTATTTTCACCCAGGTGGAATTTAGAAAAGACAGACAACTGAACTTTAATAGTTGAAAAACTAGCCCCTTCATTGAAATTTTGAAGCTAAAAAAATCAAGGACAGATGGCATCAGTGCTGAAAAACAAATATTTTCCATTTACTCTTGTAAATCTTTCTAGTGGAAGGTTTTTGAGATGATAACAATATAAGGTGGACTTGAGAGGAGATTCTGGACTGTCTCGCAATCAATGGGGTTAGAGAAAGCATGCAGTTAGTTTGAGGCCTGCTAAGTCTGGGTGAGTCATACCCATTACATGAGACAGAAGGTCTGGAGTGAGATCCAGTATCCAGGGCAGATGTAGGAAGTGAGGCCAGAGGAAGGGGAACCAAATCTGATGAGACCAAAAGGGTGCAATAAGGACTACTGTGCTCTTCAACCAGCATGTTCCACACAATCACAGTCACATCCAGGCATCTATCCTTATGGCTATGCCTGAACCCACCACCCATGAGGTACCTTCCTCTGCATGGAAGATCAACCTCATGGGCGCATTTGTAACAGACTGCAGAGTGGCCAGTTGTGAGGAAATTCTATTTTCATCCTTGGCAGACATGGACCCAGAAAGAGATGTGGCAAGCTCCTTGGTAAAATCTATCTGTAACCTTGTAAAATGTGCTAAATAATTCAGGGACCTGAGGGCAAAGGTCACTGAAGCATACACAATGCCCTGGACTCTCTGATAGGGGGATGGACAGTGGAACTCTGTTCTGCTAGTTCCTGCCTAGTGGCTGCTGCTACAACCACGGCATCAATGGGAACTTCTTTGCTCCAGTGTGCCCAGTCTTTGGGAGGGAGCTAGAATTTTGTCTTGTCAGTTTGGAATTGGCTCTATAATATCCAGCTCCTTCCATGCCTGGTGAGAGACCAAGTCTATGAGCACATCGGCCAGGCAGGATCAATGAAGAAGCAGATGGACCAGACCTGAAAGCCATCAGGAACACTGATTCTTCCTGGGAGTGGGTGTCAGAGGACTGACCACGTTTTTGTTTCAGGAGTTCCAGGATGTTTCCAAAGGAGATGTCTTCAGGTGGAGATCTGGGGAAACCCTCCCCCTCATCAAAATCTGTGCTCTGCATGAGAGATTCCCAGGGGGAATCTAGTTGTCTCCTCTTACATGTTCTCTTCTGAGGGACTTCCTCAGTGGGATGTTCTGGAGAAGTATCAGAAGAGATGACAATGCCCTTGCAAACTGACTGTAGAGTTGTTCTGACTGGCTGTCCCAGTGGAATGGACAGGTGAGGCTCAGGGCATAGAACTGGATGAGGCAAGAGTGTCTGATCCAAGAAGGGCAGGAATGTCCCTTCTCTAGACAAGGATAAGTCCCTCTTCACAACCCCAAAGGCAGAATGGCTAGGGGACACAGAAGTCAATGGCAAGGGGGATAGAATTTCTTGAACCGTCGGCTCCTGAAACCACACTGGCACTTCACCCTAGGAGGGAATTGGACCTAAGCTGTCCAGCACCAAAACCCCAAGGGGAAGAGATGGCTCCAAAAGTTTCAGAGGCAACTGCAACCCCCCAGGCATGGCACCAATGCTTCAGCTCTGACAGTCTTCCGGCTCCAAAATGTTCAGAGCTGGTCAACCAAGGGGAAACCATTGGAGTCAAAGAATGGACAGTCTTTGGATATGATGAAGACACCCCTTGATATCTTGGATCTGAGGGCTCTGAAACAGTGGGTCAGGGCAGAGAAGGAGATACAAAAGGGGCAGTGCACAAAGAATGTCTCATGGATCTGGTGGGAGCCAGGAGAACCCCCATCTGAATCTGTGCTCTGAGAAACTTCTTCATATTCTATCCACATTGCCTTCTGACAGGATTCTGGAAGATCTAAGAGATGATGTTGTGGATGGAGGCCTGGAGTGTCTATAGAGAGATTCCTCCAGGAAACAAGAAGGGAACAGTTCAAAATATGGACACAGTATACCTGGAACCACAATTAATACTTTGAACTACTTTGGTTTGCAGTTTGCTCTTTGTGGATTATGAGAAGGGAGCAGTGATGACTCTGGATATGATAGGAGCGGAGGGGTATGGATCCAAGGTGATCTAGGTTTTGAAACAGTCATATCCGAGACAGATGGATCCGACTTCTTATACATTTTAGAAAGGGGCTCAGATGAAGCAGCCAATAAAGAAGAATGGTCCTGAGACCTCTTGCAAGACTCCTTTTCCTTGGAAGTGGAATTTGACTTACTCTTGTCAGACTTTTTGGTAGGGGTTCTTGCCCTAGCAACTGAAGAAGTAGAGGAGGAAGGAAGAAGGCCTCTCAATGCTAACTTATTCCTCTGATTGGTTAAAGCTCTAGAGTTAAAACCAGAACAGACTGAACAATCCACTTCCAAATGAGCATAATCTAGGCAATACCTGCATTCCCTGTGGCCATCTGAGTGGGGAAGCTTATGCCCACAGGTAATGCACTTTTTATATCCCATAGGTTTATCAGCCATCTTATACAATAAACACAACTAAAGTAGTTAGCAGAAAAAAACAGGCTATAATGATGGAAAAGTTTTTTTTTTTCTTTTAAGATGAAAAGGAAGTTAGGAAGAAACTACCAACAATGGTAGGCAGGAATACTCACAAGAGAAAGAGGAGGAAAGTACCAACAGTGGTACTGCAAGAAAGTGCCAGAAAAACAGTAGCTAAGAAAAGAAATAAATTAGCTAAAAGTTATGGTAGGAAGGAATAAGAGTAAGAAAATACAATTAAAGAAATCTGAGAGAAAAACTCACAAACAACTGCTCAAAAAGCTCCAAAAACTCAAGAGCAGAAGGATCCGCATCTGATGTTGAATGGCAGCAAACGAAATCTAGGGGATGTTACGTGGGTGAGAAATTATGGTTAAAGGGGGGAGCTCGAGATTTCTTGGATCCGATGATCTGGTAAAAGTGGCTGAGTCAGATATGAGTGATGGATCCGAACACAGCAGCTGAGGAATGAATGAAACAACATCAAACACTGAGATTTCAGTGAATATAAAAAAAGACACAAAACCCTCACAACAATTTTTTTAAATGATCTTTACGATATGAGTGAAAGTATGCAAGTCTTAACATTTTTTTTATTTGACAAATGTGAATATATTTATTAACATAATAAAACCAGTTCTAAATACTTTTCAGTATAATTTAGATAATTGACGAAGGAAAAAAAATTAAGCTCACACCAAACTGAAAAATATTTCTTCTTGCTAAGATAAAAAAAATAAAATACATAAAAAGTGTTACACATATCACTAAAATGTGGACAATAATGTATTATTTTTATTATTTAAAGTAGCAGAAGCAGTAGCAATTGCAGAAGCATTGCTATGTGTAGTAGTTACACTTAGTTCCAGAAAAAGATGGATGCAAGTATAACATCTATATTCTAAATAAACAGTACTAGCCTCATACTGAAGATATACTATGTCATCTGCATTACACCAAACTTCATAATAAATGGGGCTTACTAATACATGTGATGCAGCAAGTTATGGGCTCCAAACTGTAATTGTAACCCAAATTTTCCATAGTGTGATTTTGTCTTCCTGATCACCACTTACTGAAAAGGGCCACAAATAAGTGCTACAGCTCTGCCACTATACCAGACACAGATGTGTGGATGTGAGGATGGGGGACAATGACTATGCACATCAGTGCTAATACAGAGAACTGTTCACCAACAACTAGACTTTGTAAGTGATGTGCATTGAAACATTTGTGTGTGTGTTTATATATATATATATATATATATATATATATATATATATATATATATATATATACACATATATATATATATACACACACACACACACACACACACACACACACATATATATATATATATATATATATATATATATATATATATATATATATATATATATATATATATATAAGCCTAGCCAAAAAGGTTCCCCTGGCTTTCTCCACCCAAGAAAATTCCTGTGCCCCTGTCAAGCAGTGCAGTAGAAGTGATCCCCGGGGTGAATTTTCTATTCCCATACAGTTGTGAAGATTTTTCTTAAAGAGGGCCAATGAGGAGCTTTGCTTGACATGACTGGGTAGTTTGCTCCAGAGTATGGGAAGTCTCTGGGACAGGAATCTATCCCTCCAGCATGTTCTGTTTATTGTGGTGACAAGGTTTAGGTCCCTGGAACGTGCGGTTCGGAGAGACTGGGATTTCTTTAAGTGTAGCATGTCCAACAGCTCTGGGTTTGACATAGCTTTGTATGTTAGGCAGAGATCGCCTCTAAGTAGGCGATATGTGACAGAGTAGAGCTGGACTTTTTTGGGGCGGTCTGCGAATGGCATCTTTTTGAGGCTGGTAATCCTCTTAGTGAGGTATTTCTGTGGCCTTTCCAATTGTTGTAGTTGTCTTGTGAGATACATGTCAAATGGGGCATTGTATTCTAAAATGGGTCTGATGAGGGATGAGTAGAGAGAAACCCTTGTTTCTAGAGGAGAACCCTTTTGTGGTGAGGTGTGCTACATAGAAGGATTTCCTGACTACTGTGGCGATGTGGTTATCAAAGGAGAGACTACTGTCCACCTGTGTCCCGAGGTTTCTTATCACACTTTAAGTGTTTAATGAGCTACCACCTATGTGGTAGTTCATGGGTACTGAGTTTTTCCCAAAGGGGATGACAATGCACTTCTTGGCATTGAGCTTGAGGCCATGACTTTGACACCAAGCATCTGTCTCTGTGAGGCCCTTTTGTAGAATGTCTACATCATTAGGTGATTCTATTATGGCTCCCAGTTTGCAGTCATCTGCGAACTTTGTTAGCCAAAGACCTTCTGTGTTGGCCTGCACTTCAGAGAAGTAGATGCTGAACAGGAGAGGACCCAGGACCGAACTCTGTGGTACTCCACTCGTCACTGGTTTGAAGTTGGACTTGGAGTCACCTACTTTTACTGTGTGGGTTCTGTCAGTTGGCCACCAATCTTGTGACATAGGGATTTATGCCCAGTTTAGTGAGTTTATCTATAATTCCAGAGTGGGGGATGGTATCGAAAGCTTTGGTGAGGTCAAGATAGGCTGTGTGCACTCCCTTGACCTCATCTACAGCTCTAGTGACTGCTTCAAAGAAGTCAATCAGGTTTAGTAGACATGATCTACCTTTTACCTTTTTTGATGGTCAATGGTATATATGCAAAAAAAAAAGTTATGTACACACCATAACATTCCATCTGTGTTGTCCATTTTAATTTTTCTTCAACTCTTGGGTTCAGATCCATTCTTCAGATCCAACTCAGCTACTTCTACTAGCTTGTGGCTCACTAAAAGCTATCAAGCTCCTGCCTTTTTTATAATATCCTAGTCCCTAACATACCTCAGATCATGTTTGCTGTCCTTTATATCTGTAGAGTATTGCAAAGGAATAAAAATATTAAGATAATCAGCAAAAAGTTAGACTCAAAGGAAGGAACAAGGTTCCTTCAGTATTTTTGATGCATCCTATTGAATGACTATATGGAAGTTGGTGGGAGGGTAGCTGAAGAAGAATGAAAAAGGACAACACAGATAAAACATTATGGTGAGTACATAACTTCTTTATCTTATGTTGTCAATTTTCATTCATTCCTCAACTCTTGGGACATTGTCCCTAGCTACCTAAACCCCAGAAGGACTCTAAAGAAGGATATTCTTGAGAAACATTGAACCAAAAGCTTCTTTGCCTCAAGAGACCAGATATAATTTTTTATAAGCAATAAATGTATGAGGATTGGCCTAGTTGTGGCTGCACAAATATCATCTACAGAAGGTCTAGGCCAAGGGTGTCTAACTCACAGGCCACATGCGGCCCTGGACAGCTAGTAATGTGGCCCCCAAAGGATTACAAATGAGAAGTTATGTACCTACCATAACGTTCCATGTTAGTTGTCTTCTCTCGTCTTCTTTCTTGCTTGTTGGGTTCGGAGCCGATCCTCGGCTCCGACTCGGCACTTTACTAAGCTCAAGAGTCACTTTTACCAGCTCGAGGCAGCCCCATATCCCATGATGCAAGGCGGTAAGTACCCAGATCTCGTTTGGTCCCTATAGGCAACAACACCTAGCACAGAAAACTTTCCTAGAAGGAAAGAAAGGCAAAAAGCCTAAAGGATGGGCTATAAAAAAGGCCAGAACTAGCTGGTCTTAAGAAGCAATCTTCCAGATAGGGAGAAAAAGGTCTGTCCAGGCCAGGGGGCAGGAGGGAGGGTCGCAAGAAAGAAGGCGAGAGAAGACAACTAACATGGAACGTTATGGTAGGTACATAACTTCTCAATGTTAAGTTGTCAATCTCGCCTTCATTCTTGCTTGATGGGACCGCGTCCCTAGCACCTCTATCCTGGGTGGCTCAATGGAACAGACTCTTGAGAACTGTAGAGCCAAAACTGGCTCTATCCCTGGAGGCCAAATCCAATTTGTAATGAGAAACAAAGGTATGAGGAGTGGCCCAAGTGGCTGCAACACAAATAGTGTCTAATGGAAGTCTAGCCTGAAAAGCTGTGGAAGTGGCTAAACTTCTGGTTGAATGCGCTTTTGGTTTTGAGCACAGCTGTTTTCCCCTAAGCTGATAGATTTCGGAGATGGTGGAAGAAAGCCATCTAGATAAGGTCACTTTGGAGACAGGAAGGCCTTTCTTATTTTCAGCATAAGAAAGAAAGAGCTGATCGGATTTCCTGAATTGTTTTGTTCTGTCCAAATAATATCTGAGTTGGCGGTGTACATCAAGATAATGTAATTTTTGTTCCGATCTGTTTGAGTAATTAGGGAAAAATACAGGGAGATCAATAGACTGGTTCAAATTAGTTTTTGAAGCCACCTTAGGCAAAAAGGTTGGATTAGTTCTCAAGGATACTCTGTCCTTGTGGAAGACCAAGTAAGGGGGACGAACAGATAGAGCATGAAGTTCTGACACTCTCCTGGCCGAGGTAATAGCAACAAGGAAGAGTGTTTTCCATGAAAGAAACTTCAGGGAACATGAAACAGCTGGCTCGAAGGGAGGAAGAATTAAGGATGTCAGCACTAGATTTAGGTCCCATTGAGGAGGAGGACTCCTGACAGGAGGTTTAAGGAGAAAAATTCCTTTTAG
The DNA here is from genome assembly GCF_019279795.1 of Protopterus annectens. Taxonomy (NCBI): domain Eukaryota; kingdom Metazoa; phylum Chordata; order Ceratodontiformes; family Protopteridae; genus Protopterus; species Protopterus annectens. Next base: position 220,593,677 of record NC_056748.1, read on the forward strand.
AAAGGCTCTACAAAGCCTGTGGGACATAATGTTGTGATCTGCAAACCTGACATGAACGTTCGAGATAGCAGCCAACTGAACTTTGACCGTGGAAGATGAAGAGCCCGAGTGAAAGATTTCCGCTAAGAAATCCAAAACTGCATGAACAGGAGCAGTAAAGGGATCTATATTTTTTGATTTTGCCCAACAAGAGAAGCGTTTCCACTTGCTGGTATAAATCCTTCTGGTAGAGGATTTAAGGGAAGCCACTATGATATCCCTAACAGGATTAGAGATCATAGGAAGCCTGGCTAAGGAAGGAAGTGGAGCAACCAAGCTGTGAGGTTGAGAGAAGGAATAGACCGATGCAGCTGACCCGATTGGTGAATCAGAAGGTCTGGCACTGGGTCCAGATGTCACGGCTGCACCAATAGGTGATGATGGAGGAACGGAAACCAAATTTGTCGAGGCCAATAGGGGGCAATGAGAATCATTTTGGCTCTCAAAACGGTGGCTTTCTGGAGTACTTGTGGAATCAACGGAAAGGGAGGAAAAGCATAAAGAAGTCCCTGGGACCAATCCTGGGTAAGAGCGTCTCTGGGGGGATGGCCTGGCAGTGGGAAGAGAGAAAAGAAGCCTGGGCATTTGCTGTTTTGGGGAGTAGCAAAAAGATCGCAACATGGGCGGCCCCATTCTAGAAAAATCTCCTCCACTATAGATTGTTTGAGAGACCACTCGTGAGGCATGAGAATAGCTCTGCTCAATCTGTCCGCTAAAATGTTGGTTTTCCCAGGGATATGCATTGCTACCAGAAACCGATGAGAGGAGATCGCCCATTGCCAAAGTCTGAGAGCTTCTCGACACAAGGGGTAGGACTTGGTTCCGCCCTGTTTGTTGATATACCATACTACAGACATGTTGTCTGTGTGAACTGCAATTGTTCCCAAGGGAAGAAAGTCGTTGAGGGCTTGCAACGTTAAAAGCACTGCTCTCATCTCTAGGACATTTATGTGCAGGTGGTATTTGAATGGTTGCCATGTCCCATGAACCATCCTGCCCTGATAATGACCCCCCCCCCCACCCGATCAGGGAGGTGTCCGTAGTGACTGTGGCTACCAGGGCCGGGGATACAAAGGGTCTGCCCTGATGAATCTGGGGAGAAGAAATCCAACAGGATAGATGATTTTTGCAAACTTGTGTCACCAGGATTTGGTGACGCATGGGAAGTTGTTGGTAAGACCACTGGGTGAACAACATCCATTGAAGAAGACGCATGTAGAAGCGGGCCAAGGGAAGAAGGGTAATGGCCGCTGCCATGAGGCCCAACACCTTCAGAACCATTCTGGCTTGCACCTTTTTGCTGGCAAGGATGATCCGGACGTGACTTTGGATATCTGAGATTCTTTGGTCTGTGAGGGTTGCTGACATCCGAACAGTGTTTAAGTTTGCGCCTATGAAAGTAATAGACTGGCAGGGCAACAAGGAGGATTTTTCGTAGTTGATCGAAAATCCTAATTGAGTGCAGAGATTTAGGGTGTAATCCCTGGCTTGGAGAAGTTGATGCCTGGTGGTGGCTGAAAGGAGCCAGTCGTCGAGATACGGAAAAACTTGGAATCCTTGACGTCTCGGGTGAGCCGTGACCACTGCCATACATTTGGTGAACACTCTGGGGGCTGTAGTGAGACCAAAGGGCAGGGCTCTGAATTGAAAATGACTGGACCCCAGCCGAAAGCGGAGAAACCTTCTGGAGCGTCTGTGAATTTTTATGTGATAGTACGCATCCTGAAGGTCTATTGAGCACATCCAGATGTCCTTGCCCAGGAAGGGCAAAATTGATTGAAGTGTGACCATTCGAAATCTTGTCTTTCTCACAGACTTGTTGAGTCTGCTGAAATCCAATATTGGTCTCCAGTCTCCCGTCTTTTTGGGGACCAAAAAGAACCTTGAGTAGATTCCGGGCTCTGAATGGTCTGTTGTAACTGGCTGAATGGCCCTTTTTTGTAGAAGCTTTAATACTTCTAACTTTGCTATTTCCCTTAGACCGGGTGGCACGTCTGGAAGGGAATTTTTGTGATTGAAAGGACTTTCCTCAAAAGGAATCTTGTATCCCTCGGATATGATCGACTGTACCCATCTGTCTTGTGAGAGGGAATGCCAGGCTTCTGGGAACAGCGATAGTCTTCCCCCGACTGCCTCCAAGGATGGACAGTCGGGCAACATCTCAGGGATGCTGGAAGGGCTTGTCAGAGAGAGGCTCTCTGCTTCCCTGGTTTTGTGGACCCCCTCTGCCTCTAGGGCGGTGTCTGTTATTATTACCCCCTTTGCCTCTAGGGGTAAACTGACCACGTGTGTCTGGCGTGACTCCCTGGGATTTACAGAACCACATTTTTCCGCCCTTCTGACCTTTGGGGTAAGGTCTAGAGGGGGTACAAAAATGGACCCCTACGGCAGAAAGAGTCTTGCCGTCCTGCTCACACCTGGTCAATGTATCCTTCACTTGAGGGCCAAACAAAGCTGACCCATCAAAGGGAGAATTCGTGAAGGACGCCTTAAAGGGATCTGCAAAATTACAGAGCCGCATCCAGGATTGATGTCTGAGAGCCACTCCTGTACCTGCGGCTCTACTCGCTCCATCTGCTGCATACGAAATCAGCCGCATGGAGGAGTTAGCTAAAGAATTAAGGATTCCTAGCTGAGAAGCTATCTTTTCTTGAGCCCCTGGAGCTGTAGGATCCTGTACTACTTCACCTAGTTCTTTAAGGATGTCCCTTTGGAGTCTGGTGAAGTGAAATAAATAGTTCAGCGAACGCATGGCAAAGGTCGCTGAGGAGAACATCCACTTACCATACCTGTCCATGGTCCTAGAATCCTTATTAGGAGGATGGACTGGTACAGAAGGATCTGCAAGTTCCTTCTTAGTGGCGGCCGCCACCACCATGGCATCAACAGGGACACCTTTTATAAGGAATTGCTTTTCAGAAGGGGCTGTAATAAATTTAGACGGCCTCCTAGGAACTGGCTCTACAGAATCAGGAGCAGCCCATGCTTTCCGAGCAATAACCTCCATAAGGGGGTCGAAAGGAGGAGACACCCAGGAGGTGGAGGGTCGAGATCCAAATGCCTCTAGGTATACCGACTCATCCTCGGAGGGATTTATGGAGGGCCAGTTTCCCCTCTGTTTTAGGAGTTCCAGGATGTCTGAAAAGGAGACATCCTCAGAGGGGGATCTTGGGGATCCCTCCGACTCATCTAAGTCAGTATCTGAAGTGGTAGACTCAGGGGAGTCCAGGTGTTTCCTCTTACAAGTCCTCTTGCGCGGAGGATCTCCTGACTGGTCAGGAGAATCCTCGGAAGAGGGGGTTCTTCCCAGTGGGGAAACCTGAGGCGGTGAATCTCTAGGTCCGGGAGCAAGAGAGAGGGAAGAGATATCGACAGGCACCGTAGAGGGAGGAGCTAAGGGAATAGACTGCTGACTGAGCCCAGTGGCCAGCACACTCTTCATCATCTCGAAGGCTCCCCTCCCAGGGAGATCCGAGAGAACCCATTCCGAAGAAACTTGGACTCCCGGGCCCACCGAAAGGAAAGGCTCCGAGGCAGATGTCGGAGCCGAGCTCACCAAGGCCGAAGCTCCAAGGGGAAGAGCGGGGTCAGACAAGGGTCCGATGCCACTCACCCCCTCGGAGGAGACCAGGGAAGCCCGACCACCGAATCCCTCCAAGGAAGGTCTCGAGGAGGAGATAAGAGTAGATGCTGAAGGTGCAGAAGGAGGGGGTATCTGCCCCTCAGCCATAGCCGTAACTATTCCCGTAGACTCCAGCTCCAAACTCTGGGATAGAGTCGAAGGAGGAACTTGAAGGGGGTGTGGACTAATAGTCGTCTGTTGAGACGGACTATGAAGCATCTGGGCCAGTGCCTGTGATTTTAATAATCTGCTTACCACCCTCTCTAAATCATGGTCTGATAACCTGGAAGACCTAGATGATCGGCTCCGATGGCTCCATTCCAAAAGAAGAGGTGAGGCCGGAGCCAACAGAATTGGTTCCAAAGAGGGAGACCTAGACCTCTTCCTCGAAGGAACCATCGGAGCCGACAAACCCATGGATCCAGTCGGAGCCGATAACTTTTCGGCTCCGAGTGTAGATCTAGATGCATCGGCTCCAGCCGGAGCCGATGCAGGCATCGAAATAGTGGTGTCGGAGCCGGTCGGCGCCGACACCAAAGCCTGGGCCACATGGTGGTCGGAGCCAGTCGGAACCGACACCAAAGTGACCATAGTAGTATCGGCACCGATAGCCATCGGTGCCGAGGATTTAGCCAAGGTCGGATCGGCTCCAGCCGGAGCCGATCTCAACTCCGACAAAGTCGGAGCCAAGGCCGAAGACTTAGATACAGAAGCCTGGGCCTTAGTCTTGGAAGGCTTTCCCAGAGCCGATTTGGCCGGGGAGCCCTCCGGTTTAAGGAGTCCCCTTAAAATAAGCTTGTTTCTCCTTTCCTGCAGGACTCTCTGGCTAAAAGAGTGACATAATGCACAGGAGTCCTGCAGGTGGAGAGGTCCCAGGCAGTATAAACAAGAAGTGTGACCGTCTGTCAGAGACATCTTCTGACAGCACGAGTCACACTTCTTGAAGCCTGAGACCCTCTGCTCTTTGGACATTATGGTTACACAAGCAGTACACACACAGTCCCAAATCAGACAATTAAAATTAAAGATAACAAGTAAAAAACCTCACACACACACACCCTGACAGGGGGGGGGGGGGAATGGGAGGGAAAGAAAGGCCTGACTAAAAAAAATGAAGATGGAAGAATAAAGTTAGTCAAAAAGGGGCTTACAATTAACTAAAAGTGAAAGATTTTTAAGAAAAAATATTTTTTTATCTGATAGGGACAACTAGCAGTTTAAATATAAACACTTACCAGGAGCTGGTAAAAGGAGGACCTCATCAGCGAAGCGGCAAACGAGATCTGGGTACTTACCGCCTTGCATCATGGGATATGGGGCTGCCTCGAGCTGGTAAAAGTGACTCTCGAGCTTAGCAAAGTGCCGAGTCGGAGCCGAGGATCAGCTCCGAACCCAACAAGCAAGAATGAAGGCGAGATTGACAACTTAACATCTGTACTTAACATAGGTTCATAGGTTGGTACTAGGCTATCAGCCCTAGGGCCTATACAAATCTAGCCATAACAATTCCCTGGCTATTTCTTCCCACAGCATTTACTTCCCTGGACCCATGTTTAGCAGGACGACTGACGTGATCCCTGGGGTGAATTTCCTATCTCCCATCCAATCATCAAGGTTTCTTTTGAAGAGGGCCAAAGCGGCACTCTGCTTGACATGTATGGGAAGTCTATTCCAGAGTCTGGGGAGTCTCTGGGCCTGGAACCTACCCCTCCAGCATGTTTTGTTCATTGTGATGACAAGGTTTAGATCCCTGGAGCGTGTGTCTCTGAGGGATTGGGATTTCTTTAAGTGTAGCATGTCCAACAGCTCTAGGTTTGACATGGTCTTGTATGTTAAGCAGAGAGCGTCTCTGAGTAGATGATATGCAACAGAGTATAGGTGGAGTTTTTTTTAGATGGTCAGCATAGGGCATCTGCTTTATGCCTGTGATTCTTTTAGTGAGGTATTTCTGTGGCCTTTCTGGTTGTTGCAGATGTCTTGAGGGGTACATACCAAACAGGGCATTGTATTCTATAATGGCTCTAATGAGGGCTGAGTACAGTGGGATGATTACCTCCGTTTTTCTGGATGAAAAGCCCTTAGTGATGAGGTGTGCCACATAGAAGGATTTCCTGACTGTTGTGGCAATGTGGTTATCAAAGGTGAGACCACTGTCCACCTGTGTCCCTAAGTCCTTTATCACACTTTCGGTATTTAGTGTACTGCCACCTATGTGGTAATTCACGGGTACATGTTTTTTCACAAAGGGGATAACTATACATTTCTTGGCATTGAGCTCAAGCCCATGGCTCTGGCACCAAGCATCTGTTTCTGTAAGGCCATTTTGTAGAATATCCACATTATTCGGGAATTCAATAATGGCTCCCAGTTTGCAGTCATCTGTGAACTTTGTAAGCCAGAGTCCCTTAGTGTTGGACTGTATTTCAGAAAAGTAGATGCCAAACAAGAGCAGTCCCAGGACTGAACCCTGAGGTACTCCACTTGTCACTTGTCTGGAGCTGGATTTGGAGTCGGCTACGTTTACAGTGTGGGTTCTGTCGGTAAGCCAGTTGACAACCCATTGAGTGACGTAAGGATTAATGCACATCTTAGTAAGTTTATCTATGATTCCAGAGTGGCGGGTGGTGCCTAAGGCCTTGGCGAGGTCCAGATAGGCTGTGTAGGCCACCTTACCCTTGTCCATGGCTCTGGAGACTGATTTGAAGAAGTCAATCAGGTTCAGGAGACAAGATTGGCCCTTCATGAACCCAAACTGTGTGGGGTCCAGTGTTTGAAGGTTGGCAATGTCTTTGTTTATAAGTTCCATGATGGAACATTCCATGGCCTTGCAGATCAAGCTCGTCAGACTGATGGGGCAGTAGTTCCCGGGATCCAAGGTGGATCCCCCTTGTGGAGTGGGATAACTATAGCTGTGTGCCACTAAGTGGGCACGAAGCCTGAGGTGAGGCTATGATTAAACATGACACTTAGGTGAGGTACCAATTCATTTTGTAGTTCATGTAGTACACAGCCTGGGACATTGTCTGGTCCCATGGATGCTGTATTCTTAGCTTTGGAGAGTGCATTTTTTACCTGTGTGGCCATTATTGCCAGAATTTGGTAATCTTTCAGTATTGAGATGGGCCCTTTAGGGGGTGAGAGGGGGGGTGAAGTTTGCACTGAATCAGTCTGCCAGGATATTGGCAATATCCTTGGGGTATTGAGTGACAAAGATGTTGGAAGAATTAAGAAAAACACTGGAAAATAAAAAAAATCGAGCCACCAAGGCAGTAAGGTTGTAGCAAACAGTTTAATACAGCACCAACAGACTAAGTTCTTTCGTCATAAAATTCAAATGGCTTCTTCAGAGTGATTTCACCAATATAAAGTGTTTTTTGAAGAATAGGAGGTTAAAAATGTATAAAAATGTGGTGGAACAGGTACAATATTGATATCAAATGTGTATATATATATATATATATATATATATATATATATATATATATATACACTTTTTTAAGTGGGGTGCAGCCTACTGAGCAATTCTTTGAGGAGGTAGTTTCATTTTTTACCAAATCAGTACTGGCCTTCCTGGAACTTTTAGTTGGCAGGAACAAAGTGTGGATTGCTGAGATACAAAAGGAAATTCTCAGGTTGGAGGATTCCTTACAAAAGCTGTTATCCAGTGTACCCGTTTTAAAGAAGGGGTACTCAGGAATGTTGGCTAACATTGAGGACTTTGAAAAAAGTCTTTTACAAAGGAAATTTAAGAAATTGCAATTGGATTTGGCTGCTTATGGGTTCAACAATGCTTATTCACATTTTGCTGATGTGAAAAATAGTCAGAGACCCTTTAATTCTTCACATTGGGGCACCGACTACTATGGCAACCATTCCACCAATCAGACATTCTCTAGGAGGGGCCAAGCTGATTTGATAGACTTCAAATGCTCGTCAGCCTCAATGAAGGTGAAGGAAGGCATAGTGGTGATACTGTTTCCCTGGAGGAAGTGGAAGAAATGGCTGATAAAACTGTGGTTGATGTGGGGGGAGTCAAGCAATGTTCCTGGTAGTCTTATATCCCATTTAGAAGTTTGTTCGATAAGCGAACAGACGCGGAAAGAAGAGAACAAAGCAGGTTCCCGAAAATCTTCAGTGAGAATGAGGAAGAAGTAATGAACAGCCATTGTTTGGGCATTTCTTCTGGACTTACTGGTAAAATATTTAATTTGTTGGAACATTGTTTCAGTGCTACACAGCTTTCTGTCCTATCCTTAGGGTTACATTTTATTCCAAGTAAAAGGATGGACTTGAGCAGGACATTAATTGATTTGAAAATGTATTGTCGTAAACTAAATCTTGCCTATGTGTTTGCTGGCATTTCTATGAAAAAAGTTATTTTTTACAAACCTACTATTTATAATCCAGCTTTGATTAATACTTTGATGGTTTTTGAGAATAGCTGTGAGGATGATATTAGGAAGCTGGCACATAGTAAACCCTATAAAGCTTTTTATAATTTATCTTCTGACCAATGATTTGCCCTTGAAGGGTTAAAGCAGCTCACACATTTAAGATTTATGAAAGCGGATAAGGGCGGGGGGCTTGTTATTATGGGGCATGATACATATGTGGGAGCTATTGAAAAGATATTGGGTAATGAGAAAAGAGTATTCCATTGCTGATGCCTCCATGGTGTCGGCTTGTTATAAGAGTATTTGGGATGAATTATATGAATTGCTGATGGAAGGTTATATTTCTTTGGACATGTATGACTTTATGAAAGTTGAGTATCCCTTACTAGGGGTCCTGTTCGGGATCCCTAAGATCCATAAGGATCCAAAAAATGCCCCTTTCTGACCTGTTGTATCTTCACCAAAATGTGTGACTGAAGGAATTTCTTTGGTTCTTGATTTTTTTATTGAATTCCCATTGTACAGAAAATGGAATTTCATATTAGAGATTCTTGGGATTTCTTAAATAAATTTAGAGTTTTCAATTCAGTGTATGAATTTGATTCTAAGACAAATATTATGTGTACAGTTGGTATTTGTTCCCTGTTCACCTGTATATGTCATGAAATGGATACTGAGTTTGTTAAGCAATTTTTATGTAATTGTATTTCTTTTTCTGATAGTGATGTGTATGTTTGTAATGTACTTTTTTTGTTTAATAATTATTTTATGTTTAACAAACTGATTTATAAACAACTGAAGGGAGTGGCCATGGGGTCTGCTGCAGCCCCAGCCTACACTAATTTAGTGCTTGGATGGTGGGAGCAGAAAGTTTTGAAACCTGCTATGTTAAATATCATGTTAAATGTTATGTTAGATTTGTAGATGATTTATTTTTTGTTATTGAAGGGACACAGAAGGAAGTCCTTGATTTTATTAATATTTTGAATGAACAGTCTGATTTTTTGAAGTTCACCATACGGGATATCGGGTTACAAGTTAATTTTTTAGATATTACGGTTGAATGGAAACCTTGTATTGGTGAATTTAGTGGTAAGATTTTTAGAAAAAATACCTTTGTCAACAGCTATTTACAGTACGAAAGTAATCACCCCTTGTATATGAAAAATAATATTCCCAAGGGGCAATTGATACGTGCCTCAAGAATAACATCTGGGGATTCAGAGTTTGAGAAAGAAGTAAAGTTTATTGTTAGTATGTTTAGTGAAAGAGGGTATAAGGAAGATATGTTATCTAAGCTAGTGGATGAAATTAAATGACGTAGGTATATCGATTTTCAGCCCATTTTGAAGTTTGGATTGGTAGTGAAAGAAAATGAGGTCCAGAAAGTATAATTAAAAGTGACACTTTCTGTTGTTTGGACATGTCAGTTGATAGATCTAGTATTGTATCCATTATTGGGAAAAATTGGAATATCACCAAAGGTAACTTGGATTTAAGTTAATGGGGGACAAACCAAAATGTGTCTTTAAAAATATCTTTAATTTAAAAAGGTGATTACAAAGAGACAATTTCAGGAGTGTTAACTTGAACAATAGTATGAAGTTGAAAGGAATGTACAAATGTGTTTTTTGTGTTGCGTGTAGGTACATTCTTGAAGGCCCCTTTATAGAATTGCCACATTTAGACAGGACTTTACCTGTTAGGGGGGCTTATAATTGTAAAACACAAGGAAAGGTTTATATAGCTATTTGCTCATGCTGTAGAAAATTTTATATAGGAATGTCCAGTAGGTGTTTATGTCAAAGAATTAAGGAACATTTGTATGCCATTAGGGTTAAAAATGTTAATAATGCCCTATATAGATATACACTTAGTTGTACTGATTATAGAAGGTTTTATTTTCCATTTTAGAACATGTACCAAAAAATTTGAGAGGGGGTTGTTATTAAGACCAGGGTGAACAAAGGGACACTGCTTGGCAATTAAGGTTGGGGGCTGATAAACAGCCAGGTATGAATGATTTCACCAATATAAAGTGTTTTTTGAAGAATAGGAGGTTAAAAATTTATAAAAATGTATAATTTTGGCTAAGTGGGTGAATGGTAAAAATATTGATATCAAATGTGTGTGTGTGTGTGTGTATTTGTGTATATATATATATATATATATATATATATATATATATATATATATATATAGTTTTTTATATATATATATTAATTGTTTTTTTATAAAGTGTTAATGTAAGTGATTAATAATTGACTTAGGTGTGTAGTTTAATTAATGAGGGTGTGTTCTTGTACTATTTAAGTGAATGATTCTACACTGGTTTTTATTGTTGTTCTAAAGAAGTTCCTGCTGGGATGAAAGTGATAATAAAAGGTGTTTTTTTTTTTGCTAGGTTCTTGGTATCATTAGAACAGACTTGTTTAACTTGCCTGCAATCATGTTGGACTTTCCCTGAATGTGCTTTGCTATCAGAAATTGATTGGATGACATTACCCACTGTCACACTCTTACAGCTTCTCAACGCAGGGGGTAAGATTTGGTTCCTCCTTGTTTGTTGATATACCAGACCACTGACTCATTGTCCATCTGAATCGCAATAGTCCCAGTGGGAAGAGTGTATTGGAAAGTCTGCAGTGCTTGGAGGACAGCTCTCATTTCCAGGACATTGATATTTGTGTTGGTTTCTTTGGGGGACCATGTGCCTTGGACTGTCTTTCCCAGGAAGTGCCCCCCACACCTGATCTGGGAGGCATCCGTGGTCACTATGGCCTTGGGTTGGAGAAGAACAAAGGGGCAACATTCTAACACTTGAATTGTTTGTATCCACCATAGGAGATATTTCTTGCAAGCTTCAGCTATCTTTATCTAACTGGACAGAGGGTGGTAACGAATGGGCCACTGAGTAGCTAAGGTCCATTGCAGTATTCTCATATTGTATCTTGATAATGATACTGAGATGATTGCCACTGACATGGACCCTAAATCTTGAAGGATTAATCGAGCTGACAGAGAGGAGTTTTGTATGATTTTCTTGACCTGGAACTGAATACTCTGAAGTCTCACCCAATGAAGACATGCTGTTTGTGTGATTGTGCTGAAAGAAGCACCGATAAGTTCTAATGTCTCATTTGGTTTCAGATGAGATTTGTTGTAATTGACTGAAATAACCAGATGGGAACAAATTTGGATTATGTAATCTCAGGCCTGCATCAGCTGATGTCTGATCAGAGCGGTGATGAGCTAGTTGTTTAGATACAGAAACACTTGGAATCCTTGCAGCCTCAAGTGAGCTGTCACTACTGCCATACACTTGGCAATCATTCTGGGGCTGGGTTGAGACCAAAGGGCACAGCTCTGAAGTGGTAATAACTGTCCCCCAGCCAGAACATTGATATTTGTGTTGGCTTCTTTGGGGGACAATGTGCCTTGGACTGTCTTTCCCAGGAAGTCCTGGAGCTTCTGTTCATTTTGATACAATAGAATGCATCCTGAAGATCTGCTGAATACATCCAGCTGTCCTTGAGCAGAAAAGGCAGAATGGACTGAACTGTGACCATCCAAAACTTTGTGTACTGCACTGACTGATTCAGATTGCTGATATCTAAAAACTGGTCTAAAGTCTCCTGTTTAATTTGGCACTAAAAAAAAAACTTGAATAAGTTCCAGCCTCTCTCTGGTTTGGGGGGACCTCTTGTAGGACTCTTTTTTTCTACCAGATTGTTTACTTCTAATGCTGCTGCCTTCCTCTGGTTTGGGGGGACCTCTTGTAGGACTCTTTTTTCTACCAGATTGTTTACTTCTAATGCTGCTGCCTTCCTCTGACTGGGTGGAACATAGGGGCTTTTCTTTGAAACCAGAGGAGGTGAATAGGTTAAGGATATGATATAACCTCTGGATATTATCCTCTGCATCAATAAATCTTTTTTAATTGTTAAACAGGTTCTCTAGTGCATGGATAAAAGACCTCTGATTGCCTCTACAGAAGGACAGTCAGGCCTCTTTTCAGGAGCACTGGTAGGATCTGTCAGAGAAAGAATCTCTCAATCCTTGGTTTTGTGAATCCCCTCTGCCATGAGGGTGGCATCTTCCATTAGAGTTCCCCCCTCTGCCTCTGGAGGAACTATATCCATGTGGATCTCAGAAGGGACCCTAGGATTTCCTGAACCACAACTTTCAACCTCCTCACTGGTACCTAGAAAAGGTTTGTTGAGGGGTCGAAAAACATATGCCCACAACAGACAAGGTTTTTCCTTCCTGCTCAGACCTGGAGGCTGTGTCTTTCACTTTAGGGCCAAAAAGGGAACTTCCATCAAAGGGAGCATTTATGAAGGAAGCTCTGAAGGGTTGTGCAAAGTCAAACAAGTGCATCCAGGTGTGCCTCCCAATGGAAATACCTTAACCCACCACCCCTGAGGTACCTTCTGCTGCATGAGAGTTAAGCATTATGTACGAATTGGAAATGGACTGAAGGGTAGCCAACTAAGAGGTAATAGTGTTCTCAGCCTTATGGGTATGGTCCCACAGAGGGATTTGCTAAGTTCTTTAATCAAATTCCTCTGGAGTTTTGTGAAATATGCCAGGTAGTTAAGCAAGTGAAGGGCAAAGATCGCTGAAGCATAAACAGGCTTCCCAATTCTGTCCAACTCCCTGTTAAGAGGGTGTACTCTGTTCTGCAAATTCCTTCTTGGTGGCTACGACCACAGCATCAACCATAAACCTTTGCTCCAATGGATTCTATCCTTATGGTGCAAAGATCTTGTCTGGTCTCTTAGGTATTGCTTCAACAGTATCAATCTCCTTCCACTCCCATTGAGAGATCAAATCAATAAGCTCATCAGTGGGCAGAGTCAACCAGGAGGTAGACAGGCCAGCACCAAAAGCATCCAGGAATACCAACTCCTCTTGGGAAGGGTTGATGGCAGACCAACCACCCCTTTACTTTAGGAGTTCCAGAATGTCTCCAAATGAGACATCATTGGGTGGTGAACTCGGGGACACTTTCCCTTCATCAAATTTGGTATCTTCAGTAACTGACTCATGGAGTGAGTCTAAGTGCCTCCTTTTTGCACTTTCTATTCCTGGGAACATCTTCGGTGGGATGTTCTGGAGAAGTGTCAGAAAAAATCAGTGTACCCTGTTGGGTATCCTGGTGGCTAACTTGGGCTGGCTGTCTGTGCAGAAGGGATGAATGAGATTCAAGAAGCAGATACTAATGGGCTAGGGTGGTCAGAGCTGAAGAAGGTGGAGAAGTTCAAACTGTAGGGATAGAGAAATTTCTTTCCACTACCACAAATGCCAAATGCCCTGGACAGCAGGAAAGAATGGCACTGAAAGAACATGCTTATGGGCTGTAAGCTCCCTTCTCTCTGAAGGAAGAGGGGATCGGAGGTGAGCTGTTTAACGTCAAGGCTTCGAGGGGGAGAGGCAACTCTGACAACTTTGGAGCCAACTCCAACACCTCGAATCTGGAGCTGACCCTATGGCTCAAAGAGTGATGCAGCTTTGAGGCACTCGGAGCTGGTCCACTCAGATACATTGCTGGATCAAAGATACTTATATCTTTGGATCTGATGTGAATGACTCCGGAACCTTTAGATCCAACAACACCAAAACACAAGGTCAGATTGAAGATGGAGCTAGCAAGGGAGGGTTGTGCTTACTATGATCTCCGGACTCAATGGGGTCGGACCCGGGAGAACCCCAATTTGTATCTGCATCGAGAGGAACTTCCTCATCACTCTATCCATGTCGGCTTCATTCAAATTTTTTGAAGAATGAGTCAAAGATGCTGTGGCCTTGAATGGCGATTTCTCAGAGAATGCTCGAAGAAGGGAGATGGCAGCCTAGAGGTGACTGGATCTGAACCCAAGAGTGGAGATCGGACCCAGGGTGACATTTCTTTTTGAATCTTCAAATATGAAGATTTAGTCATTTTTGATGGAGGTTCTGAACTTGGAGCCAATGAAGCAGTAGGCTCCAGAGAGCATTTTCTGTAATCTTTCCTTTCTGACTTTTTAGTGGATAAGGCCCAGAAAATGCTGGTGAATCAGAAGATTAAGAGGGCAGAAGCCCCTGAGTATTAATTTGTTTCTACAGTCTATGATCGCACTAGAGTTAAAACCCTGACAAATGTCACAGTTCACATTTAAATATGAAGGGCCTAAACAATATACAAATTCTGAATGTGCATCTGACAGTGGGATGTTGTGGCCACAGGCAGTAAACTTGCTGGTTTCTCTGACATTATGACTTAAGGAAAACAAATGGAAACTGCACTAGAAGTAAGTCAAAGGCCAAGAAGGAAAAATATGAGGATAAAGATAAAGATTTCAGACCATGTCTTAAATCTAAGGCAGCAAACGAGATCTGAGATATATTAGGGACTAGGGCATTATGGGAAAGGGAGGAGGTTGAGAGCTTTCAGTGATCAAGAAGCTAGTAGAAGCATCCAAGTCATATCCAAGGGTCAGATCCAAACTGAAGAGTTGAGGAATGAATGAAAATTGACAACATCAGATTAACCCTTAAGGACAACACAGTGTTTCATCTCCATGGCTTCTGAATGCCCATGACTTTTTAATTTTAAGTCTTTATGGGTACATTTAGTCCAATAAAGTCAAACCCGACTAGCTGTTACCTCATCAGTATAAGTGGATTGTTGTCTATGCCTTAGTATCACAGAGCTTGAAATCAAGCCTGATTTCCATAAACATAAGGGAACCTGCAAAATATCCCAAATGATATCCAAACTAAAGGAGTAGAAAAGTAACAAAGGCAACCCATTCAGTAAAAACTGCAAGAAAGACTCAGCCAATCTAGTCCTCAAACTTAAACCTGTGTTGTAGACACATGGGATATATGCAAATAAATTATATAGATATTGATATAGCTATAGAAGGCTCCTGTCACTAGATGTGTTTGTCAAGTTTAGTGTTAGAGTTAGGGCTAGTTTTAGGGTTAGCATTATGGTTAAGATTGGACTTAAGAGTTTGGTTAGCATTAGCATATATAAGTAATGTGATGCAGGGCACACACACATGTAAGTGTGTGTGTGTGTGTGTGTGTGTGTGTGTGTGTGTGTGTGTGTGTGTGTGTGTGTGTCTATATATATATATATATATATATATATATATATATATATATATATATATGTATGTATATATAGTTCCCCTTCAGAAGGTCGACCGGCTGAAATCTCGAAATGCATAAGGCCGAAGCCATATGCTCAAATTTCAGAAGCTCGACCTTCTGAAAGGGAAAGAAAAAAAAGCAAAAAAGCACAGTGTTTCTGCAGGGGAGCAAGCCACTCTACACCCCCCACACACACCCCTGCTACTTATTTATTCAAACTCTGAGATCGCACTACAGAGCAGAAAGGGAAATCACCCATTCTGCACTGCATGCCGATCCCCATTCAGAAGGTCGAGCTTATGAAATTTCGAGCATATGGTCTCGACCATATGCATGTCGAGATTTCAGCCATTTGACCTTCTGAAGGGGAACCATATATATATATGTGTGTGTGTATACATACATACATACACACATACACACACGCTGGCGCACAGTGTCTATATCATTCAATTGAATACAACTTGCACTGCAGAAAATTTCTTAAAATCCCAGAGTATGAAAAACAACTAGGAAATCCATCAACACCCTAAAATGGTAATTGCCATACCTCCAACTAGTCCACTCCTTCAGACTTACATATCGCTCCCACAACCTGATCCTAACAGCCTACATAACCCCTCCAGAACCCTGAATGTAACCCTATCCCACTTCCTAAACCTATATTACCCAATCCATAACCCTATAACCCCCCTCCTGCTCCCTAAAACCTAAGTTCTCAGGTCACTCCTTTTTCCTAAGACTCTCCTCCTACTCCCTAAATATCAGTTCCCCACTCACTCCCCAAGTCTTGACTCCCCTCCCAGTCCCTGAATCTAATTTCCTGATCATTTCCTAACCCTAAAGTTCCGCTCCTCTCCCATTCCTTAAACTGAAATTCCCTGATCACTTCCTAACCATAAGCTACCTCCCAATCCCCTTGTTCTCAAGTCAGCAGAGTGCTAAACTGTAAATTGTAAGGTAGCCTTTGAACAAAGTTAGTCGACATGAAGCTACAAATCTTGCATTCAACAAAAGTAAACTTGATGAAACCTGTGGAACCCTATATATGTACACACACACACACACACACACACACACACACACACACACACACACACACACACACACACACACACACACACACACACGCTATATATATAAAATACATACACTCATGCATACTAGTTTTGAACAGCTAATGACAGCTCTCATATCCATTGTGAAAGGTGAAAAGGTCTGTGTTTCAGGCAATTCTTGTGTTCAACATCATGCACAACAAAGGATGGCACTAAGAAAACCTCACTGTTTCAGTTGCATATATGTGAGAGCACAGAAGCACACAGTAGGACATGTTTATACTCTTACACCAGTGGCAATGTACCAAAACTCTAGTGAATGCTTACCTTTTATGGTTCCGGATCATCTCCACTTATATTGCTCTGCCATGCTGAATTTGATGTACAATTTTTAGCTGGTCAAAGTACAGTAGGACACTGTTGTAAAAACTGAATACAATGATTATGTTGTTTCTTACACTTTATCCTAAGAATCCCATGAATCCTTAAATCCAGTGATTTTTTTTCATCCTCAACTGTTATACTTGTAAACTGTTCCAAATGCAGGATATATCAAATCATTTCCTTCCCAGCCCATCTTCATCACTCCCTCCAGGCTTAAGCAAGTATCCCAGTACTTCTTTACTTCACTTCTGCTAAGGAATAACTTTGGTAAGAGGGAAGACCATGTTATAAATAAAGCATTCTAAAAAAGATTATTCCCAGATAATATGAATCGGAACAAATTTTGCTACTGTGAGTCTTGGAAGAAAAGATCACTAAATGTAAAGTGCCAACATTGTTTTGCTGAATTTGTCTAAAAGTGAAAGGATTTGTCCCTTAACGTTTGATTTTGTTGAATGCCCTTTCTGCTGAATATTGTAAATGTTAATGATGATTTTGTTAATTCTGAATTTCAGTGGTGATACTGTGTGTTAGAAATGCAGACAGTAGGAGGCCAAGCCATTTCCCGAGTCGTCTTAATTTTTATACACTTTCAGGGAAATGGTATATCTACATTTTACTATTGTTTGTTAGGTACATTGTTCACTGAATGAAATGCATTCTGATTTTTTCAGTCGGTCAGCAATAATTTTATTTTAAGCTAATTGCACTTTTCAAAGTATAATTTCTTACTTGGACTGTTGTTCCTTGCGCTTCTGAGTGAGGTATTTCTTCTTTACGTTCTGAAGTTCATTTGATAATCTCTCAATCTCATACTTATATTCCTGGTTCTGTGATTCATACATGTTCAGTTCTGACGATAGCACCTGCATGACAACATGCACCAAAGACTGTTAGGACAGATCGACCTACAGCAATTTTAAAATACATGCAATTTATTTGTACAGCAAATATTCAGAAACTATAAAACAGACAAGAGGCTGCAGTGAATAAGAAGGCATGAGACGTAGCTTTATTTTAGCTAATGAGATCTAGAGTCAGAGGGCACTTTTCACAGCAAAATGTACTACAGTCAGTCTGCTATGTAGCAAAGGTAACTTTAGATACTTTGCAGGTATCTTTGTAATTTAGAAAGGGTGCAAACAGTTGAAAAAACATTCTGAATGATTCAGTTTGTCCACACAAAACTTTGAGCTGTCCATAAAGAACCATATATTGGAATGAATATTCTGTCCTATTAGAAAAGCTAAGGAAGAAGATTAACAAATTTAGTAACCAAGTGAAGCTAGTCTCAGTAGCAAGTAAGAAAGTTAGGTATGCATAGACAGCCTATCTCTATGAAATACGAAGTAGGGAAGGTGTGCTGATGAAATCTAAAGGTCTGACACTCGGCTGAAGAAATGGCTACTAGGAAAAAAGTTTTCCAAGACAAAACTTTCAATTTTGCAGAACAAGCTGGCTCAAAAGGGAGAAGTATGAATTTCTGTAGCACAAAATACAAATCCCGCGATGAAATATACTTGACAGAAGACTTTATGAAAAGAAATGTCATCTTTAAAATGCTTTACATTCTTTCAAGTAGGGTAAAGATACAAGGGCGTGGTTTATAACCATTGCATGTCATGGTTTAAGGGTGGTATGCAGTAGAATTGAATGTCGAAGCCCTACATGACTCATAAACATTGATACACAATGAGGTAAAAATCTCTTTTTTTATTTATTTGCTTGTTTCTATTTATTAGGATTGTCTGACTCAGCAGAGCCCCTTTTCAATGGGGTCCAAGGGAAAGAAGTTCCACGACAAAGAAAAATAAAAATGCTAGAATATTATACAACTGAAGAAGGGAAAAGCAACATTAAGTTTTACACAATTGTAGTTATAACATTTCTAGAAATATTCATTAGTAGTTAATATAACTACTTGCGATAATAAAATATATCATTAGAGGTCAAAATGTTAGTTCTGTAACAGTTGTAGGCAGGTGGTTGAGGTACATTCATTTAAACAATACTGACATCAATGAAATATGACATAATAGGTTCATAGGTAGGTACTAGGCTATCGGCCATGGGGCCTATACAAGCCCAGCCAAAAAGGTACCCTGGCTTTTTCCACCCAAGAAAATTATTTTCCTGTGACACTGACGAGCAGAGCCACAGAAGTGATCCCCGGGGTGAATTTCCTATTTCCCATCCAATCATCACGATTTTTATTGAAGAGTGCTAATGAGGAGCTTTGCTTGATATAGATAGGTAGTTTATTCCAGAGTGTGGGAAGTCTCTGGGGCAGGAATATATCCCTCCGGCATGTTCTGTTTATTGTGGTGACAAGGTTTAGGTCCCTACAGCATGTAGCTTGAAGGGATTGG
The DNA here is from genome assembly GCF_019279795.1 of Protopterus annectens. NCBI lineage: Eukaryota > Metazoa > Chordata > Ceratodontiformes > Protopteridae > Protopterus > Protopterus annectens. The sequence continues at coordinate 220,612,686 of NC_056748.1, forward strand.
GATTTCTTTAAGTGGAGCATGTCCAACAGCTCTGGGTTTGACATAGCTTTGTATGTTAGGCAGAGATCACCTCTGAGTAGGCGATATGTGACGGAGTAAAGCTGGAGTTTCTTCAAACGGTCTGCATAGGGCATCTGTTTGAGGCCGGTAATCCTCTTTGTGAGGTATTTCTGCGGCCTTTCCAGTTGTTTTCGATGTCTTGTGAGGTACATACCAAAAGGAGCGTTGTACTCTATAATGGGTCTAATGAGTGATGAGTAGAGGGGAACAATGACCTCTTTTTTTCTGGATGAGAAACCTTTTGTGATGAGGTGTGCCAAGTAGAAGGATTTCCTGACTACTGTGGTGATGTGATTATCAAAGGAGAGACTACTGTCCACCTGTGTCCCAAGGTCTCTTATCACACTTTCATTGTTAAGTAGACTACTGCCTATATTGTAGTTCATGGGTACAGAGTTTTTACCAAAGGGGATGACAATGCACTTTTTGGCACTGAGTTTGAGGCCATGGCTTTGACACCAGGCATCTGTCACAGTGAGGCCCTTTTGTAGGATGTCCACATCATTAGGAGTTTCGATTATGGCTCCTAATTTACAGTCATCTGCGAACTTCATTAGCCAAAGACCTACTGTGTTAGCCTGTACTTCAGAGAACTAGATACCAAACAGGAGAGGACCCAGGACTGAATCCTGTGGTACTCCACTTGTCACTGGTCTGAAGTCGGATTTTGAGTCTGCTACTTTCACAGTGTGGGTTCTGTCAGTGAGCCAGTTGGCAACCCATCTTGTGACATAGGGATTTATACCTAGTTTAGTGAGTTTATCTATAATTCCACATTGGGGGATGGTGTCGAAAGCCTTGGCAAGATCTAGATAGGCTGTGTGAACCACCTTACCCTCGTCTACGGCTTTGGTGACTGCTTCAAAGAAGTCTATCAGGTTTAGGAGACATGATCTGCCTTTTACAAACCCGAACTGGGTGGTGTCCAGAGTTTGGAGATTACCAATGTATTTGTTTATAAATTCCATGATGATACGTTCCATGGCCTTGCAGACCAGGCTCGTCAGGCTAATGGGGCGGTAGTTCCTGGGGTCAATGGTGGCTCCCCCATTGTGGAGTGGGATAACTGTCGCTGTGCGCCATTCAGCGGGCACAAAGCCTGAGGTGAGGCTATGATTGAACATGGTACTTAGGTGGGGTGCCAGTTCATTCTGTAGTTCATGTAGAATGCAGCCTGGGATGTTGTCTGGTCCCATGGATGCTGTGTTCTTGGCTTTGGAGAATGTGGTTTTTACCTGTGCAGCCGTGATTACAGGAACGTTGCATTCTTCCAGTACAGAGATGGGGCTCTTTAGGGGGTGAGAAGGGAGTAAAGTTAGCACTGAACCTATCTGCCAGGATGTTGGCAATATCAGTTGGGTCTGTATATTTAGTGCCATTGTGCTGTAACTCACAGCAGATCTGTGTGTTGCCATTGAGATTCTTGACATAGCTATAGAATGCTTTGTGGTTGTCTTTAGAATCAGTGGCAATTTTGTTTTCGTGACTAGCTTTAGAGGATTTTATCAGGGATCACAGTTTCTTACTGAGGATGACCAGGGAGCTCCTCCACTCATGGGATTTTACTCTCTTTTGCAACACTTTCTTCCTTCTGTTGTACAGTTTGTTTATGGCAAGGGACCACCATATTGGCTTCCTTCTTTTGGAGGATAGGGTCTTGGTTCTGTTTGGGATAGCACGATCCATGCACTCGTGTAAGTGCTTATAAAGTACAATTGTGTAGGATTCAGTAGTCGTAATTGTATTGTCCATATGCATGGGTGTCATGAAGTTCACCACTTCTGTCTTAAGAAGCATGAAGTTGGCTTTGGAGAAATTTTTTACCATGGTTTCCTTAATGAGGGGGGGGGGGGCAGGATGTGGATATCTAGGGTAATTAGCTTATGGTCAGATGGGACCAATGAGGCGTTGACTTCAGGTGTGGAACACCGGTCATTCATGTTGGTAATAACTAGATCTAGGATACCGTTGCTCCTGGTGGGGGTGTGGATAAGTTGATCCAGGGCATTGGAGTTTATGAATTCCAGAAAGCGTTGAGCGAAGAAGTTGGTACATGAGTAGTTTTCCCAGTTAATGGTGGGGTAGTTGAAACTGCCCATTATTAGGGTGTTCGGTTGAACCCTAATATTTTCCAGTACATCAAGAAAAGAGGAGTGTGAATCCTGGGGCATGGTGGGGGATCTGTAGCAAGCTACAATTTGGATTGCAGTTTTGCCCAGAGTTAGTTGCACTTGGATAACCTTGGCTGCATTATGCTGAGCAACTAGCCTGGAGGTGTGGATATCCTTAATGAATATGGACACACCTCCGCCTTTGGTGTTCCGGTCCAGGTTACTTGGCCAAAAAGTGTGGTATGCGTTATAGCCTGGTAATGCAGGGGTGCTCTCTGCAGCCTTGGACCAGGTCTCAGTCACTGCACAGATATCAATTTTCTCCATTTTAAGGAGTGCCTCGAGTGAGTGCATTTTGAAATTTAGACTTCTAGCATTGAGTAGCATCACCCTCCGTTTTTGCTTGCCTGTTCCTGTTACAGTGGTGAATTTGTCATTTGAACCTTGCCTAAAAAAGGCACTATAGGGGTGGCAAGAACCTTAGCCAGTATCCGGAATCCCAGGGGTGACAGGTGCAGGCCATCTCTGGCAAAGCATCGTGGTCTGTCAACCATGTCATTCCAGGCAGACAGATACTGGATCCCTTTAGAATGACACCAGAAGCTTAGCCAATTGTTGAAGTCAATTATTTTGTTCTTGTACTGCGGCATCATTCTGGGTGATGGCAGAATGCTACTCAGGGCTAGGGTCATACCTGCCTGGGCTACAAGATCGGAGAGCTCTTCCATGTTTCTTTTCATTTGTCCAGGGAGGTACATCTCAGGTCATTCACACCAACATGGACAATGACAGAGTCATATTTGTACTTGTTGTGGAGTGACCTGAATGCGTGGGTTATGTGGTGGATCCTGGCACCCGACAGGCAGCTAACAGTAACCTTCTCCTTGTTTAGCCTGGTGAGTGGGACATCAGTGTGCCTGACTATAGAGTCATCTATGACTAGTGTGTTGGGTACGTTGTTTTGCCTTATTGGCTGTGGTTGAGTGGCACACTGAGTCTGTGAGCTATGTGTCATTTGAGTTGTGTTGGGGGGTGGAGTTTGCTTGCATTTCTGCTTTGGAGGTCTCTGTTGTTTGAGCAGATTATTACTGAAAGCCTCTGTGAATGTTTTTGTGTTTCTATGTGTGGATTTTGGTGGTGTAGATTTAGTGAGACTATGTGATGAGCGTGGTGTGGTGCAAGTGTTTACCTTCTCCTCTTGACTGTCAAGTTCAGTCTTGGTTGGAGAGAGCTTCACCTCCAGTTTGGCTAGATAAGTGCATCTCTCACAGGTTGTAGTGTTGGGTGGTAGGAGGGGAGGGTTGTCTGTGTACATGAGGTAATTTCTACATTGCCCCAAGATGCCCAGATTCATCAGATAGACAGGAGAAAACACTGGAAGCTGATCCTTGGACATGCCTGAATAAAAAAATATTTTCCTCTAGATAAGTGAGGAAAGTGAGTACAAGAGCTGTTTTTCTCCAAGCAAGTGAGGAAAGTAAGTACCAAAACAGTTTTCCTCTAGGTAATGAGGAAGGTTGAGTGCTGTAGTAATTAGTAGGTTATTTAGTGCTTACAACAAGTTCTGAACAGGTGCTGATCACGAATAAGCAAAGTCAAGTGCTAAAACTAAGAATAAGCTCATGTCAATAGCTTTGGACTAGTCTGATCTATCATACGTAGCAATAAATTAAAAAAAATACAAGGTCTAACAATATGACATACTTGGACTGACTCAAAACCCTGTCACTATTTTCTGTATTCTACAGACTGCTAAGATGTGACCTATGTCTGACATATAAGGCATTCTCCAACCCAGTACTGATGGATTTACTGCACATCAACAAGTCAAATGGCATCAGAAATACTCAGTCTATGGATCTAAACCTCTTCGGCAGCATCAAATAGAACAGTTTGAAAGGGCAAGTTTATTTCACAGAGGATACCACTGCTCTAAAACAGACCCCCATGCATGTAAAACAAAGTTCATCCATGTCCATATTCAAGCATAACCTGTATCTATGAATGGAAAACAGAAATTTTACCTCAGGAATTCCTCCATTGCTAATAATGGACAGATGTAGCTCCTAAATGCTTTATCTCATGCATAGTTCCCCTCAAATTATCTGTGATATGATCCCACTTACTCTCAGTTGGTGTAATATATAACCACTGACCATGGGATAGGTAAGGCCAATCTAACACCACATGGGATAGGTATTCGAAGACAAAAAGGGAAATTGGCTAGGCTTAAAATTGCCTACAAGGGCAGCTATCTTAGCACTTATCTAGAAGCATATGAGCCCATTTGTAGCAGCTGACACAACAGCACATATTTTGTAAATACTAGTAGTGAGGATCAGAAAAATATCAGTGCTCCTATTGTAAGGCAGAAGAAGTAAGTGCTTGCAAGGTTGGTAAACTGAGTCCTTATAATTGTACGAGTTTTGTGTTAGTTCCATGTATTGACTAATAACTTGAGAGTTATTAAAAAAAAGCCCAAGAAAATCTGTAACATACTGAAAATAAAAATCAAAAACTCTTCTGAACTATTTCTAAAAAAGAATGGAAAATGTAATGCAATACAGTTCAAACTATTTATTGTTTTAGCTTTTTCATCCTTAATTTAACCAAGACTTCTTCAGAATATAAAACATTACATTAAAGACACTCGCATAGCATTCACTGAGCAGTTAAATGGTAAATAACCAGTCTTTTACACACATTCCTTCTAAGCTACAACAAGCTCACTGTGATGTAGGCAACCCTGCACCTCTCAGCTGTACAGATTTTCGGAGAATGTCCAGATTTTTGCCTTATATTTTTGCTCCATTTTTCATAAAATTGTGGCTTTCTGGCAAATTAGTGACAAATCATTAAAGATTGAAGTTAGAAAATAATAACATAGACGTTTGAGTTTTAGACTTCATACACTTCAGAAAATTTCTGCTAATGCAAAACCTGTTATTCTATCAACTTTCTAAGCTTGTAAGAGCAATATTTAAAAATTGTCCCTATTTGTACCACTTTTTTCATGGCTTTATGAGGATTTCTTACTCTAAGAGGTTGAGAGGTATGAGCCACACTTTTCCCACCCCCCACAGTGATTCCGCCAAGCTCCTAGAGCACCAAATTCCTTAATTCTGTAGTCACATGTAATTAAGGAGTTACATTTAGGCATGATGGCAGAGCACACAATAGCATGAGACAGTAACTCAGCAAGAAATGGTATGCTTTACTTAGTAGCTACTTAGTGAGGTGTATTATACATTCTATGTAACTGTTCCCTGCTGAGTGGTGTTGCACTGTCATGCTTCACAGTGTTTCTCCAATGTGAGTGATGACCTTTGCACATCTGTACTCCATTCACAGATGGTGAGAGGCATCTGTATGCTGCTGCTCATTACTATGATCCATGACTATGAAACATGGTGGTCAATGTTGGAGTACAATGGCATACTAGGTTTATGAATATTCTAAACAGATTTTATGATCAGATGAATATTAGATAAAGCAGTCAAGTGCAGATGAGTAGCTAAGACCTGTACCAAAGATTTGAGACTGCAGATATAGAAGCAGTAAAAGGGTCCAGACTCACTGACAGAGTCCAAATGAATTGCACTTACAGATTTTCCTAGTACAAGGTTTCTGAGCAGACAAGAGAATTTCTAACTACCCTAGATGGATATGTAGGGTCTCTGCCATCAACATAACTGAAGGAACCATGTGTTTAGACAGAGGGAAAATAGACCCAAATAGGGATTGCTGGAGGGATGGAACATTATGGTTCTGAATGGGCATAGAATGGGATATTTTTCCAATAACTGAGATTTGTTGAATCATACTTGCCAAAACTAAAATGGGGCAATTAAATTGACACCGGACTTCTAGTGTTTAGCCTTTTGGTTGAACTTCAGTGTCAGGGGAAATGGGAAAAAGCATAAAGGAGTCCAGTGGCAGAGTTATGCATTTTATTAGAAATGAATGATTTCTGAGATAAAAAGTTAATAGTACAAGTATATCCCTGAATGAGGTCTTTATTTTCCTTTCTTTTCTAAGTCAACATTAAAGCTTTCAGCTGGCTGGCCACACAAAAATTCTTGATTTCAGGAATATTCAGAAGTCTTGATCTCATGTCCTCGTTATAAGCCTCTTTTTAAACCAAAATAGTCTTCCAAAAAATATGACATGACAGCTCCTGTATCAGTATCCACAACATCATAAGAACATTCCAGATTTAGCACCCTATCCTGTTGTATTGTTTATTTTTCTATGTTGTTTTTGCACATGGATGCCAATGATCATTATTTCTACTGATGAGGCATGCTTATTCTTTCCCTTTACCTGGAGATTCCACCCAGTACCAGGAAGATAGCTATTGAGGGGTTTGCCACCTAGGCAGCTGTGAGAGTACTTTGTGCCCTTGCTGTCATCCTGGCAATAATGGTATATGTTATGATGTAACCACAACACTTGGGTACAAGTGATCAGCAATACAACTGAGGCTCATAATGCCTTCGCCATATAGGAGCATATTCTTGCACACCTGCTATGAAAGCTACCACCCATCTCTGTCTTGGTGACCCTAACAGTCAACCTGCATATTTGCATCCTAGTTTCTCCTGGGGGGGGTCTAAGCAGTACATGGCCAGGCCAACCTTGCTCCCATGATGAGCACACCCACCCTCCCGTACCAGCACTGTCAAACATGACTGTCTAATCAAATCTGGTCACATGGGCAGTGATAGAGATTTATCCCATGATGCCACTGGTACTGGCATACTGACAATTTTTTAACTAGCATTTCCATTCTCTTCTATTTGTGACATTACAGCTATGAACAGGATGTAGATTTTCTGGAAGGTGCTATTCTGATATGAAATCATTTGATACGTTAAGAGATTGTGCAAACAACTGTTTGTACTAGATGTATACATTTTTTTACTATATTAATCTAGAAACGCATATCCTCATTCAATAAAAATAATGCTTAGGAGATAGTTTTCAAACTTTGGGCTGTAACTGATAGACAGATGTTTGCAGGACCAGCCTTTTGAGCATCACCTGTCTACCTAATTGAGATTTATACAACTTACCATCGTTTGCTCAAACTAATGACCTGAAATCCTTCAAGCTACTACTGAAACAACACCTAAATGTCTGTTGGATTTGCTCTGGCACCACGCCTGGCTAATCCCCCTAAACAATTCTTATCCACTTTTTCCCATGGTGCTCTAAAATGACTATTTAGCCAGTAATCTTCTATCTCATCCTGTACTATGATGTCTATTTGGTGACATACACTGTATCAAACTCTCCTCAGCTTTACATTGTTATTACAGTTCTCCTTACCACAGTCCTACTATTAGAAAAAAAATATGGATCTTAACTTTGCTACTTTAAACACTCACTCTGCACTACCGTTGAATGGTTTTGTATTGACATATCATGATTATATGTTTGTATGCTGACTAGTCATACGTATCTTGTAAAAGTTGTTTCTTCTCCATTGTATGCTTGGCAATCTTTGATTTTTTTTCTTTATTACTGTATCCCCAAAAAGTCTGTAACACTACTTATGCATGTATGTTACTTTCTCTCTGTATCTTGTGAAGCTGTTCCCCACAGGCCTTTGCTGAAAATGAGTTTTCTACCCAATCATACTTAACTTGGTCAGCAAAGGCAAGCAATAAATAAATATGTTGGTGTTGCAGACTATGAGTCAAGACACTGACTATTAGTTTCAGAGCATGTTTAGAATAGTAACAGAGTAGAGGAAAGCACAGTTGTACAAGTAAACTTAAAACAGTAGGTATTTAAATAGATCACTGTTGCAGTAGCCTAAGCTATATGGACATATTTTACAAAGGATTGGATGACTGGACAAGTTCCAAAGCTTTAGGGCACCTTCCAAATACCTTAACCGCTGTAAAGCTTGAGGTGGGTGGTATTAACTTAGTGGTTATGTGTTCAAACCTTCAGAGTATTCTTGTCTCATAACAAGGGTCCCTATTATAACAACAAAAAGGCAATCTGTCGAATGGCTAAAATATTTACCAATTCTGAGATTGCACTACAGTGAGGAAAGAGCAAATTTTCCGATCTTCACTGTACCGTGATCTCACAAAACTGATTTCGAGGTCCAGAATATTAAATTTTTCACCCGTTCGACAGATTGCCTTTTCATTCATCTAATAGGGACCCTCATAACAAGGTACTCTAGAGGCCAACTTTATAAGTATATGTCAGGAATAAAAAATAAACACACAAAAAAATACACCCTAGGATAAAAACAAACATAAACAGAAGGGAGATGGAGGGAATGTGTTTTTACTGCAATAGTGATCTATTTAAACATACACTGTTATGCTAAGTTTACTAACACAGCTGTATTATGTTCATCGTTAGATCATTGTTGCAGTAGCCTAAGATATATGGGATGGATACCAGAGCTCAGAATGTAAGGTAGGAGGAAAAAGGTTTAGAGTGTGGGATATCCTGGAGAGCAGAACTACCAAAGACTACTCTGTATTGCATGCTACAGTGGCTGACTAGGTTCAGTATACACACTGATATACATCCTCCCTCTTTAATTTTGTTTAACATTGCAAATTACAACAGAGGCATTTTTAGAGCTAGTCATTATTTCAACATTTCAACAAAATATAACTGATTTCAATTCCAGGTCACTGCGTATTTAGGATTGGGTTTGCAGATTCTACTCAATCTAGTTACAGAGAAATTCTGATTGGGTTTAGTAACAGGGACAGTATCTTGGGATTCATTCAATACTGGAGCATTTGGGTTTACATCAGAGTTGTTTGAAGAAAGCACACTGTCCTTTTGAATTTGAACAGTTGATGAGTCACCCTGGAAATTACAGTAACTGGCACAGGCAATATGCCGTGGCACTGGTTCTGAGACAGGTAACACATGTCTATGATTCCTTCTGTAATCCATTCCTTCAGATTGTATGATGTCAGATCTCAGTTCCTCACAAATGTCCTTCATGATTTCTAAACAGTCATAATGGATGTTTGCATTCTCACAACTTCTTGTAACAATCGTCGAAAGGATTTACTGGTTTTATCATAGTACAACTTTTGTGACTGATGCTTTCTCAAAAGTTGAGCCTTGACTACTCTATTGTTCTTTGCATTTACTACTAACAATTGTTTGCTGATTGAAAAAGTTTTTCGTGTTCATCTGAACATCAGTCTTTGATCAAGTGAACCAAGCAAGTTGTCTCCAGGAATGTTTCTTAGACTGGGTAAGTTAAGGAAAACATCTGTACCATCTCTTTCGGATTTCTCCAACAAATACTTTGCACTACAAACTGCACGTTCAGCTAAACCACTGGCTTGTGGATACTCAGGACTACTGGTAATATGAACCAAGACCCAAGACCCAGCAAATTTCTTGAAATGCTGACTAGTAAACTGTGCACCATTGTCACACTTGACTTTGTGCAGATTACCATGGACAGAAAAATATCTCTTCAATTTTGTAATCACTGTGCTTTACATCAAGTTAGGAAGTAGGTCAATTTCAAACCAGTTTGAGTAAGATTCTACTAACACCAAGTAATGGTGACCATTCCATTCAAAAATATCTACAGCAACCGTCAACCATGGTTCAGGAGTTTGGTGTAGCTGAAGTGATTATTTTTGTTGATGCCAGATTGTTGTTGCTAGATTTCCAACCAGCCAGGTAGAGAAGACACGGCAAGTGAAGAGCAAAAAAAAAAATAAATAAAATAAAAAGAGTTCCACATTAAAGAACAGTAGCTCTGCACTAAACACTTCTAGTGTTTAATGCATTGCAGTTCTGCATTCAACACAAGTAGCTCCGTGTTTAGCGATTTTTGATTGGCCTGTATGCCAGGTATATGGGCCAATCAAAAAAAAAAAAAACAAAGCGGAGGCTGGTTGGGATATAAACCGGCAGGGAGGGACTCGGGATCAGGCTGCTGATCTCGGGACAGTCCCGCCCAAATAGGGACGTCTGGCAACCCTGGGTGCACATGACAAAGCATCAGCAAGGTACAAGTATTTGGTCTTTTTTGTAAATAATATTGAAATTGTACTTTTGCAATTTTAACATCATGCATTGCAATCAAGCTGGGGCTGTATGTATTGGCTTTTTCAAAATTGTCACTAGTGGTTGGTGACCAGTCTCTGCTTGGATAGGTCTGCCATAAATATAATCACTGAACTTCGAATATGCGAACACTACTTCCAAAAGTTTGTTTTCTATTTGTGCATAACAGGTCTTTGTTTCAGTTAAAGTTCTTGAAGCATAAGTAACAGGTATGCCTTCTTGAAGACATGCTGTACCAAGGCCATACCTTGAAGCATCACAAGAAAGAGCTACAGCTTTGTGAGCATTATAATATCTCAATGTGGGTATACTGGCAATTTTCTTCTTCAGAATATCAAATACTCTTTGTTGTTGTTCCAACCAGGACCAGTTTACAGTTTTGCATGTCAGCTCATGTAATGGTGCAGAAAGCTCACGCAAGTCTGGGATGAACTTTCTTAAATAGTCAACCATACCTAGAAAATGTTGCAGATATGTGACATTCTCTGGAACTAGCATTTCAACAATTGCTGCTTAGATGGATCTGGCTGTAAGCCAGAACTTGCACAGAAATGACTTACATAAGTAACTTCTTTCAGATTGAATTTACAATTTTGAGGATTCAGTTTAAGATTTACTTCACGTGCATGGTCTACAACTTTCCTGAGATTTCTATCATGTTTGTCTTCACCATTGCCTCCAACAATAATGTTGTCTACTATAATAGCACATGGATAACCAGAAAAAAAAATGTTCTATGGTACGTTGAAATACCTCACTGGTAGAATTAATTCCAAATGGCATTCTTAAAAATCTGTATCTGCCAAATGGTGTACTGAATATGGTTAACAGATGGATAAAGATTTGCAATCCAGCAAAATTTGCCAAAAAGAGCTTTTTGCACCTAAGACTGAAAAAAACAGTGGAATTTGTTTGACAGTTCTGGTAGGGGCGGGTGGGTGTTCTCATAATGACAGCAATTTCTACTGTACTCATTTGATGACAGGGACACAAGTGCTTTGTTTAAGTCTCATGGATCAATACGTATTCAAACATCATCCGAGCTTTTCTTATGAGCTACGACCATGGAGGATACCCATTCAGTCAATTCTTCTACTGGAGTAAGGACTCCTAAATTCACCATTTTGTCTAGTTCTGCTTTTATTTTACTCTGCATTGCTACTGGAATATTCTGTGCTGGTCTGACAACTGGGCTTACTTCATGCATTAACTTCATGGAATATGTGACTGGGAAGTTTACCAAGCTCGTCTTTGAAAATATCAGTATACTCACTAAAAATATTGTGTAAAACTATCATTGTTATTCAGATTTATATGGTAGACCTCTTTATTAAATGAAATCAGTCCCATTCTCAGACTGTCTTTGAGGGCTAACAGTGACTGCACATGTCTTTTGACTATTTAAAACTGCAAGTCATAGCTGTTTCCAGCAGAATGGCACGAAAGAACTACTGCGCCATCAGTTTGAATCTCTTCACTACAATAAGGAACAAGTTTTGCACACTTTGCTGAATCAACTTTCTCACCAGCTTTTACTTTAGCAAACATTTGTGCTGATAATAAAATTGCACTTTGATCCAGTGCCTACTTTAAGCTCTACAGGTTTCCCATTAATTTGTACAGTACAAAATACTTAATTCTTTGCTGACAACTGATACTCAACTGTATTAACTGCTTCACCAATCACAGAGACACCATCAACAGAGAAAGTTTGCTACAGTCTCTACTGCCTCTACTTGCTTCTTCGGATACTCTCTTTTAACATAGGTCTGTGACACTTTAGATTTGCAAAGCCTTTTGCAATGATTCCACTTTTTACATTTGTGACATTGTATTCCACAAAATTTTGTGGAATACAATATACTTTCTCCTCATTACTTCTTGTTTTGTGTTTCTTGGTATACTGTGGAGAAGTAAGCCGTTGATTTTGGACATTTGTGACATTGCTGACCAGAAGCTTAACACTTTTCCCATTTAGGTTAATGAATGCCTCCACAATTGCGACAGTTAACAATGAGGTTAGGTCTGGCACTGCCTCTCGGTTTATATTTCTTTTTCATCTTAACTTTCTGCTGCATACTATCAACATTTGCAGTAGCAAATACTGCAAATGTGCTTTTCTCATTCGTAAGCATATTTGTATGCTTTTCTGTAATCTCATGTATTTGACAAATTTCAATGGCTTTGCTCAGTGTTAATTCACTATCCTGAAGCAAAATCTTTCTCACTGTATTATTATTAACACCACATACAAGATGGTCTTTTATCACCTCATCTTGTAGCTCACCAAATCTGCATGTTTTTGCTTTATTTCTTAAGACGGTAATATATGCAACAATAGTTTCACCAGGCTTTTGACTTCTTTTGTAAAATTTGTGCCTTTCCATTGTAATATTTGTTTGAGGACAATGCATTTCTCTAAATTTACATTTTAAGCACTCAGGGTCTTCCCGTGTTTCAGCCTGTATCACAATATGGCAGTTCTCCCCCTCCCCTGCATACACAGCAGGTGCATACACAAATGAACGTTCCCATTCAATGGCCTCTGAGTCAGCTAAATTGAGAAGTATAAATGCTCTTGTACATGTGTCTTTATCAGAAACTGCAGCCTGTATGAACATATCATATTCTTACTCACTCATCAGTTCTCAGCATTATTATTATCAGACACCAGCAGTTCATGTCTGTGAAATGCCTCTGCCATAACAACAAATTTCTTTTAAACATAAATATAGACCTGGTACTCAAGTGCAAAACAATCTCTCCGAAAATGCTTTACTTTAACACTGCAAATACTTTGAACACTCTGGACACTTCAAAAAGTCTTAGTTACTGTGAAAAAGTTAGACACTGTGAAAAAATGAGGGCATTTTCCCTTTTCAAAACTTTGGAGATTATATCAAACACTTTAAATATTATGCCGCTATCTTGGACATGTTGAACATTTTCAACATTTCAAACATCTCAGAAATTATTTTGAACACTTTGAATGCTACGCCACATTTGACAACTTCAAATCATTTGAAACTAATTTAAGTAACTTCAAATAACCGCTGACCTGTTTGCAAGTTCACTCCTGGATATTACTCCACATCTAACTGCGTGACTCATGGTTTGCGAGCTGCTTCAACTTTGGATCCCATTCTGACACCATGTCACAGGTCTCGTGTATTCAAATGAGACAGTGAGGCTGGGGAGGCATTCAAGTAATTTATTTAACATATACACATCAGGAGCTGTAACGCGTGCATATACTTCGTACTTCAAACTTCATATACTTCGTACTTCATATGCTTATTGAGTGAATTGTTACTTCTAACACACACATGTACATCTCAGTTCAAGCTTCCTAAACAACTAACTACACAAACACAACTGACTACACAAAATGGCACTGATCTCGTACATGCTCAGTAACATATGCATGTGCTGTCTTGCTACAGTGGCTGACTATGTTCAATATGCACACTGATCTACACTCTTGACCTACAGAAATAATGTGGTTTGTAGTGCTTGGTAAAAGTATGGACAGATGATTGCGTTTCTACCTCTAGTATATTTCTAGAGTCTTCCCCTTTCCAAAAGGCCATAGGAGTAGCTAAAGCCTTGGTAGAGTGGGTCCTGACCTTGCCTGGAAGTGTCTTGTCAAGGTGAGAATAAAAAAAGGCAAAAGCATTTGACAACTATTTATAAATTGTCTGTTTTGGTATTGATATTTCCCTTTTCTTACCTTCAAATAAAACAGTTGATTAGAATTTCTGAAGATTTTTGTCCTGTTATTGTAGTATCTGAGCTGCCTGTTAACAACCAGAGTGTTAACAATTCTTTCTCTCCAAATGCTTTGGTTATGGACAGAATACAGGGAGATGAACAGCTTGGCACAAAGTAAACTCTAAAACCACTTTATGTATAAAGAAAGGAGTTATTCTCAAAGTTAAAGTATGTTTTTGAAAGACAAGATAGGGTTAAACCACCATAAGAGCTTTTACCTCAAATACTCTTCTGGCAGACACCAGAGCAATGAATAACATTGTTTTCCAAGATAGGAACTTCAAATCAGCCTCATGAGTGGGTTCAAAGGAAAAAAGTATAAGTCTCTCTGGTACAAAATTAAGATCCCTGAAAGGAGCCATCTGTCTTCTAGGTGGGCAGATCTGTACAATCTCTTTCAAATCTGTTTCACTTGAGTCAGGACAGAAAAGGGAGGATCCATGGCAGAGAAGCAGAGATAGTTAAGTAATAAATCTTTATAAAAGAGTAAAAAATGCCAGAGGATAAAACTCACACAAATATTGTAGAACCAGAGGCAAGTGGGCCTTAAAAAATCCTTGTTCTTACTCTGGCACCAACTAGACCATCTTTTCCACTTAGAGAAATATGATTTTCTAGCATTGGGTTTCTTAAGCTCTTTTAATGCCTGCTGCACATACTCAGAAAACAGATACATGAAAGATATTCAAATTCTATTGCCCTGGCAGTGAGATGAAGAAACTGAAGATTCGTACCAAACAATCATTGCCCTGTGTGAGTAAGTCCATCCTGAGAGGACGTTTGTGGTAACTGCCTATAACCATTTTGCTTAGACCAAAGGGGAGTTACCAGTACCATCTCTGGAGAGTCCTTCTGATTCTTTAGAAGAGCCCTGGTCATCACTGGAAAGGATGGAAATCCATAAAGAACTATCCCCATCCATATCAATGAAAAGGTATCTATCTTCCAGGCTTTTGTGCAAGGAGTCCTGGCATATAAGCTCCTTAACTATCTGTTGTGAATGGAGATGAACATATTTGATTGAGGTGTCCTCTACAACTGGATCAATTCCTGTTAGACCCCTTGTTGCAATTTTCATTTGCTGGGATCTGTCCTGATCCTGTACGGCCTGTCTGCTATAACATTCTGCATGTGACATTAGCATGAAGTGTCAGATTGTGCTGAGTTTTTAGTTCCCAAGATACCATATCTGATCTGCAAATGGGGTGGGATCTGCCCACCCATTCATTTTATTTATTTATTTTATTATTATTTATGTGCCACATCACTGTAGTATTGTCCCTGATTACTAGCACCAGGCTTGGAATTCAAACATGGCTTGGAGATTTGACAGTATTTACTAGTGCTATTATTTTTTGATACTTATATACTTCATTACATCCGAGTAATGCCTCCAGGTGCATCTGCAGTTAACTACTGACGCCTCTAGGTATCAAATATTGTTTGTTCATATTTGCATCAATAATTCCAAAACCATGCTATGCACAAAGTTTTAAAACATTTCATCTTAAAGCTCACGCAGTAGCAAACTCAACTGCATTAATATTTGACCTCTGTCTAGTGCAGGTAAATAGATATTATAGGTTCATAGGTTCATACTAGGCTATCTGCCCTAGGGCATTTATAAGCCTAGCCAGAGTTGTGTGGCTTTCACCACCCCTTAGGTTGAAGAATACTATACCCATTAGTTTGCCGTGCCTCTGTCCAGCAGTGATACAGAGATGATCCCCGGGGTAAACCTACGATCTCCCATCCACTGGTCAAGATTCCTCTTGAACAGAGCCAGCGAGGTGCTCTGTCTCACATGGACTGGGATTCTGTTCCACAGCATAGGGAGTCTCTGGGTGATGAATCTGTCCCTCCAGCACATCCTATTTATATCTGTGTTGAGGTTTAAGTCTCTTGCTCTTGTGGCTCCGGTGGATTTGGATTTTTTGAGGTGGAGCATGTCCATTAATTCCGGGTTGGACATGGCCTTGTATGTCAAGCACAGGTTACCTCTGAGCAGACGGTATGCGACTGAATAGAGCTGGAGTTTCTTCAGTCGGGCAGCATATGGCATATTTTTGAGCCCCTTTAACCTTTTGGTGAGGAACTTTTGGGGTCTTTCCAATTGCTGCAGGTGTCGGGTAAGATACATTCCGAATGGGGCATTGTACTCAATCATTGGTCTGATAAGTGAAGAGTACAGGGAACAATGACCTCCTTGATCTGGATGTGAATCCCTTCATAATCAGGTGGGCAATGTAGAAGGTCCTCCTAACCACTTTGGCAATGTGAGTGTCAAAAGAAAGGTTACTGTCAACTTGGGTCCCCAGGTCCCTGATAACCTCTTCTGTGCTTAATGGATTGCCACCTATGTGGTAACTTGGGGTTACCTTGTTTTTACCAAAGGGTATGACTATACATTTTTTGGCGTTTAGCTTAAGGCCATGGCTCTGGCACCAGTTATCCGTTTCTATGAGACCTCTCTGAAGGATATCTGTGTCTGATGGATTTTCAACTATGGCGCCCAGTTTGCAGTCATCTGCAAACTTTGTCAGCCACAATCCTCCTATGTTTGCCTGCACTTCTGAAAAGAAGATGCCGAACAAGAGGGGGCCCAGGACTGAGCCCTGTGGGACACCGCTTGTGACCGGCTTGGAGTCTGACATGACTGTTGTTTTATTATATTAATTTATATAGATATAATTTTTACATTATTCTAAATATATCAACAACCAGGTAACACACACAAAACTCCTTAGCCTCAAATGAAAGCTCTCAGCTACATGAATAAGAAGCTGCTGACAGTATGAGTGTTGAGGAATTTCTGAGACATTTTAAGTTGTTTACAAAATATTACAAATGTAATTGTTACTGTGTTTACTGTGACTTATACAATTCTGTTTACTACCTGGAACCTGAAGAATACTACCACTATAAAAATAGTTTGTTTGTGCTGAAGAGTTTGCCATTTACACTTCTTTCATAATCCCTATAGTTCCAGAGATATGAACATTTGTTTGAAATGTGAGGACATAATTTAATTCTGTCAAAAGATTTAGGCTCCATCCATTGGAAGTTACAGTGCAAACTTCCTGATCTCCATTAGAGTGAATGAGATACTTTAATTTGGCCTTCTTATTCCACAGACCCTGAATTTTCACCTCCTTGGATACAGTTCCACAAAAAAAGTCTGTAGCATCTGTAGTTACAGACTGAGTAGGGCTTGGAAAGGAAAAGGGAGACCTGGGTTGAGAGGCAACTGATTTGTATACCATAGTAACTCCAGCAATGGAATTTAAAATAAGGGGGGCTGGTGTTGTGTCCAAACTGATTTGATGAATCATTGAATTTTCTTCATGTGAAGTCAGTCCAAAGGAATTATGAAAATTGTACAGATCATGAAACCTACAATCTTGAGACAGTCCATGACAGATGCCAGACTCTGGTTGAAAATATCAGAAACTGTTCCTTGTAACACTCACCTTTGTTCTGAGGAAAAAAGGATACCTAATGTTCAACATAGTGCAGTTGTGTAGGTAAACTTAACAGTACAGTAGCTGTTCCAACAGACCACTGCTGCACTAGTCTAGGCTATTTGGATTATATTCTGCTTTGGATATGGCCAACAGCCAGCCTTCAAAGTTTTACGGCACTTTCTCTGTACCATGACTACCTGGGGCTTAAGCAGTCCCATAAATAGGCAGTTTGGGTTCCAAAAACATCAGAGTTTTCTAGCTCAAAGAGGGGAAATTGTAGCCTGAATAGAAACATGCTAAGAAAATGCAATAGTAAAACATATGTAACTATGTATATAAGGATACATACATCTACATCCTGGCAGTATATCAAAAACAGACCAAGGGGGATTGAGGGATGGGACAGCTACTACAATAATGATCTATTACAATATCTACTGTTATGGTAAGATTTCTTACATGAAGTTAAGATGCAGTGGAGAAGCCACCTGTATTCACAGACAAGTGTACAATGCTCAGCATTAAATGCTGTAGAAATAGTCTACGCTGTAAGGAACATATAGAGAGGAAGAAGGAATTCAAGAATCCAGTACCCCCTGGAGAATGCCCTAGCAAAGCATGTTGTGGGCCTGAATAGAAATCCAGTTTAAAATGCTTTCTAAGGGTGAGTCTAGATTTTTATAATCCACCTCTTTCTAAACCACGACTGAAAAAAAAAGGCCCTGTCCCTACCTGGAAGTGACTTCTTATGGTGAGAATATTAGAAAGAAACAGAATGAGACAGCCACCTGAAAATTGTCAGCTATGACAATTTTCAGAGGGTTGTCTGAAAATTGTCATAGCTGACAATTTTCAGATGACTGTCTGAAAATTTAACAGCTATGACAACGGTTGTCCTTTTTTTTCTAACCTTCAGGTGTAGCAAATAGCTGATAGGCCTTTCTGAAGGATAAAGTAATTAGTCCAAGTAGTACCTGAGTGGCCTGTGGACAAGCAGGACAAGAAGAGTAGTTCACCCTTGTGTTTAAGCTCTTAAAAGAATATAGGTAGAGCAACAGATTAATTCAAAGTAAACTCTGAGCCTACAAAAGGCAAAAAAGATTTAAATGTATTTATTTTTTTATTTATCTATTTGTTCAGAGTTTGTTGATTATGTTAGTCACATTTAGTCAATGGCCCCTTTTCAGTGGACCCCTGAGGTAGTATTCATAATGGCTAAGGGAAATTTGGCCAGGGCATCAGGGAACTTCCCCTACTCTTGCTAGTTGGGGAAGGTTTTTTTGTGTTACACATACTGACTTCTTGTTTCCTGCTCAGACATGCAGGCAGCCAGGAAGAAGAGGGAGAAAACAGTGAAAGTTGTTGAAAATGTAGTTGAAATGTTAGAATCACTACCACACGTTTTTTTTCTGATGTGGGTGCAGAAAAAAAATTGTGATACTGGAAGAAAAGCAGATTGTAGTTGAAATGGAGTTGGATTCAGAGAAGATTGTTTGAAGGAGAGACAGTTACCTCTAAACAATGCATAATTGCAACCCTCCAATTGGGGTGGGGGAGGTTGTGGGATGATAATTTTGAAGAAATGGTAATCCAAAGTGAACCAGAAAATGGAGCAGCAAATTCATGGAGCAACATAATGGAAAAAAATAGGAAAAGAAAAAGGAGAAGAGACTATGCAGAAAAAGTGCCAGAGACAAAAACTTATGCACAAACTCTTGGAGAAGGAACAAAGAAGAAAGAAGAAATAAAAGAAAACAGAAGTATACAGTATGTGTGAGCAGTACAAAAGAAAGTTTGGACAGATATGAGGTTTGAGACTCTGTCAAAGCAATACAGGTAAGAGCATTTATTTTAATTAATAAAGAGACTTTTTGTGACTTGATATTTGAGACTGGGCAGGCCATGGAAAATTATTTGGATGCATATGAACAAAAGAAAAATATTTACCTATGATCAGAATATGTGGTGCAAGTTTTTTTACAGGCAAAAAAAAGAATAATGATCCAGTATAGAAAGGATGTTGAAGCAAAAGAACTGAAAGAACATTTGTTGACTATATGTAAAGAAGTAATGGGCATTACAAAAATATATGATGAAAGAGGACTGGGAGATGGGAATGTGGAGTAATTCTGAAAATGGAAAATGATCGTATTATGCATGTACCTAGTGTTATTATTGTTCATGGTAATAGGGGTTTTGTGAAACACAGGGGTCAAACAAAGACTTGTTATTTTTGTGGAAACAAATGATCATTTAATCAATGAATCTGATGAAAAGATGCTATTTATGTGGTAAAACAGGGCATAATGCAAAGAAATGTGATTTAAAGTGCAAAAAATGTGGCAATACTGGTCAATAATGGCTAGAATGTGAAATGAATGTGCATGGAAATGAAGTTATACAGGAGAAAGAGACAGAAGAATGTGTTTTACAAGAAAATGTACAAGATGTGACTGATAAAGTAGTTGTACATGAAGTTACAGAAAGTGACAAGGAAAAAGAAACTGAGGAGACAAGTGAGGAAGAAACTGACTGACATACAGTAAGAAATAAAAAAAAGAATTTGATAGGGAAAAGAGTTAAAGAAAGGAAAAGAAAATTCCAAAATATAGTGCTTAGACAACATTATAAAGAAAAGGAATAACATTTTATTACACTAACTCAGCACAGCTCCTCGTGGTGGCCAGCAGTGTTCCTCTAGCAGCAGAGACCAGAAAAGACTACCTTTCCAGATTTTAAGTATTTTTCTTGGCTTTTTCGACTTTTTGTGACTTTCGACTACTGTTTTTGCTTGTTTTATCAAAGTTTGCACTGTTTTTACTGTCTTTATAAGCTAAAACTGTTTACTGCACTTGCTAGTTTAAGTTTTGCCTAAAAGTTAAACTACAGGCTAATACACTCAAGTGTACTAGCTTTTGATAGCATTTAGTCGAAAATTATAGCATTTATTGTGTTTTCTGCCTTTCTGTAAAAAAACTTGAAAAAAAAAATATATCCTTGTTTTCCATACTTTCCTAACTAGTGTTCCAGAGACCAGATTTTGCTGATCCCTGGGCTTTGTCTTGGTTCCTGTGTTTCTCCATTTTCCTTGTTTGGTCAGGGGGAAGTTTCTTTACTCACCAGTGAGAGTGGGGAGTACTGATCTGCCTGTTTGTCCTTAGAGGAGTGGTTTAAGGCAGTAACTTGTAGTCTATTGGCCATTTTGGGTCATTTCCTGTCTTTTCCAGCCCCCTGCTATAAAGCGCATTTTGGCGGGCTTTTCCAGCTATTGAGAACTCAGCACAGCTCCTCGTGGTGGCCAGCAGTGTTCCTCTAGCAGCAGAGACCAGAGAAGACTACCTTTCCAGATTTTAAGTATTTTTCTTGGCTTTTTCGACTTTTTGTGACTTTCGACTACTGTTTTTGCTTGTTTTATCAAAGTTTGCACTGTTTTTACTGTCTTTATAAGCTAAAACTGTTTACTGCACTTGCTAGTTTAAGTTTTGCCTATAAGTTAAACTACAGGCTAATACACTCAAGTGTATTAGCTTTTGATAGCATTTAGTCGAAAATTATAACATTTATTGTGTTTTCTGCCTTTCTGTAAAAAAAACTTGAAAAAAAAACAAAAAAAATATCCTTGTTTTCCATACTTTCCTAACTAGTGTTCCAGAGACCAGATTTTGCTGATCCCTGGGCTTTGTCTTGGTTCCTGTGTTTCTCCATTTTCCTTGTTTGGTGAGGAGGAAGTTTCTTTACTCACCAGTGAGAGTGGGGAGTACTGAGCTGCCTGTTTGTCCTTAGAGGAGTGGTTTAAGGCAGTAACTTGTAGTCTATTGGCCATTTTGGGTCATTTCGGGTCTTTTCCAGCCCCCTGCTATAAAGCGCGTTTTGGCGGCTTTTCCAGCTATTGAGAACTCAGCACAGCTCCTCGTGGTAGCCAGCAGTGTTCCTCTAGCAGCAGAGACCAGAAAAGACTACCTTTCCAGATTTTAAGTATTTTCTTGGCTTTTTCGACTTTTTGTGACTTTCGACTACTGTTTTTGCTTGTTTTATCAAAGTTTGCACTGTTTTTACTGTCTTTATAAGCTAAAACTGTTTACTGCACTTGCTAGTTTAAGTTTTGCCTAAAAGTTAAACTACAGGCTAATACACTCAAGTGTACTAGCTTTTGATAGCATTTAGTCGAAAATTATAGCATTTATTGTGTTTTCTGCCTTTCTGTAAAAACTTGAAAAAAAACAAAAAAAATATCCTTGTTTTCCATACTTTCCGAACTAGTGTTTCAGAGACCAGATTTTGCTGATCCCTGGGCTTTGTCTTGGTTCCTGTGTTTCTCCATTTTCCTTGTTTGGTCAGGGGGAAGTTTCTTTACTCACCAGTGTGAGTGGGGAGTACTGAGCTGCCTGTTTGTCCTTAGAGGAGTGGTTTAAGGCAGTAACTTGTAGTCTATTGGCCATTTTGGGTCATTTCCTGTTTTTCCAGCCCCCTGCTATAAAGCTGCTTTGGCTTTTCCAGCTACTGAGAACTAAGCACAGCTCCTCTTGGTGGCCAGCAGTGTTCCTCTAGCAGCAGAGACCAGAAAAGACTACCTTTCCAGATTTTAAGTATTTTTCTTGGCTTTTTCGACTTTTTGTGACTTTCGACTACTGTTTTTGCTTGTTTTATCAAAGTTTGCACTGTTTTTACTGTCTTTATAAGCTAAAACTGTTTACTGCACTTGCTAGTTTAAGTTTTGCCTAAAAGTTAAACTACAGGCTAATACACTCAAGTGTACTAGCTTTTGATAGCATTTAGTCGAAAATTATAGCATTTATTGTGTTTTCTGCCTTTCTGTAAAAAACTTGAAAAAAAACAAAAAAAATATCCTTGTTTTCCATACTTTCCTAACTAGTGTTCCAGAGACCAGATTTTGCTGATCCCTGGGCTTTGTCTTGGTTCCTGTGTTTCTCCATTTTCCTTGTTTGGTCAGGGGGAAGTTTCTTTACTCACCAGTGAGAGTGGGGAGTACTGAGCTGCCTGTTTGTCCTTAAAGGAGTGGTTTAAGGCAGTAACTTGTAGTCTAGTGGCCATTTTGGGTCATTTCCTGTCTTTTCCAGCCCCTGCTATAAAGCGCGTTTTGGCGGGCTTTTCCAGCTATTGAGAACTCAGCACAGCTCCTCGTGGTGGCCAGCAGTGTTCCTCTAGCAGCAGAGACCAGAAAAGACTACCTTTCCAGATTTTAAGTATTTTTCTTGGCTTTTTCGACTTTTTGTGACTTTCGACTACTGTTTTTGCTTGTTTTATCAAAGTTTGCACTGTTTTTACTGTCTTTATAAGCTAAAACTGTTTACTGCACTTGCTAGTTTAAGTTTTGCCTAAAAGTTAAACTACAGGCTAATACACTCAAGTGTACTAGCTTTTGATAGCATTTAGTCGAAAATTATAGCATTTATTGTGTTTTCTGCCTTTCTGTAAAAAAACTTGAAAAAAAACCCAAAAAAAATATCCTTGTTTTCCATACTTTCCTAACTAGTGTTCCAGAGACCAGATTTTGCTGATCCCTGGGCTTTGTCTTGGTTCCTGTGTTTCTCCATTTTCCTTGTTTGGTCAGGGCCAAGTTTCTTTACTCACCAGTGAGAGTGGGGAGTACTGAGCTGCCTGTTTGTCCTTAGAGGAGTGGTTTAAGGCAGTAACTTGTAGTCTATTGGCCATTTTGGGTCATTTCCTGTGTTTTCGAGCGCGCTGCTATAAAGCGCGTTTAGGCGGCCTTTTCCAGCTATTGAGAACTCAGCACAGCTCCTCGTGGTGGCCAGCAGTGTTCCTCTAGCAGCAGAGACCAGAAAAGACTACCTTTCCAGATTTTAAGTATTTTTCTTGGCTTTTTCGACTTTTTGTGACTTTCGACTACTGTTTTTGCTTGTTTTATCAAAGTTTGCATGTTTTTACTGTCTTTATAAGCTAAAACTGTTTACTGCACTTGCTAGTTTAAGTTTTGCCTAAAAGTTAAACTACAGGCTAATACACTCAAGTGTACTAGCTTTTATTTTATTTTATTTTATTTATTTTACATTTGTTAACCGGGCTAGTCTGGCTGGATATATTTCCATTTTCAGCAGAGGCCCGGGGAGAAAAGCTCCACAAAGACATAATAACTATTACATAAGATACAAAAGAGAGCAGCATACAAAGTATTCTGTATCAGGACAATATTATACAAAGAGTCAAACTTATAATAGGCACAAATAAACAGTTGTACAAAAGTGTACTTATGACTCTTTGAAGCAGAACACAGGCATACGTTATTTAAAATATTCAAACATTATAAGAAAGAGAAAAGGGTGTTTAAGGACAGCTAAGTAAGTAGGATAGATTATATTAGAAATTTCTAGGAGTCTTCAGTAAACTGAGTAATATAATTAGGAATGAGAAGGATGAAGGAGAGGTAAGTGATAGAATAGTGAGAAAAAAAAGTAGAAAGGTAGCAAAGATCACAGAGATCAAGGGGTAGTGGGATGAGCTAAAATACAAGGGTTCAGTCAGGGTTAAGGCAGGGGCATAGCCAGTGGTTAGTAAGGTGGAGTCTAAGTTTTTGTTTGAAGAGGACAGGAGATAAAATATAAGTTAGTTCAGTGGGCAATAAGTTCCAGTTTTTACCAATGGAGTTAGAAAACAGGGAGTCACCGGCAAGGTTATTGGATTTGGTAGCAGAGACTAGGAGTTTGTTAGAGGAGCGGAGAGAGCTCAGGTTAGAGTAAGGGGTGAGGAGGTTAGAAAATGAAGGAGTGTTGTTTGGCAGATAAAAAGATTTGTGGATGATGGGAAGTTGAGAAAGAAGCAACATGTTTTGTAATTCAAGCCAGTGAATTTGTTGTAGGTTCAGGCAGTGATGTGTTCTGAATTGATTACCAGTAACAAATCTAGCTATACTATTGTAAGTAGTGGTCAATTTAGTAAGATTAGTTTTCTTTAGGTTGGTGTAAATTGGTGAGGCATAGAGAAGAGTGGAGATGAGATGAGAGTGAGCCAAAGTAGCTTTGGCTGTTGGGGATAGGAATGTTTTAATTCTATAGAGGGAGCCCAGTTTTCTATTTACAGTTTTGATAGTGTTGTTTATGTGATAATCAAAGGTAAGATTGTTATCTATTGTCACACCTAGTAGTTTGGTAGAAGAGTCAGGTGTTATGAGAGTATTGTTAATAGAAGAGATAGAGAAGTCCAGTGAGGGGGATCTGGTAGTGGGTTTGAAAAGGAGGAGTTTTGTTTTTTTGGCATTAAGAAGTAGGCAGCGTTTTAAGAACCATGCTTCCACTAAATAGAATACATTTTGTGTAACAGTTTGAAGCTCTGGGATGGTTTTTGCAGAGCAGATGAGTGTGGAGTCATCTGCATATTGTATGTATGTAGCTTGGGGAATAGCTACTTGTAAGTCATTTATGAATAGGGAGAAAAGAAGGGGCCCAAGAATTGAGCCTTGTGGTACACCGAGGGAGATTGGGAGAAGAGAGGAGAGTTTATTCTCCCAGAGTACCGCTTGTTTCCTGTTAGAAAGATAGGAGGTGAACCATTGGATGGTATTTGGTTCAATAGCAAGTGATTCCAAGATCTTTAGGAGAAGAGGGTGATTGACCATGTCAAAAGCTTTAGATAGGTCGATGAAAAGTGCAGAAGAAAGGGTATTATTATTGCGGTTTTTGTTAATGAAATCAGTAAAAGAAAGGAGAGCAGTAGTAGTACTATGAAAAGGCCTGAAGCCATGTTGACAATGAGATAGTATGTTATGTTTAGTTAAGTGGGACATTAGCTGTTTGTGAATACATTTTTCCATGATTTTTGCTAGTGGAGACAGGAGGGCAATGGGTCTATAATTAGAATATTCTGTAGAGTTTCCACCCTTGTGTAAGGGTATAATGTGTGAAATTTTCCAGATGTCAGGGATGTTTCTTTCATTAATGGTTATGTTAATAAGAATTGAAATGGGATAGGCTATTTCTATGGCTGCTTTTTGAAGAAATTCAGATGGAAGTTGATCGGCTGATGGAGTACATGGCTTAAGATTTTGAATACATTTTAGGATAAAGGTGGTAGAGATGGGCTGAATAGTAAAGCTCGGTAAATTAGTGGTGGCATGTTGAGGAACATTAGAGTTATCAGATGAAAGGTGAGAGGCTAGTGAGTTTATAGTATCAGTGAAAAAGGAGTTGAAGGTGTTTGCAGTTTCAAGGGAGGAAATTTTGTCAGATCCCAAGGGGGAGGGAGTGGAAGTTTGTCCAGGGTGTAGAAGTTTGTTCAATGTTGCCCAGAATTTTGATAGCATTTAGTCGAAAATTATAGCATTTATTGTGTTTTCTGCCTTTCTGTAAAAAAAACTTGAAAAAAAACAAAAAATATATCCTTGTTTTCCATACTTTCCTAACTAGTGTTCCAGAGACCAGATTTTGCTGATCCCTGGGCTTTGTCTTGGTTCCTGTGTTTCTCCATTTTCCTTGTTTGGTCAGGGGGAAGTTTCTTTACTCACCAGTGAGAGTGGGGAGTACTGAGCTGCCTGTTTATCCTTACAGGAGTGGTTTAAGGCAGTAACTTGTAGTCTATTGGCCATTTTGGGTAATTTCCTGTCTTTTCCAGCCCCCTGCTATAAAGCGCGTTTTGGTGGGCTTTTCCAGCTATTGAGAACTCAGCACAGCTCCTCGTGGTGGCCAGCAGTGTTCCTCTAGCAGCAGAGACCAGAAAAGACTACCTTTCCAGATTTTAAGTATTTTTCTTGGCTTTTTCGACTTTTTGTGACTTTCGACTACTGTTTTTGCTTGTTTTATCAAAGTTTGCACTGTTTTTACTGTCTTTATAAGCTAAAACTGTTTACTGCACTTGCTAGTTTAAGTTTTGCCTAAAAGTTAAACTACAGGCTAATACACTCAAGTGTACTAGCTTTTGATAGCATTTAGTCGAAAATTATAGCATTTATTGTGTTTTCTGCCTTTCTGTAAAAAAACTTGAAAAAAAAAAATATATCCTTGTTTTCCATACTTTCCTAACTAGTGTTCCAGAGACCAGATTTTGCTGATCCCTGGGCTTTGTCTTGGTTCCTGTGTTTCTCCATTTTCCTTGTTTGGTCAGGGGGAAGTTTCTTTACTCACCAGTGAGAGTGGGGAGTACTGAGCTGCCTGTTTGTCCTTAGAGGAGTGGTTTAAGGCAGTAACTTGTAGTCTATTGGCCATTTTGGGTCATTTCCTGTCTTTTCCAGCCCCCTGCTATAAAGCGAGTTTTGGCGGGCTTTTCCAGCTATTGAGAACTCAGCACAGCTCCTCGTGGTGGCCAGCAGTGTTCCTCTAGCAGCAGAGACCAGAAAAGACTACCTTTCCAGATTTTAAGTATTTTTCTTGGCTTTTTCGACTTTTTGTGACTTTCGACTACTGTTTTTGCTTGTTTTATCAAAGTTTGCACTGTTTTTACTGTCTTTATAAGCTAAAACTGTTTACTGCACTTGCTAGTTTAAGTTTTGCCTAAAAGTTAAACTACAGGCTAATCCACTCAAGTGTACTAGCTTTTGATAGCATTTAGTCGAAATTATAGCATTTATTGTGTTTTCTGCCTTTCTGTAAAAAAAACTTGAAAAAAAACAAAAAAAATATCCTTGTTTTCCATACTTTCCTAACTAGTGTTCCAGAGACCAGATTTTGCTGATCCCTGGGCTTTGTCTTGGTTCCTGTGTTTCTCCATTTTCCTTGTTTGGTCAGGGGGAAGTTTCTTTACTCACCAGTGAGAGTGGGGAGTACTGAGCTGCCTGTTTGTCCTTAGAGGAGTGGTTTAAGGCAGTAACTTGTAGTCTATTGGCCATTTTGGGTCATTTCCTGTCTTTTCCAGCCCCCTGCTATAAAGTGCGCTTTAGCGCGGAGTTGCCACTGTTGCACACTAGGGCAGCGCCGGTTAAGCAGGTTTAAACTATTCGGCTACCTAAAGTCCACTCTTCAAATTTTCCCTTAAAACTACCTTCCTCGAACTATACTACTGATCTAGTCAGCGTATCCTATAACTAAAAAGATCTTCTCTACTTGACTCCAAGTAGACTATTCTCTATCTGTTAAACCTAGCACTTGCTCCTACAGTACTTATCACCTTGATACAGCACTCTTGTCATAGATAGTACCCCAAAAAGGCAAACCCCCATTTCTCGGTCACCCACATCCCCCGGAATCTCTTTTAAAGTTTTTTTGTCTATTCCTTCTAGCATGTCGAGGGATCAGTTGCTAGTGTCCTCTCCTGCTCAGCTGGTGAACCTGGGAATATTGAGGCAATGTTACAATTGCCTCATGTACACAGACAACCCTCTCCTCCTCCCACAAAACACAAATACATGCGAGAGATGCAACTATACGGCCAAACTGGAGGCTGAGCTCTCTCAACATAGGACTGGCAAGACCAGACAGGAGGAGAAGGTTACCACACACACTATAGACCCAGTCTCACATAGTACCATCACAACCTCAAATCATACACATAAACACACAAAGACATACTCGGAGGCTCTGATCAAAAATCTACCAAAACAGCAGAGGCCACCAAAGCAGACACCCAAACAACCACCACCTCAGAACACAACACCTGCAACACATAGACCTCACAGTCAGAGTGTCAAACAGTCACAGCCCTTAAGGCCAAACACAATGCCAGACACGCTAGTCATTGGTGACTCCATAATTAGACACACTGACGTCCCGCTCACCAGACTGAGTAAGGAGAGAGTTACAGTAAGCTGCCTGTCGGGCGCTAGAATCCGCCACATAACGCAAGCACTCAGGTCTCTCAACAGCAGGTACAAATACGACTCAGTCATTGTCCACGCTGGTGTAAACGACCTGAGACGTACCTCCTTGGACTACATGAAAAGAGACATTGAGGAGCTCTCTGATTATGTAGCCCAGGCAGGTATGACCCTGACCTTGAGCAGTATCCTACCTTCACCAAGAATGATGCCACAATACAGAGATAAGATGATCAGCTTTAATAATTGGCTTAAACTCTGGTGTCATTCAAAGGGGATCCAATGTCTGTCTGCCTGGGATGACATGCTGGACAAGCCACGCTGCTTCGCAAGGGATGGCTTGCACCTGTCACCCCTGGGATTCCGGATATTGGCAAAGGCTCTTTCCACCCCCATAGTGCCTTTTTTAGGCAAGGCTCAAATTCTAAACCTACCACCCTAAAACACAAAAAAGGAAAAAAACTAAGGGTAATGCTGCTCAATGCCAGAAGTCTAAATCTCAAAATGCACGCACTCGAGGCCCTTCTCAGTATGGAGAACATCGATGTCTGTGCTGTGACAGAAACCTGGTTCAAGGCTCCTGAGAGCACCCCAGCACTATCAGGTTTTACCTCATATCATGCGTTCTTGCCCCAAAATCCGGACAATACCAAGAAAGGAGGGGGGGTATCCATATTCATCAAGGACACCCACACCTCAAGACTGGTGGCAACGCACGATGCATCGGAGACCATCCAGGTGCAATTAACCATAGGCAAGACTGCTCTGCAAATTGTAGCATGTTACAGGCCACCCTCACAAACTCAGGAACCTCACATGGCTTTCCTGAAAACACTGGAGGGGATAAATGTATCTCCAAACACCATCATACTAGGTGACTTCAATTACCCTAATATAGACTGGGAACACTGCTCAAGCCCAAACACCCTAGCCCAAAAGTTCCTGGAATTCATAAACTCAAATGCCATGGAACAACTAGTCACCATCCCCACAAGAGGAGAAAACATACTTGATCTCATCATCATGAACATGGGAGCACAATGTTCAACACCGGAAGTATACCCCTCACTGGTGAGATCAGATCACAAACTAATCTCGCTGGAGGTCCTCATCCCACCCCCACCTGAAATAAAAAAGACCACAGTAAAGAACTTCTCGAAAGCCGACTTCACACTTCTAAAGACTAGTGTGGTCTCCTTTAAGGCCCCGAGCCGGCGGAAAACAGTACTCAAGCCGCTGAATCACTTACAAATGCCTTCTACCAGCACCTGCAGGACAGCATGGATAAGGCAATCCCAAGCAAAACAAAGACTCTTTGTACCAAAGGCAAGCGTCCAGTCTGGTGGACCCCAGCCATAAACAAACTCTACAACAAAAGGAGGAAGCTACTACAAGATAGAGCAAAATCCTTAAAAGGTAAGACACCTTTGATCACAATAAGTAAAAAAACTAAGAGCTCTCATAAAATCATCCAAAGCAAATTTTGAGAGAAAAATAGCTAAAGACTCAAAAGACAATCATAAGGCCTTCTTTAGCTATGTTAGAAACCTGGGAGGAAACTCCCAGATATGCTCAGAACTAGTTCAAAATGATGTGAAGATTACTGATCCTACAGACATTGCCAACATACTGGCTGACAGGTTCAGTGCAAACTTCTCCCCTCCCCAAAAGGAGAGATATCTATACCAAACGATTGCAGCCCCCCAAACATCTCTAACGCCCAAGTGAGAACTGCTCTCTCCAAAGCAAAAAACACAGCATCCATGGGACCTGATGGTGTCCCCGGCTGTGTGCTCCATGAACTCAATGAGGAATTAAGCCCACAGCTAGGACAGCTGTTTAATCATAGTCTCACCTCTGGATACGCACTCCAGGAGTGGCGCACTGCGACTGTGGTCCCACTTCACAAAGGCGGTGCCTCCACCGACCCTGGAAATTACCGGCCCATTAGCTTGACAAGCCTTATCTGCAAAGCCATGGAGAGAATCATAATGGACCTCATAAATAAAGACATAGGGAATTTGCAGACTTTGGATCCAACCCAGTTTGGCTTTGTCAAAGGCAGATCATGCCTTTTAAACTTGGTTGACTTTTTCGAAACAGTCACCAAAGCCATTGATGAGGGAAAGGCAGTCCATACAGCCTACCACGATCTGGCAAAGGCCTTCGATACAATACCCCACTCGGGTATCATTGAAAAACTCATCAGCTTAAATGTTAACCCATACATCACAAGATGGGTTGCAAACTGGCTGAGTGACAGAACCCACAGGGTCAGAGTTGCTGGCGCCATGTCAGACTCAAAGCCTGTCACAAGTGGTGTCCCACAAGGCTCAGTCCTGGGCCCACTCTTGTTTGGCATCTACTTTTCCGAAGTACAAGCAAACACAGGAGGGTTATGGCTGACAAAGTTTGCAGATGACTGCAAACTGGGCCGAGTCGAAAACACATCTGACACAGATATCCTTCAGAAGGGTCTCACAGAAACGGATAACTGGTGCCAGAGCCATGGCCTAAAGTTAAATGCCAAAAAATGCATAGTCATACCCTTCGGGAAAAACAAGGTTACCCCTAGCTACCATATAGGTGACAATCCACTGAGCACAGAAGAAGTTATCAGGGACCTGGGGACCCAGGTTGACAGTAGCCTGTCATTCGACACCCATGTAGCTAAAGTAGTTAGGAAGACCTTCTACATTGCCCACCTTATCATGAAGGGATTCACATCTAGATCAAGGGAGGTCATAGTCTCCCTATACTCGTCACTCATCAGACCAATGATTGAGTACAATGCCCCATTCGGAATGTATCTGACCTGACACTTGCAGCAGCTGGAAAGGCCACAAAAGTTCCTCACCAAAAGGATAAAGGGTCTCAAAAATCTGTCCTATGCTGCCCGACTGAAAGAACTCCAGCTCTATTCAGTCGCTTACCACTTGCTCAGAGGTGACCTTTGCCTGACATACAAGGCCATGTCAAACCCAGATTTGATGAATATGCTTCACCTCAAAAAATCTAGATCCGTCAGAGCCACAAGGGCGGGAGACTTGAACCTCGACACGGCTATTAATAGGACATGCTGGAGGGATAGATTCATCACCCAAACACTCCCTATGCTGTGGAACAAAATCCCGGTATATGTGAGGCAGAGCACCTCGCTGGCCTTGTTCAAGAAAAATCTTGACCAATGGATGGGAGATCGCAGATATACCCCAGGGATTATCTCAGTGTCACTGCTCGACAGAGGCACAGCAAAATAATGGGTATAGTTCCCCATACTAAAGGGGTGGCGTAAGCCACAAAACTATGGGCTAGGCTTGTAAATGCCCTCGGGCAGATAGCCTAGTATGAACCTATGAACCTATGTTCTTCAAAGCAGAAAATATTAGCTTTAAATGTGAACAGTATGAAACATCTTAAGAGGAGAATGGGTATATTACAATGGTGTGCTGCAATAGATGCACATATTATTCTTTTACAAGATATCAGATTATTAATAGAGGAAGAAAGAACACAAACTGAAAAACTTTGGAATGGTGCGGTAGTTTGGAACATGGGGAAAAAAAAACATGCTCTGGTATATGTATATTATTCAAGAAAGCATTAAAATATTAAATGCAGCCATAGTGGAACTAGGACAAATTACGGTAACAGACTTCAGATGGAAAAAAATATGTGACTTGGATTATAGATTTATATGCATATGTAGCAAAAAAGAGAGAAAGAAATGATGTTTAAAAATATTCTTGCATATGTTTGTATAAATATGGATATTATAGTGGTTGGTGATTGTAATTTTACTTTAAGAAAAAAATAAGAGCAATTGTGATATTAAAATGCTTAAAAAAATTGTGAGAAGTGGAAAGTTAAGTGTATGGGAGAATAACCACTGGATCTACAAAAGGAATTAAATTAGGACAGAAACTGATTCTTTTTTTTAATATCAGATAGTTTAAAAGGTAAGAACAAAGGAATTAAATATGCTGGATTTTCAGATCATGTGGCTATATGGGTTAAAGTACAGGAAAATGAAGAATATATAAGAATAGGAAAAGGAATAACAATAATTAATGAAAAATAATTATATTTAGATGAGAAAAAAGAACTTATAGAATTATCAAGAAATCATGTGAATATGGGAGAGTTTTATGAGAATTGGATTGTCTGGTGACTTAATTTTAAATATAAATATAAACTGTTTTTAGAATGTATAAGGAAGGAAAAAAGAGAGATATAAGATATTAAGTCAAGAAACATTCAGAGACTTATTAGAGAAGAAAAAATCCTTTTATGAAAAAAAGAGAAGTATATAAAATTAATCAAATTCAAATTAACAAATTGTTATATAAACAAAAATATTGTTTACAAGGAAAGAATGATGTAGCACCATATCTGATCAAAACAATAAAAGAAGGAAAACAATAATAGAATTAAAAAATAAGGAAGGTAAACAAAACAGCAAAAAGTAATATACAAAATAATTAAAAAATATATATTGGAATTGTTTGTTAAAAGAGAAGAAAACATAGAACAAATTTATAAAGGTGAAAAAGTAAATAATGATAATGAGCATTTAGAACAAATAACTATGAAAGAATTGAATGAAATTCTAAAAGATATTAACATGAATTCTGCAACAGGACTAAAATGAATTGAATATGGTATTTATAAAGAAATGTAGGAGTGGCAAAACATTTCTATAGAATTTATGAATGAATGTTTAGAAACTGGAATTTTAAAAAAACAGATGTATACAGGACTTATAAAATTTATATTTAAAAAAGAAAATAAAGAGGAAATAAAAAAAAATGAGACCTATAACACTGAATAATACAGATTAAAAAAAATATATGAGAATAATAACAAAAAGGTTACAAAAATTGGTAGAATATATGACCAAAATGTATTCAAAAGAAAAGGAACAGGAAGTCAAGAGTCATTATGGATAAGAGGAATAACTGATGATATCATAAATAAAAATGTAGAAGCAAAGGTTATGATAGGGGATATAAGTAAAGCCTATGATGATATTCAATGTAAATCATTATGGGGAATTTTGCAGGCATATAATGTATGCAAACAATATTACAAGTCATAAAATCTGTTTATGAAAGGAAATGTGTGAAACTAAATGTAAATGACTGGATTGGGGTAGAAATAAAAATACAATGTGGAATAAAGTAGGGCTGCCCAGCTAGTAGTGTAATTTTCTCATTAGTTATGAATTTAATAGTGAAGGAAATTAATAAAATGTCAAGTACTGGTGGATACAAAATGAAGGAATTACAATTGTCAATAATGTATAATTATGTAGATGATATTGTATTGTTAAAAGTAAAGTATGGATGGAAAAAGTAAATGAAAAATTAAGTATACATTTAAAATAAAAATTGGTTTAAGTATAAATAAAGAGAAAAGTAAAGGATTTGGTTCTTGAAGGTATGATAGGAGGCCTTGAGTTCAATGACAAATATATAGCTGTATTAGGAATAATATTTGGAAAGAATGAATACAGACAACAATGGGATAATATACTCAAAGAAATAAAGGATATGACTGTTTTTTGAAAATCATAAAGATTTTCATATAGAAAAAAGCACATTTTTGAACACCACTGTAATAGGAAAATTGCTTATGCTGCTAACATTTATATGATTCTTAGTAAGTATGAAAAGGAACTAATGATGATTATATTTTCTTTTATATGGGGATCTAGACTGAATCCAGTCAAGAGAGGGACTCTATATATGAAAGAAGAGCAAGGAGGTTTGGGTTTAATAATCCCAATAATACATGCAGCATCTTTAATTTTATATAAGGTATTAAAAGGCATTATGAAGGAGAAATAAACACTTGATAGAAATGATACTATATTATACATGCAAAGAATTGTGGGAAGGAATTGAAGTTAAAAAAGAAGTAAAAGCATTGTGAATGAAGAAATGATTACCAAAACAATATTGTGTTATGGAAAAATAAAAAAAAGAATATATGTGAGAAAAATAGAAAGAAGTGGTACTTAAATATTATGAAAGCATTTTATTGCATTAATCTATGGAAAGATTTAGAAATGGGTAAGAAAAAAGCCATAATGATGTTATAAAATTATAAAAAGATTAAAGAATGTAACTTTTTTATAGAGATTGTCTATTAGAAAATTGCCTGTTAAGGTAAATATGCCATATAAGAAAAAGCAAGATAGAATATGTAATACATGTGGAGTTTGAGACTACTGGGCATGTGTTTTTGAAATGTAAAAGAGTTAATAATTTGTGGAAAGAAATATTTAAACATAAGGTGAAATGTTTGTTAAAATTTGAGCAAATACATATTGACATAATATACTTTGGTTATTATGGTGCTCAAAAACAGGAAGAAGGGAAGAAAATGCACAGTAACATTTTTGTTTCATGAACTATATGGAATGAGAAACTAAATGGAATTAAATACAATGGAAAATGGACTTTGACAAGGATTCTGGAGAAAATAATGTTTTGGTTGTGGATAAAAGAGTGGGGGTGCTTAAACTGAAGTTTATAATGTATGGAGATTTGTAAATAGATTTAGATAATATAAATAATGTAAATATGTCAATAATATGTAATGTATATATCAATAAAAAACTACTTGTCATTGTTGTGAGTAGGACCCATTTTGAATGGGTCCTGTTTCAATTCCAGATGCAGAGGTGGCCTGGAGAAACAGGTAAGCAGATAGAGAGAGAAAGAGGTAATGGAGTGGTGAAAGAAATGAAGGAGAAAGCAAATAATGAGACTGGAGAATGTCTGCAGGATTCTGAGGAAAACTTTCAAAGACACCTGTTTGATAGAGATGAATCAGCAAATGGTGGATGTATAATTATAACCCTCCAGTCGGGAGGGTTGCAGGATGATTTGCCTAAACAAATGGTTCATAGGTAGGTTCTAGGTTATCTGCCCGAGGGCATTTATAAGCCTAGCCAGAGTGTGTCGGCTTTCACTGCCCCACTGATTAATTAACTGATCCTCTGTCAATCAGAGCCAATGAAGTGATCCCAGGGGTGTATTTTCTATTACCCATCCACTCGTCAAGGTTTCTCATGAAGAGTGTTAGTGAGGGGCTATGCCTGATGTAATTTGGAATTTTGTTCCAAAGCATGGGGAGTCTCTGTGACAGGGATCTATTCCTCCAGCATGTTCTATTTATTGGTGTGGCAAGGTTTAGCTCACTAGAGCACGTGGCATGCAGTGACTTGGATTTCTTTAGGTGGAGCATGTCCATCAAGTCTGAGTTGGAAATGACTTTGTAAGTCAGGCAGAGATCACCTCTGAGTAAGTGATATACCACTGAGTACAGCTGGAGTTTTTTCAGTCAGGTTGCATAGGACATATGTTTGAGGCCAGTAATCCTCTTGGTGAGGTACGTTTGTGGTCTTTCCAGCTGTTGGAAGTGTCTTGTGAGGTACATCCCAAATGGGGCATTGTCCTCTATGATGGGTTTAATGAGTGACGAGCAGAGGGGCACTATAACCTCTTTATTTCTAGATGTGAACCCTTTAGTAATTAGATGGGCCACATAGAAAGATTTCCTAACTACTTTGGCAATATGATTGTCAAAGGAGAGATTACTATCTACCTGGGTCCCCAGATCTCTTATTACCTCTTCTGTATTAAGGGGGCTACCACCTATGTGGTAATTCGTGGGTGTTTTGTTTTTCCCAAATGGAATGACTATGCATTTTTTGGCATTTAGCTTGAGGCTATGACTTTGACACCAGGTGTCCATCTCAGTAAGGCCCTTTTGGAGGATGTCCATGTCAGCCGGAGAGTCAATTATGGATCCCAGTTTGCAGTCATCGGTGAACTTGGTTAGCCATAGTCCTCCTGTGTTTGCCTGTACTTCCGAGAAGTATATGCCGAACAGTAGGCGTCCCAGGACCGAGCCTTGTGGGACACCACTTGTGACTGGTTTAGAGTTGGACCTGGAGCCCGCTGTTCCTACCATGTGAGTTCTGTCTGTAAGCCAGTTGGCAACCCATCTCATGACGTAGGGGTTTATGTTCAGGCTGGTGAGATTCTTCTGTAATACCTGAGTGGGGAATGGTGTCGAAAGCCTTGGCGAGGTCAAGGTAGGCTGTGTGAACCACCTTTCCCTCATCTATGGCCTTGGTGACTGTCTTGAAGAAGTCACCCAGGTTTAGTAGGCATGATCTGCCCTTAACAAAGCCGATCTGGGTCGGGTCAAGTGTTTGGAGGTTCCCAATGTCTTTGTTAATGAGTTCCATGATGATGTGCTCCATAGCCTTGCAGACCAGGCTAGTCAGGCTTATGGGGCAATAATTACCAGGGTTAGTTGTGGCCCCTCCTTTGTAGAGAGGAATAACCATTGCTGTGTGCCATTCTGTGGGCACGTAGCCTGTGGAGAGGCTGAGGTTGAACAGTGTGTTTAGGTGGGGGGGTTAGTTCGTTCTGTAGTTCGTGCAAGACGCAGCCTGGGACACCATCTGGTCCCATTGATGCTGTGTTTTTGGCTTTTGAAAGGGCTGTTGTCACCTGTGCATCTGTGATTTGTGGGACACTACACTTTTCCGGTATTGTTGTGGACCCTTTTGGAGGTGAGAGGGGGGTGAAGTTTGCACTGAATCTATCTGCCAGGATGTTGGCAATATCAGTAGGTTCAGCATATTTTGTGCTATTTTGCACTAGTTCAGTGCATATCTGCGAGTTGCCACTTAGATTCTTAACATAGCTAAAGAAGGCTTTGTGGTTATCTTTTGAATCTTTGGCTATTTTTCTTTCGAAGTTAGCCTTGGATGATTTCATGAGGGACCTTAGTTTCTTACTGATACTGATCAGGGATGTCTTTCCTTCTTGGGATTTGCTTTTTTTCTGAACTAGTTTCCTCCTTTTATTGTATAGCCTGTTTATTGCAGGTGTCCACCAAACTGGTTTCCTTCTCTTAGAGGAGTGAGTCTCGGCTTTGCTAGGGATGGCATGATCCATGCATCCTTGTAGGTGCTCATAGAGTGCATTTGTAAAGGTTTCTGCATCTTGGGCAGCATTATCCTTTAGTGTAGGGGCTGTGAAACTTACCACCTCTGTCGTAAGTAAAGTGAAGTTTGCTTTAGAAAAGTTTTTTACTGTGGTTTCCTTAGTTGGGGATGGTGGTGGGGTGTGGACATCCAGAGTGATTAGTTTATGGACTGATCTAACCAGTGACGGGTTGACCTCTGGTGTGGAACACCTGTTGCCCATGTTGGAGATGACCAGGTCCAATATGTTTTCACCTCTTGTAGGGGAGTTTACCAGCTGATCCAGAGCATTTGAGTTGATGAATTCCAGGAAGCGCTGGGCCTGGGAATTTGTACTCGAGTAGTTTTCCCAGTGAATGGTAGGTAATTGAAATCACCCAATATCAGGGTATTCGGTTTTTCAGTGTCTCCACAAAGGTGGAGTGGTAGTCCTGGGTCATGGAGGGTGATCTGTAGCAGGCCACAATTTGCATTGCAGATTTGCCTGATGTTAGTTGCACATGGATAATCTCAGAGGTATCATGCTGTGCCACTAACCTGGAGGTGTAGGTATCCTTGATTAATATGGATACACCCCCCTCCTTTTGTGTTTTGGTCTGTGTTCTGTGGTCGAAACGTGTGGTATGTGTTGTAGCCCGGTAGTGCTGGGGTGCTCTCTGGAGCCTTAAACCAGGTTTCAGTTACTGCACAGATGTCGACGTTCTCCATACTGAGGAGTGCTTCGAGCGAGTGCATTTTGAGATTTAAACTCCTGGCATTGAGTAGCATAACCCTTAGTTTTTTGTTAATTATGCTGTTTACGGAGGTGGGTTTGACTTTTGAGCCTTGCCTAAAAAAGGCACTATGGGGGCAGCAAGAGCCTTGGCCAGTATTCGAAAGCCTAGGGGTGACAGGTACAAGCCGTCTCTTGAGATGCAACGTGGCACGTCGAGCATGTTGTCCCACGCTGACAGACACTGGATCCCCTTTGAATGACACCAGAAGCTTAGCCAGTTGTTGACATTGATCATTTTTTTCTTTATACTGAGGTATCATTCCTGGTGAGGTCAGGATGCTACTCAGGGTCAGGGTCATAACAGCCTAGGCTGCATGATCAGAGAGCTCTTCCATGTCTCTTTTCATGTAGTCCAGGGAGGTACATCTCAGATCATTCACACCTACATGAACAATGACAGAGTCATATTTGTATTTGTTCTGGAGTGACCTGAGTGCTTGTGTTATGTGGCGGATTCTGGCTCCCGACAGGCAGCTAAGAGTAACCTTCTTCTTGTCCAGCCTAGTGAGTGGGATGTCAGTGTGCCTGACTATAGAGTCACCTATTACTGGTGTGTTAGGTATGTTATTTCACCTTAAGGGCTGTGATTGTGTGGCACACTGATTTTGTGTTTTATGTGTTGTCTGGTTTGTGACTGGAAGTGCAGGTTGTTTGGGTGTCTGCTTTGGAGGTCTCTGATGCTTTTGCAGGTTTTTATTTAGAGCCTCCGAGTATGATTTTGTGTATTTATTTATTTTATTTTATTTTACATTTGTTGACCGGGCTAGTCTAACTGGATTTATGTCCATTTTCAGTAGAGGCCCAGGGTGAAAAGCTCCAAGCATGAACAGTAAAACACAGTTAACAATATATAACAATATATAACTAGGACATGTAAGAAAACAGTACAGTGGTAGCATTGGTTAAAAGCAAAAATATAGTAATGTAATTATAGAATATAGACATTATGCTAAAAGTTTATTTAAGTAAAGCATGGTAGATGTACTAAACACAAAGTGGGTATGAGCACATCAGAGTAAAGTCCTTATAATTTTTTCTCTTACTATGAAAAAAGAAGCATTATTAGGAGGCCTAGGTTAGAGGGGTGGGGAAAAAGATATGAGTAGGAGGGGAAATAGATTTCAGTCTGGGTTAGCACAGGGACAAAGCCGCTGAGTTTTAAGATGTTCTTTAATATGTTTTTTTGAAAAGAGATGTAGAAGGTGGGTTAGATAGTTCAGGAGGGAGCTGATTCCAGTTTTTGCCTGTAGTGTTTGAGAAAAATGAGTCACCAGCTTTATTGTTAGATTTAAACGAGGAGACCAGAAGTTTATTAGCAGAACGTAGTGTAGCTAGATTTTTGTATGGTGAAATCAGATTAGTGAGGATAGGGGTATTATTGGGGTAGTGTAGGATCTTTTGAGTGATAAATAACTGTTGATAGAGTATGTGGTTCTGCAATTCTAGTCATCCTAGTTGTTTGAGGTTAAGACAGTGGTGAGTTTTAAACAGTGTACATGTAATTAATCTAGCTATGGTATTATAACAGGTAGAAAGTTTGGAGATGTTATTCTTAGATAGGTTAGTATATATAGCAGAGGCATAGAAAAGGGTAGAAATGAGGTGGGTCTGGGCAATAGTTTTCCTGGCTGTGGGGATAAGGAAGGGTTTGATTCTATACAGAGTAACAAGTTTTTTGTTAACAGATTTTATGGTGGCGTTAATATGGTCATCATAGTTAAGACGATTGTCAATTGTAACACCTAGTAGGCGGGTGGTAGTATCCGGGGTAATGTTAGTAGCATTGTTAGAGGTTATAGAGAAGAATGGTGTGGAAGATTTGTGAGTTAGAGTAAAAAGCAGTAATTTTGTTTTTTTGGGATTAAGGAGGAGGCAATGTTTCATAAACCAGTTTTCCACATTTTGGAACACAGTTTGGGTGAGGGACTGGAGGGAGGCTATGTTCTTAGCAGTACAGATTAAGGTTGAGTCATCTGCATATTGAATGCAGGTGGCTTGAGGTATGTCCATATGGAGGTCGTTAATAAATAAGGAAAAAAGAAGGGGACCTAAGATAGAGCCTTGTGGGACTCCAATATTTACTGGGAGTAATGAAGACAGATTGTTATCCCAAAGTACTGCTTGTTGTCTGTTTTGAAGATAACACCTAAACCATTGTAATGCTAGTGGATCAAGAGAATGGTATTTTAGTTTGTCTAGAAGTAAGTTATGGTTAACCATATCAAAGGCTTTTGACAGGTCAATAAATAGTGCAGAGGAAAAGGAGTTATTGTTACGATTTTTATTTATAGACTCAGTGAAGGATAGAAGGGCAGTCGTTGTGCTGTGGAATGGTCTAAAGCCATGTTGGCAGTTGGCTAGGTGGTTATTTTGTAGAAGGTGGTTGAGTAGTTGTTTATGAATACATTTTTCCATTATCTTAGTTAATGGGGAGAGTAAGGCAACAGGGTGAAAGTTTGAAAGCTCTATAGAAGATCCACCTTTGTGTAGTGGGATAATGTGAGATACTTTCCAAATGGTAGGGATTTTGCCTTCAGAGATAGTTCTGGTAATAAGTATAGATATGGGGTAATGAATAGCTTTTGCGGCAATTTGTAGGTATTCAGATGGGAGTCGGTCTGCAGATAGGGTGCAGGGTTTCAATTTTTTAAGCAGTTTAAGAATATGATATGTAGGAATAGGTTGTATATGAAAGGTAGGAGACGTTGTCTTGGAGGTGTGTGGTGGGGAAGCAGTAGGTGGGGGTACAGAATTGGCTAGGGTTTGAATGGCTTCTGTAAAGTATTTATTAAAGGCATCAGGGATCTGGTTGAAATTATTATGGTTGAAACCTAATGGGGCAGGAGTAGTTGAGTGTCCTGGCTGAAGAAGTTTGTTTATCCCTGACCAAAATATTTGTGGTGTTTGTTGATTAGTTTGTTGGAGGTGTAGGTAGAAGTCTTTTTTGTCTCTAAGAGTATCCTTCTTGGTGGCATTTCTTAACTGTTTAAAGAGGAGGTGATCAGATGGACATTTGGTAGCTCTCCATTTAGCCCATATTTTGTTTCTGAGGAGCATCTTCTGATTAGTTTGTTTTGTTAGCCATGGGGCAGATTTGGATCTTATTCTAGTGGAGTGATAAGGTGTGTGGTAGTCTAGAATTTGAAGAAAGTTAGTGTTGAAGTAGGTCATAGCCGCATCAAGTTTAAGATGGGTCAGTGGTGACCAGTCACATGCTTGCAATTCATTCAGGAAATTATCAGGATTAAAGAATTTCTTTGAGCGGGAAATTTTGAGTTTGTGAGTAGTTGGAATATGAAATTTTTGTCTAATAATGTAAGTAAGCATATGGTCACTAATATTGTCGGGAAGGGTTCCTGGAGTATAATTGCTAGGGTGGTTATTAATAAGGATACAGTCAAGAGTAGATTCTTTCCTGTTAGGTTTGCGGATTCTAGTAGGAGTGGTTATTAATTGGGAGAATCCATAAAGATTTATGTGATTAGTGGGGTTCTGAGAACTACAGGTTAACCAGTCTATGTTGAAGTCACCCAGTACAATGGTTTCCTGGGGTAGTTGGGTAGAGAGGAGATTAAGAAAGTTTTCAAGTGTATTAGCATTGTTACCAGGGGGAAGATACAAGCAAATTAGGTTGATAGATTTGGTGTTGTTGATTTGGAGTTTGGTAGACAGTATTTCAGATTTGGTGTCTAGTGATGGAAGCTCATTAAAGAGGGATACTTGGAGATTAGATTTATAGATAATGGCTATACCCCCGCCTTTTTTTGGTTTTGCGGTCACATCTAAGGATGTTACAGCCTGGAGGGGTAATTTCCTGGTCTAGAGTAGATGGTTTTAGCTAGGTTTCTGTAAGACATAGAATATCAAATGAGTGCAAGTCCAGGAGTGCATGCAGGTGGGGAATTTTACTGTTAAGACTTCTAATATTAAGGTGAGCAATCAGTAGGGGGTTAGGTGCTTTAGCTAATATAGAAGGTTTAGGTAAAGTTACATTATCAAGGTTATTCCTATTGTTAGTATTGGGGCCAGGGTTTGGATGAATATCCCCATCAAGGAGAAGGTAACACTGGGGATAGTGTAGGAATTTAAGGGTCTTGAGGGAATTATTAAAATTCTTTTTGATGGTGAAGTAAGTCACATGAGTTGTTCTGTGATATTTTGGTAGTATATAGTTAGAGGTACAGGTTATGATACTGTGGTTGAGGGTGTACATAAAGGAAGAAGATAATGTTTGTTGGAAATGATGGTTTTGTTCAAGTAGAGTAAGATTTTCAAAGAAGGTCAGTGAATAAGGTATGGTCAGAGAGGCTATTGTGGTAGTTAAGAGTAGGATGTATGTGAAAATAGTTTTGTGAGTTGGTGACATGGCAGTGAGTAGTAATCAGATGAGAGTAGCTTGTTTGTGTAAGTGAGGTAGGAAAATAGATGAGGATGTTTCAAGAGATTAAGCAGAGTATAGAAAAAGAAAAGCAAAGGGAAAGTAATGGAGGTTGAATAGGCGGTAGATACAAGAAGTAGTCAGTGCAGAGGATGGTTAGGATAGGTAATGGAGTAGTTAAAGCGAGAGGTAATTTAAACTAAGTAGGAAAGAAAGAGATAGGGGAGTGGCCTAGTGATGAGGAGGTATGTGCTAGGTAGGGAAAAAAGCTGAGTGTTTAGTGAGGTATAAGTGTAGGACCACTGGGGTAGGTGGGATTTGGGGGTAGGGTACAGGAGCGGAGTGAGCCCGCAGGGCGAACGGAGCGGGGCAGACCCAAGTAAGGTGAAAACAGTGAGGAAAAAAACAATCAGTAAGGTAGTAGGTTGGAACAGGAGGCAGTTGGTAGAAAGGCAGAAGTTGGGAGTCTGAGGAAGGGAGAGTTAAAAGAGAGAGAAACCTGGGGAGAGTAAGGGTTAGCCTAGGAGTAGTGAAGGTGGAGAAGGAGGGCTAGGCAAAGGGTTTATAAGGACTATGGGAGGAGATGTGTACAAGGTTTAAAGGGATTATAGAAGAATATAGACAAGGAGAAGAGTGCAACAATCATAAAAGGTTTAAAGTAAGAGGTAGGAAGAGAAACAAAAGTGAAATTAAAGGTGGGTAAAGACTGCCATCTAGTGGCCAAAGTTTGTAATAATCCTGTAGAGAGATCACAGCAGTAGGATAAAAAATAGAAAAGTAATGGAGAAGGGAGGGTTATAAAAAATAGAAAAGTAATGGAAAAGGGAGGGTTATTACAATAAAGGTAGGGGGCTGCAGTGTCGTACAGACAGACAGTGGAGTACAACAGTAGTAAAACAGGAGGGGGGAGGTATGGCTGTTGGCAGATCTGGCAGTTTATCTAGTACACCTAGAAGGTGTAGTGGACTAGAATATACATAAAGTAGGTAAAATAAAATAAAATTACTATGTGACATGTGTGTATTTTTTACCAGTGCTGTTTTAGTAGGTCTGTGTGCGGCTGGAGGTGTGGTGCATGTGTTAACCTTCTCCTCTTGACTGTCTGTTCCAGTCTTGGGTGGAGACAATTTAGCTTCCAGTTTGGCTGTATAACTGCATCTCTCGCATATGTTAGTGTTTTGTGCTAGGAGGAGAGCGTTGTCTGTGTATATGAGGCAGTTGTAACATTGCCTCAGGATACTCAGATTCACCAGCTGAACTGGAGAGTGCACCTGAAGTTACCCTTTGGTCACGCCTGCATAGTAGGGTGAGCTGCTTAGTCACTTGGTTCGTGAGGGGGTGAATAAAGAGCCTTGCCCTGCTGGGCAATCAGTGTCAGGGTATATTAGTGCCTGCTATTAGGTCTGAGCAAGTGCTGGGCTGTAAGATGCTTTTTGAGTGCTGAGGTTGAGAGTTAGACTAGTTTCAAGGGAAAAACTGAAGAGGAGACTTAGTCGAGCTGGGAATAATTTAACCATAGCTAACTGGCACTGCCCGGTGCACAAAACCATGCAAATGCAGTTTTTATAGTAGGGAAATGAAAGAGATAGAAATTAGCCCAAAATGGCCAATAAACTACTAACGTCTGGTCTGGAACCACTCCTCCAGGGACAGATAGGTTGCTCAAAGCTCCCCTCTCTCACAGGTGAACAGAGAAATTTC
Organism: Protopterus annectens; assembly: GCF_019279795.1. Classification (NCBI taxonomy): domain Eukaryota; kingdom Metazoa; phylum Chordata; order Ceratodontiformes; family Protopteridae; genus Protopterus; species Protopterus annectens. The sequence continues at coordinate 220,656,752 of NC_056748.1, forward strand.
CTTCTATCCAAGTAAGGTATGGGCAACTCAGAAACTAGTATCACAGCCCTGATTTCAGCACTAGCCTGAAAACTGGACTATACTAGCTTAGAAAGGTGGGAAACAAGGAATTTGTTTGTTTTTTTGAAAAGATAAGGCAAAAACAGTAAAAAATACTGTCTGTTTGTTAATAAGAATATTGGTGCAGAGTGATCCAGAAAATGAAGGACATGTTTCCTGGGGGGGGGGGGATTATGGAGAAAATACAACATGAGGATGCAGAGACAATCCTGAAGAATAGTGGTGAGATGAAAAGAAAACATATGCCTAGAAAGTAAAAGACGGCAAAAGTGGAGTAGCATAAAAGAAGGCACAAGAAAATGAAAAATGGAAGTACACAGTAAGGATTCAAAATAAAGAAGACAAAGAAATGGATAGGTATGAAGTGTGAGACACTTTAATAGCTCTTTTGGGTGCAAAAGCACATGAAGTAAGATCATTTATTCTTATTAACAAACAGACATTTGTGACATTATACCTGAGACTGTTTTTCAATGGAATTTTTGGGGGGAATATGAAAAAAGAAAGACTGTAACCCATGGAATCTTGGTGACAAAATCACTTAACTGGGAAACAAAAAAGTAGATCCGTGTACAATTTCGAACAGAGGTAGAAAGAGAGACTTTAAAAGAACATTTGAAAGCTTTATGTAAAAAATGTACTGGACCTTGCAAAGGTTTATGACAAAAGGGGTTTATGAACTGATGGTTGGGATTGTAATGTGTTAAAAATAGAGAAAAAAATATACATATACCAAGCATGATAAATGTGGAAGGGAATAGGGGTGTTGTAAAATACTAACAACCCAAAACATTTTTTTTAAAGAATGACATTTGGTATGTAACTGTGACAAACAAAATTGTTATATTTGTGGGGAAATGGGACATGATGCAAAAAAAAATAATTGAAATGCTTTAAATGTGGCAAAACTGGACATTTATAGATGGAAGACAATAAACAGATTGGAGAATGTCTGCAGAATTGTGAGGAAATGTTTCAAAGAAATCTGTTTGACAGAGATGAGTAAGCAAATGATGAATGTATAATTACAACCCTGCAGTCAGCACAAATGGTGGTGCAGAATGAGCCACAAAATGAAGGTGATGTTCCCGGGGGGTGGGGGGGCATTATGGAGAAAGTACAAAATGAGGATGCAGAGACAATCCTGAAGAATTATGGTGAGATAAAAAGAAAACCCATGCACAGAAAGTAAAATAAGGCAAACATGGAGTAGCATAAAAGAAGGCGGAAGAAAATGAAAAATAGAAGTACATGGTAAGGATTCAAAGTAAAGAAGACAAAGAAATGGACAGGTATAAAGTGTGAGACAATTTAATAGATCTTTTGGGTCATTATTGGAAAAGGACATTTAATAAGTAGCTGTGACAAAAAAAATTGTATTTATGGAGAAAATGAACATGATGCAAAAATATGAACTGGAATGTTATATATGTAATTGGACATTTATGGGTGGATTGCAAAAGTGAAAATAAGAGTAAGGAAAAAGAAATAGAAGAAAATGAGCAAAGAGAAGACATTTTAGACGTAGAACAAACAGAAGAAAAATTAGATGAAAAAAATAATAAAGAAGATATAGAAGAAAGCTCTGAAATAAGTGATGAAGAAGACATAAACTGGGACTTGGTAAAAGGGAAAAAATTCTGTTGGTAAAATGGTAAAAGACAGAAAAATAAAATTTAAAGGGATAAGTATAAAAGAAAAAAGAAAGGAAATGGATGAAAAAGAATATATACAGTTAAAGATTAGGGCTGGGTATATGTGTTAAGGTGTTTGACTCACAGACACAAAGTACAGTGTTTGATTCTCACCCTTGTGAAGAAAATTGGTTAAAATGGCCTATTAAGAAAGCTAGCCTAGTAATTAGCTATGAGCTTAATGAAACCATGAATCTAAGGAAAATGAACATTTTAGAGTACTTTCTATAAAGGTGAATAGTATAAAGAATATAGTAAAAAGAATAGGAATTTTGGAATGGTCTAATACATGTGATGTAGATGTAATTATATTAGAAGACACAAGATTTTTAAGAAATAAAAAATATTACAGAGAAACTATGGGGAGGAAAGGTAATCTGGAAATTGGGAAATGACAGATGTTTTGGAACAGATGTATTCTGTAGAAATACAATAAAGATATTAAAACTTAAGCAAAATGGGAAGATTAACCATTGTAGATTTAAAATGGAAAGAAAAAGTATATAGAATTATAACATTATATGCTTATACTAATTGTAAAGAAATGGAAAGTTTATTTCATCAGATTTTAGACTATGTAGTGATAAATATGAAGATTATAATAACAATTGTGGTTTAAAAGGCAAGCATAATAAAGGAAAAGATATAAGAAAATGTTAAAAGTTATAAGATGTGATAAGTTAAAAGTCTGAGCCAATCAATAATGGACTTACAAAAGGGGTATGTAGAGAATTGAAACAGATTATTTTATAGAATCAGAAGGTTTAGTTATAGGAGAAGGGATTTTCTGATCACTTTGCAATATGGCTAGAGATAAGGGAAAACAATTAATATAAAAAAGGCAAAAAAAAGGATAAATGAGCAAGCATGGAATGAAGAAGAAAAATATTAGTAATACAGTTATTAAAGATCATACTACTATGAGAACATTTTATAGAAATTGGTCTGAATGTAGGATATTTAAGAAAAAATAATAAAACGTTTTTTTTTATAGTGGCAATATGATAGGAGAAAAGTAGAAAAGAACATATAATGATGCATTGGAATATTTAGAACATAATGATAAGTACTTTGACAAAGAAAAATAAGTATATGAAAGAAATCAAGAAAAATACAAGAACTGTTATATAACCAAAGATATTGTACAAGAATAAAGAGAAAAGGTTTTGAGTTACTTAAGCAGATTAGTAAAGGAAAATGGCAGTATTATGAGAGAAGTAAAAATGTAAAAAGAAAAACAGAAAGAACTCAGGAAAGTGTTATGAGTAGTATAGTAGAATAAATGTTTAAAGAAAAAAATAAGGTAGTAAAAAAACAAGGAAAGGAAAAACTTAACAAAAAAAGAGAATAAAGAGCTGAAACAGGAGATTTCTTTAAATGAGCTAAAGTATTAGGACAAGTAAATATAAATTTGGAACCAAAAGAAACTCCTCACACTCCACTTTTTCAGCCACTTTTTTACTTTCTGAGTTATAAATATAGATTTGGCTGCAAGCCCAGATGGAATAGGGTATGAAATGTATATCTTTAAAGATTTTGAAGGAATGGTTAAATGAAGATTTTATATATAAAGAATTATGTAGCTGAATTCTTAAATTTTTATGGAAGACAGAAGATAGAAGACAATTAAAAACTGGAGACCAATAGTACTGATTGATAATGAGTATAAGAGTGTTATGAAAATAATACAAAAGAAATTTGAAACTAAATCAGAAAATATTATGGAAGATAGCATATTTAGTATAAAGGGGAAGGGCTGTCAAGAATTATTGATAATAGAGACATTGTGGATGATATTATGAACAGAAAATAACAGAAAGTAAAGTATGGAAAGACACACAGAAATGCGCTGGAGAAATTAGAGACAAATACAAGAGAATATTAAGATATAGAAAAGGAAATGCATAAAAGAAATTTAGAAAAGAATGAGACATTACTGTGTAACAGGAGATATTATTTACAAGGGAGAAGGGAGGGGGTGTCTGCATATTTGGGTAAAATAGTAAAGAAGGATGTTAGTACAATTAGGGAAATGAAAAATGCAAAAGGAGAGATAAAAAGAACACAAGAGAAAATTTAAGTATTGTAGTATGGCATGTAGAAAATATGTATAAGAAACAATGAAAAGTAAAACAAAAAAATTCAAGAATGAGTTAAAGAAGAATTTGAAAAATAAATTCATATTAGTAAATTGGATGGAGTTCTTAGTAAAGTAACTGTTGACCTGATATTGGGTACAGATGGTTTGTTTGTTTGTGTCTTTCAGCTTTTCCCGGTTAGGGGTCACCACAGCGGAACTCCGGTCCGCTAATGATTGGCAGTAGATTTTTACGTGCTGGCTTGCCAGGCCTACTGCACAACCTTCAACGAAGGAACGCCCATTCACGCATGTCGCCACACAGAAGACACTCTGAGAATAGAATGGGCAATGTCTAACTGTGAGGCGACAACGCTACCGCAGCACCACCACCGCAGTCTAGTGGGTGCAGATGGTGCAGGGTAAAAATCTACAAGAAATTAAGGGACTTGTAAAGACAGTATTTCAAAAACATTTTGATTGAATGGTTGAAGGATGGACTTGTTCATGAATAAGTATGAAGTGGGATATTAAAATTTATATATAAGAAACTTGAAAAAAAATGAAATAAAAAATGGAGACTTATCATATTAAATACTACAGATTATAATGTCTTTATGAGAATAATACAGAGGAGCATGGAAGGAAGGATAAAGGACATTATGGAAGAAAGTATATATGGTACAAAATGGAAGGGATGCCAGAAATTATTATTGGTAGAGCGAGAAATTGTGGATGATATAAGTAAAAGGGAGGATATTAAACTTATGGTAGCTGATACTAGTAAGGCATTTGAAACAGTAGGAAATTATGCTCTGTGGAATTTTATGGAAAAACATGGGCTAATTAATAGAATTAAGAGAGTGTGTACGTCAACATATCAAAATAATGGGTCTATATCACGTTGTCGAACTCTTAAAAGTTCGAACATCATATGGTCGATGCCATATGATTGAACTTTTAAAAGTTCGAACATTTCAATGGAGATCTCTGTACAGATTCCCCTTTTCTGCACTGCAGTGCAATCTCGGAGTTGGTATATTTAAAGAGTGGGGTGTGGGGGGGGGGCATGGGGGCTTGTCCCCCCCTGCTTAAACCATTCAGGTAGGTATTTTCTTTGGTTTCTTTTTTTATTACATTTTCGAACTTTTAAAAGTTTGATCATATGGTGTTGACCATGTGATGTTCAAACTATTAAAAGTTTAATTAGGTAATATAGATGCAAAATAATAGAGTGACAGTGTGAGTGAATAGGTGGCTGAGTAAAGAAATATGCATGAATTGTGGTATAAGACAAGGATGCCCCATGAGTGTTTGCTTTAGAAATGAATGTGGTAGTGAGTGAAGTAGCTTATAAAATAAAAGATGCTAGATGTGTGATGCAAAAGGAAGTGGTAATTCCAGCAGTTTTGACATATATAGATGAGATAGTTGTGGTTGCTAAGAACAAAATATAGATGAAGGAAATGTTGGTTTGTCTGAATGGAAAAAGGAAATGGGAGTGACCCTGAATAAACATGAGAGAAATGATTTGGGTGATGTGAAAATTGCAGAGTTGCATATTTCAATGAATGAAAAAAAATTGATGGGGTAAAATTTGAGGAAATTATGTAATTATGAAGCAATGGGAGGGTTTGAAAATGAATGAATTATGTCTTATGTGGAAGACTTATAGATTAGCATTTAAGAAAAATGTTTATCTGCTGAATTCTGTTTCCAATTAAAACAGAGTTCAGCAGATAAACCTTTTTCTTAAATGCTAATCTATGTCTTCCACATAAGACATAATTCATTCATTTCTTTTAACAAACCCTCCCATTGCTTTATAATTACACACTTTTCCCCATTTTTGTGCTATTAGTGTTTTCTTTTATATAGAGTTCAAGACTAAATCCAATGAGAAAAGTGTGTTGTATGTGAGCGATGATGAAGGGGGACTAGAGTTATTAAATCCAGTTGTTTATTCTGCTTCTTTAAACATGTAGTATAGAGTGTTAAATGGGTAAATGAAGACAATCAGAAATTAATAGTGAACATGTTTAAATATAAGTACAAAAAATGTTGGGACATGATGTGACATAGAAAAAGAGATAAAGGTTATAAAAAAATGAGGAAATTAAAAATTATCAAGAAAAACTACTAACATGGAAAATTAAATTTGTTGATATAGATAAGAATGGAAGGATGTGGTATAATAATGTGATGAAACAATATTATGTAAATCCATGGAAAAACTTAATGGAAGAAGTGATAAAAGCCATAAAAATATGGAAAAAGTGGTGCACTAAGAGATTGTACACTGTCAGGATTTCCTTCAGAGACTGGTAATAAATAAGTTATTGGTAAAGGAGAATATGCCTTATTAAAAAAAGTTGAAAGATGTACTTACTTTGTGGGAAGGAAAAGACAACAAAGCATGTTTTTGAAATGTAAAAGAGAACTTACACTTTGGAAAAAAAGGTGTGAAAAAAATTTGAGGATATTAATGACGTAAACAATATAGATGTGAATATAATTATGAATGGATATTATAAAAACAAGAAAAAATATGTGATAAGGGTAAATAAGAATTTATTTTACGTAATATGGGTTATCTGGAACAAAAGCTTAAATGAAATTTTGTTTAATGGGTAATGGATTTTGCCTAATATACAGAAAAAATAGATATCAGCTGTGGAAGAAGGAGTGGAGGTCAATTATAGAAGAATAGTAATGATGATAGTATATAGGAATGTGTAGACATGTACTTATAAATATGTACATTTTGTAAATCTGTAAGTAATGTTTTGTTTATGCTGTTTTAATTAAAGGATCCCTAATTTTTGAAGGAAAGGAAATTAATCACTCTTTGAAGTTATCTAGTGGTGCTGGACAGCTGCTACTGCAGTTCCAGGAATCCCATGATGGGGGAGAGTGCAGTAAAGCTGGTGAGAAGAGCAGGAGAAAACTCACTGAAAGAAAGAGAAGGGGATCAAATAATGGTTACAGAGTTGGTACATGGAGGACTGGAGAAAAAAGTGCTAATATGTTTATGAACCAGGCAGAGCCAAAGAAAGCAGAAGAAGCAAGATAGGGTGACATGGTGAAGCGACTATTACTGCAGGGAAAAAATGAGAGATTAGAAACACAAATAGCCGGTGAAGGGAAAACAATTCAGGTATTCCTGGCTGGTGGAGTAGTCAGTTTTCAGGGTTTATCTTATAACACACATTTTCTTCTGTTACAAGAAAGAAATTATGCAGATGAAGCAAGGTAAGGAAGAATGTAAGAAGGAACTGAGAGGGGTCAAACAGTTGCAGTTTCTTAACAGCCACAGAAAAGACAACCAGAGGTAAGAATAAAAAGTAAAAGTGATTGCAGTGTGAATAGGTATGGCATTTTGGATAGTATTATGTTGCCAGTAGGATTTAACATTAAAGACATAACAGCATTAATTCATTTGGGAGCGATACATTTTTGTAAAGTGACATTTGGGAGCACTAACTTGCTGGAAATATTTTTGACTAAGAATGGAAAACAAAATGCAGCAGCACCATAGAAAAACTGTTTATTTCAGTTTGTGACTACAACTAAAAAATAAAATAAATGTGCAGTTTAGGACTTCAGATATGTGTCCATGAGTAAAAACTGTTTTTATTTCACTATGCAATACAATACATGAACTTAAAAAAATATGTGATGAAAAAATTTATGGACTGGGAGTTGGGAAGGGTGGGTAGCAATGGATGTTAAGAATGGGAAAATTCATATATTAAAAAATACAATCATTGTGAATGGTAAGATATTTTGTTAGGTACTGAGGCCAACCCAAAGCATGTTATTTCTGTGTAAATGGAAATTATTTAGTACAATGCTTTAACAAATAAAGGTGTGGCCAATGTGAGGAGAGGGACATACATAATTTTTGATGAAAATACAAATAATTTGGAGACTTCTGGTTTCACTGCCCCATATTAGAAAAGGAAGGACCAGATGAGGTTAAAGGCTCACAAGAAAGACAAACAGCAGAAATAATTAATACACAAGTTGTTGAAAGAGAATGTAATATGGTAGAAGTAGATAGGAAGAAAGGTTAAACAATTAAAAGGTAATTAGAGAAGGAATAACAGTTCAATGTGAGGTTATCCATATAGGAAGAAAACAGGTTTACAGATTTAGGAAGTGAAAAGAAATAAAAGGGTGAAATAGAAACAGGAGAAAAACAAGAATAATATAATGAAAATAATTTGGTGGAGCACTTAGGAAAAGAAAAATAAGACCTGGAGCTAAAACACAAAAATGGAAAAGTATTGATATTTGAATTTTAGCATTAAATGTGAATATCATTAGAAATTATAACAGAAGTTTGGTGGTGGCAGAATGGTATAAAAATAAAATGGATTGTTTTCCTTGCTAGATATCACCTTTAGCACAGAAGAAACAAGGAAAAGAGAACAAAGAGTAAGGTTGAGGAGGGATTGTTTGGTTGGTAGTAAATGAGATTGCTTGCATAGGAATTCTTACAAAAAATTAAGAAAATATAATTTTAGATGTAACAATAGTAGTACCAGGAAGGGTAGTGATATATGATATGACAATGAGACAGAAATGTATAAGATTATTAGTGATTTATTTATATACTAATATGATGGACAAAAACAGTTATCTGAAGAAATAAAAAAAGTGTAAGTAAATATGTCAATAGTGATGATAGGAGATTTTAACTGTAAACTAAGGAAAGAAAATGGAAATAATGCAGGATTTTAAGGGAATTAATAAAATGTGGAGATTTAAACATGGGAATGACTAGAGAAGTGACATATAAAATGAGAACTTCTGAGACTGAAATTGATTATATAGTTTTAAAGACATGAAAGAAATAATGGGTGCAGTACAAATGGCAGAGTTTTCAGATCACAGGGCAGTATTGGTTAGAATAAAGGACAGAAACGGGATAAAGAGATTGACTGCAGAGTTAAAAAAAACATGAAGAAATGATAAGAGAGAAAGAAATATTATGGAAAAATCATATGACAATGAGACCATTTTATCATGCTTCTCAACTGTTCCATTTTTGGCATAAAATATTGAATTTCAGCTTAAAATAATGGGGTATCATGAAATTCCACATGGTTTCTTTACATCATGATTTCTTGTCCTCGCTCAACAGCCAGAGTGTAATGCAGTTACTACATTCAATATTCAGATCCCCATTACAGAAAGTAGTTCATGCAGCTAAATTCAACTAGTGAATCAGAACATCTGGCTAAAAAAAGGCATCTGTTCACTTCTCGGTAAGTACAAATATGTGGGCTCAAGGAGCTCCTCCACAGTTTCAAGAATTACACTTTTAGCTGTTAAGAAACATTAAGATATTGCAAATTATGTGATCTTATGACTGTTGCAATGAAAAGAGAGTTGCTGGTTTTCATGGTCACAAGGCTCCACAAAAAGCAAATTTGCGTGAGTACTGTGAGCCTTTATTTCCCATTTAACCAGCTCAAAATCTGTGTTGAAGATCACTTTAGGCCTGCAAAATATATATTGTGCTAAATGGAGACAAGTTTCTTTATATGAAATACATGGAGTTTTTTTTTTACTAGTGTAATGTTTTGCTAATTAGTCTAAATTACCATGAATCAAAAAGTATAACACAAAACGAGTGTTTGCCATTTTGTTTTTGTTAAGTAGCTATGCAAAGTGAACATTATTACTTAAGCAGGGCTGCCACCTGCTGGTATAGTAAGTTGACACAAGAAATGTGCTGTTTAACATTATTTTAGTTTTTCTGCAAAACTAGTTTTGAAAAAGCTTTAGCCTGCAATTGCCATTTTTAAATTTAATATGTGTAAATGACATACCAGCTACAATCCAGTACAGACAATTTATATTGAAGTGAAACATAATACAGCTCATTTGTTTAATGTATTTTTTCTTTTATGATTTTATTAATTTGTTACATTTGGGCAAGTCTATTAGGCACAACTGCTTATTTATTGGTGTAATCCTGGAGCACCATTTGGTTGAAGGATGTAGTTATAAAGCTTATGGAAACTGCTAGAATCAAACTCTCTAACTACAAGATAAAACTGAGTAATACTGCCTTCTTTTCGCTTTCAGTAAAGTGTCCAAGATTGAGTCTCAGATTAAGTCTAGGAATTATGAGGCAGTACTCCATTGCTGTAGTATTTCATCTTCAATAACAGTTTTATAGCAAAGTTTCTGAACTGTCCACCTGTGTAACAACCAGCTTTACAATAATGCACAATTTATCAGAATTACACATTGATTTCAACATGAGAAATTCCCCTTTCCATGTTGTGATTTCACAATTAATTTTATAAAGTAAAGTATCTGCAAGGAAAGACCTTTTGGAACACAGTGTGACAATCTTTTTATTTTGCATCATTCTGTAACTTCATTTTTTTAAACTTGTGTTTCTAAATGGAGATACACCGAAATCTTACTGGATGTGTGAGGAGTTATTTAATATGCAAATTATATGCTAATTATCCATCCGATTTTGGGCTAGATTTTCCTACTTTTTAAGAGTCACTGTCCAGATATTTGATATCTGCAGGTTGAGAAATATGCATTTTATAGAAATTGGACATGATGGATAGTGTACAAGTAGAAGTATGAAAAATATATTTAGACATGGAAAGAAGAATAAAAAAGACATTTCATGAAATATAAAGCAAATTTAAGGAATAATGAGAAAGAGTTAGAAAAAGGAAGTGATAAAATAAGGAAAATAGGAAAGCAGATGCAAGAAAAGAATAGAGAAAAGGTAAAATGATGTTATATAAAGATTTTTCTGAAAGGAAATAAAGAAGAGGTTTTCCCATAGTTAGGGGAAGGAGAAAAACTAGAGAAGGAAGAATGGATACTGTCTTACATGGCAAAGGAAATATAAACTACAAACAAGAAGATTTTGTGGAGTTCTGAGAAAATTTTATTAAAAAAATGTATGAAAAAGAGGAAATGGATGGGTGAGAAGAATGGAAAGTGAAAAAATATCTAAAAAAGTAAGGATTTTTTTAGAAAATTATATAAAGACAGAATATAGAAGGTAGTAAAAGAAGTTAAGAATGAATCAGCACCAGTATTAGATGGTATAAGTTGTGAGTATTGTAAACAAATTAATAAAGATTCAAGAAGTTTTTTTAATATTAAATGACTACATGAATGAAGGTGTAATGGAAGAAGACCTATGTGGTGGAGTGATAACATTTATATGGGAAAATGGTGAAAGGAAAGATATTAAAAAACGGAGGCCTATAACACTAGGAAATACTGACTATAAAATATTTATGAAAATACTACAAATAGTTTGGAGAAAGTTTTGAATGAGGTAGTAGGAGAAGGGTGTTATGATATAAAAGGAAGAGAGGAGAAGGCAATGTTAATTATAATGACAGTAGTAGTAGAGATGATACTCAAAGGAAATAAATAAGACTGATAGCATGTGACATAGCTAAAGCATTTGATAAAGTGAGCCATGAAGCAATGCAGAGGATTGTAGAGGCATATGGCATAGAAGAAAAATACTAATGTAATTAAGTAATGTTATGAAAATTCATGGGTGCAAGTTATGATAAAGGGATGGGAAAATTAAGTATAAAGAGAGAAGTAAAACAGGGATGCCCAATGAGTATGTGCTTATTTGTATTAGTAATGAATGCAATAGTACAGATATGTATGTATGGAATGAGGGAGGCACAATGTGAGATGGAAGGAAATGTTATGTTATGTTACTAATATGTATGATATATGCAAATGATTTGTTCTAATAACAAAAAAACAAGGAATGGATAAGTGAGGTTGTAGTAAGGATCAAAAAGCTGATCAGCAGTTAAACAAAATGAAGTCTAATGGATTTGGTGAGATAAGAAAAAATGAAGATCCCAAGGAGAGCCAGTGGTGGTGTTGGAGGCATCTTAAGCAAAACCGCTTTCAAAAACATTTTGATATAAGAATGCAATGAAAGAGGAGTATCCATGAGCAGACATGTTGAAACGGTCAAAAATGAACATTGATAGAGGAGTAAAAAGGCCTGTGGCTAACCAAGTTTGTGGGTGATTGTAAGTTGGGTGCTGTAATTGACTCCCCAAATGTTGTTAACATACTGCAAGAGGGTCTCAATGCAACTAATGACTGGTGCCAAAGTCATAGCCTCAAGCTAAATGCAAAAAAAATGTATCATCATACCATTCGGCAAAATCATGACCCCTACCGATTACCACATCAACTGCACACAACCTGTGGTGAGAAACCTGGGCACTCAGGTTGATATCAACCTCACATTTGAACACCATGTAGCAGCATCGGTCAGAAAAGCATTTACTTGGTTTATCTGATAAATAAAGGTATTGCATCCATAAAAAAGGAGGTTATTACCTCTCTACACTCCTCCCTCATTAGACCAATAAGTGAGTATAACACCCTGTTTGGGATGTACCTCTGAAGGCCACTGAAATACCTCACAAAGAGAATCCATGGCCTCCAACACCTGTCCTATGCAGACAACCTCAAATCACTATCACTCTACTTGGTATCATACAGATTGTTCAGGGGTGATCTGTGTCTCACCTACAAGGCAACCTCAGACCCTGCCCTACTAGAGATATTCCATATCCGTAAGTCAAACTCCTCACGCAATACTCACGCAAAAGAAATGAATTTAATATGCAACATCAACAAAACCTGCTGGAGAGACAGGTTTGTTTCCCAGAGGCTGCCCCATCTCTAGAAAAGACTTCCCATACACATCAAACAGAGCACCTTGCTGATCCTCTTCAAGTGCAACCTTGATGAGTGCATGGGAAACCACAAATTTGTCCCAGGGGTTCCACCTCTGTCCCTCACTGACAGGGGTGACAGATGCTGACTGAGGTTTCTATTTGGGAATAAACTCTTTGCTAGGCTTGTAAGGGCCCCAGGGCCATTAGCCTAATAACTCCTATGATCCTATGAGTAAGAAAGGCCATAGGAAAGTGACACACACAAATATTGTAAAACTAAAGAACAACTAGTCCTGAATGGGTACTGGTTATGTTGTTGGCACCAACTAGAAAATCTTTTCCACTTGATAATATATGATTTTCTAGTAGGAGACCTCGCCTCCATTAGTACCTGCTGCACATCCTTAGAAAACAGGTGCCTAAAAGGAATTGAGGCCCTGTCACCTAAACAATCAATTGAAATTGACTGGTGTTGGAGTGTATCAAACACCCTTCTTTTTGTAAGAGTAGATCTAGTCTGTGAGGAAACTTGAAGTAATTGCCCATGGCAATTTCCAAAAGAAGAACCATGGTTGCATAGACCAGATGGGAGTCATCACAATAATCTTGGAGGATTCCTTCTGAATTTGAAGAAGTATGCTGGATATTAGTGGAAAGAGTGGAAATGCAAACAGGAACATTCCTGTCCAAGGAAAAGAAAACTCATCTATCTTCTAGTCCTTATTGCATGGAATCCTGGAGCAGAATCTTGCCAGCTGATTGTTCAGACAGCAGGCAAAGATGTCTACTTGAGGAACCCCCAGCTAGAAAGATCCCCCTCATCTAGTTTCCATTCATGATAGTCTGTCTTTGTCCTGCTTCAGCTTGACTGCCACACAACTTTGCTCTGACAGAATGTAGGATGCCTGTAGAGTGAGACTGTACTGTGAAGCTATAGCCCAAGCTAACATTGCTAGTTCGCAGAGGGGGAGGGTACAACCTGATTCCCCCTTGCTTGTTGATGTACCACATGACTGTGGTATTGTCTGTTACAACTTGAAGAGTTCCTGAGGGCCAAAGATAATTCAGAGAGTTCAGTGCTTTAATCAGGGCAAGCATCTCTTTTATATTTATGTGCTTGTGTCTATCCTTGGTGTTCCACATACCTTGCACTTTTATCCCTCCTGAAACTGCACCCCAAGGAAAGTTAGAGGAGTGTGTGGTACTGACTTCTTTGAAATAGGGAAGGAGAAGGGAAGTCCTGGATTTAGGGATATCTGTTCTCTCCACTAAATCAGTTCTCTTCTGACAAACTCCAGTACTGGAATCTGAACAGACAAGGAATGCTACTGCTGGGACCAAAGATAGTTGAGATACCACTGCATATTTCTCATGTAGAGTTTTTCCAGGGCTATTATGATAATCATAGAAGCCACAAGACCCAAATCCTGAGGTATTCCCTCACAGTGACTGAAGTCTGAGTGGAAAACATTAGAATTATATTTATAGTTAGATTTGCTTTTTCCTATGGAACAAAAGCTCTTTGGATTGTGGTGTCTAGTTCTAAGAAACACAATCCTGTGAGAAGGAATCAAGAAAGACTTTTGAATGTTCTTATGGAATCCCAGCTTGTGTAAGACATCTTTCACCCAAGAGAGAGAGGTTCCTAACACTTTGAAAGAGACTCAGCAAAGACAAGCGAGTTGTCTGAATATAGGAAAATGTGGAAACCATGTAGCCTGCAATGAGCTGTAACTGGAGCTAAACATTTTGTGAACACTCTTGGTGCATACCCCAAAGGGTAAAGCAGAAAACTGATAATGTGATCCAAACTTACAAAACCTTAAGAAACACCTGATGTCTGGATGAATAGGAATGTGATGATAAGCATCTTTTAAATCTACTGTTACCAGGAAACTTGAATGAGGAGGTAGAAGTGACAGGTTTTGAAGTGACATCATTTTCAATCTGGGCATTATCACAAACAGGTTTAGGAAAGAAAGAGCCAGAAGTGGTCTCCAAGCATTTTCATTCTTTGGCACTAAGAACACCCTTGAATAAAACTTATTTCCCAACTGGGAAGGTGGAACTGGTTTTATCACTCCGTGGGATAGCATGTAATGAAGGAAAGGTAGAAACAATAGAGTCTGGGCTGGAGGATTAGGAATTACCTTACAGAAAGGAGTAATTTCCTCCCAAGGTCATCTGCCACCTTGATGAATGATCTTCAGAACCCACTTGTCTGAAACTATCTGTTGCCAAAGAGATACATGGAGACTCAGACTTTTTGGAAGAAAAAAAATGGGGATGACAGGGTGGGAGAGGGGATCAAAGTCTCTTAAATAGTCATTCTGACTTATTGGTCGGTTCTTGGTTTTGGGAGTTTTCAGAATTCTTCTTGGAGCTCCCTTGCCATTTCTTTTTAAATGTCTGTTTACCGGCATTTTGTTGTGACTGTTTATTTTGTTTTTTTATGAAAAATGGATGAGGAGTTACAGAATCTCTTGGAAATTTTGGAAAAGGAAGGATGAAAAATCTTAGATATTCCCTGCATCAGCTTAGCCCTTTTATCATACCTCTTGATCACTTCTGCTGGACAGGGGTCATAAACTAATTCTCTATCCAAAGGAGAATTTAAAATCTCATTTTAATTTCATCTGGGAGATTCTGAGAACACAGCCATGCAAACCTCCTCAAACAGTACTAGTGGTCATAGCACTTGAAGAAGTATCAACATAGTCATGTACACTGTATGCAATGAATAGAGACTTGAACAATAGTATAAGTTAAACTATTTAAAGCAAATATTTTTCTCACAAGAAAAAACTGCAGACAAAACATTCCTCATACTTTCACATTTGTCAGGACAAACCTTATATGAGCCTGACTACTCAAAATTCTGAAAATTAAAGTTGCAGAAGTATACACCTTTCCCCCATACTTATCAATAATCTTCCCATCCTTATCACATGGACTGGAATTTAATACGTGTTTAGCAGTAGAAGGATTAACTAAAGCTAAAGATAATGGATCAGGTTTTGGAAGTACTTTCTTTTTTTTTTTAAACAAGTTTATTGTTTTTTACATACAAAATAAATATCATAACAATTTTATACAAGTAATTGAAATAGAAATGGTTATAACATTCAATAAAATAACCAAAGTATTTACAAAGACATCCACTACAATCAAATCAATTAAACTAAAATACCATATTATTGAAGTTAAGATTTTTTTAACAAATTTTGTAAAGTATCCCATATAATATAATAAGATGTTTTTCTAGTAGTTCTTGATTTTATTGTCATCAATTCCATATGGCACACTACAGTCACAACATTTTTAAATTCATTAAACGAAGGAAGTGTATCTGAAATCCAATTTCTGGTTATTATTTTTCTAGCCACTGCTAGAATAGACCATACCAAGGGAAGCTTAACCTTTTTAACACTTTGAGGTACAGGAGTGTTGAATAATATAAGAGATTTAGAAATAATAAAATTATCTGTAAAAAGAGCCTGCAAAAAATCATTGACTGACTTCCAATATTCTTTCAATTTTATACAGTCATAAAACATATGTGCCCAATCAGCATTAATTTCTACATTACATCTTTTACATAGATTGTCTTTATTATTTATTTTATTCATCATCAAAGGTGTATAAAAGGATCTATGTAAAAATTTCCAAGTAAAAGTCTCCAGATAATGGAAGAAGTAGTTTTATAGGCAGATTCCAATATATATTGTTTATCTTGTTGATTTGGTAATTCACCATTAATGGAAGTGAAATAATTCCAATAGGTATCTACATTGTAATAAGTTTCTTCTCTAATAATTTTATGTATGTATGAAAGCTTACCTTTATCAGAAACTTTATGTTGTAAATTTAATATCAAGTAATCAATCAGTGTTGGAATAGATTCTTTAACTGTTATAGACATTAAATCAATTTTATTAATGAGATGTTGTCTAAAGGTCTGAACTTCTAACCAACAAGTTTCTCTCAGATCAAATTCTTGTTTTAAGAAGTCTAAATTTTTAACTTTATTATCAGATAGCAACTGATACCAGTACTTTAGATCATTGTCTGTGACTAAATGAGTTCTTTCAGAAGTGGATGACAAAAGCATACCTCGTGTATACATTATAGGGAATATAATGAAATTACATTCCTTATACTTAGGATGCATGAATATAAAATTACGATAACTAATAATAATGTTTAATGGATAACTAACTATATATTTTGGTGTAATAGGTGAAGTACAAAATTCTTTTAGTAACCATAGCATGGAGTTATTTACAATCATATTTTATGTGTTAAAGAGATTTTCATGAAGTGAACACTAATTAGTTCCCAGTAATCTTTCCATTTTGTAACATATGACTGATCTATTAACAAAGTAATAACTTTTATAATAGAAGAGATAGTATATAAGTTAAAGTCTGGAAAAGAAATGCAACCTTGAGACCAGCTATTAGTATGTTTCTTTAATGCAATCCTAGGTCTATTAGGTGCCCATAGGAAATTTAACATTAGTGTATTCAATTTCTTGATAATTATTTTTGTAGGTGGGAGTATTATTGATTGTATTAAGTATAATATCTTGGGGAATATATTATCATTTTAATAATTGTAAGTCTCTCTTCCATAGTAAAAAACATATTATTCCAGGTATTGAAAAGATTTTGTATATTAAGAAGACAGGTATTATAATTATTATGTATAATAGATTTGATATCTTTAGTTAATATTATACCTAGATAAGTTATCTGACCTGAATTGGGTATATATTTACTAAAATCACTAATGAGAACATTTTTTCGTGTATATATAGGTAGTATTTTAGTTTTTTCTTCATTGAATATTAAACCAGAAATATTTTTAAAATTCATCATTTTATCAAATAGGGACTGCATAGAAGAATTAGATCCTGCTGATGTAATTAGAACATCATCTGCAGAAGTTGAATTTTAGATGTTGTATTTTCATCTATTTCAAATCCTCTATATCAGTACTGTTTCTGATCAGATTAGCCCAAGGCTCCATTATTAAAGTAAATAATAGTGGAGAGAGTGGACACCCTTGTTTTGTACCTATTAAAATGGGTATTTTTTGTGAGACATATGTTCCTATCTTAATGTAAGCCAATGCTCCTTTGTATAGATGTTCAATTAGATTTACAAATGCATCTGAGAAGTTTGTGCACTTCAGTAAGGTAAACAAGTAGTCCCAACTTACTGAATCAAATGCTGAACTTATATCGAGA
Organism: Protopterus annectens; assembly: GCF_019279795.1. Lineage (NCBI taxonomy): Eukaryota > Metazoa > Chordata > Ceratodontiformes > Protopteridae > Protopterus > Protopterus annectens. Next base: position 220,674,557 of record NC_056748.1, read on the forward strand.
CTAATAAGTGTTAAATCTTTCTTTCTCCTATTTGCAAAATCAATTAATGTTAGAGTCCTCCTTATATTATCAAAAGTGTTTCTATTTACAATGAAGCCTGTCTGATCTATATCTATAATGCCTGGGATGATTGTCTTCAATCTATCAGCAAAAATACTCATAGACATTTTATAATCAACATTAAGTAATGAAATGGGTCGATATGAAGTGCATCTAGTTGGATCTTTATTGGGTTTTAAAATTGGCGAAATAAATGTGTATTGCCAAGATGGGGGAGTTAGCTCATTTTGGGCCAAAATAAAAACCTTATGTATTAATGAGTATGTACTTTTAGAAAGAATTTTATATATCTCTGGTATAATACCATCATTACCTGGTGCTTTGTTTGATTTAAGCTTGTTTATTTGTGTAACAACCTCTGTATATGAAATACTTTTATCCAATAATTTAGTCTGTTGTTTATTAAGTTTTTTATTCATGTTTGTAGTTATAAATTCCTTTAGTTTATCTTTAGGTTCCATGTTAATGTTATTATGATTAATTTTGTGAAAGTGATTTCGAAATTCATCCAATATTTCTGGTAGACTAGAAACATTCTTCTTTTTCCTTAGAGAGAAAATTTCTTTGATATGATTTTGCTTATTCAACCTTTTTGTTTTATTTTTAAGTCTATGTAAGTATTTGGGGCTTATTGAGTAAGACAAAAACTTGTATTTCTCTAAAGTTATTTTAACTTTATGAGTTAAAATTTCTTTGTATTTCTCATTTAGTTTGTTTATTTCTTCAATGACTTTTCTGTCCATAATATTTTCTTTATTATTATGCTTATAAGAGTCTAATTTACTTTGAATATCTAATAATTCCTTATCCCAAGATTTCCTTTTATTATTATACCATCTGATACTTTGTCCATATAGATATGATTTTAAAGCATCCCAAACATAAACAATGGAGACTTCAGGAGTATTATTTATGTCTAAAAAATGTTGCACTTCTGAAAGTATATAATCTTTATAGTCTTTTAGTTGAGTTAAGTATGCTGGTATCCTTTTGATCTGAACATTGTAAGTACTTTTTATCATAACTCAAAGACAATTGAATTATGATCTGATATAGGACACAAAATGATTTTAGAGTTAATTAATTCTGATACCATCTGGTTAGAAATAAAGACTCTATCTATTTTTGAATAAGTTTTATATCTTTTAGAAAAAAAGGTGTATGGTAATGATTTTGAGTCTATCTGATTATTAATATCATTTAAATGATAAGAATTAACAAAATCCTTTAAATGTTTTGCATTAGATGTAATTTTCCTTTTTCCTATAGTAGTAGTATCTTTTTCATGTAGGATACAATTAAAGTCACCAGCTAAAATAATATCTCCTGTAGAGAATGATATGATCTTATTAAGATGGTATTTCACTGTATTAATACCAATTCCTGGTATCCAATATACATTGATTAATGTATATGTCTTTCCATTAATTTGTATTGTAACCATACAAAACATTCCTTTATCATCTTCATAAGACTTAATAGTTTTAGGAATGGGCATACTTTTATTCCATAAAATAGCCACTCCTCTTTTTTTCTGAGTGTGCTCTGAACTAACTAATACTGTATATTTATTTGTGGCTAATTTATCAATATCTTTTTTCAGGAGATGTGTTTCTTGAAGGAATACTAAGTTGGCCTTATGTAAATTAATGTATCTTATTAAGCTTGCCCTTTTACATGGGTTATTCAGTTTGCCCTTTTACATGGGTTATTCAGTCCATTAATGTTTAAAGAAATTCCTTTTAGAGAAGTCATTTGGCATTTTTAAAACATATAAAACTTATAATCAGAATAACAATTAACAAAATAAATAATGTTATACCTCCTTCTTTAGGTGTACCTTTAAATATAGCTGTATTTATTGAAACTCTTATGGGATTTTGTATAAGCTTCGATTTTGTTTGTAGTGACAATGAGCTTACAAAATGTATTGTGGATGTCAGAACTATATACAAACAACAGTAAACAGAAGAAAATAATATAAGAATTAAACATTGCACCCAGCCTGGAGTTAAAAATTCCAACTTTGAGTAGCACATACTACTCAAGTTAACCCCCTACCCTAAGCAGCAGTACCTCAGCTGCCACCTTATCAATTTAATACTAGTTATTATTAACTAAAATTAACATCTTTCAATTAGATTATCTAGTAAGACAAAGCTAAACAGTTGATAAATCAGCATCGTATAAACAAATAGAAACTTTTAAAAACAATTCATACTGCTATGTACATCTATTTAATATAATACATTTATAATCAAATAACATTCAAATAAACTTGATATTAGGAACCAGGAAGAGAGAGAGAAATAAAAGAAGTGAGTGAGAGAGAGAGAGAGAGAGAGAGAGAGAGAAAGGGCATATCTACATATTAATTTAGTCAAAGTTTGTAAAAATAAGTTCTGATGTTCATTTAAAGTCAATAACTTAGGCTATTATGGTTCAGACATTACATATATTAAGATGTACCTATTTTCTGTCATAGAAATGCAGTTAACAGCTTCTAAAAGACTTTAAACTACTTGCATCAAAGCTTTTTTCTCATACTTATTATTGCCAGTAAAATAAAATATTTATGTTTATAAAAATAGTTACAAATCATACTGCATAGCTATGTAAATTCCCAGATATACTTGCATTGTTGTGAAGAAAGCCATCTGTATTTTATATATCTGAACTGCTGCTTTAAAATATGTCACATGACAACTTCTTCTAAGATAAAATCATAATGATATTTATGCTTGTCAGTTAGATAAGTCAAATGAATTGTAGCATTGTATATGTTTAACTCATAAGTACATACATACAATAATATGTTGCAGTCTAGTAAACTTTCAAAAACATATGTATATATGTTTTACTTTCTATGCCTTCTAAAATATCACATTTGCTTACTATGGGATACTGAATCATTTAAAATCATTATAACTTTCATATTTTATAAATTATAACATAAATAAGTAAATAGTTATAAAAAATAACTCACATTTAAATGTTAAAGAGTTCATTTTCCATCGCAGAGTCGCATTTGCAGCAGTTCTACTTCCTGGTAGAGTGTTCTTCTTGAATCTGCGATGTGTCAGTGTGAATTCAGGGGTCAAAGTTCAAACTGACTGCATTCAGCTTTTCTGCGTGAATTCTGAGTGCTGAAGCTTTTAAAACAACTCGAGGACACTATTCACGAGGTAACCCACATCCCAAATTGTCTCCCTTAACATTCTGGCGGGAATTTTGATAAATGCAAGTGACTGACATTCATTTAGCAATATAAATGAAACTAAACAGAGCAAAACCTTCGCGAAGTATTTTACAAGTTATTACAGCCTCTATGACAGTGAAACTAAGCCCACAGTTATTAGTATATAATACAACTAATTTTTTAAGTCCCTATTCAATTTTTATACAAATCTTATTATTTACTGTATCAGTATTATCAAAAGCATGTAAATGTACTTATATGAAAGAAAAAGAGAGAGAGAGAGAAAAGAAAAAAAAAAGAGAGAAAATAAAAAGAGAGTAAGAGAAGAAATAAAAAAAATAAAAAAGGAAGCTATAAAAAGTATCTACAGTGGAATATTACTTGCTGTATATATTAATAAAGATAGATATGAAACATATTATTTACTACTATTTAGTTCTAATTATTAGTAATTAAAGCATGACAGGTTATTTGTAAACAAGTATAAGCAATAGAATCATGGAAAAATAATTAGCAACAGTATTTAAACAGCATATATACTTTTTTACAAGGAATTAATAAGTTATTATTCCACTTATCATATTTTCATTACACTTCTCTCCCTGCCCTCCCCCACCCCTTACTGAATGCATAATCTAAAAAGAATGTCATTACTTAAAATAAAAGAAAAAAAAGAAATGTATCAAATTACTAACCTTGGGTCTCTTTGTCACAAAGAGAAACAGATTGATTGATAACTTGTTATTAGTTCCTCAGATATTTTGACTATTTATGAAACAAAAACAGTTCTTTGTACACAGAAAATAAATTTGATTAAATCTTTTTCAGAATATTTGTGGCTTGCTGAAAATGCAGTAACTGTATTTAAAAAGATTAACAGTGAAGAAAAAAGAGAGAGAGGGAAAAAAAAAGAAAAAACATAGAACAAGTCATTTGTTTTTTAGTCTTTTTTTCTTCTCTGAAGTCTTCCATGAAGCTTCTGTTGCCAACCTCTTTAATGAAGGACTAGCCCATTCCATTTCCTCTATTTTATCCAATATCTTATTTTTTTTGATAAACAGCAATGCAGAGTCTAAGTCTTCAAAAATTCTAGGGCCATCAGGAAGAAAGATTTTTAGTTTGGCAGGAAACAGAAGGTAGGTTTTAAACTGTGCTTTCTTAAGCTCTCTTATTAATGGCAGGAAAACTTTTCTTTTAGTTATTACCAAGGAAGAATAGTCATTGTCAAAACGCACAGTTGCCTCATTAATTTTAACAGGTGCTTTAGCCCAAGCAGTTTTAAGTACCATCTCTTTATCAAAGATGATAGAAATCTAACTATAACTGATCTAGGATACTTTTTGTTAGAGTTAGAATTAGATATGGATCTATGGGCTCTTTCGATACCAAAATAAAATGCTTCTGGCAAGTCTAAAGTTTTAGGGAGCCATGTATTTAAAAAAGAAGTAATATTGTTACCTTCAATATTTTCTGGCAGTCCAAAAATCCTAATGTTATTGCGCCTAGATCTATTTTCCAGGTCATCAAGTTTAGTTTGTAGATGTGTGTTCTGTTTCAGCAAAAACTCAATGTTGATTTCTTCTTCTTGGATTCTATTCTCCATGTCATTTACAGTCTCTTCTATGCCTGTAATCTGAGTCTTCTGTTGTTGCAAGTCTATATGTAACAAGTCTATTTGTTTTGTAGTTTTTTCTATGAAGGTATCAATTTTAGTATCCAGTGTATCCATTTTGGCAGTAAGTTGCTGGAATGTAGATATCAGAGACTGAAGTTCTTTCTTGATGCTGGAATCTTGAGAATTTGTCTTACTGGAACTCATTTCAAACAGAGGAGCTGACAGAAAAATTTCCAAGGTGTTTTCTGACAGGAATATTATTAAAATTTTCTTTCTTTTTTAGATATTATTCAAGAAATAGATATTCCAAACATATTTAGAAAGAAAATTACTTCATAAATTAATTTTTAAAGTAATTATTTCCTGTCAGTGCTGTGAAATTGGTGGACCTGAAGAAATCTGCTGCTATCCTGTGTTCATCCTTGGCCACTCCCCCCGGAAGTACTTTCTTAAGGAATGAGAAACATCAGTGTTCTCTCATTGCAAGCAATGGCACCTTCTAGAAATAGTCTCAGAGAAAGAACCCCCTCCCCCCACCCACTGTTAAGTTCAGAAACTGAGCTCCCCTATAAGTCTGAATCAGAAATATGAGAAAATCCCGCAGCTTTCCTTTATCCTCCGGTCCAGATTCAGGATCTTGAGGTATTTCTATTTCCTCAGCCAGAAACTACATTACAAAAAGGATCAATAGCCTGAATTAAACCCTGTGCCAGACCCTGTAAACTACCCCTGCCTAAATAAATTTGAAGAGTAGATACATATTTAGTTTTTTGTTTCTTTCTTACAGAAAAAATGGGACTAACAGTATTATTAATGGCAGTAGCAACAGCTACCTCAGGGATGAACACAACATTTTGACCTTCCTTTTGCCCTCTGTCGGGACTTACAACAGTGGCTCTCCTTTGCCCACTAACGGGCCCCCAACAGCCACAGAGGATGTGACTAACCCCTGGCCCATAGTGGCTATAGGTGCTACACCAAAGGGATCTGGGGCAAAACATGACTGGTCTGAGGTAGAACTAATGGCCACAACAGTCATCTACCTATGGCTGAGGCAAATTGCTAGCCTGTTGTAATGGCAATGGCTGTTTGCTTAACTTTTTTTTTTTGTGGCTGTAAGAAGGACCGACCATTGGCCCAATATATTGCTCCAAGTCAAGCCAAAAGTGATGCCTCTTCCCTGATTAAAGCAAGTAGCTAATGCATGTAAAACAAAGTCTTTAAAAGTCACTCTTTTCATAGTCAAACACACTTTAAAACACTTTTACAGCCCTACAAAGTAAAATAAACACAATTTCTCCACAGAAAAAAATTATTTCAGTTACTTTAAACTTGAAAGTACAGTACAGTCTTGTGACAGTCTGTTAAAATACAAACTCCTAGCTTTAAAATAAATTTTCCTAAAGAGGAAACTATCAATAATAAACAAAATTATTAAATGGAAGTTTTTTTCCAGCAAAGGACAAGTACAAGCCAACAGTCGATCTTCAAAAGATAAAGAGAAGTGTACTCTTCAGTGGCAATAAAGCTCTGGGGGAATTGGCACTCAAATATGTCTTTCTGTCAGCTAAGCTCAAGCTGCCTGAGAGTTTGGGAGTATGAAAGGTGCCCTGAAGCTTTGGAAGCCTGCCAGCTATTATATACTTGGCAAGATATAACCCATATAGCTAAGGCTACTGCAGCAGTGATCAATAAAGTGAATAAAATAAAGGTATAATATGATTTTAGAAATTTTTTTTGTGTGTAACCATGGAAGGAATTAAAAGTTAACAGAGGAAAATGTAAAAAAGACAGGAAAAAAGGTTTGAAATATTTTATGAAGCAGTAGATTTTTTGTGGAGAATTTTATTAGAGAAGATACCGGTGAAAGAGAATATGAAATGTAATACTATGGAGGAAAGAAAATGGGGGTAACTTAATAAAGCCTACACATTTTTTCCATGTAGGCATCACACCACACTGCAAACATGGCCTCAAACATTTTTATAGGTTCAAAGGTTCATACTAGGCTATCTGCCCTAGGGCATTTATAAGCCTAGCCAGAGTGTGTTTGACTTTCGCCACCCATTTTAAATTAATTTTGCTATGCCCTTTTTTGAGGCTAGTATACTGTGCCTCTGTCTAACAGTGACACAGAAGTGATACCCAGGGTAAACCTACGATCTCCCATCCACTCATCAAGATTCCTCTTGAAGAGAATCAATGAGGGACTCTGCCTAACCTGGACTGGGATTTTATTCCAGAGTGAAGGGAGCCTCTGGATTATGAATCTATCCCCCCAGCATGTCCTATTTATTTCAGTGCTGAGGTTCAAGTCTCTCGAGCGCGTAGCTCAATGGGATTTGGATTTTCTGAGGTGCAGCATGTTCATTAATTCCGGGTTGGACATGGCTTTATACGTCAGGCACAGATCGCCTTTGAGCAGGCGGTATGCCACTGAGTAGAGCTGGAGTTTCTTTAACCGGGCAGCATATGGCATCTGTTTGAGCCCTTTGATCCTCTTGGTGAGGTACTTTTGGGGTCTTTCCAGTTGCTGCAGGTGTCTGGTAAGGTACATCCCAAAAGGGGCATTGTACTCAATTATGGGCCTGATGAGGGATGAGTAAAGAGGCACGATGACCTCCCCTGATCTAGATGTGAATCCCTTCATGATTAGGTGGGCTATATAAAATGTTTTTCTAACCACTTTGGTCATGTGGTTGTCAAATGAGAGATTGCTATCAACTTGGGTCCCCAGGTCCCTAATTACTTCTTCTGTACTTAATGGATTACCACCTATGTGGTAATTTGTGGGCACTTTGTTTTTGCCAAAGGGGATGACTATACACTTTTTGGCGTTTAGCTTGAGGCCATGGCTCTGGCACCAGTTGTCTGTTTCTATGAGGCCCTTTTGGAGGATGCTTGTGTCGGCTGGAGAGTCGATTATGGCACCCAGTTTGCAATCATCTGCGAACTTGGTCAGCCACAGTCCTTCCGTGTTGGCCTGTACCTCCGAGAAATATATACTGAACAAGAGAGGTCGCAGGACTGAGCCTTGTGGGATGCCACTTGTAACTGGTTTGGAGTCTGACATGGCTCCAACAATTCTAACCATGTGGGTTCTGTCCTTGAGCCAGTTTGCAACCCATCTAGTGACATAGGGGTTTATATTTAAGCTGGTGAGCTTATCTATAATGCCTGAGTGGGGTACTGTATCGAAGGCTTTTGCAAGGTCTAGGTAGGCTGTGTGGACCACCTTCCCCTCGTCAATGGCCTTGGTGACTGTTTCAAAGAAATCGACCAGGTTTAAGAGGCAGGATCTGCCCTTAACAAAGCCGAACTGGGTAGGATCCAGTGTCTGTAGGTCCCCAATATCTTTATTTATGAGGTCCATGATGATCCTTTCCATAGCTTTGCAGACCAAGCTAGTCAGGCTTATGGCGTGATAGTTTCCAGGATCCGTTGAGGCACCACCTTTGTGGAGAGGGACCACTGTTGCTGTACGCAATTCTTTGGGTACATATCCTGTAGTAAGGCTGAGATTGAATAGTAGTTTTATGTTTGGGTTTATCTCTTCTTGGAGTTCATGTAGGATGCAGCCCGGGACACCGTCTGGTCCCATTGATGCTGTGTTTTTTGCTTTGGAGAGGGCGGCTCTTACCTGAGCATCTGAGATGTCAGGGGGGCAGCACTCTTCTGGGATAGATATTTGCCCTTTTGGTGGGGAGGGGGGGGGAGAAGTTTGCGCTGAACCTGTCAGCTAGGATGTTGGCAATGTCTGTGGGTTCGGTGTATTTTTTGTCATTTTGGACTAATTCTGAGCATATCTGAGAATTCCCACCCAGGTTCCTAACATAACTAAAGAAAGCCTTGTGATTATCCTTAGTGTCCTGTGCAATTTTTCTCTCGAAGCTGGCCTTAGACGATTTTATGAGTGCCCATAGTTTTTTGCTAATACTGATCAGAGATGCCTTCCCTTTTTGGGATTTTGCTCTATCATGTAGTAGCTTCCTCCTTCTATTGTATAGTTTGTTTATGGCTGGGGTCCACCAGACAGGACATCTGCCTTTGGAGGCTTGGGTCTTGGTTTTATTTGGGATTGCATGATCCATGCATTCCTGAAGGTGTTCATAGAATGCGTTTAAAAAGGATTCTGCGGTCTGGGCCGTATTTTCCACAGGCCCGATTTAGTTTCAGTAAGCGCTGCTGAGTGGCATGTATGAGGGCGCCAACATGGAAAATTCCATGGCATGCAAGTCACCTCATAAGCAGGTGAATCTCATGCAAATGAGGCAGATAGAGTGATCCAACAAGCAGATAGGCAGCTCTGCAGACCCCGTGTCAGTGTCCTTAGAGTACACGGAAAAATTCTGTGTACAGGAATATTGAAAGACAAAAGGGGCTATAAAAATGTAGATAGATGAACAGAAATAGCATATCGTACAGATATGAGTGAAACTATCCTCTGTGTGTCTGACAAATTAAAGGAAATAAGTTAAATTAAATCTTTTTTTTTTTAATAATCTGGGCATGTTTGCACTGTGCATCACAGTCTGCAAACATGTTAATAACAAAATAAAAAAAATTGGAAAAAACAAAATTAATATGATATGACAAAAATGTATTACATGACCCAGTGTGGAGTATCTGAAATGGTGCATTGGTACTGTAGCTACCGTGGTAGGACTTTGAAGCATGTAGTTTCCAGGCTGTGAGCATGGATCCCTATGCAAATGACATGGAGTTACTGAACAGCACAACCGGGTGATCATGTCTGTATATCCCTTCGTTTAGTCAGAAAACCATGTTGTTGTTCACAGAGAAGGTAGTTGACATCAGGTGAGGGTGTGTCCAATGATTTCTTAGCCTATTTCAGCCTGTTTGAGCTGCATGCCGCAGTGCTGAGCGTATCCTTGCAGGGGAGTATGTGCACTAACTTCTAAGATTTTTTAGCTAAGGGGATCAAGTTTCAGCATGTTTGTGTGGCGCGCCGCCATGCTGAGCATGGAAGTCTTTGGGGGTGTGTACACTGACTGCTAAGCTTTGTTTACCTATGGAGCGCACGTTTGCACGGTGCACCACAGTGCTGATTGTATCTAAAACCCAGTAACATAGTAATTAGTTTTGACCTCTGTTTAACTTAAACTAGGGCCAATAAATGATGTTAATGATATACTAGGCAGGTGGAATGCATCATAGGTAGCCAATCACACAGTCAGCACCTATAGCAGAGCACTATAAAATATGCATACACCCTACAATCTGATATTTCCCTCATACTCTGCACCATTGGAGTACAGACTTAGGAATGTTAACTGAGAGAATGCAATGGGCTGCTGCAGGTCTGCTACACCTGCATGTGCTAGGTGCTGAAGTCAATGCTGCTGCTGACAATAGGCATAGACAGGGAAGGAGAAAAGTGTTCAGGCCCAGGGTAACCTTCCATGGGCTACATGAGCTGCAGATTATAGAGCACTACAGGGTGGACAGAGACATACTACAAGAACTTACTGAGCTCTGTCACCCTCAACTCAGACCCAGAGCCAAGAGAGGGGAACCCCCATCCCAGTGGGAAAAAAAGGTATGTGTGTAATGATAAGGATACTAGCTACACATACTTTCCAAAGACCATCTAGGGACATGATGGGAGTCTCATAGGCATATGCTTCCAGGGTAGTCCACCAGTTCCTGGATGCCATGCTATTAAGCACATTTATTTTCCCCTCACACCTGAGGTGAGGGCCAGCAATATGCCACACTTCTACCATGTGGCACACTACCCTGAGGTACTGGGTGCCACAAATTGCACTCATGTACACATCAAGTCACCACCCAGTGAGGAGGGTAGAATCTGCGTCAGCTGCAGGGAACACCACTCCATTCGTTGCCAGGTCATGCGCAATGCCCAGGGTATTACTATGAATGTGTGTGCTGGAAGCCCTGGCCATTAACATGACTCCCATGTCTGGCATGCATCACAGCTATACAAGATGTTTGCTAGGGGGGATATCCCACACGGCCATTTACTGGGGGATGCTGGCTACGCATTGGAACCATGGATGACATCCATTAGAAATGCACACACACACACACACACACACACACACACACACACACACACACACACACACACACACACACACACACACACACACTGAAGAATGCCATAATGAGGCACATGCACAAACTAGGAACATCATAGATCGTGTGTTTGGGCTTCTGAAGGCACAGTTTCAATGCCTCGATATATCTGATTGAGCACTGCAGTACTCTCCTGCCACATGTGTCCATATGTTCACAGTATGTGCCATACTACACAATATGATCCTGCAGAAACAGCAGCAGCAGGATCAGCCAAGGGAAGGGATAAACAGCCCTCCACAAGTGCCTACGTCACCACAACCACACTCACAGGAGGGCTCAGAGGAGTAACCCCCTGATGATGTCTCTGTAGGCAGATATAGGTATGCCCAGTATGCCCTGGCTTTGGCTAAGAGACAATGCATAACACATTTACTGATAACCTAGGGCACTAGGGACTGACACCTTACTCCTGCTCATATACATATAGTAAAATTGTTGATGCCAGACAACCCATGCAACCTGTACCTATCCATGTTTTGGCTGTGTACTGCTTGCATTACACAGAGCCAGCCCTGAACTACAGTCCTGTTAGCTGCTGCATTTGCAAGGTAAGTCTCGAACCTACACACTACTTGTAAGGATTACTATAATATGGTACTGTATGTATGGATCTGCTGCATTTATGCAAGGAAAGATAGTGGGCTATGTGGACAGAAGTAACATCCACATAGGACCACAGGTTCCCAGTCCAATAGTATGTTTTCCCAAATAATAACTACGCCTCGTGGTTGGAATATGCACTACATCAGGCAAGGGAGTTGTTAAACAGTGGGTTCACATAATATATGGACTGCTGCCTACCCCAGAAGATCATGTGTTGTTCCCCCACACCCAACACAGCACTGTTCCTATATAACTGCTTTAACAGTAAGTCAGCAATGGTATATTAGCAGACCAGGCAATCTCAGGGCTGTAACACAGAACTTTAATCACACTCTGTCTGGCAGCCTGTATGGCTCAGTGGACTAGGGAAGTTAGCGTGGGTGATGGTGTTGATGCTTCTAATCTGGAAGTAGGCACAACTTTTGCATGTGAGGTATTATTATCTTGGTGTTTTCACAGACTGTCAGTCTGTGTGTGGTGTAATATTATGAACCTCAGTCACATATTAAATAAAGCAAACAGCTGGGGAATGCAGTGGACATTTAAAGTGATGTGCAGTACTTCAGAAAAAGGGACAGATGTCAATGTCTGTAACATACCTCTCAACCTCTTGCTGCAATAAATCTGTTCAAAGCCTGAGAATATGGGGGGACAAAAGCCCACAAATAAGGGCATATGATAAATACTGCTCTCATAAACATAAACAGTTGCTAAAATAACAGAGAGTGTGTTTCAACAGACAATTTGTTGAAGGATTTGAAGTCAGATACACAAATGTATGTCACCATTTAGTAACTTCAATCCTAAGTTCATCCAACTGATTTACCAGAAAACCACAAATTGTATGAGGAACAGACCATGAGCCAAAACTCTGGACATTCTGCAAACCTCTGGAAAGTTTAGAGGTATAGTCTGTAACACACAAAATCCCAGACTGGAGTACAGGTAAGTGTGGCCTTGAGTCACTCTATAAGTACTGGCAATCACACGGGGCATGCCAAAACAGTTAAAATAGCACAATTATGTTGCCCGTCATCAGACTGACCTACGTATATGTCTGTATGTATAAATATGCCTATACATACATACATATATGTATTCATATCCATCTGTCACTATCTCTCTCTCTCACATACATAGAATATCTACTGATATGTAGTGTCACAGCGACATTTATATATACATCCCGGTTAATTATAGAAATATGTGTGTGGATGTCTGTATTTCCCTACATACCCTAATAATGGTGAGTAAGTCTGTACTATAGCACATCCATACTGTTGCTGAAAGGATCCAAACTAAGGGCACAACAGTACATAATCCAATTACCTACAGACTCCTGTGCCTGCTGGATGTCACCACATAGAGAGACGCAGGTGAGCAGGTGGTGTAATGTATAATGTTGTCAACACACGCATGGATATGGCACATTGTTCTTGCCCACAGGTTTGCCCATCTAACTGTAAGCAGCCACATATGGCCATACTGGTAAATGTACACACATAGCGGGATAATAACAGTTGTCCCACTGCTAGGATACTAGATGCAGATAAAAATTGGAGACCACAGATGCTGTTCAACACAAGCCTAGTTTGTGTAATACCTGCAATCACATATACAACAGACTCAATATACAACAGACTCAACCTATGGTGCATGCAATAAGTACTGTGATCTATAGTGAATAAGACTAGATATGTAAGGGTTCTAATCTTACTGCAGGCTACTAGGTGTGTGTGTGTGTATACCCCTGCAAAACAACTGCCATGTCCTTATGGGTTATCCACCTGCAATGGTTATGCACTTTTTTGCCCTGTATCTTGCTGGTGGCTTCCACACTGCCTTCTTCTATAAGGCCTGATAATGTCATCCACCTTAAGACTACCAACTGACAGTCTAGTGTCAGGACTTAAGCCATGGTGCATGTGATAAATACTATGATCTACAGTGTGTAAGACTAGATAGGTAGGGGTTTTAATCTCACGGCAGGCTGTGTGTGTGTGTGTGTGTGTGTGTGTGTGTGTGTGTGTGTGTGTGTGTATGTGTGTGTGTATACCCCTGCAAAACAACTGCCATGCCCTCATGGGTTATCCACCTGCAATGGTTATGCACGTTTTGGCCCTGTAACTTGTGCTGGCTTCCACACTGCCCTCTTCAACAAAACCTGATCATGTCATCCACCTTAAGACTACCAGCTGACAGTGTAGTATCAGGACTTAGGTTCATAGGTAGGTACTAGGCTATTGGCCCTAGAGCATATATAAGCCTAGCCAAAAAGGTACCCTGGCTTTCGCCACCCAAGAAAATTATTTCCTGTGCCTCTGTCGAGCAGAGCCACAGAAGTGATCCCCAGGGTGAATTTCCTATCTCCCATCCAGTCATCAAGATTTTTCTTGAAGAGTGCTAATGAGGAGCTTTGTTTGATATAGATAGGTAGTTTGGTCCAAATTGGAAGTCCCTGGGACAGGAATCTATCCCTCCAGCATATTCTGTTTACTGTGGTGACAAGGTTTATGTCCCCAGAGTGTTAAGCTCAGAACTTTGGGTTTGACATAGCTTTGTATGTTAGGCAGAGATTGCCTCTGAGTAGGCGATATGCAATGGAGTAAAGCTGGAATTCTTTGAGACGGTCTGCATAGGGCATCTGTTTGAGGCCGGTAATCCTCTTTGTGTGGTGTTTCTGTGGCCTTTCCAGTTGTTGTAGATGTCTTGTGAGGTACATACCAAAAGGGGCACTGTATTCTATAATGGGTCTAATGAGTGACGAGTAGAGGGGAACAATGACCTCTTTTTTCCTGGATGAGAAACCTTTTGTGATGAGGTGTGCCATGTAGAAGGATTTCCTGACTACTGTGGCGATGTGATTATGAAAGGAGAGACTACTGTCCACCAGTGTCCCAAGGTCTCTTATCACACTTTTATTGTTAAGTAGACTACCGCCTATGTGGTAGTTCATGGGTACACAATTTTTACCAAAAGGGATGACAATGCACTTTTTGGCATTGAGCTTGAGGCCATGGCTTTAACACCATACATCTGTCTCAGTGGGGCCCTTTTGTAGGATGTCCACATCATTAGGTGTTTCGATTATGGCTCCTAGTTTGCAGTCATCTGTGAACTTCATTAGCCAAAGACCTTCTGTGTTAGCCTGTACTTCACAGAAGTAGATACCAAACAGGAGAGGACCCAGGACAGAACCCTATGGTACTCTACTTCTCACTGGTCTGAAGTCGGATTTGGAGTCTGCTACTTTCACAGTGTAGGTCCTGTCAGTGAGCCAGTTGGTAACCCATTTTGTAACATAGCGATTTATACCTAGTTTAGTGAGTTTATCTATAATTCCAGAGTGGGAGATGGTGTTGAAAGCCTTGGCGAGATCTAGATAGGCTGTGTGAATCACCGTACCCTCATCTACGGCTTTGGAGACTGCTTCAAAGACGTCTATCAGGTTTAGGAGACATGATCTGCCTTTTAGAATCCCGAACTGGGTGCGGTTCAGAGTTTGGAAATTACCATTGTCATTGTTTATAAGTTCCATGATGATACATTCCACAGCCTTGCAGATCAGGGTCATCAGGCTAATGGGGCGGTAGTTCCCAGGGTGTGTGGTGGCTCCCCCTTTGTGGAGTGCGATAACCTTTGCTGTGCACCATTCAGTGGGCATAAAGCATAGATGAGGCTATCATTGAACATGGTACTTAGGTGGGGTGCCAGTTCATTCTGTAGTTCATGTAAAACGCAGCCTGGGATGTTGTCAGGTCCCATCGATGCTGTGTTCTTGGCTTTGGAGAGTGTGGTTTTTACCTGTGCAGCCATGATTACAGGAACTTTGCATTCTTCCGGTATACAGATGGTCCCTTTAGGGGGTGAGAGGGGGGTAAAGTTAGCACTGAACCTATCTGCCAGGATGTTGGCAATATCAGTTGGTTCTGTATATTTAGTGCCATTGTACTGTAACTTAGAGCAGATCTGAGTGTTCCCATTGAGATTCTTGACATAGCTATAGAATGTTTTGTGGTTGTCTTTAGAATCAGTGGCGATTTTGTTTTTGTATCTAGCTTCGGAGGATTTTATGAGGGATTTCAGCTTCCTACTGAAGCTGACCAGGGAGTTCCTCCAATCATGGGATTTTACTCTTTTTTGCAACAGTTTCTTTCTTCTGTTGTAGAGTTTGTTTATGGCAGGGGACCACCAGATTGACTTTCTTTTTTTGGAGGATAGCATCTTGGTTCTGTTAGGGATTACACAATCTATGCACTTATGTAAGTGCTTAAAAACTGCATTTGTGTAGGATTCAGCAGTCGTACCTCTATTGTCCATCTGCATGGGTGCTGTGAAGTTTGCCACTTCTGTCTTAAGAAGCGTGAAATTGGCTTTGGATACATTTTTTATGGTGGTTTCCCTAATAGGGGGTGGGGGGCTGGGTGTAGATGTCTAGGGTGATTAGCTTGTGGTTGGATATGATCAATGAGGAATTGACCTCTGGTGTGGAACACAGATTGCCCATGTTGGTAATGACCAGGCCTAGGATGTTGCTGCCCCTGGTGGGGGTGTGGATAAGTTGATCCAAGGTGTTTTAATTCATGAATTCCAGAAAACGTTGAGCAAAAGAGTTGGTGCATGAGTAGTTTTCCCAGTTAATGGTAAGGTAGTTGAAATTGCCCATTGTTAGGGTATTAGGTTGTACCCTAATATTTTCCAGTCTATCAAGAAATGAATTATGGGGCATGGTGGGGGATCTCTAGCAAGCTACAATTTGGATTGTGGTCTTGCCCAGATTTAGTTGCACTTGGATAATCTTGGATGCATTATGCTGAGCAACTAGCCTGGAGGTGTGGATATCCTTAATGAATATGGACACTCCTCTGCTTTAGTGTTTCAGTCCAGGATAGGTGGCCGAAATGTGTGGTATGAATTATAGCCTGGTAATTCAGGGGTGCTCTTTGGAGCCTTGAACCAAGTCTCAGTCACTGCACAGATGTTGACGTTCTCTATTTTAAGGAGTGCCTCGAGTGAGTGCATTTTGAGGTTTAGACTTCTAGCACTGAGTAGCATTACCCTCAGATTTTGCTTGCATGTACCTGTTATGGTGGTGAATTTGTCATTTGAACCTTGCCTAAAAAAAGCTCTATAGGGGTGGCAAGAGCCTAAGCCAGTATCCAGAATCCTAAAAGCGACAGGTGCAGGCCATCTCTGGCAAAGCACTGTGATCTGTTGATCATGTTATCCCAGGCAGACATATACTGGATCACCTTAGAATGACACCAGAAGCTTATCCAATTGTTGAAGTAAATCATTTTGTCCTAGTAATCTGGTATCATTCTGGGTGAGGGCAGGATGCTACTCAGGGGTAGGGCCATACTTGCAAGGGCTACAAGATCGGACAGCTCCTCCATGTCTCTTTTCATGTAGTCCAGGGAGGTACGTCTCAGGTCATTCATACCAACATGGACAATGACAGGGTCATATTTGTACTTGTTGTGGAGTGACTTGAGTATGTGCATTATGTGGCAGATCCTGGCACCTGACAGGCAGCTGACAGTAACTTTCTCCTTGTTTAGCCTGGTGAGTGGAACATCAGTGTGCTTGAATATAGAGTCACCTATGACTAGAGTGTTGGGTACGTTGTTATGCCTTATGGGCTGTGGTTGAGGGGCACACTGAGTCTGTTGGCTATATGTCATTTGGGTTGTGTTGGGGGGGTGGAGGTTGCTTGCGTTTCTGCTTTGGAGGTCTCCGTTACTTGGGCAGGTTTTATGGAGAGCCACTGCGAATACAGGTGTCTGTTTTGTGTTTCGATGTGTGTGTTTTGGTGGTGTAGGTTTTGAAGAACTATGTGATGAGTGTGGTGTGGTGCAAGTGTTTACGTTCTCCTCTTGACTGTCTAATTCAGTCTTGGGTGAAGACAACTTTGCTTCCAGTTTGGCTATATAAGTGCATCTCTCACAAGTTGTAGTGTTGGGTGGTAGGAGGAGAGGGTTGTCTGTGTACATGAGACAATTGCTGCATTGCTCCAAGATGCCCAGATTCATCAGGTAGACAGGAGGAAACACCGGGAGCTGACCCTTAGACATACCTGGATAGGTGCTTATTTATTAAGTACTAAAAACTGTTTTCCTCTAGACAAGTGAAGAAAGTTGAGTGCTGTAGTAATTTGTAGCTTATTTACTGCTTACAATGAGTTCTGAACAAGTGCTGAGCTCAAAGAAACATATTTGATTGCTAAAACTAAAAAACTGGCTAGTTCTAAGGGAAAATTTGAAGAGCACACTTTATGGTGCCGGGAACAGTTTAGCCCTAGCTAAGTGGCGATGCATAAAGTGTTTGTTTTTTTTTTTGTTTGTTTTTTAAATAAGCTACCTAGTGCTTACCACTTCCACTGATAAGCTAGAAGGCTTCCCTCCAACACAGAAAGGCTTGGGGACTCAGAAACTTACAAACAGTTCTGGATACAGCAAATATGTATCTGGCTGGACTAGACTGCTTACAGGAAAGGCAAGAAACAAGCTTACAATTTTTTTTGTAAAGTGGAAAGGGAGAAAGGAGGCGCAGAAGATAATTCAAGGTTAAGAAACTAAGTGGGTTGGCCTTCTCAAATGGTCTCCTTGTATAAGGTAGAATGAGGTAATCATACTAGACTGGGAGAAGTATCCCAGATCAAATTTACAGTAGGAGAGGGCAACTGCAAAGCCACCAAGTATAAGAACAGGATACCAACAGGGAGGGAAGGCTGGGAAACAAAAATCAGAACAAACAAACCCAAACAGATGCTTAACAAATGTAGAACATTTCCAGTTAATACCTCACACACAGTGAAACTAGCTAAAAAAGTATGCAGCAGACAATAAAAGTGCTATAAATACCTCATAAAAATAAGCAAAAAAACTGGATACTTAATGCTACATATCACAGATCAGAGTTTGCTCAATGTCCTTCCTGCGATTAGCTCAGTGTGAAATGGCAGAAACACTTACAAGTTAACTTATTAAGTAACAGAAAGTTGAAAGCTGAAACAACTTTTAAAAAAGCTCAAAAGAACCAATGAGGTGCTTGCTCCAAGCTGTAGTCCAGGTAACCCCAATCAGCCAATGACCATAAACACTTCCCTCTTACTGAAATGCAAGAATGGCTTTGGCTAAACTAAGATGGCCTGGAACATGTGCTCAGACACACAGCCTCTACAAAAAACTAGGCCCAAAACACAAGCCTGAATATGGACAATGCTACAACTACCCACACTACTTAGGTAAAAAAAAACTGCAGAAATGTTTATCACAGCAGAAAAGCAGCAGTGAGCCTTTAAATTAAAGTTTTAAACAGATAAAGGAGCAAGGAGACTCTAGAGAATGCTTTTAACTGCAAACAAGTCATGGCACATGCAATAAATTCTGTGATACACAGTGTATAAGACTAGATAGGTAGGGGGTTCTAATTTCACTGCAGGCTATTTGGTGTGTGTGTGTGTGTGTGTGTGTGTGTGTGTGTGTGTGTGTGTGTGTGTGTGTGTGTGTGTGTGTGTGTGTGTGTATCCCCCTGCAAAACGACTGCCATACCCTCATGAGATATCCACCTGCAATGGTTATGCACTTTTTGGCCCTATAACTTGCTGCTGGCTTCCACACTGCCCTCTGCTACAAGGCCTGATGATGTCATCCACCTTAAGATTATTAGCTGACAGTGCAGTATCAGAACTTAAGCTGTGGTCCATGTTATAAATACCGTGATCTACAGTGTCTAACACTAGATAGGTAGGGGTTCTAATCTCACTGCAGGCTATGTGGTGCTTGTGTGTGTCCTGATAGCATAAATGTGATCATCTGGGCAACAAAGAAATAGGTCTGGTTTTGCAGTATTTTATTTGTAGCGTGTGATGTGCCCCCAATGGACTGACCACAAAAAGGCCTTCTGATGTCATCAAGCATAGTATGTTCTAAACTGATAGTACTAGTAGACTTGAGGTGTGTAACGTGCATCACATACTGTGATCTGTAGTGTGCACCATTACATA
Organism: Protopterus annectens; assembly: GCF_019279795.1. Lineage (NCBI taxonomy): Eukaryota > Metazoa > Chordata > Ceratodontiformes > Protopteridae > Protopterus > Protopterus annectens. Next base: position 220,694,165 of record NC_056748.1, read on the forward strand.
GGTAAGTATTCTCATCTGCATACAGCCAACTTGCACTACATGTGTGCCTTGGCATGTCCTGTACATATTGATTGGAAGTGGTGCTAGCCTCAATGTAGCCATGGTTGTGTGTCAGCCTGTTACAGCATTTTACATCATGTTATGGAACCATAGGATGTATGAACTTCATCGGCATAATGGGCATACAGCTCTCACAGTCATAGACATCTTTCTACCCATAGTTACAGGATCAGCACACATTGCCCCAGTCCATGAGGGACACAGGCAGACACCCTGTGTTGAGATAATGGTCGCCCAGCCATTCATACAGATGGCACAGGGTAAGGTGCACTGAGGTGCTCTTTGTGCCATTAGGCAGGGTTCTGTTTCAAGGGTTTGTTTAAGTCTGCTAGACAAATCTCTCCCACAAGCATGTAATACCATCACATACAAGGTTAATGTCCTTACCATGGGTTATCTTTCTACTATGCCTCCTACAGATGGGCAGTAAATGCAATAAAGCAAGGTCATACAGTGCCCCGCATGCAAGGCACAGATCACCTCTGAGTAGTCTATATGCCACAGGTGACAATGACACTCATTGCAGACTATCCCCATTGAACACATACTAGAGACGTGAAGTGACCTTGTGAGGGACCATACATTTGTGTGCAATTGCCAGTACTGCTTGTAACGATACATGACCAAATGGACATTGCACTCAGATATTAGCATGCTGAGGGAAGAGTACTTGGAGGTTATGAGCATGTCACTTACAGGTGACTGTGGCCTCAGCTATGCCATATGATTCCTGCCATACCACTGTAGAGACAAGGTGATCTGAGACACATTAGGTGTAAACCTGTGTGGCCAGGTCTGTGCACCCAGTTCGTCCACCCTATGTACATCACATGTTGTGACTGATGTGCTACTTACCAGGTACACAGATCTAACTGATACTACATATATATTTGCATAGAGTTTATGGCCATTACAATGTCAACAGACATGTGTTCACAATACGCTCTTGCAGGATAGTGACATACCACAGAGACTCTGAGTGCTCACAATCTGCAGGCATCAGCCAACACTGTTAGCCACAGCCAGTCAGTAGTCGCATGTATTGTGGTTGAATGGATTCCAAGCAGTAGAGGATCCAGGACCGTATCCTGTTGAGCACTGCTGCTGACAGATCAGCTACTGGAGACAGATGTCCCTTTGTTGCATATGTGTGCCAGCAATGGGACACTTAGTGACCCCTACAATGATAGTACTGTGAATGCCTAAGTGGATGCTTTGTAAATGTTGCCTGAGCAGGGAATATAGTCAGATGGCTTGGCTGATTCTACGAGGTTGTATGCCATGATGTACCCTCACACAGATCCATGGTCACTGCCTTGGAAATGTCCACCACGTGTAACAGTCATGCTCCCCCTGTTACACATCCAAACTGTGAACAGTCAACCGTGTGTAGAATACATATATGTATACTGATCATCTCCATGATGATCACCCCTACAGCCATACAGATATGGATACTCAGACAAAGAGGTGTATTGTTATGTTGATCAGTGGATGCACCACCTCTGTGCAAGGGTATAACAGTTGCCATTGTCCACTCAGCTGGTGTGCAGCCAGTAGTGTTGCTATGACTGCAAGGGTGTCCCAATGGGGATAGTAATCCTTGTCAGATCATATGTGGGATGCAGCCTGGAATGTTAGCATGTGCAATAGATGCTGTGTATCCTCCAGTGAGAGGCCAGTTATGAACTACTCTGTAAATATAAAAATTACGGGACAGGTTGTAGAAATCTCATGTGTCACGTGGTGGGGACAAGGGAGTGTAGCTGATGCAGACAGTGTGGATGTATGGGTCAGGTATGTGTCCAGACCCATCATATGTGGCATCATGACGTATGAGGTCACCGACAATCTGGGCCTGTCCTTTGAGGTCACAGATGTAAATATGGAAGTTACAGGACAGGTTGAAAGAATGTCATGTGTCACATGTGGTTGGGACAAGGGAATGTAGTGGATGCAGTCAGTGTGGGTATACACGTTAGGTATGAGTCCAGACCATCATATGTGGCATCATGATGTATGAAGGCACCAACAATCTGGGGCTGTCCTTTGAGGACATATATGTAAGTACACTGTGGTTCAGCTTTGCATGGGTGGCTACTTTTATCACCTACGGTATCTACTCAACATCACAACAATATTATGCGCTTCTTTTAGCTGAGGAGGTAGTGCCTCCAAGTAAGGGTGCACCCTCATCCCAACTATCAGACAGCACTGTCCACCTGTTACTGTACAGCCTGCTAATGGCAGTTGTCCAACAGTCAGCTTTGCTGAGCCATAATAAACCTGTGTCCCTCCTGTCACGTACAGATGATTTCATGCCATTGTAATGCTGCTGACATAATGCATGGGTATAGAGCTGTGCATATTTGCCTGTCCCATCTGAAGGGGGATCCAGTCATGCTATGTCAACCATCCCACAGGAGGTAAAAAAATGTCTGTCTTGACATATATGTCTGTATTGTCGGCAAGGGGGGGTAAGTGTCGGTAGTTCTAAGGAGACTGATCTGTGGCCAGATCCCACCACGGAGGACCTCATATGGGGGGGGTTGTACTGGTCACCCATGTTGGTTTCCCCATGCGGGGATGTCATGGCACTGCTGCAGGGCATTGAAGGTAAGGACCTGGACCATCATTTGGGCAAGTGAGCTGAAGCACAACTAAGCAACTCAGTGTGTGCACATTACACTTCCCTAATGTATTTGCCTGTGCTCTGTACAGACACCTTGCATGACTCCCTTCTTGCAACATGCTGAAAGTAACTGCAACACTTACTTGCACGGATGACAACTAGCAGGTAGTGCTAAGCAGTGTCCCCAGATCTTTGAGTCATGTCACCTTAAATGCCATGACAGCAGTTAGTATGGAAATGATCACTGACACTGTCGTACAGCTAGTGACCCTGGACCAAACACTGTTACGTTTGCTCAAGGCCAAATCATGCCTATCGGCTGTATCTGGTGGAGCCCATTGACTGTTACACTATGCAATGGATGTTGGACATATGTCTCACTCCACCAACCATGGTATGACAAGGTGCATGATAATATTAGGACAGCAGGCCTTGCTGGAAACACTGTATGTCATGTACAGAGTATTATGTCAGCTGGTGGATAGGGAAGTGTCTGACAATCATACTCTGGGAGGATAGCAGTGAGAGACCTGCACTGCAATGATGCCAGTCACCAGTAGGGTTCACCATCCTCCATTATTGGCATATCCCATCTACTTATTCCCTCTCTGCAGTCACAGCCAGTGCCAGTGACCACTGACTGAGTACATTAGCAGGTGATTGTGACAGCTCCCAATATGCAGACTCTCACATAGAACCAACAGGTATCCAGGATGGCCTAAGACACAGTTAGTTGTACTTTGAGCCACTGACAAACACTAACTGCTAACAACTGCACAATGTTATCCTGTGGGACATCACCTACCTTTGCAAAATATTGTAGTGTCTGCACACTTCACACAGTTGAGCCATTACATATGGAGATATGGACACAGAGAGTAATTTAGCCTTTGACTCTCACTGATCCGTAAGATGTGGGGATGCATTCACTGTTGTACACCCTACTCCGACAGGTTTGAGATGTAAATCCCAGACTGTGACTGCTATACTGACTGTAGCAGTTATCACAGCTATCATTGTGTGCAGTGGCACCCTTGTTATGTCACTATACAGCCATATTGTATAACTGTAACAGCCACACAGGTTCCATGGTACATCAATACTCAGTGTAGATAACATTGTCCTATGGAGTCCATGTCACAACCGTAGACCTGTGTAGTCTGGCCCCTAAATGCTGTTTAGGGGATGTATCTAGCACCATACAGGGAGGTGTTGGATCCTATTGTATACCTCCCACGTATCCATGATAGAACTAACACGTCTTACCTGTTCCAGATGCCTACAACATTACTGTGGTATACATAGTACATGCTGAACAGACAGGTACACTCTACATGAAACAGGCCCCCATGTATGTGAAGCACACATCTGCTGTGACACACATCACATGCAGGTTACACACTGGGATGTAGAGCATGACAATCATAACTGGTGTTGGGAAACTGTCTGTACTGGACATAGGATATTTGTAGATAGGTCATCACCATCACTACAGCTTTTAGATGTATGAGTTCCCAAATCCCTGGTGACGCTTATCAAGAGTAGCAGACCTGTTCACAGATTAGGGATGCATGAGTACCTGAATGCCGCCATTGTCCTTGTTAGCCTGTTATATACATGTGAACCTATGGAGCCATGCACTTATAGTGCTGTACCTTGATGAAGACATATTTCTGCTGTGCTGACATTCCACCCTATGTTGCTTCATTGTAACTGTGTATACATAGATTATCCCAACAGACCCCTGAAACAGAAACAGGTCTGTGACACACCTGTCATCATGTAAGTATACAGCTATTGCAACATCATACAACATGAGGTACACAAAAGTATGTGGCATACTCATGACAAGTGCCAGCATACAGTATGTCATTAATCACTACAAGTGGCATGGCAAAACAACACTGCATTACACAAGTACAGGTTAACTAATATAGCCACCCTGTGCATCAGACACATAGCTTCATTTCCCTGCATCAATGGTGAGGATGACAGGGATGTGGCACAGGGTGTTGTGTGTGCAGGAGGCTAACCCAACCCAAACCAAACCAGCCTAGGCTGACCCAAATGTTTGACAGCATGTGTGTCAGTCAGAAAGGGAAGCAGGCAAGATGGACCATGGAAAGGTGCCATATGTGTCAGTAGGTGACCTGCATTTGACAGTGGTGTGTGTGTGTGCGCATGTGCACAGTCAAGCTCAGTGCTAGCCCTACATGAATATATGTTGGACAACTTTGGACCATACATGGTAGAGTTGACAGTTCACCACCTCCTGCCCCGAACATGGGAAATCACTCTGCCAGGAGATGCACTGGCACATCCATGCCCAAGGTCGGAAGAGGTGCTAGTACCTGACAGTGACTGCTGTATGCTGGGACTGTGTCCCCCACAGGAATGCCCAGGACCACCTCTGCCACATCTTGGTGTGGACAGCACACTCCCCTCTGTAGTGCTGGATGCACTGCCACTACGGAGCATGATTGTGCACAGCCACGTGGACTCTCAGTAGATGGGGTTGCTGACCTACGACCACGAATCTGACACTCAACTCCAACCACATGTTCTAGCACAGACAATGTGTGGTCAAAGACAGACACTGTCTCAGCCCACCTTCTGTCCACTACATCAGTCAACCAATCCAGGGTGTCCCCAATGTGGTGGAGGCAGTCATGGATGTCAGACTGTGCTGCATTAATAGCCTTAAGCATACGTCTGGTATTTTGTTCGGAATGTGCCTGTGCCTGCATGATGGCCTGAAACATGTGCTGAGTGATCCATGATGCGACACCTGCAACATGTGGTGGATGGGCAGCAGGCCTCCTACAAGCACCCCTGTCAATCCACCTGTGTGGAACCTTGCCAGTTCTCTGGCTATGGTCAGGGACTACACTCACTGGAGCCATAGTTGCCACTATTTCCTGTTCAATGTCCCCACCCTCTGACTGTCCAAAATCTGTGGCCTCTGGGGACAGGTGTGGGCATACTGACTGTGTGCAGTGACAATGGAGGCAGAAGAGGGATGTCTACGTCTGGGACATATTCAGCCCCCAACACCCCCACCTGTGCTTCACTGTGGCCACCATCATCATCAGAGTCCGAAGAGACACTGACATCAGGTTGTGTTGGGGACAGAGACCAACTTCACTGGTCACCTGTGAGAAGAAAGAAAAAAGAGGCATATGAATACCTATAGTGTACAAAAAATCCACCAATACTCATAATAATAAAGACACAGAACTGGATTAACAGTCAAATTTGTCCTCCCTGCTTTCGTCCAAAATAGACTTCCCCAGAATAAAATATACATTCAGCTCAAGACCTTTATAACAATCACTTCAAGTAAATCAAGTAAAACATGACCAGTACAATTTACCTTTTAATTAAGCAATATGACAGAATACTTGATAAATTGACACACAAAACCCAGTACACCTATCTTAACAAATATACTGAAATACACATTTTACTGCCTAATTTAATGTCCTTTCACCTTCTGTGTTTTAAAAGGCATTTTAGAGTAAATGCCTCATTTAATCCAGGAGGCTTATCTTTTGTTAACTGTCACTGCCAAAGTGTTTCTATTTGTTCAACTGCACACCTGTGATTACCCCCTCTAAGATCCTTATGTACCTGTTCTAGAATGGAAAATGAAAACATTCTACCCTGTTTACACACAACAGACTGTTGCAGCAGTCTTAACCTTATATCCTGACATAAGTCATACTTTACAAATAGTGCTAGCTATGTTCAAAGCCTAGGTTTTGTTGTCAAGATGTAACAAATTTGTATTTTCTTAGGTATACTACATTTTGTTTACTTTATACCTTATTGATTATTGTAATGTGTGCATTAAAATTTACTGTTACTCATGGAGCTTTTCTCCCCGGGCCTCTGCTGAAAAAGGACCTGCGTCCAGTAGGACTTTCCTGGTAAACAAATGTTAAATAAATAAATAAATAAACATTATGCAAATGGCATTATTCTGGGTCTTAACTTTAAAAGAATATAAATGTTCCTTAACAAAACAGTGTCATGTGTACTAGGAGCAGGACCACGGCCTTGGCCACTACTTGATGGACCTCTGAAAAGCTGAGGGTGAGGTAATGTCAGTACCAAAGCATGTTGCAGTACAACAAGGTAATACAGCTATATATCTCGCTTTTGCAGTATCTACTGTGTTACTTGTTGTATTGGTCATGTTCTCAGTATGAGAGTACAACTGAAGTAAAAGCCACCCCCAAAGAACAAAGGCCTAACACCCACGTAAAAGTATGTACAGCCTGACACACTGACTGCTACAGTATTACAATGGTGATCACAGTAAACCTACTTGCACGCTCCTCTGCTGTGGAAACTGTGGCTCCCAACTCCACAATGTATGGTGTTGATGGATGCCTGGGAGCTGTCTTATCTACCTAGGTTCACCAGGAATTCCTCAGTGGCCATGAGTGCTTGTTCCACTGCAGGTCCTCCACTGGTGACGGCACGATACCTGGCTACATCTGCTGCCCTTCATCATGCAGCACTGATAATGTCCATTACACAGTGCTGAACCTGCTCATATGTACTGCCCTGATGGCCTGTGCCATTCACATCACTGACAAGGTCTGCCCACAATGAAGCTTGATTTCCCCTGTTTTGCCTCGCCTGGTCAGCAGGATGTGAAGATGTTGCCCTAGTCCTTCAAGTATAATTTCATTTTCCACATCACAGAAGGGTGCATGGTGTCTATGATACATGACTCCTGAAAGACAAAAAAGGGGACCACATTACAGGATCACATACGTGGAAGTGCACTATGTAGAGATACTGCAAGGACAACATGGCTGGCACTATCCACTGCTTGCTCACACATGTCATACTCTGCAGTGTTCAGACATACTAAGTGTGTGGATACAACTGAGATAATAGCAATAGTCAGATATTCCTGTCTGTGCCATGGCACATACTGCTGTATGATCAAACACATATCACTCAGGTCTACTGTGGTGTGTTGCCTGCAGTCAACCCCCCCGATAATATGTCATAGGAACAGTGCCACACAGTTAGCAGTGTGCTATTACAACCACTATAAAGGGACAGTCCAACAAGACCAGTGTGCCACAATGATAACAGACAATGCACCTTTGATGCATAGTACATCCTGTGTAGATGTAAGATAGCAAGAGATCAATGACACATCATTATCACAGGTCTATGACAGACTTAATGCTGTTAATTCCCCATATGTCTACTCACCCATCTGCATCCTGTTGTATACAATCAGTTACACACCTGATGGAGTGCAGTACTCCTCTGTTGATATATGGTGACAGTAAGCTTTTCACAAAGGCATGCTCTGTGTGAGGAAAGTCTCATACAGACTCATTCCCCATAGCCAGCTGCTTGCCTTGTAAACATGCTTATCAGCAGCTGATTGCCTCTAAACCAATCTGTAGGCCTGAAATGCTAATTGCAGCTAACACAGCTGATTTGCACTATCATCAGCCAATGACATTCAACCACTGTACAATATATAAGGCCTTCATGTAGGTTAAGGCCCCTTTCTGATATGTTGTGCTGAACATTACTGGGGTGAGGAGACTACATTATGGCAGAAGATAGGTCTGTAGCAGAAACCTTACCATAGAAATGTGTGTGCTACAGGCCGCAGTTGCTGCTGCTGGTAATAAATATACTGCAGAGAATGTGAACACTTTGGAGGACAACAACTTGTAGTAGCAACTGTGTGAGCTGTGTCAGCCTTGTTCTAGAGGCAGAGCCAGAGTAAGGCTACCCTTTCCACTCCAAATAAGGCATGTGTTTAAGGTAAGTATATTAGGCAACAGTATCACTAACAAAGTACTAGGCAACATGTTTGGTGTGCCATTGGGTATGATGGGGTATAAATATAAGAACATGTCCACCATTTGGGCAACTGCCAGGCCACGTGTTATAGTCTGGTAGTAATTTGCAGTGCGTATGAGGGCAGACCTGGTTACAAGCAGGGTGTTCCAATGTTTATGTTAGCTGTGCAGCTGTTATAATCTGCACAGTGACTTTGGAAGGATTGTGTGGTGCACTCTGATATTAGTGACCCTCATTTACAGTACCTGCATTGATATTCTGTGTGAATGCATATTAACGCATGACGTGACACTTTATGCACATACAAGTTTTGCTATAGGGATATGTGAAGTGTGTTCCTACCTGCAGGCCTGTGACCTTCATCAGTGAAAAGCAGACATGTCATTTGAAATGCATTGTGTGGATAAAGAGTGCATGACTCAGACATTATTTGCTGCCTTCACAATACTATAAATTCAAGACTACACAACACTGGATTTGATCCCAGGACTGTGTGTGGCAAAATAAGAAGTTATGTACCTACCATAACGTTCCATGTTAGTTGTCTTCTTCTCGCCTTCTTTCTTGCTGGATGGGTTCGGAGCCGATCCTCGGCTCCGACTCGGCCAATACTAAAGCTCGAGAGCTAATTCCACCGGCTCGAGCTCCCCTATATCCCACAATGCTAGGCAGTAACTACTCAGATCTCGTTTGATAGCTATACCAAGCAACCCTAATCTCCATAGAATGGAGAAGGGAAACCCACCTCAAAACAACCTGCGTGAAAGGTATCGCAGACCTAAGAAAGGAGAAAAGGAGGTGGAAGAACGTGTGGGAATGACGACTTCCAGAGGAAGAACACAAACTGAATTCCTGTCGGTCTGTCCAGGTTTGGGGGAAGGAGGGTGGGACGCAAGAAAGAAGGCGAGAAGAAGACAACTAACATGGAACGTTATGGTAGGTACATAACTTCTTAATGTTAAGTTGTCCATCTTGCCTTCATTCTTGCTGGATGGGACCGCGTCCCTAGCACCTTATCCCGGGTGGCCTATCGGAACAGACTCTTGAGAACAGTGGAACCAAAGTTGGCACGGCTTCTGGAAACCATGTCCAATTTGTAATGTGAAATGAAGGTATGAGGAGAAGCCAAGGTGGCTGCTGTACAAATGGAATCTATTGACAGCCTATCCTGAAAAGCTACGGATGGAGCTAATGCCCTAGTTGAATGAGCTCTAGGTCTTGAGGGTAGTTTTTGATGTCTGATCTCATAGATGAAGGTAATTGTAGAGGTGAGCCATCTAGAGAGGGATACTTTAGTAACAGGAAGGCCCAATTTCCCTTCCGCATACGACAGAAACAATTGATCAGATTTCCTGAATTGTTTAGTCCTGTCTAAGTAATATCTAAGTTGGCGATGAACATCCAAAAAATGTAGCTTTTGTTCCGACCTGTTTGAATAGTTAGGGAAAAAGACGGGGAGATCAATAATTTGGTTTAGGTTTACTTGAGAGGAAACTTTAGGTAAAAAGGATGGATTAGTACGGAGGGATACCCTATCCTTATGAAACACTAAGTATGGAGGACGACTGCACAGAGCATGGAGTTCAGATACCCTTCTCGCTGAAGTTATAGCTACCAGAAAAAGTGTCTTCCAAGAAAGCGACTTCAGAGAACATGAAGCCGCCGGTTCGAAGGGGGGAATGATTAAGGATGCCAGAACCAAGTTCAAATCCCATTGAGGCGGGGGATCTTTGATTGGAGGTTTGAGAAGAAATACGCCTTAAAAGGCTTTACAGAGTTTGTGAGCCATGATGCTAGACTCCGAGACACCAACATGAAAATTAGATATGGCAGCCAATTGAACTCTAATGGTAGATGCAGATGATCCTAAATGAAAGAGTTCTGCTAGAAAGTCTAGAATAGACTGGATAGGTGCAGTAAAGGGATCTATGTTTTTTGATGTTGCCCAAAAAGAGAAGCGTTTCCATTTGCTACTATAAATCTTCCGGGTAGAAGATTTATGAGAGGCTATCAAGATATCTCGGACCGAGCGAGATATTGAGGGAAGCCTGGCTAAGGTTGTAATCAGAGAAACCACGCTGTGAGGTTTAGAGAAAGCAGAGATTGGTGCAGCTGACCCGATTGGTGGGTTAACAGATCTGGTACTGGGTCCAGATGCCAAGGCTGCTCCAAAAGGTGACGATGAAGAAACGGAAACCATATCTGTCGAGGCCAGTAAGGGGCAATGAGGATCATTGTCACTCTCAAAGCGATGTCTTTCTGAATTAGTTGAGATATCAGTGGAAAGGGGGGAAAGGCATATAGAAGTCCCCGGGGCCAATCGTGGACTAGAGCGTCTCTGGTGGGATGGCCTGGTAACAGGAAGAGAGTGAAGAAGTCGTGACACTTGCTGTTTTGGGGAGTAGCAAAAAGATCGCAGCAAGGCTGGCCCCATCTTAGGAATACTTCTTCTAGAACTGATTTCTTTAGAGACCACTCGTGGGGCATGAGAATTGCCCTGCTCAACTTGTCTGCAATAACGTTGGATTTCCCGGGAATGTGCGTTGCTATCAGAAAACACTGAGAAGAGATCGCCCATTGCCAAAGTCTGAGTGCCTCTCGACATAAAGGGTATGATCTGGTTCCGCCTTGTTTGTTGATGTACCACACTACGGACATGTTGTCCGTCTGAATTGCAATAGTCCCAGTGGGAAGAGAGTCATGAAGGGCTTGCAACGCTAAAAGCACTGCTCTCATCTCTAAGACGTTTATGTGCAAGTGGCACTCGAAAGGTTGCCACGTGCCTTGGACTGTCCTGCCCTGATAATGCCCCCCCACCCGATCAGAGAGGCGTCTGTTGTCAACGTGGCAACTGGGGGGGGGAGTGAAGGGTCTTCCTCGGAGAACTTGAGGTGATGAGATCCACCAAGCCAGTTGATTCTTGCATGATTGAGTTATCAATATGGTATGGGACATCGGGAGCTGTTGAAAGGACCATTGAGTAAACAGCATCAATTGGAGGATCTTCATGTGGAAGCGAGCTAAGGGGAGAAGGGGAATAGCTGCTGCCATGAGTCCTAACACCTTCAAAACTAGTCTGGCTTTGACTTTGTTGCATTGTAAGAGAAGGGAAACTTGTTTTCGAATGTCTGACACTCTCTGCTCTGTGAGTCTGGCTGAAAGATTGAGTGTGTCTAAGGTGGCGCCTATAAAGGTAATAGATTGACAAGGCGACAAGGCAGATTTTTCGAAATTTATTGAAATGCCTAGAGCTTGGCAAGATTGGATGGTGAAGTCCCTGGACAGAAGAAGCTGATGGCTGGTGGTGGCGGTAAGGAGCCAGTCGTCTAAATATGGAAACACTTGGAATCCTTGACTTCTCAAGTAAGCCGCGACCACTGCCATGCATTTGGTAAACACACAGGGGGCTGTAGTGAGACCAAAGGGCAGAGCCCTGAACTGATAGTGACTGGCTCCCAGCCTGAAGCGGAGATATCTCCTGGAGCGTCTGTTCATCTTGATGTGGTAGTACGCGTCCTGAAGATCTATCGAGCACATCCAATTGTCCTGACCCAAGAAGGGTGGAATGGACTGTAGCGTGACCAACCGGAATTTTGTTTTCCTGACATACTTGTTTAAGTAGCTGAGATCCAGTATGGGTCTCCAGTCCCCTGTTTTTTTTGGTACCAAAAAGAATTTGGAGTAGATTCCGGATCCTTGCTGGTCTGCTGGGACTGATTGGATAGCTCGTTTTGATAGCAGCTTTGAAATTTCTAATGCTGCTTGTTCCCTTAGACTGGGTGGAATGTCTGGAAGGGACCTTTTGGGTTGGGATGGGATGTGAATAAAGGGAATTTTGTAACCCTCGGATATGATCGACTGTACCCATTTGTCTTGAGTAAGGGAAAGCCAGGCTTTTGGGTACAGGGATAACCTTCCCCCGACTGCCTCCGAAGGTGGACAGCCGGGCAGCCCCTCAGGGATGCTGAAAGTGTTTATCAGAGAACATTTCTCTGCTACCCTGGTTTTGCGGACCTCCTCTGCCTCTAGGGCGGCGTCTATTATTATTCCCCCCTCTGCCTCTAGAGGGGAATCGACTTTGTGCGTCAGATGAGACTCCCTGGGATTGTTTACGGAACCACATCTTTCTCTGACCTTTGGGATAGGGTCTAGAAGGGGTAGAAAAATGGACTCCTACGGCAGAGAGAGTCTTACCTTCTACCTTACACCTGGTCAATGTATCCTTCACCTGTGGACCAAACAAGGATGATCCATCAAAGGGAGAATTGGTGAAGGACGCCTTGAAAGGGTCCGCAAAGTTGCACAGCCGCATCCAGGCGTGACGTCGTAAGGCAACACCTGTGCCTGCGGCTCTACTCGCCCATCCGCAGCATATGAAACAAGCTGCATGGAGGAGTTTACGATGGAATTCAGGGTTGCCAACTGGGAGTTCATTCTGTCTTGGAACCCCTCAGCTGTAGGATCCTTTATCACTTCACCCATATCCTTGAGTAAATCTCTGGAGACGAGTGAAGTGGCATAAGTAGTTCAGCGACCGCATTGAAAAGGTTGCTGATGAGAACATCCGCTTGCCGTACCTGTCCATGGTCCTAGATTCCTTATTAGGAGGATGGACAGGAACTGAAGGATCGGCTAACTCCTTCTTAGTGGCCGCAGCCACCACCATGGCATCAACAGGGACACCTTTGGATAAAAAATCTTTATCTCTAGGGGCAGTAATAAATTTAGATGGCCTCCTCGGGGTGGGTTCCACTGAATCAGGAGCCGTCCAGGCCTTCCTTGCCACCACTTCCATAAGGGGGTCAAAGGGAGGGGACACCCAGGAGGTAGAAAGGCGAGAGCCAAATGCCTCAAGATACATCCTCCGAAGGGTTAAGGGCTGGCCAGTTCCCCCTCTGTTTCAGGATCTCAAGGATGTCAGCAAAGGAGACATCCTCAGAGGGGGATCGAGGGGAACCTTCAGATTCCTCTAAGTCAGTGTCAGAGGTGATAGACTCAGGGGAGTCAATGTGCTTCCTCTTGCACTGCCTCTTCCTAGGGGGATCTCCTACCGGGTCAGGAGAGGCCTCGGAAGAGGAGGAAATTCCCAATGGGGAAACTTGAGGAGTTGGCTCTCTGCGGTCTAATGCAAGGGGGTGGGTAGAAATCACCGCAGGCACTGTAGATGGAGGGGCTGACGGAGCCGACTGTGGGGCAGACCCTGGTTCGAGCACGCTCCGCATGACCTCGAAGGCACTTCTGTCAGGCAAGGCCGGATGTCCCTGCTCCGAAGAGAGAAGGACCCCCCCGGCACCGACAGGGATGGCTCCGAAGCTGATGTCAGAGCTGAACTCACCAGCGCCGAAGCCCCGAGAGGGAGAGCGGGGTCGGACAAGGGTCCGATGCCACTCGCCCCCTCGGAGCTGACGAGGGAAGCTCGGCACCGAGATCCCTCCAAGGAGGAGATCGGAGCAGACGACGGAGCCGAAACGGAAGGTATCGGATCCGACGCACCGACAGTCATGGCTCCGACAAGCCCTGGCTCCGAACTCAAAGAAGTCAGAGGAGGAATATATTGGGGAACGGAAATAGCCACTGACTGCTGAGTCGGGCTATGCAGCATTTGGGCCAGTGCCTCGGACTTGAGAAGTCTACTCACTACCCTTTGCAAATTGTGGTCAGATAGCCTGGAAGACCGTGAGGAATGTGTTTTATGGCTCCGTTCAGAAAGAAGAGGGGATCCTGGTGCCGAGTGCACGGAGCCGATAGAGGGGGATCTAGATCTCTTCCTAGAATGTTGCTCTGATAAGAGTATCGGAGCCAACAGAGTTTTATCAACCTCGGCTCCAGCCGGAGCCGAGGTAACAATATAAGGCTTGGAAACATTGGCTCCGGCCGGAGCTGATGTCGAAGCAGACTCTACCTTTCCAGAAGTCGACTCAGAAACCGGAGCTGACTGTTTGGAAGTTTTAGAAGGCTTCCCCGACACAGACTGAGTCGGGGGGCCTTCAGGCTTTAATAAGCCACGCAAGATTTATTTATTCTTGCGTTCCTGCAGGACTCTAGGGCTAAAACCATGGCAAACAGCACAAGAGTCCTGCAGGTGCAAAGGTCCCAGGCAATACACACAAGAAGTGTGACCGTCTGTCAGAGACATTTTCTGACAGCACGAGTCACACTTCTTGAAGCCTGAGACCTTCGATTCCTTAGACATAATAAAAGGTCCAAGAAAAACATACACACACACACACACACACACACACACACACACACACACACACACACACACACACACACACACACCTTAATTAAAAATAAAATACCAGTCACATGAAGGGGCCTAAGGCCTAAAACTAAAGTGGTAAATAAAAGAAGGAATTAAGGGCAACAAAGTTGTCGAACCAGGAAAGGGGGTATTTAAAACTAAAGGTTTTAGTGAAAAAAGAGTACTAGGGGTCTAAGATAGAAGATTTTAGAATTAAATCTTTGACTAACCTGCCAGAGCCGGTAGAAAAGCACCTCGTCAGCTAAGCGGCAAATGAGATCTGGGTAGTTACCGCCTAGCATTGTGGGATATAGGGGAGCCTCAAGCCGGTGGAATTAGCTCTCGAGCTTTAGTATTGGCCGAGTCGGAGCCGAGGATCGGCTCCGAACCCATCCAGCAAGAATGAAGGCGAGATGGACAACTTAACATTGTACCATTTGCAAGACAATTAACGGGTCTATATTATATCATCAAATGCTTAAAAAAGCGAATGCTGATTGATCGACCTAATTTAAGTGAAAGCTTACAATCTCGAACTGTCAGATCAGAGATTTTTTTCCCAGGGAAAAAAATTGCTGATCCAAAACACATACACACAACACAAGCACACCAAACAAACAGAAATCCACACACATACACCTAAAATCTGATACCTAACCCTACACTAAACTATGCACACACCACTAACTACCCATTTACCTTAACCCTAACCCTAAGGTCCGTCACTATTGCACACTCACCTCACCCGCTCCCTAACCCTAACTCACTTAAATCCGCCCTAACCCTCATGTCCACTCAATCACACACGCACCTAACCCTAACTCACCTAAATCACCCTAACACTCACATCCACACAATCGCACACTTACCTGAATCCGACCGGTAACTTTCCACCATAACACTGAAAATACCAAAGCAAAAGAAATGGACAACCAAATTCTTTCCCTAGGAAAAAATATGAGTTTCTGCTGCTTCAATATTTTGAAGTTTCGCGAAAATAAGTTCGATCAATCAGCGTTCGCTTTTTTAAGTGTTTGAGGATATAATATAGACCCCAATTAACAGACTGAGCTACTGAGCCACTGCTGCTGCAGGTATATTTGTAAGATATATATGCACACATACATGCTGCAACATACAATGTCTACATCCTTCAGTATGTGCATGGATTTTTATGGATGTATGTGTGCACTAGGGTCCCAGCTGAACATGTAGTTTGTTATTAATGCCTTATCAGGTGTCTTTCTACATGCTGCTGCTGAAGGGCACATTTACCTGTCATCACAGGCCTCACTTACATCCATTATTCTGTCTTTGGCTTTCTAGTGGTTTACTATTGCACCAGAGTCCAAAGTACACTCCAGTTTTTATTCTTTTTACTATAATTACATTTTAAGCAAGTTTGCATGACATGGCATGGTGCACAGCTCTGCTGAAACATGCTTAATGCCTGTAACTGGCAATTACTATGTTTTCTTTAAACCACCTGTTTTAAGTAAAAGTTGTGTGGCCTGTCAGGTTAATGCAGTGGTCTGCAGGTGCTATGGTCTTTGGTTGGAAATATGAGACAGGTGTTTATTTTGTAAGTGTGTATTACAATTTTAAAAATACTTACAGTGAATATAGGACTATTTAGCTGAGCTTAGTGAGGCTGTGCGATATAACACGCTGTGCAGCAACTTGCTATAAAATATAAAGAAATGAAAAATAAGTAGATAGGAAAGTGGTGAAATGGGATGCAAGCAGGGAGAAAAACATAGTGCAAGGCAGGTAGGGAATGTGCAGGAAGGGTGTAGGAAAGAACCATAGCTATCCATTTCTTGTACAGCAAAAACTGTGCACTTTGACAGAATTTATAAATGACTTTGAACTTTCAACTCCAGAGAGAGGGGTGAGGACAACATAACTGCACTGTCAAGCCAATTAGACTAAATTATGTGTATCCAGTGGACATGTGTGTGAAATGGAAAGCTACGTATGGGGCAATATATTTTGTTTTTTGGGACAGGTGCCCATTTTTTTAAAGGTGACAGTGGAATGTTGGGAAATGGACATAGCTAGGTGTGGGGGAGGTAAGTTGGGTAGGTGAGTATACATTTGCAGACAGACAAGACAGCAGACAGAGGCAGTGTGTGACACGAAGCGGGTGAACACCTTGAAGAGGAGGGCATTGTGGAATCCAAGTCCCGTGTGCCTCCAGATGACAGCAGAGTGACTCATATCCCAGCCATGGGACTGTCGGGACTGCTCCTTCACTGCCCCAGTGGTGGCTTTGCTGGAGGCTGGGCACCAGGGCGAGGCTGCCCTACTAGGTCAGCCAACATGCCCTCAATCCAGCACAGTTGGCAGTCAAACCCACGGTAGACTATCCTGTGCACCAAGACTGTCAGCTCAAACCAGGTGACAACATCCACTACACCACTGCTTCCAGAGGGAGACCGGGCCCCATCCCGTGGGTGCTACTACCCAATGCCACAATTAATGCAAGAGCAACAGAGAGGGCACCACTGGTCTGGGTCCCAGACATGTTGAGACCTGGTGCCATGGCCGGTTGAGGCAAAGTAGGGGGATTAGCCGGAACCGGCCTACCTTGATATGCTGTGGTGAATGAGGTATAGCAATAAGTTAACGTTAGTAATAACCAAACCATTGTTAGTATTAACAGAATGGAACATCATTTTAATTCATACGAATACATATTAATGTATAGTATGTGTAACACAACAGTAAATAACATAACAATCAGTATGGTAATATCAGGCCAGTAAGAAGAAAACCATAAGGGCTACAAACTAGTTAGTTTAACAAAGTACATTAATAGTGAATCATAATAACACATAATATTACATCACATTTTGCAAAAATATAGTTTAACAACATATGCTAATATTAAATCATAATAATAAATAACAATAATAAATAAATGAAGATAAGGGGTGGAAAGAGAGAAACAATCCATTACTGACAATGCCACTGAAAACACTGCTACTAAATACTCTACAGGCATGTAGTGTCAGTTCCTATTAAGAGTGACTATAATTCTCCTATAGCTGATGTAGCATGTAAATACCACTCAAGCTGTTAGCATGGGTCAGTATGGGCCAAGCAATAACAGATGCAAGTACACTACTACACAGAACACTTTCACATAATGTGGACTTCTATAACTACCAGGGTATTCTGTAAGCAGATATGGTAATACTTTCCATTCCAGTTAATCATTTTTCTGGTAATCCTGTGACAGATAGATTAGGCAGTTTTAATTACATTATGTGAAATTGTGACACTTGACAGGCATGTTTGTGTACAGTACATAATAGACATCCATCATGGTTTAGTTGGCAGGCATGGGAATAGAACCCAATAGCTGTGACTGTAGGGGACATCTGCAAAAAAATAACTTTACTGGTATTACTGATAACTGTCTGTGAAATGTTAGCAAAATCATATCGCTCATAACATGGGCTACCTCAACCATATACCATATACTATTTGTTCCTGAAGTGGGAGTAAAAGAGAGCATTATGTGACTGAATTAATTTTGCCTTCTAGAATTATTACAGTGCTATACTTGATTGCAGTGACAGTAGAACACACATGCATTGCATACAACTGTACTGCATATACTGAAACACATCTCTTTAGGAATCAACTATGCTGCTTAACACTTTACTGGCATTGTTGGTAAGTGTCTGTGAAATGTAACCACAATATTATCTGTTCATAACATGGGCTATCTCACCCATATACCTTTTGTTCCTGGAGTGGTAGAAAAAGACAGCATTATGGGACTGAATTCATTTTGCATTCCAGAACTATTACATTGGTATACTTGACTGCACTGACAGTAGAACACATATGCATGGCATACGGTCATAATGCATTCATTAAATCAGATTTCTGTAGGAATTAACAATGCTGCTTAACACTTTATTGGTATTGCTGATAAATGCCTGTGAAGTCCACACAATATCTGCCCACAGACTGGGCTAACTCACCCTTATACCTTTATTACCTGAAGTAGGAGAAACAGAGAGCATTATGTGACTGATACTGGCCTGGAGACTGGCTTGGACCGTACTATGAGTTAAACAATATAGTTTGCAGTCCCAATACTTCTGCATTCTACAGATATTACAGTGTTACACTTGACTGCAGCAATCTTGCCATAGACAAGTAATGCATACAAGCTCTACTGCAATGGCTATGACAACACAATCCTGCTGTACTCCATTTTGCTTACTGTTATTGGTATTGTTTATTGTTTACTGCAATATAGCTGTTATTGTCCATTTATTGCACTACAGCTATACTTGCCCATTTATTGCACTACAGTTCTGCTTGCCCATTTATTGTACTACAGTTTTTATGGTGTATACTTTATTGCAGTAAATGCCTTACTCTTTCTTGCTTACTGTACTATAGTTGGCATAATAAATCCGTACATACCACACTCATGGTGCAACCTGGCCAGGCGCCCAGCATGGGACTCGACATTGCATGCCCTTTCAGCTGCAGTTGTTGGGAGAGAAGGACATCATTATGCATACCAGTTCTGCAGACATTCAGCTTACATACTGGTAAAACAGAGGAAAAATTACTTACATATTTGTGGGACATTCCCTGCTCTAGCTTCTTGGACCCAGGTGTCAAATGTTCCCCTCTTTCTCATCTTCAGGTCATCATAATGGTGATGACACGGCTCAACTTTGTGAGGGATACCAGTAACACTGGTGAGTTCTCTGGCCAACTGGTCCCAGGCCTCTGCCTTACACTCCGAGCCTTGGAAACCACCCTGCAGCAGCCTGGCTTCATGAATTTTAACCAGGAGCCCAACAAAGACCATGGGCACCTGAACACCCCATCTCTGTGCCCGAAAGCTCACACCTTCACCTGCACCACTTGCCATATCCACAGTAGATAATACACCAAGGAATGATGCAGAATTCCCACCTATTGCACTTAATATAGTCTGATTTCCCATCCTTACATGTCATTGAGCAACATTAAAAAAGCTCTGCTTTGCTTAGCAGCATGCAAACCAGCTAAGTACAGCTAAGCAGGGTGAAGACTCACAAAACCAGGGATTTAGCTAAGCTTAGCAGTAGCCATTAGGGTGTTTAAACAGTGCTCAGCCCAGTGCAGCGGTGCCATGTTTCACAACTTTGCCTTCAAAATTAAACATATATAATAAATTAATTTATACAAATCTTATTATTGCTATGGAGTCGAACCCATGACCTACTAAACATTATTCTGTAACTTTACCCATTCAGCTACTTGGATATTAAGAAAATTAGTATACCTTCGTATACACAACTGGGCTACCTGTTAGCGCTGCTAAGCACCACTGCATGCCATGCAAAAGTGCTTAAATAAACCCAGACATAACTAATTAAGTACATCTGGTTTCCATTTTTAGATGTCTAGCAATTGTTGGCTATGTATGGATGAGTGCCACTCGGTTCTGTGGTACTCTGTGCAATGCAAACAATAATTAAAAAAAAACACAGAATAAAAATATTTAAAATTGCAAAAATGTGTAATTATGATAATTAATAACATCTGCTTTGTATTTCTAGATGTCTGGCAGGTGTCAGCTGTCTATATGTGAACACAGCTTGGCACTGATGTTCTCAGTGTCGCGCAAACATACAAAAAAATGGAAAAAAATACTTAAAATTAAATATTACACATTTGACCCAATTCACAGCATTTCTACAGTAGTGGGGAGCAGTACAGGCCATCCACAACCACGGGTAGCCTCTAAACCTATCCCTACGCCAATTCAATAACCCTATTCCTATGCTCTCCCTTGACAGCATGCCATCATTAATATGCATGGCATGCTGCTGATGGGGAACCGTGGCTGTGTACGTGGATACATTCCGTGTAGGCTCTACATGGAACCTACATAGATTTTATTAAATCCTAGGGAATGTGTTGACTGCAGTAAAGAAGAAATGACAGAAATGTTTTTTTTTTAATTGCAAAAAGAATACAAATGAATATAGATGGAAAGAGTTTAAAGTATAAATATGAATATGATATTATATGGGAAGTATGATAAAGTAAAGAAATGTGATATTGGTAAATGGGATTAAGTACTGTTTGTGACAATATGGGTACTGTGGGGAAAAAAGATGTGAGAATGTTTTACAGTACAAGAAAATGAAACAGGATTATGTATTAAATAAGAAGAAGATGGATATAAAAGAAAAAAAAGAATGAACAAATAGAAATGTTTAGTTAAGTTCTGTTGTGTTTATAACTTGTAAATAATTTTAATTTCTTTATTTAATTAATTTATTTATTTATCCTTTATTGACTGGATTAGTTGTACTAATCTAGTATCATGTTTTTCAAGGACACCTGAGGTGGTATTTATACTACTATGGGAAATTTGGCCAGGGTATAGAGGAACTTCCCCAACTTGTTTTGTGAACAGGTACTTGATTCATGGTTGTGCTTCCTGTCTTCTGATTCCAGCTTGAAGGTAGCTAGGAGAAGCAGGAGGCTGAAAATCTATCATGGAGGAGAGAGAAGCTGTTGTGAAGGTGTCAGGAATGAATGCCAGAGCAGTTGAAATATGAGTCAGAGGTTAACCAGAGTGAGGAGAATGGAGAGAGGAGGAAAGAAACAGTAGGAGTGTTTGATAAAAGGAAAGAAGCAGCAACAGGAAAGAGCAGTATGGATATGGAGGATTTATTTCAGCAGAATTTGCTTGCACCAGAACCTGCAACATCAGAATGTGTTGTTACAACCCTCCAGTTGGGGGGGGGGGTTGTGGGATGTGTATTTAAAAGAACTAATTCCGCAGAGTGAACCAGAAAGTGAAAGGCAGTATCATGGGGTGAGATGATGGATAGAATACAAGAACAAGAAGTACAACACATAAGGGCAGAAGAAAAGAAGTCATATGCACAAACTGTAAGAAAAAATGAAAGAAAGGATGAAAAGAAAATGAAAGTAAGAAGAAAATATCGAATAAGGATAAGTAGTAAGGCAGGAAAATAACTTGACAGGTATGAAATTTGGAACAGCATCATGTCACCACTGGGTATTGAACCCAGAGAGGTAAGAACATTTATTTGTATAAACAAAGATTCATTTTGTGACATTTTTTCGAAGAAGCACAACATATGGAAAAATTCTTAGAATAATAAGAAAAAAGATGAAGTGATAATCCTTGGAACTTGTATTGTACAAGCATTTAATAGAGAAGCAAAAAAGTTTTATATATATATATATATATATATATATATATATATATACACACACACACACACACACACACACACACACACACACACACACACACACACACACACACACACTTTCATGCTGAAGTTAAAAGAGATGTTTTAAGAGACTGTTTAAAAACTGTTTGTAGTGAAGTAACTGATATTACAAAGATTTATGATTGTAGAGGTTTATGGATGGGGGGATGGGAATGTGGAGTTATATTACAAATGCAAAATGAAAAAAGTAATACATATGCATAGTATAATTAATGTAGAGGGAAATAAGGGTTTTGTGAGATACTGGGCAGAACCAAAGACATGTTTTGTGTGGTAAAAATGACTATTTAATAATTGTGAAAAGGGAAAATATTTTATTTCTGGCTAAATTGATCATGAAGCAAAAATGTGGATTGAAATATATCAAATGTGAAAAGGTGGGGCATTCCTGGATGGATTGTGATGCAAAAGAAAAGAATATATGGGAAAGGGATGAAGTTACAGTAAATGAGACAGTGATAGAAGATAATATAAAAATGCTACAAAAAGAGAATGAGAAAGAAATGACGTTGGAATGAAAAGAAAATACAAGGGAAGAAACACAATAAGAAGAAATAATCAATTCAAGTGAAGAGGGAGAAGAAAAATGGGTGTGAATTAAAATTAGAAGAAATACTATTGGAAAAAGAGTGAATGACAGAAAACTTTTAGTTATGTACTTACCATAATGATAGATGTATGTGATCCATCTTGCCTACATTCATTACTGACGGGCTCGGAGCCGAGAGTCGGCTCCAACTCGGCCACTATAACTAGCACGAAGTCTCTCGTTGGCTGGGATAACCCTGTATCCCAGGATGCATCACGCCCAAACCCCCAGATCTTGTTTACCCCAATATTATCTTCCCACATACACCACACCACAAGGATATATATGTAAGAGGAGAGAAAAAAATAATATCCTCAGACGAATCAGAATACAAGTTTCCTCCAAGTCCAACAGGTAGGGGGAAGGACGGTGGGTATGTAAGAATGTAGGCGAGATGGATCACATACATCTATTGTTATGGTAAGCACATAACTAAAAGATGTAATGTGATCCTATCTCGCCTACATTCATTACTGACGGGACAGCGTCCCTAGCACCTAAATCCCGGGAGGCTCACTGGAAAACACTCCTGAGCACTGTGGAACCAAAGGAAGCCCAACCTCTAGAGGCGACGTCCAGTTTGTAATGAGAAATAAAGGTATGTGGAGAAGTCCAAGTAGCCGCTGCACATATCTCATCTATGGATAGTCTAGCATGAAAGGCCACTGAAGTTGACATAGCCCTGGTAGAATGCGCCTTAACTGGAAAGGGAAGATCCCTACCCGCTAATGCATAAATAAATGAGATGCAGTCTCTAATCCACTTAGCTATGGTGCCCTTAGTTACAGATCTGCCAATTCTATTGTCCGAAAAGGACACAAACAACTGATCTGATTTCCTCTCCTGTTGTGTCCTATTTAAATAAAACCTCAGTTGTCTATGCACATCCAACTGGTGAAATTTGTATTCCGCTTTGTTGGAAAACCGTGGAAAAAAGACCGGAAGCTCAATAGACTAGTGGAGACAAAGGGCAGAAGAGACCTTAGGGAGAAAAGAAGGATTAAGTCTCAGAGATACTCTGTCCTTATGAAAAATCAAATAAGGAGGTTTAACAGAAAGGGCTTGAAGCTCCGATACCCTTCTGGCTGAAGTTATGGCTACCAAAAAGGCAGTCTTCCATGACAAAAATTTCAATTCGCAAGAGGCTGCCAGCTCAAAGGGAGAAGACGTTAAAGCTCTGAGCACCACATCTAAATCCCATGGCAAAATTAGTTGCGAAACCGGAGGGCGAAGCAACCAGGCTCCCTTCAGAAAGGCTTTACACAGCTTATGACCCATGAGGGAAGGCTCATATGCAACATGATAATTGGAGAATGCTGCCAACTGAACCTTTATAGTGGAGGCAGCCGAACCCTGTCTAAAAAGTGTTGCTAAGAAATCTAACACCACCGACACAGGGGCTGTAAGGGGATCAAGATCACATTGCTGAGCCCAAAATGCAAATCTCTTCCATTTACTAGAGTATATTTTCCTAGTAGAAGACTTGTGGGAGGAAGACGGAATATGTACTACTTCTGGGGAAAGATATGCTGTCTGACTAAGGTCGGAAGTGGAGAAGCCAGGCAGCGAGCTTGAGAGTTCGTAGGGATGGATGGAGCTGTCCTGACTGATGAGTCAATAGGTCTGGAGCTGGGTCCAAAATCCAAGGACCATCCACCGCATACTTCCGAAGGAAGGGGAAACAAACTTGACGGGGCCAGTGTGGTGCAATCAAAATCATCTTGCTTCCCAAGCAGGTAGCCTTCTGAATCACTCTTGGTAGAAGAGGGACCGGCGGGAAGGCATAGAGCAGACCGGAGGGCCAATTGTGGACTAGAGCATCCCTGGGTGACTCCCCTTGTGGGGGGATCAGAGTGAAAAAATTGCTGCACTTTGCATTCAGGGGGCTGGCAAAGAGGTCGCAGCAGGAAAGGCCCCACCTGGAGAAGATCTGAGCAGCCACTCGATCGTTCAGGGACCACTCGTGAGGCATCAGAATAGCTCTGCTCAGCCTGTCTGCTATCATATTGGACTTCCCTGGAATGTGCATTGCCACTAGAAAGCACTGGAAAGCGATCGCCCAATGCCACACTCTCATGGCCTCCCTGCAAAGGGGGTAGGACTTGGTTCCTTCCTGCTTGTTCGGATACCAGACAACTGACATATTGTTGGAAAGAATCGCAATAGTTCCCCTGGGAAGAGAGCTGTGAAGTGCCTGCAATGCTAGAAGCACCACTCTCATCTCCAGAACATTGATATGCAAGTGAACCTCGTGGTCTTGCCACGTACCTTGGACCGTCTCGCCCAGATAATGCCTCCCCACCCTATCTGGGAGGCGTCTGTGGTTACTGTGGCAATAGAGGATGGGGGACTCAAGGGTCTCCCTTGATTCAGGTTGGACGAGAGAAGCCACCAAAGCAGATCCTGCCGGCATCTCTCCGTGATGAGAATCATATGGGACAAGGGACGTTCCTGATATGACCACTGGGCCAAAAGGAGCCACTAAAGTATTTGCATGTGTAACCTGGCTAGCAGAACTAGAAGAATGGTAGCTGCCATTGATCCCAACAACTGAAGAACCATCCTGGCTTGGGCTTTTTCCCAGGGTAGTAAAGCCAGAACTTGGGCCCGTAACACTTTTATTCTCTCTGCCGGTAGGAAAGCTCGCATTTCTACAGAGTCTAGCTCTGCTCCGATAAAGGCAACATGCTGTGATGGCAGCAATACAGATTTTGCCCAGTTGAATGAAATCCCTAGAAGATGGCCCAATTTGACAGTAGCTCTCATGGCTTGAACAAGTAAATGCTTGGTGGGGGCAGTGAGAAGCCAGTCATCTAGATAAGGAAACACCTGGAATCCTAGACATCTCAGGTGAGCTGTCACCACTGCCAGACACTTGATGAACACCCTGGTGGCTGTGGTGAGACCAAAGAGCAGGGCCCAGAATTGAAAATGACTGGCTCCCAGCTGGAAGCGTAAATGATTCCTGGAAGCCTTGTTTATCTTGATGTGATAACAGGCATCCTTGAGATCGATGGAGCACATCCATACTCCCTTTTCAAGCAATGGGAAAATGGATTGCAATGTGACCATTCGGAACTTGGACTTCTTTACAAAGCGGTTTAAACGGCTAAGATCCAGAATGGGTCTCAAGTCCCCTGTTCTTTTTGGCACCAAAAATAACCTTGAGTAAGTTCCTAATCCGATTTGGTCTGCGGGGACTGGTTGGATGACTCCTTTTTCTAGCAGCTTTGAGACCTCTATTGCTGCCTGATCCCGTTGACTGGGTGGAACGTCCGGGATTTTCCTTGATGGTGGGGGGGACGAATAAAGGGAATGGTGTAACCTCCGGTGATGATACAAAGCACCCATCGATCCTGAGTGATGGACTCCCAGGCCTGAAGATGCTCCGAAAAATGACCCCCAACTGGCTCCAGAGACGCACAGTCTGGTAATCCCTCAGGGACGTTAGTAGGAGGAACCACGAAAGGACTCGTGGTCTCCTGTATTGCAGGGGCCTCCACCACCTCTAGGGCGACGCCTTCCATTAAAATTCCCCCCTCCTCTGCCCCTGGAGGGGGGTCACTTTGATGGGCAGGGGAAGACTTTTGAGACTTTCTGAACCACATTTTCCCTCCCCTCTGAGCCTTGGGATAAGGTCTAGTGGGAAGTGAAAAACGGGCCCCAACGGCAGACAAAGTCTTACCCTCCTGCTCACATCTAGTGAGGGTGTCTTTTACTTTGGGCCCAAAAAGGGAGGACCCGTCAAATGGGGCATCCATGAAAGAAGACTTGAAAGCCTCCGCAAAATGACACAAGCGCATCCAAGCTTGCCTCCTGAGGGCTACGCCCGAGCTCGCTGCTCTACCCGCCCCCTCGGCTGCATAAGATATGAGCCTCATGGACGACTTGACAATGGAAGAAAGGGTAGATAGCTGGGCATTAACAGACTGGGCCAACACCTCAGGCAAGTTACCCGACAGGGTATCTCCCAACTCCTTTATGAGATCCCTTTGGAGCCATGTAAAATGACACAAGTAATTCAGCGACTGCAAGGTAAAGGTTGCTGAAGACAGAGTACGCTTCCCATACCTATCCATACTCCTAGACTCCTTATTAGGAGGATGGATGGAAGTAGAAGCCTCTGACACATCCTGCTGAGTGGCAGACGCCACCACCATAGCATCCACAGGTACTCCCTTGGTCAAATATTCTTTTCCAGGAGGCGCAGATAAGAACTTATTGGGGTGGCTAGGAACTGGCTCCACAGAGTCAGGGTGTTCCCACACCCTTCGACAAATAAGATCCAATAATTCATCGAAGGGTGGAGACACCCAGGAGGCAGAAGGCTGGGCTCCGAAGGCCTTGAGGAAGATCAACTCCTCCTCAGAAGGGTTTTTGGCTGGCCAGTTGCCCCGCTGTCTCAAGATCTCCAGGATATCGGAGAATGAGACATCATCAGAGGACGACTTTGGGGACCCTTCTGCATCATCGAGGTCGGTGTCCGAGGTGACAGACTCATCTGGGGAGTCTATGTGCTTCCTCTTACACAACTTCTTCCTGGGAGGCTCCTCAGGCACAGACTCTGAAGGGCCCTCAGAAAACAGGGGACCACACATGGAGGTATCCTCAGGCCTAGGAGCCCCGCTGTCCAGAGATAGGGGGGCACCAGAAGCTCTAGTCGCAGCGTCTGGGAAAGGAGTTGCCGATTCAGGTGAAGTCACTATGGACTTGGCCAGTGTGCTCCTCATAGCCTCGAAGGCAGGTCCACCAGAATCGGATGAAAAACCCGCCTCCGAGACCATGACCGGAGTCGGGGTACCCCTAGCCAAAGCACCAAGGGGGAGACTCGGAGCCGAAGCCTGAAGCCCTGATGTATCCCCCTCAGGTACGACTGAGGACATCTGAGTACCGAAACCTGTAGAAGGGATGGAAAAGATTGGAGCCGAGGTCGGATCCGAAAGACTAGCAGGAGGATTCGGAGCCGACCCAAGGACTTCATTCAATTCAGCAGCCTCCGGCTCCGACACCGAGGTTGTCGGAGGAGGAAGAAATGGAACCGATATAGTGGCTGGCTCCAGAGCCGACTGGGCTGGAGCCGAAAATAATTTAGTTAACACTGGCGACTGGAGGAGCCTCTGGACCACCTTATCCACATCCGAATCCGACAGCCTGGAGGACTTGGAGGAGACAGAAGGGGGTCGAGAAACCTTTGCTGTCGGAACTGAGACAAGACTGGGGGAACGGCTCTGAATCGGCTCCAAAAGGATTGGAGCCGAAGCAGGCTCGAGAACCACCGCAACCTCCTTCGGCGCCGACTACCGTGGAGTCGAAGAAACCAACCCCAAAACAGACAAGACTTCCTGCGGCTCCTAGACCAGTGGAGCCGAGGAAGGAGACATAGCCTTGGACAGTACCTCCTGCGGCTCTGAGACCAGTGGAGCCGAGGAAGGAAATATAGCTTTTAACCTTTTCTCCGGAGGCTCCAAAGAACTAGCCGGAGACTTCATTTTTGTCTTGGACCTGGATTTCTCTGAGGGGGGAGAAGACAATAAAGTTTCCTCAAAGGAGGGTTTAATCAAACCCTTAAGGATAAGTTTATTTTTTCTCTCCCATAAAACCCTGGAAGCGAAGGCATGACAAACACTGCAGGATTCCTGCAAGTGTATGGCACCAAGACAATAAACACAGATGGCGTGGCCATCAGTCAACGACATTTTATATGCACATTTGGCGCATTTTTTAAAGTCAGATGGCTTATGTTCTTTTTGTTCCTTGCCAGACATAAGGAAAAACAACCACACACTCAACAACACAAGGAGGGAGGGTGGAAAGGGCTCTAATGTAAATGCCCAAACACTAAGACACAAAAACACCTGACACTAAGACACAAGATAAGGCAAAGGCCCTCTAACTTAAATGGGCCTAGCCCGCCAAACAGAAGGATTACCACACAACCACCAACAAAAAGGCCGCAATCAGTCACAACAAATGGAAACAACAGACAATGTAGCTATTAAAATTTGGTATGATAATTCGAGCAAACAGCTATAAGTTCAAAAAAAAAGAGAGGGTACTTAGCCACAGCCAAATCGAGACCACGTCGTTACTCTAAGAGTGGCAAACGAGATCTGGGGGTTTGGGCATGATGCATCCTGGAATACAGGGTTAGCCCAGCCAATGAGAGACTTTGTGCTAGTTATAGTGGCCGAGTCGGAGCCGACTCTCGGCTCCGAGCCCGTCAGTAATGAATGTAGGTGAGATAGGATCACATTACATCATAAATTTAAAAATTTAGGAAAAGGATAAAGAATAATAAAACACTCTTTATAGAGTGAAAACCGTATCTATAAATGTGAATAGTGTTGAGAATGTAAAGAGAAGACTAGGAATATTAGAATGGTATAATTTATTGGATAAGGATATTATGATACTACAGGATATAAGAATCTTGACTGAAGAGGAGAGAACACAAGTAAATGAATTATGGGAAGGAAATGTAATATGGAATACAGGTGAAGAAAAATATTCAGTAATAGCAATTTTAAGTAAAGAGAATACTGAAATCTTAGAATTTACATTATTAATATTAGGAAGGGTATTAATAGTGGATATAAAATGGAAAAATCAAGTATACAGGATAGTGGCAGTATATGTGCATGTCATACAAAAACAAAGGGAATTATGTTTAGGAGAATTTTGGATTATGTTAGTGTCAATATGCAAATTTTAATAGCAGGAGATCTTAATTGTGATTTGAAACATAGAAGAAAAGAAAGAGCAGATGTTAAAGTTGTTTCGGAAATACTAAAAAATGGGGAAATGTATTTATGGAGCAATAAGCAGTGGTCATATGAAAGAGATAAGCTGAAGACTAAGAAATTGATTATATTGCACTATCAGAGAGTCTAAATGTACTAAATAAGGGAATAAAGATTACAGGGTTTTCAGATCATGTGGCAATTTGTGTAGAAGTGGAAGATAAGGAAGGGTATTTAAATAGTAAGCAGTATTAAAAGAATAAACAAAGCAGAATTAAATGAGATGTAAGGAAAAGGAGTATTACAATTATGGTTAGATCACATAAATAAAAGAATTTTTTTTAAAGATTGGACAAGCTGGAGGATAGCCTCAAAAGAGAAATATAATAAAGACCTTTTTGGAAAAGCAAAAGATTAAAATAAAACAAGATAGTTGTAAATATAAGGATATTACTGACAAAGTCTTTACAGATACAATAAGTAACAGGGAGGGGTTTATAGAAAAAGAAATATATATATATATATATATATATATATATATATATATATAAATATTTTTTACAGGGAAAGAAAGAAAGAAGTAGTACCTTATCTAAGTAAAATAGTAAAAGAGAATAATTGTTAAGAAAAGAGGAAGGGGAACATAGTGAAGACACAAAAAGAAATAATGCAGGTAATAAGAAATTTTATTAGGAAAACATTTGGTAAAATTGAAAATATAACAAAATATACATAGAATTTAAAAATATATATATTTGAAGAAGATAATGAACAAATGTAAAAAAATAATCACTCTGACAGAAGTGGAAGGAGTCTTAAAAACAGCAAATTCAGAAGCTGCTACAGGAATAGACGGAATTGAATATTTGATGTATAAAAATATGAATGAATGGCAAAGAATATATCTCTTGGAGGTAATTAATGAATGGTTAGAAGAAGGGATACAAGAAAAAAAATATGTCTAGATGTAATGAGTTTATATGGAAGAAGAGAGACAAGGCAGATATAAAGAACTGGAGACATGTAGCGTTAAATAATGTAGACTATGCAATATTTATGAAGGTAATAAAAAATAGAATGGAAAACAAAGTAAATAAGTTTTTGAATGAAACATTTTTTGGAGTAAAAGGTAAAGGAGGTCAATAACTCTTAATTATTATAAGAGAAATAGTAGAAGATGTGATAATAAAAAGCTGAAGCTAAAATTTTAATAGGAAATGTTAGAAAAGCGTTTGATAAAAATAATGCATGAAGTACTATGGTAAATATTAGAAGAATATTATTTAAGTAGAAGAATATTGTTTTGGTTTCAGTGTATGATAAAAATAAAATAAGATAAATAGTAAATGGCTGGATAAGTGAAAAAACAAAATAAAAACAGACAAATCAAGGGTGTCAAACAAGTAGTATATTGTTTGCTTTAATAATGAATGCAACTGTTCACAAAGTAAATATGACATTAAAGAAAAATAGATATTGTACTACAAAAGGAATGCAAATACCTCCAATGTTTTCTTTTGCAGATGATTTAGTACTAGTAGCTAAAATTGAAGAAGTGATGAAAACAGGTATTAATACATTTTTTAAAAAGTTAAGTGATATGTTTGAGTATTAATAAAGACAAAAAGTAAAGGGCTAGAAGATTCAGGTATAATGCACTGAATTCAGTTTAATAAGAAAGAAATAGAAATTCTAGGCATAAAGTTTGGTAGTGAACAACAAAGATTATTACAATGGAGAAATATGTTGAACAAAATTAAACATATTTGTTGATTTTGGCTTACATTCAAACTTACATATAGGAAGAAAGTACATTTACTTTAGTAATATTAAGAAAAGTAGATTATCTGGCAAGTGTATATTTATTGCCAATGAAATTTGAGAAAGAATTGTCTATATGGTTTTCTTTTATATGGGGTTTGAGGTTACACCCAATTAAAAGAGGAATCCTTTATATTTCAATAAAAGAAGGAGGACTGGTTTTAATAAATCCAATTGTACATATAGTATCAATAAATCGGTATAAAGTACTAATTTGGATGAAAGAAAAGCAAAGAAGTTTAGCAGTAAATATAATAAAAGAAAAATATAGAGAGACTTAGAAAAAACTTGAATCTTTTAAGAGAGAAAATATGATGAATGCAGAAATGAGAATATATCAAGAGAAAATATTACTATGGAAAATTAATATAAATAATATAGAAAAGAACAAAAAGGAATGGTATGAATCTATAATAAAAAGTTTTATTCTATTTTTCCATGGAAGCATTTAGAAGAAAGTAAAATAAAAGCAGTAAAAACAAGAATGAATAGATGTAAAAATATTTTGAATGTACAGATTTCTTATGGAGATTGTCAATAAATAAACTTCCAGGAAAAGTGAATATGCCATACAGGAAGATAAAAGGAAACATTTGTGGAGAGAGAGAAACAGCTGAATGTGTATTTATGAAATGTGATAGAGTGAATCAATTAGGGAAAAAGCACATGAAAAGGAAAGCATAAAGGGATTGAAAAGTGTAACCATGGATATGATAAAGTATGGCTATTATGAAAAGATAAAAAAAATGTGGATAAATGGGATGGAAAGTTTCATGTAATATGGATTATTTGGAATGAAAGGTTAAATGAAATAAGATTCAATGGAAATAGTCACCATCAGAAATTTTGAAAAAATTAAGATTTTTGTCATGGAAAAAAGCAGTAGGGGGATTAAAATTTTAAAATATAAAGAAAAAATATGTAAAGTAATTGCATATAGTTGCATATGATTGTAAATAATGTACATAAAATGTATAGAATGTACATTAAAAATTTTAAATAAAGAATCCCTACTTGTTGCGAGTGCAGACGCTGTGTAACATAGCATTTTCTTTTTCCAGTCTGGGCATGGAGGTGGCTAGGAGAAGTAGGAAGAGTATTTACAGCACAGAAATAGTTGTCAACAGAGATATGGAAAGAGAATTCAATGGTTTAAGTTTAAATGTGAATGCAGTTGAGCCTTTACAAAAATATTGTTTTCAGAAGAAATGGTGAAGGAGAGGAGCAGAGGTTCAAAATGATCAACAAGGGAGAAAAGCAGGAGGAGAATGAAGTGAAGGTTATCGAGCCTTCATAGGATACAGAAGTGCTGTTTCAGAAGAGATTGTTCGAGGGAGATGTTGAATCACAGCAGGGATATATTATTACAACCTTCCAATTTAGACGGTTACTGGATCTTTATCTAAATGACTTACTTAACCAGAGTGAACCAGAAAGTGAGAAGACAGTGTCATGAGGAGAAATAATGAATAGGATCCAGGAAGAAGAAGCAAAAGAAATAATAAAGAAGCAAAGAGGTTGTACATACAAAATGTGAAAGAAAGAGAAAAAGGGGAAGAAAAGAAAATGGATATCATAAAGAAGTATCGTATAAGAATAAACAATAAGGAGGAGAAAGAATTTAATAGGTATGAAATCTGGGATAATATTATTATACCATTGGGTACCACGTCCAGAGAGGTAAGAGCATTTATTCATGTTAATAGCCTCTTTTTGTGACATTTTAATTGAATCAGGAGAGTATATGGAAAACATTTTAGAACAATATGAAGTAAAGAAAAAAAACACAGCTCTTTGAACTTATATGCTGTTGATGCATTTGTCACAGAGACAAAAAAGAAAATATATGTGCAATTTGGAACTGAGGTAGAAAAAGAAGTACTGAATGACTATTAAAAGACTGTATGAAAAGATTTATGGACATTACAAAAATATAACAGAGGTTTACAGACAAGGGGTTGGGAATGTATCACTGTATTGCAAATGAAAAATGAAAATATAATACATATTCCAAGTATGCTAAATGTAGATGGAAACAGAAGGTTTGTGAAATATTGGGGTCAACTGATGACATGTTTCTTTTATGGTAAAAATAATTTAAACATTAATTCTTTTAAGAAAAACAGCTATATTTGTGGTAAAGTAGGTCATGAAGCAAAAAATGTGAACTGAAATGTACAAAATGTTATCAAACAGGGCATTCTTGAATGGATTGTGAAGAAAATTTAAAAGAAACGGGGCTGGGAGGATGACTATGTACAATAATTTGTTCAAGAGCATAATACAGAAATGGAACAAGAGGAAAAGCAAGAAGAAAATATAATGACAGATAAGGGATTAGGAAAAAAGATGACAGATACAAAAGGGGAGATGAAGAAGAGGAGGAAGAAATAGTTAATTCAAGTGAAGAGGGAGACATTAATTTGGTGATGATTAAATGTAAAATTTCTACTGGGAAAATAGTAAAAGATAGGAAATGTAAATTTAAGAATGCAGGTTTGAGAGAGAGAGAGAGAGTAATAAGGCAAATGGTGAAAAAGGCAAATAATTTTATGTAAAAATGAAAATCTCAGCTATAAATGTGAATAGTGTAAAGAATATTTAAAGAAGGTTAGGTGTATTAGAATGGTGCAGATCACTTGATGTCAATATTATAATATTAGAAGACACAAGAATTTTGACAGAGGAAGAGAGATGGCAGGTGAATGAACTGTGGAAAGGAGATGTTATTTGGAATATAAGAGAAGATACATGCTCAGGTACAGGAATTATAATTAAAAACTCAGTAGAAATTTTGGATTGTACTTTAGTAATATTAGGTAGAGTGACAGTATTAGATATGAGATGGAAAAAGCAAGTATGTAGAATTATTGCAGTATATGCATACGTTACACAAAAAGAAAGAGAGTTGATGTTTAAAAAGATCCTTAATTGAGGGTTAATATGCAAATAATACTGTGGGAGATTTTAACTGTGACTTAAGAAAAGGGAGAAAAGAAGGGGCTGATGTTAAAGTAATTACAGAGATTTTAAAAAGTGGAAAATGTATTTATGGGATAACAAAGAATGGACATATAAAATGTGTAATTTAAGAATGGAAATTGATTATTTCATGATTTTGGAAAGTTTGAACACATTACATAAAAAAACAAAAGTAACCGTTTTTTCAGACCATTTGGCAATTTGGATACAGATCCAAGAATACGACGGATATATATTAAAATGGGTAGGGTTATTAAAAGAATAAGTGAAACAGATTTAAATGAGGAAGTCAAAGAAAGATTATGCAATTAAGGAAGGGCCATATAGATATAATGGTGTTTTATGAGAATTGGACAAGTTGGTGGATAAGTTTTAAAGAAAAATGTAAGATAAGTGTTTTAAAATAAAAAAGGTTAAAAGAACACAAGAAAAAACAAAAGTATAAAAATGTAGTCATCAAGCATTTAGAGAGATAATAGGAGAGAAGGAGAAAAAACTATATGTGAAATTAATTGATAAAAAATAAAAATGTTTAAACAAAGGTATTTTATACAAAGAAAGAAAGAGGAAGTGGCAACATACTTAAAGATGTAAAAGAAAATAATACAGTAATAAGAGAAACAAGAAATGTGAAAGGTGATAATGTTAAGGCACAGAAAGAAATACTGGATGTAATAAAATAATATATATGTTACACATTTTCGAAGTACAAAACAGGAAGAGGACATAAATGGAGAGTAAAAAAATAACTAAAGAAGATAATGAAGGGATAGAAAAGAATATAACAGTGGACAAAATAGAAAATGTATTAAAGACAGTGGATTTGGAATCAGTCACAGGCTTAGATGGGACTAAATAGTCAATGTATAAAGATATGTTAGACTGGCAGAAGAGTTTTTTTCAGAGGTGCTAAATGAATGGTTACAGAAAGAGGTGAAAGACAAATAAACATGTATTGTAGCTCTGATTTTTTGTGGAAAAAAATGAGAAAAAGAAGATATAAAGGATTGGAGATTAATAGTGTTAAACAATGTGGACTATAAGATATTTACAAAAATAATAGAGCAGAGACTAGAAAGCAAAGTTAATAAATTATTGAATGAAACAGTATTTGGGAAAAAAGGAAAAGGGGTCCAAAAACTTTTGATGATAAGGGAAATGGCAGATTATGCAAGAAACAGAAATTCAGAACTTACAATTTTGACAGCTGAGTTGAGAAAAGCATTTGATAAGATACAACATGAAATTTTATGGGAGAGTTTAAGAGAGTATAATATAACCAAAAAAGTAGCAAAAATATTTGTTTCAGTATTTAAAATAATAAAGTGAAATTAGTAATAAATGGATGATTAGGTGAAGATATACATATAAGAAGTGAAATAAGACAGGATTGTCCAACAAACAGTGTTTTATTTGCATTAATTATGAATGCAGTTGTCAATTAAATAAATTTAACTTTAAGAGCAGCAGAATATAGGACAAAAAAAGGAATTCAAGTTCCAGTAATGTTTTCTTATGCTGATGATATAGCATTAATTACTAAAAATGAAGAGTGGATGGAGATAGATATTAATAAACTTCACCAAGAGCTTAAAGTTATTTGTTTATGTATAAATAAGGATAAAAGTAAAGGTTTAGGATTAGTAGAAAAATAGGAGGGATTCAGTTTAATAGATAGAGATTTTAGGTATAAACTTTGGCAATGATCAACATAGAATAATGCAATGGCGAAATATGATCCACAAAATAAGAGGCATATGTTTGTTTTGGAGAACATATAAGCTGACATACAAGAAAAAAGTATATTTGATCAATTTTGTTCTACTAGGTAAAAATCACATAGCAAATGTATTTATTGTTTCTATAAAATATGAGAAAGCATTATTGTCAACAGTGGTTGAATTTATATGGGGATTAAATATAAATCTGGTTAAAAGAGGGGTATTATATGTTAAAAACAAGGAGAGTTAGGATTAATTAATTCTATTGTTTAAACAGCATCATTGAATTTATACAAAGTGTTGACATGGTTAAAGGAAAGAGATAAAGGACTGATAGCTGTAATACTGAGAGAAAAGTATAACGTAATATAGAGGAAATGGATATTTAAGTGTGGAAATGACAGAATACCAAGACAACATTTTGTTATAGAAAATAAATATATGTAATATACAAAAAAGTGGAAGAGAATGGTATGTGAATATAATAATTAAATATGAGTGTGTATTAACGTGGAAACATTTAGAGAAAGGAAATATAAAAGCTTTAAAGGCAAGGATAGAAAGATGTGAAAAACATTTTGAATGTACATATTTCTGTGGAGATTAACAATGAGAAAATTACCAGTAAAGACAAATATGACATGTAAGATACATGAAAGAATTAATGTAGTGAAGTAGAAACCACAGAACATTTTTAAACTGTGAAAGTGTAAAGCAATTATAGCAAAAATATGTGAAAATAAAACTATAAAAGGTCTGAGGGGAATGAAAGATAGAAACATGGATATGATAGAATATGGTTATTATGCTGATAAAAGGGAAAATTATGTGAAAATATAATTAGAAATTGTTCTGTATAATATGGATTATTTGGAATGACAGGTTAAATGAGATAAAATTTAATAGAAATGGATATTGTCAGAAATATTGAAAAACATACAGTTCTGGTTATGGAAAAAGAGTGGGGGGGGGTTAGTTATGTAAATAAAAGATAGTGAATGTGTATAAGAGTGAAAACTGAAATAAGGTAATGAATATAAAAGTGTAAATAATTATAAATAATTTTATATGATGTATATAATGTAAGTATGTGATGGATTTAATAAAACAACTCCTCGCTGTTGTTGCAAGTGGAACTGGTTTTGCAGGAGCACTTTCTGTTTCCATTTCAGGTACAGATGCAGCTTGGAAAAACAGAGAGACAGAGAGAAAGAGAAATAATGCAGTTGTGAGAAAAGTGCAAGAGAAAGCAAATACTGAGACTAAAGAATGTGTGCAAGCTTCTGAGGAGATGTTTCAAAGAAATGTGTTTGATGGAGATGAATCAGCAAATTATGGATGTATAATTACAACTTTCTAGTCAGAATGGTTGCTGAATGATTTTGATGTGGAGTGAGCCAGAAAATGAAGGAGACATTTCCTGTGGGGACATCATGGAGAACATACAAAAGAAGAATGCAGAGACAATATTGAAGAATAGTGGTAAGATGGGAAAGAAAACATATGCAGAAAAGTCAAAGAAGACAACATTGGAGTAGCAGAAAAAAAAACAAAGACAAAAAAAACAGAAGTATGTTTTAAGGATTCAAAGTAAAGAAGATAAAGAAATGGACAGGTATGAAGTATGGGTCAATTTAATAGCTCCTTTAGGTGTAAAAGCACATGAGGTAAGATCATTTATTGTTATTAACAAAAAGACATTTTGTGGCATTATATTTGAGACTGTTTTTTAAATGAAGAATTTTCTTGGAGAATATGAAAAAAAAAAGAATGACTGTAACCCATGGAATATTTATTAGACAAAAGCATTTAACAGGGAAATAAAAAAAGAAAATGTGTGCTCAATTTCGAACAGAGGTAGAAAGAGAAAGAGACTTTGAAAGGAAATCTGAAAACTTTATGTAAAGAAGTATTGAACATTGCAAAAGTTTATGATAAAATGGGTTTATGGACTGGTGTTTGGAATTGCAATATTGTGTTAAAAACAGAAAGAGAAAAATCATACATATACCGATCATGATAAATGTGGAGGAAATAAGGGTGTCGTAAAATACTGGGGACAACTCAAAACATATTTTTTTTTGTGGAAAAGGAGTACATCTTTTAAATAACTGTGATAAAAGAAAATGTTACATTTGTGGGGAAATGGGACATGATGCAAACAAATTGTATTCAAATGTTATAACTATAACAACCTTGTTCATTTATGGATAAACTGAGTAAGGAAAAATAAAAAATAAGACAGAGAAGAAATTTTATAAGTAAGAGAAACTGAAAAAAATCAGATGAGAAAATAATAACAGAAGATTCTGAAATAAGTAATGAAGAAGACATAAATAGGGTGGAAGTAAAAGAAAAAAAAGAATTATATCAGTAAAAGGGTAAAAGACATAAAAATACAATTTAAAGTGATAAGTACAAAAAAGAAAGGAAATGAATGTAAAATAATCTATACTACTAATGATTGGGGTTGGTATAAAGGTTGACTTGTTTGACACACATACATAAGGTACAGTGTTTGATGCTCATCATTGGTAGGGGAAACTGGTTAGGCTTAGAATGGCCTATAAAGAAAGCTAGCTTAGTTAACTATGTACTTATGAAATCTTGAATCTAAGGGAAGGGGAATGAAAAATGTAGACTACTTTCTGTAATTGTGAATAGTATTAAGGATATAGTAAGAAGAAGGGATTTCAGAGTAGTGCAATACATGTGATACTGATGTAATTATATTAGAAGACACAATGTCTTAACAAGTAAAGAATGATGGGGAGGAAAGATGATCTGGAATTTGAGATTTGCGAGATATTCTGGAATACTCCAAAAACAAATGGTTCTGCCACAAATTTGATTTGAAAAAGGTATTATACCGAAAGCGCTTATGCGGTTTATGAGCCAGTGTGTTTATTTTATTTTATCTTATCATCGTATATTTTATTAAAGTTTTCAAGTTTTAAGTGTTTTTAAGTGGAATTGCTGGCAGAACCATTTGTTTTTGGAGTCTTATATTTTGATGTGCTCTGCCTTTGGTGACGCTACTTTTTTTGCCATATTCTGGAATACCAGTATTCTGTAGAAATACAGTAAATATATAGATTCATAGGTGTCTACTAGGCTAACGACCACAAGGACCTTTTTAAGCCTAGCCATGCATCCCAAATCTCTGACAAGTTCTGATACCCTTGATAAGTGTAAGCAGGGGTCTGGGAGATTAACTATTTATAGGTTACCTGTGTCCATTAGAGCCATAGGTGCCAAACCAGGGATGAATTTCCAGTTTCCCATCCAATTGTCCAAGTTGCACTTGAATTGGGTTAGGGAGGAACTCTGCTTCACATGGATGGGGAGCCTGTTCCATGCACAGGGTAGTCTCTGGGATACATGCCTATCTCTCCAGCAGGTCCTATTTATATCACAGTCAAGGTTTAAGTATTTAGAATGGGTAATTCTGGTTGCTGTTTTTTTTTTTTTTTTTTTTTTTGTGGATATGCAGGAGGTCCATTAGGGGACAAAAGGGGGTATGTATAAAACTGAAATAGATTATTTTATACTATCTGAAGGTTTATTTATATGAGAAGGTGAGGTAGTTGAAACAGGATTTTCTGATCATCTTGCAATATGACTACAGATAAAGGAAAACAAGGAATATATACAAATATGCAAAGGAATAAAAATAATAAATTAGAAAACATGGACTGAAGAAAGAAAGAGATTAGTAATACAGATATGAAAAGACAGAAAGAACTTTCACAAATAAAAAATACAAGAATTGTTATATGAAGATATGTTTTACAAGGAAAAAAGAGAAAATGTTACTTAAGCAGATAATTAAAGGAAGATATTAGTGTAATATGAGAAATAAAAAATGTACAAGGAGAAATAGAAATAACTCAAGATTATGAATAGTGTAGTACAATATGCAGAAGAAATGTTTAAAGATAAAAAGAAAGTAGTAAAAAAACATGGAAAGTAAAAAGTTAACAGAAAAAAACAATAAAGAGTTGGAAAAGGTTTATTTAAATGAGCTAGAAAACGTATTAGGACAAGTAAATATAGATTCAGCTACAGGATCAGATGGAATAGGGTAATAAATATAGAAAAATTTAAGGGATTGGCAAAAAAAAATATTTATTAAAGGTTTTGAATGAATGGTTAAATGAAGGGTTTATGAATAAATAATTA
Organism: Protopterus annectens; assembly: GCF_019279795.1. Classification (NCBI taxonomy): domain Eukaryota; kingdom Metazoa; phylum Chordata; order Ceratodontiformes; family Protopteridae; genus Protopterus; species Protopterus annectens. The sequence goes on from NC_056748.1 coordinate 220,734,284, forward strand.
TGTAGTAGAATACTTAAATTCATATGGAAGAAGGAAGATAGAAACAATAAATTGGAGATCAATAGTATTGAATAAAAATGATTATAAGATCTTTATGAAAATAATACAAAAGAGATTTAAAATTAAAATGAAAAATATTATGAAGTATAGTATATATAGTATACAGAAGAAGGGTTGTCAAAATTATTAATGATAGAGAAATTGTGGATGAAATTATGAATAGAAAAGAAGTGAAAATCATGATAAGAGACCTTAATAAGGCATTTGATACAACTGGACATAAGATCTTCACTGAGTTTGTATTATGTGATCGAAGATTCTCTTCTCTGAACACATAATAATCGACACATATACAGTGAACACTGTAAACCGCGAATGGCCACGTCCTCAAATTTTTTCCTTGGGAAAAAATACAGTTGGCTGTTATCAAGAATTGCCCTTTTCTTCAATGTAGAGCAATCTCAGAGTTGGTATATTTAGTTAGGGGGATGTGGGGGGCACAGCCCTCCACATTGGGGGGTGTGGGGGGGATGAAGTGTCTCATTTAATTAGTGTTTTAAAGTTTGTTATTTATTTTACGGCCATATGAATTTTTTCCCAGAGGAAACAATTCAAGGATGTGGCCATTTGCGGTTCGCTGCATACGTGTCGATTATTATGTGTTCAAAGAATAGATTCTTCAATCACATAATATAGACCCGTTTTCACCATAATGTTCTGTCTGTATTGTCCATTTTTATTCTTCCTCAACAATTGGGTTTGGATCTGACCCTTAGATCTGACTCAGATGTTATTTTCAGCTAATGGTCATTAACAAAATTCCCTTACCCATAATACTCTATCCCCTAACATACCTCAAATCTTGTTTGCTGGCTTATAGTATCAAAAAATATTAGCATCTTGTTAACAAAAATCCATATCTAGAGCTCAGTGTAAGGAGCAGTGGTTCCCTTACAAGGTCTCCCTCTTCCAAAAAACATTAGTTCAAAGGCAGGGGGTTGGTGGGAAGGGATTTGAGGAAGAATGAAAATGGACAACACAGATGGAATGTCATGGTGAGTACATAACTTTTTTATCTAATGTCAATTTTCATTCATTCCTCAACAATTGGGACAGAGTGCCCAGCTACCTGAAATCCCAGGGGGAATCTAAGGAAGGATATTCCTGAGCACAGTTGAGCTGAAGGATGTTCTTCCCTTCAAAACCAGATCCAATTTGAAATGTGTAATAAAAGTATGAGGATTAGTTCAAGTTGCAGATGCACATATATCATCCATGAAAGCCCTGATAAAAATACTGATGACATTGCTATGGACATGGTTGAATGGGCTCTCAAAGGTTTTGGTAAGGAAAGGCCAATTTGTTACAGACAAATGATATACAATCAGTTAGCCATCTGTCTAAGGTTACCTTTGTGACTGGCTTGCCTAATTTGGAATCCACAAAGGAAACAAAAAATTGATTTATTTTCCTGAACTTTTTTGTTCTATGTAAGTAAAAACTCAATCGTCTATGAACGTCCAGTAAGTGTAACAGATATTCACCTTTGAAAAATTTGGGGGAAAAAAAATGGCAAATTAATAGACAGGTTGATGTTTAATTCTAACACTACCATAGGAAGGAAGGAAGGACTGGTTCATAAACTCACCCTATCCTTATGAAAAACTAAGTAAGGAGGTTTAGAGGACAGTGCTAAAAGTTCTGACAATCTTCTAGCAGAGGTGATGGCTAGATCTGCTGCTTTCCTCTGACCGGGTGGAACATCTGGAATTGTTATTTACTGTTGAAGGGGGCAGAGAAAAGGGAATTATATAACCTCTGGAAATAATCCTCTGCACCCATGTATTTTTTGTAATGTCTAGTCAGGCTCTCTGGTATAGGGATAAATGATGCCTAACTGCCTCCAGATGTGGACATTTGGGCCTCCTTTCAGGAATGCTGGTACGGTCTATCAGAGATGAAATCTCTGGATGCCTGGTTCTGCGGGCCTCCTCTGCTGCATGGGTATGACTTCCATTCGAGTTCCCCCCTCTGCTCTGGGGGAGCTATCTCCATGCAGATTTTGAAAAGGATCTTGTGACTTTCTGAACCACATTTTTGACCTCTTCATTTATTTCTGGAAAGGGTTCTTTGAGGGGGTTGAAAAACTGTAGTCCCACTGCAGAGAGGGTCTTTCCATCTTGCTTGGCCATGGAGAGGGTGTCTTTTACCTTATGGCCAAACAAAGAGGGTCTGTCAACAGGTGCATTGATGAAGGCAAACTTGAAGGGGTCCACAAAGTCACACAAGTACATCTAGGCATGCCTCCTAATGGAAATGCCTGAACCCACAGCCCTTGAGGTACCTTTAGCCACATGTGAAATGAGCTTCATGAACAAATTAGTAATTGATTGTAGGCAGCCAACTGCGAGGCCACAGAATTATGTGCCTCAAAAGTACTGGTCACATGAGGGATTTGGAGAGTTCCTTAATCAAATCCCTCTGCAATCTAGTGAAGTGTGCCAAATAATTCAGCAATCTAAGTGCAAATGTTGCTGAAGCATAAACGAGCTTCCCAAATCTGTACAACACAACTGACCCCTGTTAGGGGAATGGAGAATAAAACTCTGTTCAGCGAGTTCCTTCTTGGTAGCCACTGCCATCTACTAGTACTCCCTTCCTCCAAAATTCTTTTCCATGAGGTGGTGCCAAAATCCAGTCTGGTCTCTTGGGGATCAGCTCAACTGGGTCTGGTTCCTTCTACGCCCACATAGAGATCAAGTCACTGAGCTCATTGGCAGGTGGAGTCACCCAGGACGTAGACAGATCAGACCCAAAGGCCTCCAGGAATACCAATTCTTCTTGGGAAGGGTTATTGATAGACCAACCACCCATCTGCTTAAGGATCTCTAGGATATCTCCAAATGAGATATCATCAGGTGGTGATCTTGGGGATCTTTCCCCCTCATCAAAATCAGCATCTTCAGTGACTGACCCCCTGAGGGGAGTCTAAGTGCCTCCTCTTGCACTTTCTCTTCCTAGGGACTTCTTCGGTGGAGTGCTCTGGAAAAGTATCAAAAGAAATGGTAATACCCTGCTGAGTAGCATGGAGACTTTGGGTTGTCTATCCCTGCAGATTAGAGTGATGAGGCTCAAGGCACAGAGACATACATGATCCAGAGGGGAGATCCAAGAGGGGAGGAACCATCCATCCTGCCATCCTGAAGGATTAAAAATTCCAATTCTGTTAACATACGCAGATGACATTATAATAATTGCAAAAAAAATTGGATAAAAGAAGTGATAATTTGCACAAAGTGCGTGTCCAGAGGTGATACAGATGACTTCAAATAAAGAGAAAAGTAAAGGTTTAGGTGATGTAGTAAAGATGGGGGCATGTCCAGTGCTTCCAGACCCAGTCGGCAGCCTTGCTTTTCCTATCTGGTTGACCCCCTCTAAATAACTAACAAATGAATCTCCTACCTGAAGGAAGCTTTCCTGAAAACTGTACCCACAAACAATCTACCTGGAGTCCAATCTACAATTGGCTAAGACCCCCTCTAAATAACTAACAAAAAGATCCCCTACCTAAAGGAAGCTTTCCTGAAAACTGTACCCACAAACAATCTACCTGGAGCCCAATCTACAACTGGCTAAAGTTAATACCTTAAACTGTATTGTAATCCTATATACTTTATTCTGCTGACCTGGGTCTAAAGGCACCTTTAGTCTGTCCCCATAGTAATCTGGCTCCCTCTATTTTTCTAATTAAACTAGTTGCCCCTAGCATTCTATAATATTATTACTTAACCTAAAATTAAACCGTGAACATTGTATTTTCACTCTGCTCTCCCACACATAGCCCTGAAAATTATATTCTGAACCCACATCCTGTAGCTAACAAATACCCTGCTAGAGTATAAAACACAGTCTATCACATAGTGCAAAATACAGGTTAAAAATACAGCTACAAAATTCAGTTTACAATTCAGTTTAAAATACAACCATTAAGTTAACACTACATACATACCATAGCCTAAGAAAACACTTGGAGACAGTGTTAACCCCACTCTGCTTGCCCTCGCTGTGCTCAGGCTCGCTCTGCATCCCTCCCTGCCCCAATTCCTATCTGCCCCACTACCTCTAAATTTATAGCTACTTAACCACAACCCTGCTGCAACATCCTATCAGCCTTCACCTTCATACTCTTTCCACCCTGCTCTACCACCCTATCAGCATTCACCTAACATATTTTTCTCCTTCCACCCTATTACCTCTAAATTGATCATCAGATCTTCTTCTGTTGTGTCATTTGAACAACAGATCCTAACCTCTGTACTCCTTCTCTCATAATGTTACACCATTCTTTACTACCCATTCTGCTAGACACGTATATACTCACCTTGTATGAAAACCATTTGCTTATTGGTTATCAGTACCCTAAAGGTCATACTATCACCCAAGCTGTAAAGCATCCCACCTTTAGCAATGTTATTAACAATGGGTACAACTCAACATCCTGATCACTCTTACAGAATACCAACCCCTGGCACATTAGCTCTAGATTGAGACAATACTACAAACTGTTAAACAAACTCCTGAAGCTTATCACAAAGTATAGACCTAGCCTCATGCTCAGTGGTGACATACACCCCAACCCAGGATCATCCACCCCTGATATATACATCCACTCTACCTGTAACTTAAACCACAAAACTATAATCAGTACACCAACTAACTCTCTCCTGGTCTGTCATCTCAATATTAGGAGCATCCGCCACATAACACAAGCACTCACGTCACTCCACAGCAGGTACAAATATGACTCTGTCATTGTCCATGTTGGTGTGAATGACCTGAGATGTACCTCCCTGGACTACATGAAAAGAGACATAGAGGAGCTCTCTGATCAAGTAGGCCAGGCCGGTATGACCGTGACCCTGAATAGCATCTTACCCTCACCAAGAATGATGCCACAGTATAAAGACAAAATGATCAATTTTAACAATTGGCTAACCTGTTGGTGTCATTCTAAGGGGATCCAGTGTCTGTCAGCCTGGGATGACATGCTCGACAAGCCACGTTGCTTTACCAGGGATGGCTTGCACCTGTCACCCTTAGGCTTTCGAATACTGGCAAAGGCTCTTGCCACCCCCATAGTGCCTTTTTTAGGCAAGGCTCAAAAGACAAACCCACCTCGATAGACAATACCAGAAACAAAAACTAAGGGTAATGCTACTCAATGCCAGAAGTCTAAACATCAAGATGCATGCACTTGAGGCACTCCTCAGTATGGAGAAAATCAATATCTGTGCAGTGACAGAAACCTGGTTCAAGGCTCCAGAGAGCACCCCAGCATTACCAGGATTCAACTCATACCATTCTTTTCAGCCCCAGAACTCGGACCGAAATACTAAAGGTGGGGGAGTATCCATCTTCATCAAGGATACCCACACCTCCAGGTTAGTGGCACTGCATGAGGCAGCGGAGACCATCCATGTGCAACTAACAGTAGGTAAAACTGCTTTTCAGTTTGTAGCCTGCTACAGATCACCCACCCTGACTCAAGACCTCCACTCGGCATTCCTGAGAACATTGGAAAATATGAAGGTCTCACCAAACACCATGATGTTGGGGGACTTCAACTACCCAAACATTGACTGGGAAAACTACTCAAGCCCCAACTCTTTTGCCCAACGGTTCCTTGAGTTTATAAACTCAAATGCCTTGGAACAACTGGTCACCACTCCCACAAGAGGACAACATATTGGACTTGGTCATCACCAACATGGGGCTAAATGTTCCATACCAGAGGTAAACCTCTCGTTGGTAAGATTAGACCATAAACTAATCACAATGGACATCCACATCCCGACCCCACCCCCAGCCAAGGAAACCACTGTGAAAAATTTCTCAAAAGCAAACTTCACACTTCTCAAGACCGAGGTAGAAAGTTTCAAAGCCCCCGGGCACATAGAAAATGCTACTCAAACTGCAGAATCCTTTACAATTGCACTCTATGAGCACCTACAGGAATGCATGGATCATGCTATCCCAAGTAAAACCAAGACTCACTCCTCCAAATACAGGAGACCAGTCTGGTGGACCCCAGCCATAAATAAGCTATACAACAGAAGGAGGAAATTATTACATGAAAAGGCAAAATCCCAAAAAGGGAAGGCACCCTGATCAGTACTAGTAAGAAACTTCAATCCCTCATAAAATCATCAAAGGCTAGCTTTGAAAGAAAAATCGCCAAATACTCTAAAGATAATCACAAGGCGTTCTTTAGCTATGTCAAGAATTTGGGTGGCAACTCTCAGATATGCTCTGAGCTGGTGCAAAATGGCACAAAATACACTGAACCCACTGACATTGCCAACATCCTGGTGGACAGGTTCAGTGCAAACTTTACCCCCCCCCCAAAAGAGCCAGTGTCTATCCCAGAAGAATGCAATCCCCCAGACATCACAGACACACAGGTGAAGGCAGCCCTCTCCAAAGTACAAAACACAGCATCAATGGGACCGGATGGTATCCTGGGCTGTGTCTTACACAAGCTCCAAAATGGACTAAACCCTCACATAAATTCACTGTTCAAACTAAGCCTTACCACAGGCTATGTACCCAAAGAATGGCATACAGCAACAGTGATCCCGCTTCACAAAGGTGGTGCCACAATGGATCCTGGGAACTATCGCCCTATAAGCCTGACTAGCCTGGTCTGCAAGGCTATGGAGCGCATCATCATGGATCTCATAAACAAAGACATTGGGAACCTCCAAACACTGGACCCTACCCAATTTGGCTTTGTTAAAGGCAGATCTTGCCTCTTAACCCTAGTTGACTTCTTCAAAACAGTTACCAAAGCCATAGATGAGGGAAAGGTAGTCCACACAGCCTACCTGGACCTCGCAAAGGCCTTCGACACAATACCCCACTCTGGCATCATAAATAAGCTTACTAGCTTAAATAATAACCCATATGTCACAAGATGGGTTGCAAACTGGCTCAGGGATAGAACTCACATGGTCAGAGTCACGGGTGCCATGTCCGACTCTAAACCGGTTACAAGTGGTGTCCCACAGGGCTCAGTCCTGGGAGCCCTCTTGTTCGGTATTTACTTCTCTGAGGTACAGGCAAACACAGGAGGACTGTGGCTTACCAAGTTCGCAGACGATTGCAAACTGGAAGCCATAATAGACTCTCCAGCTGACACAAGCATCCTCTAGAAGGGCCTTACAGAGACGGATACCAGGTGTCAGAACCATGGCCTCAAGCTAAATGCCAAAAAGTGCATAGTCATCCCCTTTGGGGAAAACAAAGTGCCCACAATCTACCACATAGGAGGTAATCCACTAAGTACCGAAGAAGTAAATTAGGGATCTGGGGACCCAAGTAGATAGTAGCCTCTCCTTTGATAATCACATTGCCAAAGTTGTTAGGAAAAACCTTCTATATAGCTCACCTAATCACAAAAGGGTTCACATCTAGATCAAGAGAGGTCATTGTGCCGCTCTACTCATCGCTCATCAGGCCCATAATTGAGTACAATGCCCCATTTGGGATGTACCTTACCCGACACCTGCAACAACTGGACAGACCTCAAAAAATACCTCACCAAGAGGATCGTGGGCCTCAAACAGATGCCCTATGCAGCTTGACTAAAGAAGCTCCAACTCTACACAGTTGCTTACCGCCTACTCAGAGGGGACCTCTGCCTGACCTTCAAGGCCGTGTCTAACCTGGAACGGTTGGACATGCTCCACCTCAAGAAAACCAATTCCATTATAACTACATGCACCAGGGATTTAAACCTTAGCACAACAATAAACAGGACATGCTGGAGGGATAGATTCATATCCCAAAGGCTTCCCTCGCTCTGGAATAGAATCCCAGTCCATGTTAGACAGAGTCCCTCGCTGACCCCCTTCAACAGAAATCTTGATGAGTGGATGGGTAATTGTAAATTTACTCCTGGGATCACTTCTTTGGCCCTGCTGGACAGAGGCTCAGGAATCTAGTCTAAAAGGGAGGTGAAAGCCAACATTCTGGCTAGGCTTATAAATGCCCTAGGGCAGATAGCCTAGTACCTACCTATGAACCTATAATAACAAGGCACATGAACTACATGCCCTCCTGGCTGTCCACTCCCCTGAGATTGTCTATCTGAGACCTGGTTAAAACCTAACACTACTGACAATTAAGTGTTACCACCTGGGTATAATATACACAGGCTGGATCGTACTTCCAGGAAGTGGGTGGGGTAGCTATACTCTATAAATCTGAGTTGAATGTGACCATAGATGTTAATCAAGCACCTCAGATTAATAACTCTGAAATTTTTGCTACTAGATTGCAACTTAACAAAAGTAACTGCATCAACATCATCTGTATGTATATCCCCCCAGGTAATAATATAGCCACACCTGAAGACACCCTTCACTGGCTAGCATGTCATTACCCACAAGAAACCCTATTACTTGGCGACTTTAACATTGACTGGGGCACCTGCTCCTCAGAATCCCCTTCCACATCACCCTGTATGCATTTACACAAACCATAACCACCCCTACCAGGATAGGTAAACCCATCCAGAAAGAAAGCATACTCGACTGGCTATTCATAAATAGTAATCCCCAGCTGTACACTGCTGGTACCCTCCCAATTACCTAAGTGACCACCTTCTCACTTACATAGTTAAGCAAAAAGCCACTAATCTACAACAACCCTTACTCAGAAAAGTCAGACACAAAAGAGACTTTGACCCTGCCAAATTCCAACAGGAACTTAGCTCCTGTAACTGGTCTATGCTAAAACACCTCCCCTTAGAGGAGGCACTTGCATATTTTAACAACAAATTTCTTGAAATCCTTGATCTGCATGCTCTTCCCTGCTTAAAGCAAACAAAAGCAAAGGCTGTACCATGGCTTTCTAAAGAGTCTAGACTAAAAATTACCAGTAGAAACAAATTTTGGGCTCTATGGCGCTCCACTAAAGACCCCCCATGATCATGTTAAATATAGGCAAGCTAGGAATGAAACTAAAAAATCCATTCTACATGACAAAAAAAATGATATTACTGTAATTTACAGACAATTAACCAGAACAATCCTCAGAAGTTCTGGGCAGGTCTGATTAATCTACTTCATCCTGGAAAAAATGTCTTCACCTATCCCCGCTGCCACCATTGATAAATCCCCTGAGGAGGTCTCAGACAGTTTTAACCATTTCTTTGCTGAGAAAATTCAAGCCCTAGCTAGCCAATTACCTCCTAGCTCCCCTTGCCCTGATAGTACCACCTCTAAAAACCAACTCTCGTTTAGCTTCCAACCAGTGTCCACATCACTCATCCGTACCTTGATCAAAAAATTAAAACCCACCACACTCTCTGCTGACCAACTCCCCGCCGAGTAAATTCAAAAATCAGCTAATGCCATTGCCTATCCAATATCAATACTAATTAATCATACTATAGCAGAGGCTAAAATTCCCACCATTTGGAAAACATCCTACGTAATCCCACTACATAAAGGAGGTTCATCCACTGAATTCTCCAATTATAGACCAATAGCTATACATTCTCCACTTGCAAAGATTATGGAAAAATGTATACACAAACAATTCATGCACCACCTAATCCAAAATTACCTCATGGCCGATACCCAACACGGCTTTCGTCCACAGCACGCCATCAGCCCTACTGGCTTTTACCAATACCATAAACAATAACCATAACAATAATCACATATTCTCAGCCCCCTTCTTGGATCTTTTCAGGGCATTTGACATGGCTGATCACCAACTTTTGATTCACACCCTGCAAACTTTCTTTCTTGATTCTAAAGCCCTTAAATGGTTTACGTCCTACCTCAATGGGAGGTAGCAGGCTGTTATCTGGCAGAACAAGCTCTCTAACCTATTACCGAACACCCTTGGAGTACCACAAGGCTCCATATTACGGCCCCTACTCTTTTCCATCTTTATTAACGACTTATATACAGTCAACCCAAATGTCAGCTGTATCCTATACACTGATGACTCCACCATGATTTGCTCAGCTACATCTCCTACAGAATTGAGGTCTGCTCCCCAGTCTACCTTTAATACTATAGAAAACTGGCTCTCTGAACGTTGATTGTTACTAAATCCCCAAAAAAACTAAAATGCTGTTATTCTCACCTACGCAAAGGTCTGCTGCTTTTACCTTTACCATAAATGCAAAAGATGGCACAATAATCTCCCCCGACCCCTCTACAAAACTACTAGGTGTCATTATTGACAACAACCTAAAATTTGACCTACATGTAAATCAAATAATCAAGACCATCAATAAAAAAACTTGGGTCACTGTACAGGATAAAAGCCTTCGTAACCCCTCCAGCTAAAATGGCCATAGCTTGCTCTCACCTACTTTCAACACTTCTATACACTCCCCCCCCTTCTCTCCAATCTAAACAAATCTGTACTTAATAGACTGTCAACTTGTTACAATTACATTGCTAGGTTTGCCACTGGCCTGCCTTTTAGAACTCACCACTGCATCAACCTTAAACAGCTTGGGTGGCTGGAACTTCCCAGTCTAATCCAATATAACCTGCTGATCATGGCTAACAGAATCCTCTATAATCCAGATAATACACCAGCCCTTAGAAATATTATCACCCCCATAACAATCCAAGACTGCTTCGATCCTCGAACAAACTACTAATTCAGACAATCAAAATTAACAATGCAGCTGGTGATGCCCATTTGCAAACTCTGCAGGCAGAGCCTGGAACTTACTTCCAGCTGATATTATTTTGCTCTCCTCTCTAGGCCAATTTAAAACCAAACTCAAACAACATCTGGCACTAAACTGGCTTTGCCACTGCAACAAGCCTGGCTAACTCTCATCATGAATGGGAATAATCTAGTAAACTAGCTACTGTTAATTTTCCCCTGACTGTAACTAGGGTTAACTTTTAACCTGTGAACTTGTCTACTCATGTTTGCCTATGTATTCTTTGTAAATACCATATATGTAATTATGTCTTTATTGTTTTTATTGTATCTGTTTTACCTGGAGCTTTTCTCCCCAGGCCTCCACTGAAAATGGACATGGATCCAGTCAGACTATCCCAGTCAACAAATGTAAAACAAAACAAATAAATAAATAAAATATACTTTTACAATTAATGAAATGTCTGTGTTAGGTATACAATTTTGGATTAAAGATGTAAGTAGAATTCAATGGAAAAAAACATAGAAGAAATAGAACAAACCTATCTTTTCTGGAGAACATATAAAAGATCATTCAGAAAATGGCTTATTTGATACATTCAATAGTGATAGGAAAAAAACATACTTAGCAAGTGTACTTATGTTGCTAACAGTATTTGAAAAGGAATTATTGCAGATATTTATTTTTTCATTTATATGGGGGTTCTAGATTAAACACAGTAAAAAGAGGAGTGTTGTATGTAAATAAAAAGGAAAGAAGTTTAGGGTTAATTAACCCAGTGGATAGATATGCTGCTTCATTAAATTTGTATGAAGTATTAAAGTGGATAAATGAACAAGAGGAGAGATTAGTACTAAAAGTGTACAAATATAAGTATGATAAAATTGGGGGTATATTAAAAAAGAGTAAGAAAAAAAGACTGTGTAAATGAGGAAATAAAATACTGCCAAGAAAAAAATGCTGGAAATAAAAACTGATGATATAGAAAAAGATTAAAAAAGTATCGTATTAGAAAGCAATGATAAAACATTACTATGTAAAACCATGAGAAAGTCTTTCCGATGAAAAAAAAAATAAAGCTATAAAAATAAGAAGCAAATGGTGTAATCAGAAAGTAGAATATCAAGTTTTTTTTCTGGAGACTGGTAATAGATAAATTACCAGTAAAGGAAATATGCCACATACAAAGAAAAGTGATAGAATATGTTTACATTTTCAAGAAGAAACTAAAGAACATGTGTTTTTGAAATGTTAAAGAATAAAACAGTGATTGGGAAAACTATGTAAAGAAGATTTTTATAAAGATATAAAAAGTGGATAAAATAAACATGGATATGATTAAATATGGATATTGTAAGAATAAAATAAAGGATATGTTAAAAGAATAGATAAGTTAGTTTATGTCGTATGGGTTATATGGAATAAAAGAATAAACGAAATTATGTTTAATTTAATACTAAATGGACTTTAGCAAAAATATTAAGTAAAAATCAGACAGCAGTTATGGAAAAAGAAATGGTTGTCTAATAGAGATAAAAATTTAGTATGATTGTAAAGGAAATTATGAATATGTATAAATATATTTGTATATGTATACATCTGTACATTTGTAAATATTTGTAAATATGTAAATATGTTTTGAATAAAAGTTCTTTTTGTATATAAATAAAGGACCCCCTACTCTTTTCGATAAGTGCCATGGGATCTTTTACATCCATCTAAGCTACCACCAACTCAGGTAAATAGTCCAGGTAAATAGTCCGAAGGGCAGCACACTCACGTGTGCAGTTCCCCCCGTATGCCTCACAGCAGTCTCAGTACTGGAAACATTAATACAACTAGCTGTCATGGGAACAGAAATCACAGAATTTTGCACCAAAGGAGGCTCTCAAAGAAATCCTGTCCTGTAGAAAAATGACAAAGAGTTGCCTAAACATATGAGATTGTAACTCAGATACTCTTTTAGCAGAAATCAAAGCAATGAGAAACACTGTCCTTCAAGATAAGAATCTCAAAAGAGCCCAATGAGCTAGTCCAAATAGAAGAGGCATTAGTTTTATAAGCACAAAGTTAAGATCCCAAGAAGAAACCACCTATTTTTTATGCAAACAAATAAGAGGAACCCCTTCCAAAAACTGCTTGATGTGAGGACAGGCAAAAAAGAGGAAATCTAAGGAGAGACAAGCAGAAATGACCAAAAGATGAATCTTGATAGAAGAATAAGGAAGGACAGAGGATAATACCGGAGAGTCCAGCTAGGGAGGAGTCTAATATAGTCGAACTATTGAATGTATTTGACCATGTACTTTTGAAATACAAAAAACTAAGACTGGAAATCGAATACTTTACCGAGTGTTTGAAATCTGAATTAGTCCCCAAAGGCTTGAGAATATGCCAGAACCCTACGGGTCTTATGCCTGACTCTCAATTTAATTTGGATCTAATCAAACTATTTAACAAACAGAGGCTTGAGATGCTGGATGTTATGAGTAAAAATTATGTACTAACAGCGGATGAATTGAAGGAATCTATCACATTATTGGATATACAGATTAAGTCTCATCCTGATTTTAATAGTATAAATACGAATATTCACATATTTTTCAGACAATAGATTCATTCATGAACAAGGCAAAAGCATTAAAATGCAAGAAGCTCCAACATGACCGCTTGCAATACCAGCAAGGTACTACCTACCCACGCCCACCACCAGCACAACAATGGAAAATAGGCAGAGGTGGAGCAGAAGGAGGGGGTAGTTCAAACGCGAATCTGCGCATGTCTTATGCACATAACTGGCACAAGGTTTGAGTGCACAAGAATGGAATATAGAAGAGATTACTTTTTCACAAGCACACCAAAATGACATTAATCCACAACCAAGTAATTCCATGAATGAAGGAATTAATGAAGATGGATTGCGTAGAAGTCAACGATTACAGAACCAGAATAGCAATAACACCAATACTAATATGAGGCCGAATAATAACAACCAGTGGGCCAACAACCAGCAGGGTTTTCAGAGGGGAAGAACACAGAACAAACACAACCAACGGAAGAAACACAACAAATGGAAATAAATGAGGTAACTGAAAGTGTTTCCATTAATAACTTTTCGGTTACCAAAAATTCCGAAGGGGACTTTTCTATATATAACTATTCCTCAGTAGATGTCCCTGTTGAGTTAGCAAATTTGCTGGCTAAGGGCTTTACTATTGTCCCTTCAAAAAATTGAATGTTACTAACTGTATAGTTGACTTAAAAATGTATGTGAGAAAATTAAATCTGGCAATATTGTTTGGTAACACGAATATGAAATATAAACACCAATTTAGAGTTGCTAGTACATATAATCCACCCTTGCACAATATCCTATATACTTTTGAGAAAGTATGTGAACTTGATTTCAGATATTTTGATTTATGGAGGAAGGAGAGGGCAATTAATGGGAACCTAACAAGGGAAGAACAAGAATGTATCAGGTATTTGAAGGACACAAAGGTTCGTATTATGAAACCAGATAAAGCGGGTGGTCTGTTTTTTATGGAACCAGTCGATTATGAAAATAAAATAGAATTAATGTTATCATCAGAATCATATACTAAAGTGTCCTTGAATGAATACAATCAAGCTAATAATAGTATAAAAATATACATTAATGACCTATTTATTGATGGGAGAATCGACATTGATATGTATAATTATTTGATTATACCTGCACCTATTGCCCCTACAATATTTGGCTTACCCAAAATCCATAAAAATCTATGTGATCCACTATTTAGACCTATCGTGGATGGTAGGAATTGTGCAACTTATGCATGTGCAAAAGTGGTTGATTCGATACTTAAGAAATATGTGGTTTCAGAAACTGGTATATGTAAAGTTTCCTGGTCCTTTTTAGAAAAGATCAATGGCATAGAATTTAATGAACACTACAATTTAATAACGGTGGATGTTAAGGATTTATATACCTCAATACCACAAGACTTAGGTATAGAATGGGTCGTTTTGAACCTTACAGAAAAAGGCGCACCACCATCAGAAATAGTACTAGTGGAAGAACTTCTAAATATCGTATTGTCACATAATTATATAATGTTTAAAAATAACTTTTTCCACCAAAAAAGTGGAGTGGCAATGGGTTCTCCGTGTGGCTCTAGTTTCGCAAACTTAGTCATGAATTATTGGGAAAGGTCTTTTGTATTTAATAATGAAGAAATCAATGGACAAATAGTATATTTTACACGGTTCTTGGACGATGTATTTATATTGTTCAAAGGTAGAGAAGAACAAGCAAAGGATCTGGTCCAATACTTCAACCAAAGCAGAGATTTTCTTGAATTTACATGCAATTTTGATGAAAAGCAACTACCATATTTGGATGTGTCATTAATTACTGATAAAAAATACGAGGCAAAAATATATAGAAAGCCCTCCTATTCAAATACATTCCTGCATTTTTTTGCCCACCCCAACCACCAAAAGAAATGAGTCAGGGGTATATATAAATCCATCCTGGGTAGTGCTATAGACAAAAATTGCAGTGGAGTAGTAACAAACCCTAATATGCCAGTAGATTCAGTGGTGTAATCTTCAAATACTATGAAAATAAGTGACACGTCAGGATTTGGGTCTAGCTTTGTTCTTACATTCAATGTGGATTATTATTTCATAAGAAACATTGTATGTAAGAACTGGAACATACTTACAGAAAATAAGGAGTTACTGGAAATATTAGGTAATACACCGAAATTTACTACAAGAAGGGATAAAAATTTTAAAAATTTATTTGAAAGTTTACAAAATAGGGACATCAACTGGAAGGGAATGCAGCAATGTGGCTCTTGTTGATATTGTAAGTATATTTTGGTTGGAACATTTTTATCTATTAATAACATGGACCTGACATGTAAAGGGAAACACAATTGCAATTCAAAAATGGTGGCTTACCTAGCTAAGTGCCAACATTGTCCATGCTTTTACGTTGGCAAGACAATACGCAGATTAAGAGATAGAATATATGAACACATATATAGTACAGGTAAACTTAAACAAGACAATGCATTAGCCAAGCACATTTTAGATTACCCTAATCATGAATTTAAATTTTGGATTTTAGATCAAGTGGTAATAAATATGAGAGGGGGACCATTAGAAATAGAACTTGAGAGGGTAAAACTAATATGGCAAATCCGGCTCTGTGCATATAATGCACCAGGATTGAATGACATGTGTTCCATAATGCCCATTTTAAAGATTAAAAGCTTACGTAGATAATAACAGTGTATGTGCTTATTTAGATACATAATAATAGGTATTCTGCATATATTAACTAAGTAATATTTTTATAATTGTTTATGTAAGTAGGCATATATTTGCACATGTATAGAAATTCATTTCAAGTTAATATAGAGATGCAAGCTGTTTGGAGTATGCAACCAGTTTTTTTCACTGTTTGTCGTTTTTATCGCTGCTACTTGATTGTTTTAACAGAGCAATTTTATATTCCTAATGTTAGTATTGAGGAATGTCTGAATATAATTTAATCTATAGGGTAGAATATAATAATAATATTCAATAATGAAAGATTTTCATTTCTAAATTGCAAGATTTTAAACGGAAAAGGATGTATGTTACTTTAAATAAGTGTGTCAGCTGATTCAGTTGTATTACTATTTAAATGCTACCAGTTTGATTCTCATAACATCTGAAGAAGTTCGAGTATAAGCTTTGAACGAAAAGCGCTTTATGTAATAAAGTATTTATAGCTTTCAACTATGGCTGCCACAACTGCTGAATCCACCAGAGAAATTCTTGTCTGTCAAAGAAGAAGAGGATGAGCATGTTGAAGCCACACTGACTTCAAAAGCCATTGAAACTTTCTCATATGAAGTTTGGCCAGAAGGAGACCGGAATGGTGGATACCATGAAATGCAGAACTCTCAGAAACTCCCTGGCAGTAATGGAAGCCAGAGGAAGAAGAGTGTAAAAGAAAGAAATGAGAGCTAAGGCCTTTGGAGGGGGCAGTGGTGTAAGCATTGGCACTGTCTGAATCCTGCAACCCAAAAAAGCACGATCCAGAGAAGGAGTCAGAGAAGACTTTTCGAAATTTATAGTAAACCCCAGGCTCTGAAGAAGGGATACAGCAAAAACAGAAGTTATGTACTTACCATAACGTTCCATGTGAGTTGTTTATCTCTCCTTTATTCTCACTGATGGGTTCGGAGCCAATCCTTGGCTCCGACACAGCCGACAGCATGCTCAAGGTTTGCCAGTAGCGCAAGACCAAGCCCCTTAACCCACAATGCACTGCTGGGATTACCTCAGATCTTGTTTGCTGCGAATAACAGTATATACATATATATATATATATATATATATATATATATATATATATATATATATATACACAAACATATACATACCCTCTTATATATATATCTATGAAAAATTCTTCCCAAATGGAAACAAGAAATATTGAATAACCAGGATGGTACTAGCCTCTAAGTCAACAGTCAGCCAGGAGGGGGAAGGAGGGAGGGACATGAGAATAAAGGCGAGATAAACAACTCACATGGAATGTTATGGTAAGTACATAACTTCTATATGTGAAGTTGTTAAATCTCGCCATTTATTCTCACTGATGGGTAGCGTCCCTAGCACCCTCAACCCTGGGTGGCTCATGGGAGTATGTTCTTCAGTACTGTAGAACCAAAGGAAGACCTGTCCCTTGAAGCCTTATCTACTTTGTAATGAGTGATAAAGGTATGAGGCTTAGACCAAGTGGCTGCAGCGCAAATATTGTCAAGGGGCAATTTAACTTGAAAAGCAGAAGAGGTAGAGACAGCTCTGGTAGAATGAGCTTTTGGTTTGTGCATTAAAGGCATGCTTGCATTTTCATAAACAAAGGATATACAGTCGGATAACCATTTAGACAAGGTTGTTTTAGCCACTGGATTGCCTTTTTTTGCTTCTGAGAAGGATACAAAAAGTTGGTCTGATTTCCTAATACCCTTAGTTCTGTCAAGATAAAATCTGAGCTGTCTGGGAACATCAAGTTTGTGCAGCATATATTCCAATTTGCTAGAGTGCTTGGGAAAAAAGACTGGCAGTTCAATGACCTGATTGATATTTGACTCAGAACAGATTTTAGGTAAAAATGAGGGGTTTGTTCTGAGAGATACTCAGCATGGAAAATCATGTAGGGTGGTCTGATAGATAATGCTTGAAGTTCTGACACTCTGCGAGCAGACGTAATGGCTACAAGAAATATTGTTTTCCAAGATAAAAATTTTAGATCACAAGAAGATGCTGGTTCAAAAGGAGGAAGAATAATTTGAGACAGCATAAGGTTTAAATTCCAGGGAGAAAAGGGAGTTTTGATCGGAGGTCTCATATGAAGAACGCCTTTAAGGAAGGTTTTAGATAATTTATGGCTCATAATATTTGAGCCACCAAGACCAAGGTGAAAAGTAGAGATAGCAGCTAACTGAACTCGAACTGTAGCAGCTGCTGCCCCTTACTTAAAAAATGTTGTAAAAAATTCCAAAATCGAAGAAAGCGAAGCTCAGAAAGGGTAAATGTTCTGCGCGTTGGCCCAAATTGAGAACCTTTTCCATTTACTGCCATATAATTTCCTGGTAGATGGCTTGTGAGAAGACAAGAGAATCTGTCTTGTATCTTCTGAAATTGAATGAAGCCTGGCAATTAGGGGAAGTGGATTAGCCAAGCAGTCAGTCTCAGGGACTGCAGTGAAGGATGAAGGTCTCCTGATGGGTGATACAAAAAAATTGCCAGCACCAAGGAGGATCCAAAATAATTTATTTAGATAACTGAAACTAGACCGGTTTCAGCACATGGCTTTCTTCAGCAGTAAGTTTAAACTTACTACTGAAGAAAGCCTTGTGCTGAAAATGGTCTAGTTTCAGTTATCTAAATAAATTATTTTGGATCCTCCTTGGTGCTGGCAATTTTTTTGTTTTACCTACCTAGCTTGCTTGCCTGGCACCAGCCTTACTTGCTAGCCTATTTTGTCTATCCCCTGATGGGTGAGTCAGAAGGTCCAGAACTGGGTCCAGAATCCATGGATCTTCCAACAGATGATGGTGGAGAAACGGAAACCAAATTTGTCGAGGCCAGTAGGGGGCTATGAGTATAACAGTCCTTCTCAGTGATTTTGCTTTCTGCAAAAATCTGGTTATTAATGGGAAGGGTAGAAATGCATAAAGGAGACCCGGGGGCCAATCGTGTAAAAGTGCATCTCTTGGGGGATGACCGGGAGGTGGTATTAGGGCAAAGTAGCTTCTGCATTTTGAATTGATGTGGCTGGCAAAAAGGTCACAGCAAGGCTGGCCCCATTTACGGAAAATCAACTCCGCAACTTGTTGTTTGAGAGACCACTCATAAGGGAGTAATATTGCCCTGCTTAGCTTGTCCGCTATCACGCTGGATTTCCCCGGGATGTGCATTGCTAACAAAAAATGCTGGGATGACACAGCCCATTGCCAGACCCTGAGGACTTCTTGACAAAGGGGGTAAGACTTGGCTCCGCCCTGCTTGTTCAAGTACCAGACTAATGACATGTTGTCATTCTGAATTGCAATAGTCCCTAGAGGGAGAGAGTCCTGAAAGTACTGCAACACCAGAAGTACTGCTCTCAACTCTAAAACATTGATGTGCAGATGTGATTCTTGATCTGTCCATGTGCCTTGGGCAGTCTTTCCCTGAAAATGCCTCCCCCACCCTATCAGGGAAGTGTCCGTGGTCACAGTGGCTACGGGGGTGGGGTGGGACAAAGGGTCTTCCGATTGTGACATGAAGAGACATCAATCACCAACGAAGGTCTCTCCTGCAAAATCTGTGATAAGAATCATGTGGTGCATCGGTAGTTTCTGGTAAGACCACTGAGCGAAGAGGAACCACTGAAGAATTTGCATATGCATCCTTGCAAGTGGTATAGCCAGGATTGCTGCAGCCATCAAACCTAGTACCTTCAATACCTCTGCTGCTGTAGCTTTGTTCTTTGACACCAGTGAGCTGATGTTTTGGTGGAGAAGAGAGACTCTTTCGAGAGGGAGACGTAGAGTGGTAGTTGAGGTGTCTAACTCTGCTGCTATAAAAATGGTATGCTGCGATGGCGATAAGGCAGACTTTCCATAGTTGATTGTAATGCGTAATTGATGGCAAATTGTCAGTGTACTGTGTTGCCTGAGCCAATTGATGCCTGGTGGTAGCGGTGAAGAGCCAATCGTCTAGGTATGGAAACACCTGGAATCCTAGATGTCTCAGGTGAGCCATGACCACTGCCATGCATTTGGTGAACACTCTGGGGCTGTAGTGAGACTAAAGGGCAGGGCTCGAAACTGGTAATGATTGGCTCCCAGCCGGAAGCGTAGATGATCTCTGGAGCATCTGTTCATCTTTATGTGATAGTACGCATCCTTGAGATCTATAGAGCACTTCCAATCACCTTTCCCTAAGAAGGGAAGAATAGACTGAAGCGTGACCATTCGGAACTTCTCTTTCTTTCTTTACGAACTGGTTGAGTCTGCTGAGGTCCAAGATAGGTCTCCAGTCCCCTGTTTTCTTTGGTACCAAAAAGAATCTTGAGTAAGTTCCGAATCCGACTTGGTCTGCTGGGACTGGTTGGATGACTCTTTTTTCTAGCAATCTGCAGACCTCTACGATTGCTTGTTCCCTGAGATTGGATGGAACATCTGGGATTCTCTTTAAAGGAATGGGAGGGGAAAAGAATGGCATGAAATATCCTCTGGAAATGATGCTTTGTACCCAAGTATCCGATGTTATGTTTAGCCAGGCTTCTTGGTACAAAGACAAGTGACCCCTGACTGCCTCCAGAGCCGAACAGTCAGGCCCCCTTTCAGGGGAGCTGGTAGGACTGACTGGAGAACTGACCCCTGTCACCCTGTTGTTGCAGACCCCCTCTGCCACGGGGATGGCGTCTTCCATTATAACCCCCTCCTCTGCCTCTAGAGGGGGGTTTCTCCACGTGTGTCCTGAAAGGCTGCCTGAGCTTTTCGGAACCACATTTTCCCTCCCCTAGGGCCCTTGGGGTAGGGCCAAGTAGGGGTCGAAAAACAGACTCCAACGGCAGATAAGGTCTTGCCTTCCTGCTCACACCTGGTTAAAGTTTCCTTTACTTTGGGCCCAAACAGTGATCAGCCATCGAATGGGGTATTAATAAAGGAAGACCTAAAGGGTTCCGCAAAGGAACAGAGATGCATCCAGGCTTTTCTTCGAAGAGCAATGCCCGAACTAGCGGCTTTACTCGAACCATCAGCTGCATAGGATATGAGACGCATGGACGAGTTTACCACTGAGTTTGGGGTAGTGAGCTGGGCATTGACTTTGTCGGCCACTCCTGCAGCTACCGTACCCTGGAGAGTATCTCCTAGCTCTTTCAGGAGGTCTCGCTGTAGTTTTGTAAAATGGGTTAAGTAGTTCAGTGATCGCAGAAAAAAAGTTGCTGAACTAAACATGCGCTTCCCATATCTATCCATAACCCTAGAATCTCTGTTATGGGGATGGATAGAAGAGAATGTCTCAGATACTTCCTTTTTGGTGGCTGCAGCTACCACCATGGCATCAACAGACCCTCACTTTGTCAAAAATGGCTTGTCCACTGGGGCAGATATGAATTTATTGGGTCTACGAGGGACAGGTTCCATGGCCTCCGGCGACTCCCACGCCTTACGAGAGATCAGTTCCATGAGCTCGTCATAAGGCGGAGACACCCAAGAAGTGGAAGGTTAAGACCCAACAGCCTTCAAGAGCATGGACTCATCCTCAGTAGGGGTCTTGGACTGCCAATCGCCTCTCTGACTAAGGATCTCGAGTATCTCTGCAAAGGCGATATCCTCAGAGGGGGATCGAGGGGTCCCTTCTGACTCATCTAAGTCCGAGTCAGATGTCAAAGACTCCTGTGGGGAGTCTAAGTGCCTCCTCTTGCACAGTCTCTTCCTGGGCACCTCCTCAGTGGGGGGATCTGGGGAGGTCTCAGAAGAGCAGGGGATGCCCTGTGGGGGTACTTGAGGCTCGGGGTCTCTACGCTTAGAGGGACCAGTAGATGAAGAAGCAGACACAGGAGCTTGAGGGGAGAGGGAAAGCTGAACCGATGCTGACGTTGTCTTTGGAGACAAGACTCTCCTCATAGCATTGAAGGCACCATGGCTCCGACGAGAAGGAGTGGACGGACCCGAGAGTACCATCTGATCCTCCCGCACCGAAACCCTAGGCTCCGAGCCCGAGGTAGGAGCCGAGCTCATCCGTGCCGAAGCCCCGAGAGGAAGAGTCGGCACTGACAAGTCGGTTCGACTATCCTCCCCGGACCCGACGGGAGGAGCGTCAGCTCCTAGAGACCTCGGTCGGCGCCGAGGACATCCGAGTAGATGGAGCCGATAACAACGGTGCATGTACCGGCTCCAAGGGTTCGACCACCATCGGTTCAATTTCCTTCGGCTCCGAGAGTCCAGTACGGCTCTGAGGAGGAGTAGACAAATCCCTTTTCAAATAAATTCGCCCAGGCCTTGGGAACATCAAGATTACTAAAATTATACATTTTAAAGTCCCCACTGGTGTTAGAAATGATGCTGCAACCTATGTGGTTGATCTATTGAATCTTCCCCCTATACAGCAGCATCTAGAGTCTGTGTTGATGCCCACATCTCCATTTTAGGTCAGTTTGAAATGGAAACACTCAGTATGTTTTTCATAGATGGGAGGAACCCAACAGAGACACAGGGGTAACATGCAAATTCTAAACAGGCATTGGACAGAAGTCAGTCTTGAGCCTTGTACCTTGTGCATGAGAAGAGAAGACCTTAATCATTATGCCATCTAGTCTCTATCCTGACTGACAGCATTCAGTTATTTTTTGGGTTGTAACTCAGCCTTGAGTTTGACGCCTACTTACTAACTATCAAGGTTGCTCTCCTTCTTTTGTATGATTCTTATCCACAGTAGGAGATCTAATGCAAAATTAGCCATTCTAGTCCACTGTAATTCACTAACTACAAATATTTCAGTGTTTATTCTTGTCATCTCATCAATGACTGGACTATGCTTACCTTACAGGTTCATAGGTAGTTACTAGGTATGCAGCCCAGGAGACCATTAAGTCTGGTGACTTGCTCAAGGTCAGACAGTAGGCAAATGAAGATGGACAGATTCAAACTCAGTACCCTTGGAACATTAGGCAGCTCATTAGCAACTCAGAGCGTTAGGTTCTCTGCTCTAACTGCCAGATTTTGGTTTGCAGTTTTTACATTCCAGGTCTTAATGGTGTATAGTTATTTGGAACACTCAACTTTCCTTTCATCTCAGAGCATCTCAGCAAATGAGTGCCCTTTCTGCTTTAACCCTTCCACATTATGAGCTCCAGCACCAGTCATACTTGACCTCTACTTTTCCCCTGGCGGTATGCTGGACACCTTCAAACTAAAAGTCTCAATTTCTGGTATCATTTCAACATGTCTCTGATTATTTTTGTCTGTACGGTTTTCTGCAAAATTACTGCAGTAGATAGTCATTACCTTTTCCATTAGACCCAATTTAGTTTGGTGTCTCTTTCATGACTTGCCTGTCTTTGGTGGCCCTAAATGACACAGCTCATGTCTTTACTAATATAAACAAGCCTCTTCACCATAACAATGCAATATAATTACTTGAAAAAGTAAGCTAATATACAAGAAGACAGTAACATTTTTTGCAATATTACTATTGTAAAAATGGAAAAACTGAACTGGGAATGCTAACTGTTACATTAAAACGATGCACTGTATGTGGACTTTCCCTATGTTTTCTGACCCTGGAAATCTTCATATACGCATGCACACAGATTCACATTTGGTTTTTCTTTTAATTTGTCTTAATGCTAGCTTTGAAGGCATTTTGCTCCCCTGGTTCTTTGAGACTTGCTAAGCTCACAGACAGTTGCTAAATCCTAAATGCATCTCTAGCCTTAGCAGCAGACTTTCTGTTTTTGAATTTTGTTAACCATCAGTCTCCTCCTCTCTCGCATCACAGCATTTTATGCAGAATATAGTCTCACTGCTATCTGTTTCATTATATACAATATTAATGTGATAAAAATGCAAGACCTGATGCCTGCATTATTTGCCATTATACCTAGCACACTGATCAACAGCCAAATATACAGTGACTTTGTACTCACTTAGATAAAGAGTTAACAGCATCTGTGAAGGTACCACTGTTCCAATCACTGTTCTTGAATGTGATTTGTTTAACTGCTCTTGGAGTAAAACCCTCATTGTAATTTCCAATACTATTTATATGGAAAATAGTAGAGTATATATTATTTGCTGCTACTATGCATAGCTTAATCTGATGAAGCTCTGAAATGGGTGAAAGTGCTCATCTCTTGTTTTAACTTAAACTGTAGTTTAAACAAACAATTCCAGCTTGAATCCTTTTTTATTTTTAATAAGAATGTAAAGTCATCTCTGACATGGATCTTACATATCAATTAGTGCCAATAGCCTATTTTAATAATTCATATGCCAATATCTAGAACAGTCATTCTTGTACATCTAGTTTTCCCTTTATATTGATTTGCACTGCCTTAAAGAAAATGTGTATTACCCTTAAGGCTGAAAAACTACATTTGTTTGATACTGGGTTACGCTGTCTAGTGTATGTATATATATATATATATATATATATATATATATATATATATATATATACATATATACATATACATATAAAATGTGTGTGTGTATGTTTTCTATATATATATATATATAAATATATATATATGGGTTCACTATAGAATCCCGAAATTCTGAAATCCCGAATTTCAGTATTTTGAAATTCTATAGCCGAAGCCTTTAAATACCGAAACCCTATAACCGCACAATTTGAAATCGTAAACTTACAGTGCAAATACACCACACACATACACACAATCTCCACCACCACAATCAAACAAACAATCCTACACTATGCCCCCCACACCTCCTACTTATGTATACTTGTATACTAATTCCGAGATCGCACAATCACACACACAAAGGTAACTCTCACACACACATTTCACAGCCCCTTGCATACACACATCACAGCCAAAACACACACTAACATACACTAAAGCCCCTAATCAACACACTCATACGTACTTACCTACACTTACACCTATGCATTCACACACTGCAACACCAGAAGCTCCGAACTTCGGTATTTTGAATTTTGCGCTTCTGGTGTTTCAGAATTTCAAGACTTCGGTATTATAATTTCGAAATATTGAAAGTCGGGATTTATAAATTATAAAGGGAACCCATATATATATATATATATATATATATATATATATATATATATATATATATATATATATATATATATATATAAAACATACGATTATAAGAGACCACAAAAGAGCAAAACTACAAAAGTGCGACACACAAAATGTGAGAATCACAAAAGACTGACTTCCAGTTTCAGTAAACAACAGCTACAAAACCCAGATTAAGCAGTATCTGAATAGTGGTACTGTTATGGAAGGGGTTTTTGCAATTTAATGTGTAGGGTTACTGTTAGGAGCAGGAGTACGGATAGAGTGCAGTTGAACTTACATGAGTAAGGGGGTGCAGGGGGTTAATTTTAACTCTACCCATACCTCGGCCACTAACCTTACACATTACATTACTTAAAACCCTTTCCAAGCAGAACCACTAATCATGACAAAAGGACAACGAGCACCCACAACACCTATCAGGCGCAACACTAAATCTATCCCCTCACCTAACCTTAACCCTAACCCCAATTAGTTAACACTCACATATACACACTAAATCTGCCCTAGCAGAAATGCAAGCAACCTCCACCTCCCAACACAACCCAAATGACACACAGCCCACAAATTCAGTGTACCACTCAACCACAGCCCATAAGGCAGAACAACGTACCCAACACTCTAGTCTTAGGTGACTCTATAGTCAGGCACACTGATCTTCCATTCACCAGGCTAAACAAGGAGAAAATTACTGTCTGTTGGGTGCCAGGATCTGCCACATAACACACGCACTCAGGTACAACAAGTACAAATATGGCTCTGTCATTGTCCATGTTTGTGTGAATGACCTGAGACGTACCTCCCTGGACTACATGAAAAGAGACATGGAGGAGCTCTCTGATCATGTAGCCCAGGCAGGTATGACCCTAGCCCTGAGTGGCATCCTGCCATCACCCAGAATGATACCACAGTACAAGGACAAAATGATTGACTCCAACAATTGGCTAAGCTTCTGGTGTCATTCTAAAGGGATCCAGTATCTGTCTGCCTGGGATGACATGATCGACAGAGCACAATGCTTTGCCATCGATGGCCTGCACCTGTCACCCTTGGGATTCCGGATACTGGCTAAGGTTCTTACCACCCCTATAGTGCCTTTTTTAGGCAAGGCTTAAATGACAAATTCTCCACCATAACAGGTACATGCAAGCAAAATCTGAGGGTAATGCTACTCAATGCTAGAAATCTAAACCTCAAAATGCACTCACTCGAGGCAGTCCTTAAATTGGAGAACATCGACATCTGTGGCGTGACAGATACCTGGTTCAAGGCTCCAGAGAGCACCCCTGCATTACCAGGGGTATAATTCATACCACACCTTTTGGCAACCTAAACTGGACTGAAACACTAAAGGCGGAGGCGTGTCCACACCTCCAGGCTGGTTGCTCAGCATAATGCATCAGAGATTATCTAAGTGCAACTAACTCTGAGCAAGGCCACAATCCCCCACCATGCTTCAAGATTCCCACTCCTCATTTCTTGATACAATGGAAAATATTGCGGTACAACCTAACACCCTAATAATGGGAGATTTCAACTACCCCACCATTAACTGGGAAAACTATTCATGTACCAACTCTTTTGCTCAATGTTTTCTGGAATTCAAAAGTTCCAATGCCTTCGATCAACTTATCCACACCCCCACCAGGGGCAGCATTATCCTAGACCTGGTCATTACCAACATGGGTGACCGGTGTTCCACACCAGAGGTCAATTCCTTGTTGGTCAGATCTGACCACAAGCTAATCACCCTAGACATCCACATCCCACCCCCACCCGCCATTAGGGAAATCACCGTAAAACATTTCTCCAAAGCCAACTTCATGCTTCTTAAGACAGATGTGGCAAACTTCATGACACACATGCAGACGACAATAGAGGTACGACTGCTGAATCCTACACAAATGCACTTTATAGGCACTTACACAAGTGCAGGGATCGTGCTATCCCTAACAAAACCAAGATGCTATCCTCCAAAAAAGGAAGCCAATCTGGCAGTCCCCTGCCATAATCAAGCTCTACAACAGAAGAAAAAAAACTGCTGCTGCAAAAAAAGAGCAAAATCCCATGACTGGAGGAACTCCCTGGTCAGCTTGAGTAAGAAGCTGAGATCCCTCATAATATCCTCCAAAGCTAGTTACGAAAACAAAATCGCCAGTGTTTCTAAGACAACCACAAAGCATTCTATAGCTATGTCAAGAATCTCAATGGCAACACTCAGATCTGCTCTGAGCTACAGCACAATGGCACTAAATATACAGAACCAACTGATATTGCCAACATCCTGGCAGATAGGTTCAGTGCTAACTTTACCCTCCTCTCACCCCCTAAAGGGCCCATCTCTATACCGGAAGAATGCAAAGTTCCTGTAATCACGGCTCCACAGGTAAAAACCACACACTCCAAAGCCAAGAACACAGCATCCATGGGACCTTACAACATCCCAGGCTGCCTTCTACACAAACTACAGAACGAAATGGCACCCCACCTAAGTACCATGTTCAATCATAGCCTCACCTCAGGCTTTCTGCCCACTGAATGGTGCACAGTGACAGTTATTTCACTCCACAAAGGGGGATCCACCATGGACCCCAGGAACTACTGCCCCATTAGCCTAACGAGCCTGGTCTGCAAGGCCATGGAATGTATCATCATGGAACTTATAAACAAAGACATTGGTAATCTCCAAACTCTGGACCCCACCCAGTTCGGGTTTGTAAAAGGCAAATCATGTTTCCTAAACCTGATAGACTTCTTTGAAGCAGTCACCAAAGCTGTAGATGAGGGTAAGGTGGTTCACACAGCCTATCTAGATCTTGCAAAAGGCTTTCAACACCATGCCCCACTCTGGAATTATAGATAAGCTCACTAAACTAGGTATAAATCCCTATGTCACAAGATAGGTTGCCAACTGGCTCACTGACAGAATCCACACTGTGAAAGTAGCAGACTCCAAACCCGACTTCAGACCAGTGACAAGTGGAGTACCACAGGGTTCAGTCCTGGGTCCTCTCCTGTTTGGTATCTACTTCTCTGAAGTACAGGCTAATACAGAAGGCCTTTGGCTAATGAAGTTTGCAGATGACTGCAAGCTAGGAGCCATAATCGAAACTCCCAACGATGTGGACATCCTACAAAAGGGCCTCACTGAGACAGATGCCTGGTGTCAAAGCCATGGCCTCAAGCTCAATGCCAAAAAGTGCATTGTCATCCGTTTTGGTAAAAACGCTGTACCCATGAACTACCACATAGCCGGTAGTCTACTTAACACCGAAAGTGTGAGAAGAGACCATGGGACACAGGTGAACAGTAGTCTCTCCTTTGATAATCACATCACCACAGTAGTCAGGAAATCCTTCTACATGGCACACCTCATCACAAAAGTTTTCTCATCCAGGAAAAAGAGGTCATTGTTCCTCTCTATTCATGACTCATTAGACCCATTATAGAGTACAATGCCCCTTTTGGTATGTACCTCACAAGACATCTACAACAACTGGAAAGGCCGCAGAAATACCTCACAAAGAGGATTACCGGCCTCAAACAGATGCCCTTCACAGACCATATCACAAAACTCCAGCTTTTACTCTGTCGCATATCATCTACTCAGAGGCGATCTCTGCCTAACATACAAAGCTATGTCAAACCCAGAGCTGTTGGACATGCTCCACTTAAAGAAATCCCAATCCCTCTGAGCTACACGCTCTAGGGACCAAAACCTTGTCACCACAATAAACAGAACATGCTGGAGGGATAGATTCCTGTCCCAGAGACTTCCCAAACTCTGGAACAAACTACCTATCTATATCAAACAAAGCTCCTCATTAGCACTCTTCAAGAAAAATTTTGATGATTGGATGGGAAATAGGAAATTCACCCCGGGGATCACTTCTGTGGCTATGCTCGACAGGGCACAGGTAAATAATTTTCTTGGGTGGCGAAAGACAGGGTACCTTTTTGGCTAGGCTTATATAGGCCCTAGGGCCAATAGCCCACTACCTATCTATGAATCTATGAACTACTTGCTATAATGCAAGCTTGCATATTTTTAAAACCACCACCTTTTCAGTTAAGTATTTCTTTTCCTGCATACTTCTACATACCTACAGAATATAAAGCTTGAAGTCAACCAAATGTGATTCTCATAAATGTGTATGCAGTCATTTGTCTATTCACTCATATATTTTCTACCCAATGAATGACAAGAATATATGTGTGTATCACAAACACACACTTATCTATATCTATATCTATATCTATATCTATATCTATATCTATAACTACACTTATCCATATAGCTAGCTTGATAGATATATAAATATATGTATGTATATGAGTCCAGCAAATTAAAAACTCACAAATGTTGCACACTTTGGTTGACAAAGCAGATGGCTGACAATTGAGTGAGACTGAGGCTCTGGCGATGGCGAATATGCACCTTCCTCAGGGACTGAGTGATCTTGGAGTTAGTATATATAATTATCAGGGTATGTGGGACTTGCCCTGGCAAAAAATATATTTCTCTTTTAGTTTGTATGCAGAGATGATTTTCCTCGTGCATGTGCAGTGTCCTATTGACACTGGCATTGTCGACCTTTTGTGGTTGATATTATTGAGATTGGTATTCGAGTGTTTCAATCATAGTAAGCACATATATATGTATATATGTGTGTGTGTGTGTGTGTGTGTGTGTGTGTGTGTGTGTGTGTGTGTGTGTATATATATATATATATATATATATATATATATATATATATATATATATATATTATATATATAAAATTGGTAGCGCAACTCCTCTGGTACTGAAGGGTACACTGTACAACAATGATATCATCTGCTGATTGTCCAGACAAAAACTTATGTGCTGCTAGAGCATTAAGTAGCCATAGTTTAAAACTCAGTGCCAAGAAATGCATAATAGTACTCTGTGGGACATCAGCTACCTCAGGAAATGATCTTATTGATAACACACCCCTTAGAGTAGACCCATGTTTGCAGACAGTAACCTGGCTTTCAATCAACATGTGTCTAAAGCAGTAAGAAAATCATTCTCTGCTGATCAGTTTTTAAGACAGTCATTGTTTCACTGTATTTGAGCCCTCATCAGGCCCAACACTGAGCACAATGTCCCCTTCAGTATGTATCTGACCAGGCACATGGATCAACTGGAACATCCACAGAGGTCCCTCAAAAAAGGATTACAGGGTGTTAACAACATGTCCTATGTAGATCACCTCAAAACCTTATCTCTATACTCTGTCTCTACAGACTGTTGAGGGGCCAGCTATGTCTGTTATACAAGAGATCCCTGGATCCCCCTCTGATGGACCTCTTGCATATTCACAAAACAAACAGCATTAGAACTACCAGATCCAGAGACTTAAACTTTGTTTGCAACAGAAATAGGACATGTTGGAGGGACAGGGAATTCATGTCATTAGATCATACATCCTGAATGTTGAGTGTTATAACACTGATATCCAAAATGTCAAATTGAAAAACACAAAGTAACAAAAACATTTTTTGCAGGGAGGCAAGCTCCTCCTGCCACCCATACCACCTGCTAATTATATATACCAACTCCAGATCACACTACAGTAGGAAAGCACCAATTCCCCATTTGCTGCTGTACCATAATCACACATTGTAGGTTTCCTCTTTCTTCCTATTTCAACATTTTGACATCAATGTTTAGGTTTCAACCTTTCAACAAGCAATTGTCATTTAGCTGGGGCAGGTATGTGTCTCTGAAAATACCTCTTCTCTGGAACAGGCTTCCCATCCATGTAAAGCAGAGTTCTTCCATTACCCTATTCAAGAGTAACATGGAACAGTGGATGGGAAATAGGAAATCCATCCCTGGTCTGCCACCCGTGTCTCTAATGGACAGAGGCAGGCAGTAAATGATTTACCACTCATGCCATAGCTTACACATAACTCCTAAAACAACGTCTAGGACACCAAAATGTGTTGGATACCTCTGGGATGCATGGGTAGGCTTAAAAAGGCCCTTGTGGTTGCTAGCCAAGTATACATCTATGAACCTATGAACCTTTAACATTTTTATTACAAGGCTCTGTTCTGATCTATACATGCCTCTCCAACACTACTGATATTACTACTCCTGATGTAGTATTTGCAATATTATTTGCATTTTTCAGTGTTTAAAATCAAGTTTTATCCACCATAGAAACCAACTTCTCTATCGCATTTGCTACATTAGCACTAGATTTCAAATTTTACTAAATCCATTCTAAACGGTACTTTGACAAGATAGCACATACGCTAAATAATCAAGTGCCCTAACAGCTAAGGTACTACATGTATCAATGTTTGTCCCATATCTGTCTAGTAGCTTTGGATAAACATGTAAGGGTGGCAGCTTTCTTACTCTGGTTAGATACAGACAGGAAAAACAGTAGCAGGCTCTCCTTGTGTGAAATGTATAAATCCTGTCTGCTCAAGGGTGATATATACATTCTTTTGACTTTCAGATGGGCATCACTATGCTCTCTATACACCTTTAAGAGACTCATCATCCCTCTCTCTCTCTCTCTCAATCTCTGTTTCTGTCTGTCTCTTGTCAGGTAAACAAGAATCGCCTACAGTACATTTAAAAAAGTTCCCTATAAAATGTATGATACCCACAATCGGAATATTTTCTGATGCAAACCCTGAAGACTTGGAGGAAGCATTCTCTCTATTAGAATCTTGTCAGAAAAGAGAATAAATCTTCATCATATAAAAATCTTAATCCTCCTCTTTAGAAAAAAATAGCGGAAAGGGTTCTGCTTATTTTCTTTTTTTTTCACTCTTGAGTCTTTGCAGACATCTGGTATGATTCACATTTCAGTCTTGTATCAACAAAGTGTAATCAGTCAAAAGATTCCAAAAATAGGTACTTGATATTTTAATGCTGTGTTATGTACAATTCTGAAATACTCTGTAGCAAAGTTTTGTATTCCAAAGTAGGCTGTTTCAAGACAGAGACTGTGTTAAATGCAGCAATGTTAACACCAATGGTTCCAACACAATCTCAGGGGATACCACAGGAGGTACTAACAGAGGTGCTGCTAAGATATTATTTTTCAGCGGCATTGAGGCTGGTGAGGAGAATGTTGTACTTCAGGACTTTAGAAAACAACTGCTTATCCCTAAGGTTGGGAATCATTTGATAAACAGCTTCATCTTTCTTATGCATTATTTAACTTCTACTTCTCAATTTTCATCAATAAATTAAAAGCTAAAGTGGTTGTGAGCATTAATGTGTGGTTCACAGACTGGGCAATACCAATCACAATAATAATGGCAATGCATTGTCTTTATTAATACTTGACTGAAGATCTTTTGTAGGAAAATAGAAGTTTGATGAACATGAACCACTACATGGACAATATTATTCTAACTCATATTATAACATATGAATCTCTGATAACAGCAAAGCAACAAGCGTCTTGTGCATCTTTCAAGTTATCATACAACACTGATGCAAGACTAGTATATGCCTTAAAAAGGGACAGCAGTCAAGATGATGAAAACTCTGACTGGGATAAAGAGAGCATAAGACAGATAAAAACTAAATGTTAAGGTTCACTGCTACAGTTTCTCTTTATGAATAAGGTAGAAATACTCCTGGATGATCACAAGAACCAAAAAAAACAAACTGGAAGATGCAGAAGAACAGAGTGAAATTGGATTTCACTCTATTCTGCATCTTCCAGTTTGGATTTTTGGTTCTTTATGAATAAGGCTGATTTATTCAACTGAAATCCCAAGCTGAGCTATGAAGTGTATATTCATACAGACATCACCACATAGCGCTGTCTGCCCACTAAATGAATAAATTATCAGTTCTCAGTGGTGGTTGAGTAGTGGCATCTGCTATTTAATTCAGTTAACCAGAATGTAAAGCAAATCCATCAGTATATTGTGCTGCACAAACATGGCACTCCCCATGCATGTAATGTATGGTAAGGGGCAAGTCTAGAGCTAATCTCTTCTACTCATGATTGTGCAAGTCAAGATTCATTGGCTAGTGTCTCCCCCATCACCTCTGACATTACTAATTGTTAGTGCACCCTGACCCAGTGAATACTTTCTGTAAATTGCGGTAAAGTCAGCTGGTACAATTTTTTCAATACTGTCCACGGGTTTTTTAATATTTATTTTATGTGATCCTGTTTTTAAAGGCAAGCTGGCATTCTTCTTAACCCCAGCCTTGTAACTGAATATTAATTTAGCAAGTAGTGTGGGGTTTAAGGATATGCCCACTAGCAAACATTAACATTAAAACATAGATCATAGTAAAATAACTATGAAATGGTGTGGAGTTTTTGTCTTTTGTTAGCATACAGGCCTGAATACTGCTAAAGCAAACTTATGAACTTAACTTACAACTTATGTCTTTTTGCAAAATATACACACGTATTTTGATATATATATATATATATATATATGTATATATATATATATATATATATATATATATATATATATATATGCGTGTGTGTAAAGTGCTGCAAACTAACTGTTTTAATTCTTTTTTCATTAGCTTTGGTAAAACAGGGAGACTGGAGGAGTATGTATGGTTGGGAGTCATAGTTTTGGGCTTATATTAAGAATTATGAGAAAATCAAAGGGCCACTCAAAGTTTTCTTTGGCCCATAACCCATAATTTTATAATAAATGTTCACTGCCCAGTACAATTCCAACCACCTCCTATAACAATAAAGTAAATGTTTGCTGCTCAGGGGTACTCCTTTCTACCTTGTTTATAAAATATGCAATGGATGCTGTGCAAGAGTGCACACTACTACCATCCTATAACACAATTCAGTGCTGTTTGTCTAGAGACATTGCCTCCCAGTCCCTCCCTTCTTGCAAGTTCTGCTGGCAGAATGCAATATTTACCTGATATACTGCAGTAGCAGCATATGGCGTACCAGACATATCTTAAATATGCTGCTAATTCTCTTCTTCAGCATTTACACTGCATACCATTAAGCTGCCATGAAGCCATATATCTGGCATAATCTAGTGGGTGGCAAAACATAGTGAAACACCAAACAGCAAGAAAAAATAGCCTGACACTAAGAGAATGCCCAGTGGCATTGCAGTTTTCCTCCATGTACCACTTGCCACTACTAAATGTCATACTGACATAGTTTGTCAGAGAAAAGACTTGGGGGTGCTGAGGCTGCAGCACTGAACTGTATGTCATAATATCATAGCAAAAGGCCGGTCTTAGAGTCATGAGTCTTTAGGGTTTCATAAATGTGGTGGAAATTAGCTGTTACTCCTTAAAGCCACATCTGTTATTCAATTCTAATGCAAACTGATATTTAAAAATGTCACCATCTACCATAAGTATGTTGTTGTACAAATTATGTAAGGGATTACTCTGATGTCTATCACAAATCCCACTCAAATTCTTATTATGGAATTAGTCATCTAGGTTGTTGAAAACCTTGACTAGTCATAGAAGTCTGGGTCAAGTAACAGTTCCCCTTCCAGTGCAAGGTACAGCCCACTACAGCAGTTCTTGCTTTTCCCATACTGACTCATTCCATTTCAGGTAAAAAGTATATTATCCTTTTTGTGTTTTTTTTCTGCACATCTCATTACATTAGCATATTATTTTCTGCTGTAGTTGTAATATTTGACATGCATATGATGATCATAGTATAAGATGATAATAACGAGTCATGAGCCTAAGCTATTACATGCTTTTGAGGCAGAAATGTAAAGCACATTTATCTGACATGAGTATAACTATTACATTTATCACATTAAAGTAAACCATATAAGGAATCAGGTGAAGTAACATATTATAATGAAATAATAACTGCAATACAAGTTTTGAAAGCATAACATATGAATAGTTTGCAATGTCAAGAAAAAGCCAGACTAATTGCATATGCACTTTTTAAGCAAAAGTTTTCAGTACTGAGATTTAAGAAAGGTTTGGCTGCTGCTGAGGTAATCAAGTAGGGAGCAGTTCTTAAGCACAAGAAAACCAAGAGCACATAAACTTTTGAAAAAGCACTGTAAGCAATATTTACCATTTCTACTGCTTTTACAAATACTACAGAATGCAGCATTAATTTTTTTCTTACTGAAAACTGTCAAAGTTTCCACTTCCCTAACACAGGGTGCAGAACATTTCTGCACTGTGATTTCCATTCCTTATGAAAAGTAATCTGAAATGCACCTACTTATGGAGTTCACAGACCTGAATAGAACCAAACAGTCTACATGCTGAGGCTCTTCTACACTCCACCGGCAAAAAAAAATCTAATTTCTTTCTGCAAGAAGTAAACAACATTAACTTATATTAGTCCCTATCTCTGGCAGAACAGCATTTTTGCTTAACCAAGAAATGATTCATTCTGAGATGATTTTCTTGGTAGGTTTCCAAAGAAAATGCCAGCAATAAAATAAATAAGTCTCACTTCATGCGATAAAGTTTACTTTTTCCTATATAATTCATGGCGCTTAGGATATTTTATTACTAGAACACAATAAATATAACAGAAAACTATTTTATGACGCAAGACAGATAATAACTACTAAATGCAAGTAATTATTTTTTTTCTATAATGCATACTTGATTTCTATATTATTCAGCTTGCAAGCTACATACACTCTGATGATAACATTTAAGAATACTAAGCTTTTGACTAGGCATAGCAGTCTGAAACTGCTGGTGCTACTGCTTGCTTTCAAAAACAGGTATTCATTATATTCTTTTCCAAAACTTCCTTTCTGATTATGAGCGTGATAACTGTGATGGCCCATTGAAAGTTTTAAGACTTGATATTGTGAGCCCAAAAAACAGCAACAAATTAGGAAAAATTCAAGTGAAATAACAGTGAAGAGTAAAATTCAAGACATTAAAAGCATTTTTGTAGAGTGGCCAGCAACCACAAAACCCTTGCTACTTGGTATATATTAACTGAGATCACTGAACACTGGAGGAGAAGGAATTCTCTGAGATATAGCAATTTCAGACTTAGTACAAATTTCCCCCATCACATTTAAATGTTTTGTGTTCTGATGAGATTAGTTCTCGTTCTTAAATTTAGAATGGGAATCACACCTCTATATACAAAAATTAAGCTGCTGACATTCGTATGTCTCCTCATGTTTCCATTGCTTTCAAGCAACTTGAGGTACATATCTAAAGAAGAAATATATTTTTGCATCAGTAATTCAAGGAAATATGCCAATGTGAAGTATTATTTCTACAACAAATCATTATCATATTTGAAAGTCAATGCTTCAGAGACATCATCTGCTCACAAACACCCAATAGGAGATTATTTATATTCCGTGTTTGTAACTTGAAAATAATACAAAATAGCACTTCTTTTACTGAAAGGTTGTAGTAGTGTATGAACTATACACAATTCCAGTTGCGTTTGTGTGTCGCCAAAGAGGTGTTTGCTGAAATGCCTCTTTGGTTATTTAATATAGACCCCAATAGCTGTTGCTCATTTTACGTCTATGCACACGGCACCAAGATGCCAAAAGCACTTCTTTTACTGAAAGGTTGTAGTAGTGTGTGAACTATACACAATTCCAGTTAATATCTTAAAAATCTGACAATAGCCATTGCAATAGCTGGGGTCTATATTAAATAACAGAAGAGGCATTTCAGCAAACACCTCTTCGGCAACACATAATGAATGAATGCACTAAACCGCAATTGTTCAGAACAAAATCACTTGGTTATCCCCATAAGTTTGCTGTTTTCCCCACTGTAATGCAATCTCGGAGTTGGTATATTTAGTTAGGGGTGTGGCACCCCATGTTGTTATGTTTCTAATGATGTTTTTTTTTTTTTTTAAGACATGCAATTTCTTTCCCAGGGAAATAAATCTCTGATATCAGCATTCACGGTTTTGTGCGTTTGCTGTTTATGTGTCGCCAAAGAGGTGTTTGCTGAAACGCCTCTTTGGTTATTTAATATAGACCCCAATAGCTGTTGCTCATTTTACGTCTATGCACACAGCACCAAGATGCCAAAAGTCAGATTGGTAATGACGTATGTTTTACTGCGGATGGTTTTATCATTGTAACTCCCATCTAAGGAACTAAAATGCATTTAGTCAAAAAACACAAAAACATACCTGAAAATAAGAAGTTATGTACCTACCATAACGTTCCATGTTAGTTGTCTTCTTCTCGCCTTCTTTCTTGCTGGATGGGTTCAGAGCCGATCCTCGGCTCCAACTCGGCCAATACTAAAGCTCGAGAGCTAATTCCACTGGCTCGAGGCTCCCCTATATCCCACAATGCTAGGCGGTAACTACTCAGATCTCGTTTGATAGCTATACCAAGCAACCCTAATCTCCATAGAATGGAGAAGGGAAACCCACCTCAAAACAACCTGCGTGAAAGGTATCGCAGACCTAAGAAAGGAGAAAAGGAGGTGGAAGAACGTGTGGGAATGACGACTTCCAGAGGAAGAACACAAACTGAATTCTTGTCGGTCTGTCCAGGCTTGGGGGAAGGAGGGTGGGACGCAAGAAAGAAGGCGAGAAGAAGACAACTAACATGGAACGTTATGATAGGTACATAACTTCTTAATGTTAAGTTGTCTATCTCGCCTTCATTCTTGCTGGATGGGACCACGTCCCTAGCACCTTATCCCGGGTGGCCCATCGGAACAGACTCTTGAGAACAGTGGAACCAAAGTTGGCACGGCTTCTGGAAACCAGGTCCAATTTGTAATGTGAAATGAATGTATGAGGAGAAGCCCAGGTGGCTGCTGCACAAATGGAATCTATTGGCAGCCCATCCTGAAAAGCTACGGATGTAGCTAATACCCTAGTTGAATGAGCTCTAGGTCTTGAGGGTAGTTTTTGATGTCTGATCTCATAGATGAAGGTAATTGTAGAGGTGAGTCATCTAGAGAGGGATACTTTAGTAACAGGAAGGCCCAATTTTCCTTCCGCATATGACAGAAACAATTGATTAGATTTCCTGTATTGTTTAGTCCTGTCTAAGTAATATCTAAGTTGACGATGAACATCCAAAAAATGTAGCTTTTGTTCCGACCTGTTTGAATAGTTAGGGAAAAAGACGGGGAGATCAATAATTTGGTTTAGGTTTACTTGAGAGGAAACTTTAGGTAAAAAGGATGGATTAGTACGGAGGGATACCCTATCTTTGTGAAACACTAAGTAAGGAGGACGACTGCACAGAGCATGGAGTTCAGATACCCTTTTCGCTGAAGTTATAGCTACCAGAAAAAGTGTCTTCCAAGAAAGCAACTTCAGAGAACATGAAGCCGCCGGTACGAAGGGGGGAAGGATTAAGGATGCCAGAACCAAGTTCAAATCCCATTGAGGCGGGGGATCTTTGATTGGAGGTTTGAGAAGAAATACGCCCCTTAAAAAGGCTTTACAGAGTTTGTGAGCCATGATGCTAGACTCCAAGACACCAACATGAAAATTAGATATGGCAGCCAATTGAACTCTAATGGTAGATGCAGATGATCCTAAATGAAAGAGTTCTGCTAGAAAGTCTAGAATAGACTGGATAGGTGCAGTAAAGGGATCTATGTTTTTTGATGTTGCCCAAAAAGAGAAGCGTTTCCATTTGCTACTATAAATCTTCCGGGTAGAAGATTTATGAGAGGCTATCAAGATATCTCGGACCGAGCGAGATATTGAGGGAAGCCTGGCTAAGGTTGGAATTGGAGAAACCACGCTGTGAGGTTTAGAGAAAGCAGAGATTGGTGCAGCTGACCCGATTGGTGGGTTATCAGATCTGGTACTGGGTCCAGATGCCAAGGCTGCTCCAAAAGGTAACGATGAAGAAACGGAAACTATATCTGTTGAGGCCAGTAAGGGGCAATGAGGATCATTGTCACTCTCAAGGCGATGGCTTTCTGAATTAGTTGAGATATCAGTGGAAAGGGGGGAAAGGCATATAGAAGTCCCCGGGGCCAATCATGGACTAGAGCGTCTCTGGTGGGATGGCCTGGTAACGGGAAGAGAGTGAAGAAGTCGTGACACTTGCTGTTTTGGGGAGTAGCAAAAAGATCGCAGCAAGGATGGCCCCATCT
This sequence comes from Protopterus annectens, assembly GCF_019279795.1. Lineage (NCBI taxonomy): Eukaryota > Metazoa > Chordata > Ceratodontiformes > Protopteridae > Protopterus > Protopterus annectens. The sequence continues at coordinate 220,773,398 of NC_056748.1, forward strand.
TAGGAATAATTCTTCTAGAACTGATTTCTTTAGAGACCACTCATGGGGCATGAGAATTGCTCTGCTCAACTTGTCTGCAATAACATTGGATTTCCCGGGAATGTGCGTTGCTATCAGAAAACGCTGAGAAGAGATCGCCCATTGCCAAAGTCTGAGTGCCTCTCAACATAAAGGGTATGATCTGGTTCCGCCTTGTTTGTTGATGTACCACACTACGGACATGTTGTCCATCTGAATTGCAATAGTCCCAGTGGGAAGAGAGTCGTGAAGGGCTTACAACGCTAAAAGCACTGCTCTCATCTCTAAGACGTTTATGTGCAAGTGGCACTCGAAAGGTTGCCACGTGCCTTGGACTGTCCTGCCCTGATAATGCCCCCCCCCACCCGATCAGGGAGGCGTCTGTTGTCAACTTGGCGACTGGGGGGGGGGGGAGTGAAGGGTCTTCCTCGGAGAAGTTGAGGTGATGTGATCCACCAAGACAGTTGATTTTTGCATGATTGAGTTATCAATATGGTATGGGACATCGGGAGCTGTTGAAAGGACCATTGAGTAAACAGCATCCATTGGAGGATCCTCATGTGAAAGCGAGCTAAGGGGAGAAGGGGAATAGCTGCTGCCATGAGTCCTAACACCTTCAAAACTAGTCTGGCTTTGACTTTGTTGCATTGTAAGAGAAGGGAAACTTGTTTTCGAATGTCTGACACTCTCTGCTCTGTGAGTCTGGCTGAAAGATTGAGTGTGTCTAAGGTGGCGCCTATAAAGGTTAATAGATTGACAAGGCGACAAGGCAGATTTTTCAAAATTTATCGAAATGCCTAGAGCTTGGCAAGATTGGATGGTGAAGTCCCTGGATAGAAGAAGCTGAAGTCTGGTGGTGGCGGTAAGGAGCCAGTCTTCTAAATATGGAAACACCTGGAATCCTTGACGTCTCAAATGAGCCGCGACCACTGCCATGCATTTGGTAAACACACGGGGGTCTGTAGTGAGACCAAAGGGCAGGGCCCTGAACTGGTAGTGACTGGCTCCCAGCCTGAAGCGGAGATATCTCCTGGAGCGTCTGTTCATTTTGATGTGGTAGTACGCGTCCTGAATATCTATCGAGCACATCCAATTGTCCTGACCCAAGAAGGGTAGAATGGACTGTAGCGTGACCATCCAGAATTTTGTTTTCCTGACATACTTGTTTAAGTAGCTGAGATCCAGTATGGGTCTCCAGTCCCCTCTTTTTTTTTTGGTACCAAAAAGAATTTGGAGTAGATTCCGGATCCTTGCTGGTCTGCTGGGACTGATTGGATAGCTCTTTTTGATAGCAGCTTTGAAATTTCTAATGCTGCTTGTTCCCTTAGACTGGGTGGAACGTCTGGAAGGGATCTTTTGGGTTGGGATGGGATGTGAATAAAGGGAATTTTGTAACCCTCGGATATGATCGACTGTACCCATTTGTCTTGAGTAAGGGAAAGCCAGGCTTTTGGGTACAGGGATAACCATCCCCCGACTGCCTCCGAAGGTGGACAGCCGGGCAGCCCCTCAGGGATGCTGAAAGGGTTTATCAGAGAACATTTCTCTGCTACCCTGGTTTTGCGGACCTCCTCTGCCTCTAGGGCGGCGTCTATTATTATTCCCCCCTCTGCCTCTAGAGGGGAATCGACCTTGTGGGTCAGATGAGACTTCCTGGGATTGTTTACGGAACCACATCTTTCCTACCATCTGACCTTTGGGATAGGGTCTAGAAGGGGTAGAAAAACGGACTCCTATGTCAGAGAGAGTCTTACCTTCTACCTCACACCTGGTCAATGTATCCTTCACTTGTGGACCAAACAAGGATGATCCATCAAAGGGAGAATTGGTGAAGGATGCCTTGAAAGGGTCCACAAAGTTGCACAGCTGCATCCAGGCGTGACGTCGTAAGGCAACACCTGTGCCTGCGGCTCTACTCGCCCCATCCGCAGCATATGAGACAAGCCGCATGGAGGAGTTAATGATGGAATTCAGTGTTGCCAACTGGGAGTTCATTCTGTCTTGGAACCTCTCAGCTGTAGGATCCTTTATCACTTCACCCATATCCTTGAGTAAATCTCTCTGGAGACGAGTGAAGTGGCATAAGTAGTTCAGCAACCGCATTGAAAAGGTCGCTGATGAGAACATCTGCTTGCCGTACCTGTCCATGGTCCTAGATTCCTTATTAGGAGGATGGACAGGAACCGAAGGATCGGCTAACTCCTTCTTAGTGGCCGCAGCCACCACCATGGCATCAACAGGGACACCTTTGGATAAAAAATCTTTATCTCTAGGGGCAGTAATAAATTTAGATGGCCTCCTCGGGGTGGGTTCCACTGAATCAGGAGCCATCCAAGCCTTCCTTGCCACCACTTCCATAAGGGGGTCAAAGGGAGGGGACACCCAGGAGGTAGAAGGGCGAGAGCCAAATGCCTCAAGATACACTGACTCATCCTCCGAAGGGTTAAGGGCTGGCCAGTTCCCCCTCTGTTTCAGGATCTCAAGGATGTCAGCAAAGGAGACATCCTCAGAGGGGGATCGAGGGGAACCTTCAGATTCCTCTAAGTCAGTGAAAGAGGTGATAGACTCAGGGGAGTCAATGTGCTTCCTCTTGCACTGCCTCTTCCTAGGGGGATCTCCTACCGGGTCAGGAGAGGCCTCGGAAGAGGAGGAAATTCCCAATGGGGAAACTTGAGGAGTTGGCTCTCTGCGGTCTAATGCAAGGGGGTGGGTAGAAATCACTGCAGGCACTGTAGATGGAGGGGCTGACGGAGCCGACTGTGGGGCAGACCCTGGTTCTAGCATGCTCCGCATGACCTCGAAGGCACCCCTGTCAGGCAAGGCCAGAGGTCCCCACTCCGAAGAGACAAGGACCTCCCCCGGCACTGACAGGGACAGCTCCGAAGCCGATGTCAGAGCCCAACTCACCAGCGCCGAAGCCCCGAGAGGGAGAGCGGGGTCGGACAAGGGTCCGATGCCACTCGCCCCCTCGGAGCCGACGAGGGAAGCTCGGCGCCGAGATCCCTCCAAGGAGGAGATCGGAGCAGACGACGGAGCCAAAAGGGAAGGTATCAGATCCAACGCACCGACAGTCATGGCTCCGACAAGCCCTGGCTCCGAACTCAAAGAAGTCGGAGGAGGAATATATTGGGGAACGGAAATAGCCACTGACTGCTGAGTCGGGCTATGCAGCATTTGGGCCAGTGCCTCGGACTTGAGAAGTCTACTCACAACCCTTTGCAAATCGTGGTCAGATAGCCTGGAAGACTGTGAGGAATGTGTTTTATGGCTCCATTCAGAAAGAAGAGGGGATCATGGCGCCGAGTGCACGGAGCCGATAGAGGGGGATCTAGATCTCTTCCTAGAATGTTGCTCCGATAAGAGTATCAGAGCCAACGGAGTTTTATCAACCTCGGCTCCAGCCGGAGCCGAGGTAACAGTATGAGTATGAGGCTTGGAAACATCAGTTTCAGCTGGAACCGATGTCGAAGCAGACTTTACCTTTCCAGAAGTCGACTCAGAAACCGAAGCCGACTGTTTGGAAGTTTTAGAAGGCTTCCCCGACACAGACTGAGTCGGGGGGCCTTCAGGCTTTAATAAGCCCCGCAAGATTAATTTATTCTTGCATTCCTGCAGGACTCTAGGGCTAAAACCATGGCAAACAGCACAAGAGTCCTGCAGGTGAAAAGGTCCCAGGCAATACACACAAGAAGTGTGACCATCTGTCAGAGACATTTTCTGACAGCACGAATCACACTTGTTGAAGCCTGAGACCTTCGATTCCTTGGACATAATAAAAGGTCCAAGAAAAACACACACACACACACACACACACAGGCCTTAATTAAAAATAAAATACCAGTCACACAAGGGGACTAGAAGGGGTCTAAGGCCTAAAACTAAAGTGGTAAATAAAAGAAGGAATTAAGGGCAACAAAGTTGTCGAACCAGGAAAAGGGGTATTTAAAACTAAAGGTTTTAGTGAAAAAAGAGTACTAGGGGTCTAAGATAGAAGATTTTAGAATTAAAACTTTGACTAACCTGCCTGAGCCGGTAAAAAAGCACCTCATCAGCTAAGCGGCAAACGAGATCTGAGTAGTTACCGCCTAGCATTGTGGGATATAGGGGAGCCTCGAGCTGGTGGAATTAGCTCTCGAGCTTTAGTTTTGGCCGAGTCGGAGCCGAGGATCAGCTCCGAACGCATCCAGCAAGAATGAAGGCGAGATAGACAACTTAACATAAATAATTTCCCTTTGTCACAGAAACGCTAAGTATGGAAACAAAAAGTAAAGATCAGCAAACTGTCTCCTGTCAGGCCAGTGTCAACAAACAGAGCTTCTCTACTTATAAACATTACCACCAATTGTGAATTAGATCTGTTTTATCACACTTCTTAAGAGGGCTACTTGAAGTTTTCACACCCAGTCTGCTTCCTGAAATAATACTGTAGGATTTGTTACAGATAGTAACAAACTTAAAGCTGTGTGTTGGATTCCAGTGGACAGATGTTTAGTCTCTCAACTTATTAGGGGCCTCACATTTCAGCATCCAAGTTGTCCTGTCAGTCTTAGTTAACATGCATTAGAATTATTGCTTTAAGTAAAACTGACAACACTTATTTATTAGTAGCAATGGTTTCTAAAGCTATGCTCTAATATTCAGTAACAAACCATTACATGCTGCAACATAAGAAATTATTTTTGCGGATATGCTTAAAAGTATTACAACCATGCTTCGCCTTTTCCTCCATCTGCTCTGTGTACACCCATTTCTTTTGTATAATAAGCACTTTCATTGACTCTATCTGACAACCAGTCATTTGACAATGAAGCAGTTTGATGCTGGTAAGGTACATTCTATCCTGCTACAAAGAGATGGTCTGTCATAGAAATGGATGACTCTTGTTAGTTGAACTAACAGGAAAAAGGACGATTCTCTTAGATTTTATTTATTTATTTATTTTACATTTGTTGACCAGGATAGTCCGACTGGATACTTGTCCATTTTCAGCGGAGGCCCATGGAGAAAAGCTCCATGCATACATACAGAAAAACTTACATTAATCAAGTTAAAGCACTGTTACAGATACAATACATAGGATAAAACTCATTCATTCTGTCATATATAAATCTGATTTGTTATAGAGTAACAATTAGGAAGCAATGTACGGGTGGCCAAAAGACCTCTTTAGCACATGTTTATATTGCCAGAGTTAGTCAGAATTAGAGCAAGGACATAGCCATTGCCTTTTAAAGTACTGCTTTAGATTTTTTTGGAATTGGGTTAGAATGAGTTCTGAAGTAAGCTCAGCAGGAAGTGAGTTCCATATTTTACCAACAGAGATGGCATATAGAGAGTCTCCAGATGAGTTGTTGCTTTTGAGGGTTTGGACTAGTAATTTGTTGGATAAGCATAGTGTCTTGAGGTTGCTGTAAGGGATGATAATTTTTGTAAGTATGGGTGTGTTTTTCAGGTTGGTAAAGAATTTTATGTGCTACTATAAGCTGATTGTACTGAAGTTGGATAGGCAGTTCTAGCCACCCTAGATTCTTTAGGTTCAGACAATGGTGTGCTCTGTATGCTGCTCCAGTGGCAAATCTAGCAATATGATTAAAGCAGCTAGAGAGTTTATTAAGGTCAGATTTACTCAGGTTCGTGAAGAGAGAGGATGCATAAAGGAGGGTGGAAAGTAGATGTGTACAGGCAATTACCATCCTAGCTATGGAGTGAGGAAAGTCTGATCTTGTATAGTGAGCCAAGTTTTTTATTAACTTTTTTAATAGTTTGATTAATATGCATATCAAACTTGAGGTTATTATCAATTGTTACACCTAAGAGTTTGGTACAGGGATCTGGGACAATGACAGTGCCATTGTTAGATTTTATAGTAAAGGTTGGAGCGGAAGCTTTATGAGTGGGGGAGAAAAAAAGTAGCTTTGTTTTGTTAGGATTTAATAGGGGACATTGATTACAGAGCCAATTTTCAACAGTATTAAAAATATTTTGGGATAGAGTCTGCAGACTTAAAGGGGAGGTGGCAGAGCAAATCAAAGTGGAGTCATCTGCATATTGAATGCAGTTGGCTGTTGGGATGACTGTGTACAGGTCATTAATGGAGACAGACAATAATAGGGGTCCTAATATAAAGCCCTGAGGGACCCCCAAGGGTGATAGGTAGAAGGGAAGATGGTTTGTTCTGCCATAGTAGTTATCTACTACTCAGATAAGATTTGAACCATTGTATAGCCTGGATATCTACGGGAATAGTCTTAAATGTGTGTATGAGTAGTTGGTGGTTGACCATGTCGAAGGCTTTGGCGAGATCAAGAAAGAAGGCAGAAGAAAGCTTATTGTTGTTTTGGTTTTGATTAGTAACATTGGAGAAGGAGAGGAGGGACGTGGTTGTACTGTGGAATGGTCTGAAACCATGCTGTGAGTTAGCCAGGAGACTGTGCTGAATGAGATAGCTCAGGAGTTGTTTATGGATGCACTTCTCCATAATTTTAGCCAGGGGTGACAAAATAGCTATAGGTCTGTAATTTGACAGTTCAGTGGAACTGCCCCCTTTGTGGAGTGGAATAACATGGGATGCCTTGCAGATAGTGGCTTCTGATATAGTTCTATTGATCAGGATAGAGATCGGGTATGCTATGGCATCCGCAGCTTTTTGTAGATACTCAGCTGGGTGGAGAGTCTCTGCAAGGGTGGTAGGTTTTAGTTTCTTGATTAGGGCATGGATAAGTGATGTGGAAACTGGTTGAAAGTTAAAATGGAGTTGATAACTAGGTGCGGCGGTATTAGGACTTGGGCAGTTGGGAGATAGTTAATTAGCTAGTGACTGGATAGTTTCTGTGAAATAGATACTTTATAGAGCTACAGGAATGTTACAGAAATAGGTCTTCTTTTTCTACACCAATAACCTTTGAAACCGAGCAACAGATGAAATCTGAAAAGTCATTGAACATATTACACATGACCTCATACACTGTAGTATCTAGAACCTATGAAGACTTGATCCCTAACAGTCTGGTTTTTGAAGGCTAAATTCTGTCTATTTAATCTGGTAAAGTTCTTTAAAAAGGTTATAGAGGGTATAGATAGTGGCCATGCAGTGCTTGTTCTGCATCTTGACCTGACTAAGGATTTTGAATCCATTCTTATGCTGACATCATATATAAACTAAATGCTTTAAAAATGGCCCATATGTAGTGAGATGGATAACAAACTGGCTGAAAGACAAAACCCACAGAATTTGAGTCATAAGTGCTTTATCAGAAAGTATGAAAGTTACCAGTGGTATCCCTCAGGGCTCTGTGCTGAGACCTCTCATTTCTGGTATTTACTTCTCAGCTCTCCAATCAGAGAGTCAAGATCTCTGGTTAACAAAGTTTGCAGGCAATAGTAAACTGGAGGGTTATTGTTAAATCACCGATACCCAAACCCTCCAAAATGAATTCACCCTTGCAACCTCTTGATATACTAAAACGGGCTGAAATCAAATACTAAAAAGTATAGTATCTTCAATTTTGGTAGACAACTCCACCTCTTATCATACTGTCTACACAACACACCTCTACAAAATGAAAATGTAGTTAGACATAGGTACTTGGGTTGATAGCTCCCTCTTTTGAACATCATGTAACAATGGTTGTCAGGAAATCTTTTAATTTAAACCAGCTAATTGTCAAAGGAATATCATCAAGATCTAAAGAGGTAATCACTCCCTTATATCAGCATTGATCAGGTCAATTATTGAGTACACTGGCTCCTTTGGGCTGTATCTCATTAAACATATCAAGCAATTAGAAAGACCCCAAAGGCTTCTAACCAAAAAAGATCACAGGCCTAAAGTCCCTGAGCTACTAAGAGAAGCTGGAATTTCTATCCCTTTATTCTGTATCTTACAGACTTTTGAGGGAAGATCTCCCATCTCACAGTACCAATAGAGACCTGATTGTTCCGGATCTCCTTTTTCTTTGCAAGTCCAATATATTAACCAGTACTAGAACCAGAAACCTGAATCTTCACCAACAGCTAAATAAAATATGATGGGGGGATTGGTTTATAATCCAATGCCTCCCAAACCTCTGTAATAAACTATCCCTGTATGTAAAACAGTGTGACTCACTATCCTATAAACATAAAGTAGATTACTAGAAGGGTATACACAAATTTATTTCAGGATTGACAGTTTTTGCTCTCATGAAAAAAGGAGGTGCTGCCTGAGGGAGAGTACTAGCAAGGCAAGGATGATCATGAGACTCAGCAAGTTTGTAATACTTATGAATCTATGAAAGGCATAAATTGACTGCTGCCTGTGCCAAAATAATAATACAAATGTCCTTAGTAGTGTATCACAATCGAGACAGTCACAAACGTGTACAATTCCTGCAATGCCTTGAATTGTAAAAGCATGTCAGAATATCCTGTTGGATATTCTGACATGAGATAGGAATATGAATCTGCTGAGATGATCTACCAACAGGCTATTGTTTTTATATTTTTTTTCACTCTTGCCTGCCAATTATCAGCTTTCCCACAATCAAATGGCCCATTTGTTCTCCCACCTGTGGAGTGACAGATAATGATGAAAGACCATCACCTAGTAAGCCATCAGGGTTTTTTTACTTTGCTCTTTAATCCTCTCTGTGCAGTTAAAGTGCTTAATATTGAGATTAAAGATTCCAAGAATCACTTTGTGTCGCTGTTGGTGGTGAATTTTCTAGTTTTTAGTGGATGTTGTTTTCACCTGGTTTGGCTCCAGTAGTTTATTTTCTGTTCTAAAGTACACATTCACAGATGTGAGAACCTACAACACCTTCTGTGTGAGCATACACATCCCCATACAGGCCCAATGAAGACTACAACTCACATCTGGTCTGGTTGCACTAAATGGACATCTCTAGACCATCCACTGCATGCTGTAAATTTCTTTCATCAATAATTGACAGCATTCCAGCAGACCAGACTGCTATTCTCTCCCCAACAGTAGGGGCAAGATTGTATGTCATGCTCACTCCTACCCACCTCCAACCTAAATGCTCAGACACATGAGACACTAATTGATCTCACAACATCTTGGTCATAGCCAGGACATCGTTCCTGTATGCTACAGAATGGGACACCTCCACCAACGTGCTTTGACAGCCAAGACTGAGAATCAACACTAGTGAAAAACACCTCCTGAGATACCATGATATGTCCATACCAGTATTATTTCAGGAAGAAGACTGGGTGTGAAAACTTCAAGAACTACTGATATTGTTTCAGTTAGGTGAATGAGGATTTCTTGTGACAATCTATGGTATTTGACTAACAGGTCTACATCCTAAGTCATGTGCCTCTATTGTCAAGATGCATACAGACAGAAAGGCAGGTGTTGATTCAAATGAATGCACTGCCTTTTCCTTCAACAAATTTCCTGTGAATGACAAGGGCTATTGAAAACATATCTTCCAGGAAAACTAGGGACACAGTTCACATGCTTCTAAAAAAATCCCGATTTTTTTGTAAATATCTGCATTCTAAATTGTCAAAATTCTTGAGGACGTCAGACTATGCATGCAGGGAAGATTATCTACAAATGCTAATAGGGAATATAAGAAACAGAACTTTTTCTTTATTATCAAATATAACTCGTATTCTAGAAGGCAGAAAGTAGGTATAAATATTTATAGTTATTCCTACATCATGAAATAATTAAATAAATAAATGGTGGTAAAACATCAATCACTTCCATCAACTATTATGAGAAGGCAGTCATCCAGTTACTAGTAAAGAAGAAAAAAATTGTCCAGATGCACAGCTTTGAAGAAGTAGCACACATCTGCAACAGGCAGATTAGAAGAAAATGTAATGAATAGTGCTCTAATGATCTACAGCCAAAAGAGGATCTATTGTGAAGAATTTCTCACATAACTACACTATCATAACCTTCAGAATCATAACAAATGTGAATAACCCCATTCACCATTATTTTCATATTTAAACTTACTAAGATGGGATACCCCGCAACACTCTATTACAGCTTTCCTCGATCTAAACTGGGTAACTTGGTTCTAGTGTTTGGTGGATGACTAGCATCACTTAAGTCCTGGGAAGAAAGAAACATTCCTAGGATATGTAGCAGAAATGGTAGCAATCCTAGAAGAATATCATCTAATAAATGTCTCTCACTGTTTTCAATAGCTGTAACATTAAAAGGGAATACTTATTTATTTTATTTATTTTATTTTATTTTACATTTGTTGACCGGGCTAGTCTAACTGAATACATGTCCATTTTCAGTAGAGGCCCGGGGAGAAAAGCTCCAGAAAAACATTAAAAACATTAAAAAATTAATAGAGGATTTACAGAAACAAATATAAACAGTAGTAATTGTTATATAAAAACATTGAAACCAAAGAAAAATATAAAAAAAATTGATTAAAAATTTATTTTTTTTTTTCAACAGAAGAAGAACTACTCTTAGTAAATGTAGCATAATAAAATACAATGAGTAAGACATGTTATAAGGTCTATTCAGTGAAAGACAGGCCTTGTTTGCCTTGCATGAAAAAAAAAAGGTGTCAGATTTCCTGGAGCTGTATGTGCCAATTCAGAGAGTCAGATGAGATTACTTTAAATGAGAATTATGAAGTAGATGTCACAGCTGTTCATTCATTGCTAAAATTGGATAAGGTTCATTACATACAATGGTCTGCAGCTCCCACATCCTTCTAACATACATCACTGATACTTAAAATAATGCCCTACAAGACAAAAATAGTAAGTCCACAGAAGCAGAATGAAAAAGTGGTAAAGTTTGTCAGGTTTTCTATCTTAAAGGTTAGGCCCTATTATAGAGGACAGTGCATGCTAAGAAGTTTTAAATATGATTCTGAATTTGAGAGTTTCCAATACAAGGTTGATGAAGACCTACAGGATTCAAGGGACGCAGGTAAAGACCAAAACAGATAAACTTTGACAGCTAAATGAGAAGCCTACCATCTACCATCCTGATGGAAGGCCCCCTCCACCAGATCTTATACTGTTTTAGTTTATGCTAATTTAACACATTAGCATATTCTGCTTCACAGAGAAATGCTTCACTAGTAAAAGCAGATCCCTTAGCCACTAACTTCTGCTGAGACTTTTCCAATATGGAAAAAAATACTGTAGCACTGATTGGCCTCCAACTAAGGGCAGGTAGAGCTGTGTAAGTAAACTTACCATAACAGTAAATGTTTGAAAGATCACTGTTTCAGTAGCCTTAGCTATATGGGTTATATCCTGACAAGGACAAAACAGCCATCCAGCTTCCAAAGCTTCTGGGCACCATCCACATGCTCAAACCAGCTCGAGCTGAGTTGCCTAAAATCACATTTTTGAGCAACATGACAGAAAGGGAGGCTAAGCCCTGAGACATACCTAGGAGGAGTACACACACACACACACACACATATATATAAAATAAACCCTGACATAATCAAAAAAACAAAAAGAGGGGTGGAGGGAGGGATCGGCTGCTGCATCAGTGATCATTCAAACATGTTCTGTTATGGTACTTACCTACACAACTCTGCAATATTCATCATGTTGATCATTGCAGTAGCCTTAGCTATATGAATGGATTACCCTAGTTACTACATTTGGAAAGTGGACAGGGAAGGGTGTTGGACCCCCTTGATCTACACCTAAAGAGAGAATCAAGCTTAAAGTGCAGTTAGTTGAATATGATTGAGATTGGGGTGTATCTAACTTCCCCCAGTCTTGTGTGAGTAGCATACTTCTCAACCTGGAAACATCAAAAATCTGGACAAAGGCCCATGAAAATAGGTACAAATATGTACGCTGATTAACATAAAATTTGCACAGATAATTATGTAACCCACCCACTCCAATGGAATTGTGGGATATCAATGTTCAAACGCAAACTGAAGAACAACCAATATATGGCCCCAGAGACCCAGACCCTGTAGTAAATGGTAACCATTTTCTTTTAAATGTGTATCAATGATGTTTACTAGGAAGGGAGACAATGATGAACCTTAGGATTTTGTTTTCGGTGACTTGCAGTATGTGGATTGTATGGTAAATGTAGGGCATTTAATGGTAGGCAATATTCTAATCTTAGCAAAAGTATATTATAGTTTGCTAGGATGTCCAAGTCATTCTTCATGGCCTACTGATCAGTGGCATAGCTACAGTTTGTGCTGCCTGGGGCTGTCTTTGAGTTTTTTGCCCTTCACCCCTCACAAAACCATGGTCGAATGCGGCCTCCATATACAGCGCTTCCTCCCCCCTGCAGCTATTCCAGTGTCCCCATTACTTGGCCATTTTCACCCCATTTGCCATAAACACTGTAATGTGCATATTGCTTTACTTCTATGACTATTTGGATTTCATTTAAAAATTTTAGAAGCCACGGTGGTACAGCGGTAGCATTGTTGCCTCACAGCAAAAGGTTCTCATGTTCGATTCTCAGCTGGAGTGCCTTCTGTGTGGAGTCTGCATGTCCTCCCCATGGTCGAGTGGCCTCCGAAAGACATGCATGAATGGGCATGCCTTTGCTGAGGGTTGGGCGTCGGGCTGGTAACTTGGCACCATAAAAATCTACTGCCAATCATTAGTGGACTGGAGTTCTGCTGTGGTGACCCCTAACTGGGAAAAGCCAAAAAGACAAACAATAGCACAAACACTAATAGTCATCTGCTAAACAAAGCAATGCAGTCTCACAATGAAAATAGACTGTATATGCAATGCTATTTTACTTGTTTTAAAATGGAAGGCAGATAATAATGCATACATAATGGTAGTATTTAACTGGGTTTTGTACATAAATCTGATCTGCAGAATTATTTGATAGAAGAAAATAAGCATATTGGCAAATTATGAACTTTGTGCTTTTTGTTAAAAATGTTTGAGGATGACGAAATTCATGTAGAGGTAGGTGTGGTAATGAAAATGGCCAGGAAAACCTAGGTACATGGAAGGGAAAACTTCTCAAATTTAGTGGTATTCAATTATATGTGTTTCTGATAAAATTTTCCAGCAAGTAAATGAGATAAGTGCTTCAACTAAATTCAGTTATTTTAAGTGTCAACTGTTATGATAACCCATCTATGCTAAAATTATTTTTGTGTTTTACAGCAACCAGGCCATGCAGCTGCTATTTATTTGTGTTACTGTAAGGCAATATGAGTCAGTGTTCTACAAGAAAGAGATTCTTCTTCTGCTTGAAAGAGTATGTGGGTAAACATGTTAGGTGCAGATGCCTCATGGGAAAAATACAAGTAAAGAGTTTAAGCATTTGTGGAATGTGCTCATGTAACTTTCTTAGTAGATGTGTAAAAGCTCATTAAAAGGAAAAAAAAGAAGTTATGTACTTACCATAACATTCCATGTGAGTTGTTTATCATGCCTTTATTCTTACACATGGGTTTGGAGCTGATCCATCGGCTCCGAGTCAGCCGCTTTACAAGCTGGAGATCTCAGAGTAGCTTGAGACCAGGTCCCTATCCCATGATGCTCTCTGTCCTACCTCAGATCTAGTTTGCTGAACCCAGCATAAACAGGTATAACCCAATAAATACTCCAGCTGGAGTAAGAAGTCCCAGAACAAGACCACCAGTCCCCAAGTCTACTCGTTGTTCGAGACCCTGAAAGTGGAAGGCAGGTTGGAATGTAAGAATAAAGGTGAGATAACAACTCACATAGAACATTATGGTAAGTACATAACTTCTTTATATGAAGTTGTTCAATCTCGCCATTTATTTTTACACATGGGTAGCATCCCAAGCACCCTGATCCTGTTTGGCTCAAGGGAGTATATTCCTGAGGACAGTGGAACCAAAGGAAGCCCTGTCCCTGGAGGCCCTGTCCACTTTGTAATGAGTGATAAAGATATGTGGCTTAGACCAAGTGGCAGCTGCACATAGTGTCCAGAGGCAATCGAGCCCCATAGGCAGAAGAAGAAGAAACAGCCCTAGTGGAGTGCGCCTTCACACCATGCTCTAATGTTTGGTTCGCTGAAGAGTATATAAATTTAATGCAGTCATTTAACCATTTGGAAAGGGTAACTTTAGAGACTGGTAGTCCTTTCTTAGTGTCAGCATGAGATACAAAGGGTTGGTTAGATCTTCTGTATTTCTTTGTCCTGTACAAATAAAATCTCAGTTGTCTGTGGACATCAAGTTTATGCAACATGTACTCCAACTTATTAGAATGATTACTAAAAAATTCTGGAAGTTTGATAGTTTGATTGAGGTTAGTCTCAGAACACACCTTTGGCAGGAATGAAGGATTAGTCCTCAGTGATACTCTGTCTAGTGGAATACCAAATATGGAGGTTTGATAGAAAGGGCTTAAAGCTCAGACACCCTACATGCTGAGGTAATGGCAACCAAAAGGATAGCTTTCCAAGAAAGAAACTTCAATTGACAGGATGATGCAGGCTCAAAGGGGGGAAGAATAATACATGACAACACAATTTAGATTCCAGGGAGTAAAGGGTTGTCTAACAGGCAGCCTAAGATGGATGGTACCCTTCAGAATGGCCCTACATAATCTGTGAGACATCAAATTAGAACCTTCATCACCAAGACGAAAGTTCAGAATTGCACCCAATTGAACTCTAATAGTGGCAGCTGCAGCACCATCATGAAAAAGCTTAGACAGGAATTCCAGAACACTGGCAATTAGAGCAACATAAGAATCAATGTTATTTTGGGAGGCCCAAAAAGCAAACCGCTTCCATTTACTAGCATACAACTTTCTGGTGGAAGCCTTATGCGAAGACACAAGAATGTGCTGTATCTCTGAAGAAAAATCGTGTGACCTAGCTAGGTTGGGAATCGGAGCAGCCAAGCTGTCAGTTTGAGGGAACAAAAGGAGGGATGGAGGGCTCCCTGACGAATGTGTCAGCAGGTCTTGAACTGGGTCCAGAATCCAAGGTTCCTCCAGTTGGTAGAGTCGAAGGAAGGGGAACCAAATCTGTCGAGGCCAAAAGGGGGCTATTAAGATTACTGTCCTTCCCAAGCTCATGGTTTTCAGCAAGAATTTCGGAATCGGGTGTAGGTGGGAAGGCATACAGGAGTTCTGAGGCCAATTGTGTACGAGCAAGTCCCTTGGGCTGTCCCCCAGAGGGGGATTCATGGCAAAGTAGCTTCTGCATTTGGCATTCATGGGGGATGCAAACAGATCGTAGTAAGGCTGGCCCCATCTGCGGAAAATCATTTCCGCAACTTTGTCTTTGACAGACCACTCGTGCAGTAACAGAATGGCTCTGCTCAATTTGTCTATCACGTTGGATTTCCCCAGGATATGCATTGCTATTAGAAAGTGCCCGGTGTACACTGCCCACTGCCAAATTCTCAAGGCCTCTCGACACAGGGGTAAGACTTGGATCCCCCTTGTTTGCTGATGTACCAGACCACAGACATGTTGTCCATCTGTATCGAAATAGTCCCTAGAGGCAGAGAGTTGTGGAAGTGCTGCAATGCCAAAAGCACTGCTCTCAGCTCCAGAAGATTGATATGCAACTGTGACTCTGTCTCTGACCAGGTACCTTGGGCTGTTCTTCCCTGAAAAAGCCCCCCCACCCTATGAGAGAAGCATCCGTGGTCACCGTGCCTGACGGTGGGGGAGAAATAAATGGTCGAGCCAATGTAACTTGTTGGTTGGTCAACCACCAGAGAAGATCCTTCTTGCAGGAGTCCGTAATCATGATTAGGAACGACATTGGAAGTTGTTGGTAAGACCACTGGGTGAAGAGTAACCACTGAAGAATCCTCATGTGCATACGACCCAGAGGAACTGCTATGAGCGTAGCTGCCATGGTACCTAGTAGCTTCAGTACTTGATGGGCTGGTACTTTTCATCTCTGCAAAATGTCCGAGACCTGGTTTCAGAGGGTAGTTATTCTGTCCAGGGGCAATTTTACTGTGGCTGTGCTGGTGTCTAGTTCTGCTCCGATAAATTATATACACTGCGATGGCAACAATGCAGACTTTTCGAAATTGATAGTAATGCCTAACTGAGAGCAGAGATTGAGAGTGTGTTCCCTAAAAAGAATTAGTTGATGCCTGGAGGTGGCGGTAAAGAGCCAGTCGTCCAGATATGGAAACACTCGGAATCCTAGACGCCTCAGGTGAGCCATAACTACTGCCATGCATTTGGTAAACACTCTGGGGTCTGTTGTGAGTTCAAAGGGCAGAATTGGTAGTGACTGGTTCCCAGTCGGAAACGCAGATAATCTCTGGATGGCCTGGCCATTTTGATATGGTATAAGGCATCCTTGAGATCTATACAGTGCATCCAATCACCCACTCCAAGGAATGGGAGAATAGACTGAAGCGTGACCATCCAGAACTTCTCCTTTTTTACAAATGTGTTGAGTCTGCTGAGATCCAAAATGGGCCTCCAGTCCCCTGTCTTCTTTTGAACTAAAAATAATCTGGAGCAATTTCCAGATCCTATCTGGTCTACTGGGGCTGGCTGGAAGACTCTTTTTTTCCTACAGCCTCTGTATTTCTGTGACTGCTTGATCCCTGAGACTGGGTGGAACATCTGGGATTTTTTCCCCACAGGTGGGTTTTCTAAAAAGAGACTGATGTAACCTCTGGTAACAATGCTTTGTATCCAAGAATCTGTTGTAATTCCTAGCCAGGCATCCGGATACAAAGCCAAGTGACCCCCGACCGCCTCCAGAGTAGGACATTCGGACCTCCTTTCAGGAGCACTGATAGGGCTTACCAAGGAACTGATCCCTGTTGCCCTGGTTCTGTGGACCCCCTCTACCGCCGAGGCAGCATCTTCCATTATTACCCCCTCCTCTGTCCCTGGAAGGGGGGTTCACTACATGTATTCTGGAAAGCTCCTTGGGACTTTTGGAACCACATTTTTCTACCTTTCTGCCCTTTGGGGTATGGTCTAGTAGGGGTGGAAAAATGGACTCCTACTGCAGATAGAGTCTTTCCCTCCTGCTTACACCTAGTGAGAGTCTCCTTGACTTTGGGCCCAAAAAGAGAAGAGCCATCAAATGGGGTGTTGACAAAGAAGGCTTGAAGGCTTCCACAAAGGAGCATAAGTGCATCCACGATTGTCTATGCAGAGCTATCGCTGAAACCGCTGCCCGACTCGAACCATCGGCTGCATAGGAAATGAGCCGCATGGATGAGTTTACTATGGAGTTAAGGGTATTAAGTTGGGCTGTCACCTTCTCAGAGACAGCTCCATCTGTATTACCCTGCAGAATATCTCTAAGCTCTTTTAGGAGATCTCTTTCAAGATGGGTAAAATGAGTTAAATAGTTAAGCGATCGCAGAGCAAAGGTCGCAGAACTAAAGATGCGTTTCCCATATCTGTCCATTGTCCTGGAATCCCTATTAGGAGGATGGACAGTAGAAGAGGTTTCTGACAGCTCTTTCTTGGTGGCCACTGCCACCACCATGGCATCAACCAACACTCCCTTAGTGAGAAACTTCTTGTCTTGGGGGAAGGTGATAAACTTGCTGGGCCTCAGAAGGACCAGTTCCATAGAATCAGGAGACTCCCACGACCTTCAAGCAACCGATTTCATTAGTTCGTCTGTTAGAAAAATGTATATTAACATATGCGTGCAATGCTTATTTTAAATAAGGGAAGATTAACACGTTTTTATTCTATATGCAATATTAGTTATATTTGAAACTGAAAACATGCTTTTCTGAAATTGTGCTTTCTGACACTGCAAGATGCACTCTGACCTAGTTTGCTAGCACAGCAAAATACATGTTTATGCCTTGGAAATGTAATGGAAAGTAGGTGATTTTCTGCTACGTCAGGAAATTAAAAGGAGAATAATAATAATTTCTGTAGATCCATTCATTATGGACAATAAGCTCTATTCGTGCTAATGAAAAAGTGCACAAGCTGCAAGAAAGTTAGATACTATAAACAATGAACTGCTTCAGAAATCTGTACTTGCATTGTGCTTGAATTAGCCATAGTACCTAGACTTGTAACATCACATAGCAAGAAAGTTATAATTGACCGGTGGTCGTCAAGGCCATTCTGTTTACTGAAAAATCTTTTTTAAACTTTGAAGAGTCAGCTAGAAATGTGAGAAATATCTGTAAAGTAACAGAATTGTGAACTGGTGATCTGCTATGTCAGTCGTAGTGGGCAATGTCTTGAAAGAAAGGTATAAAAATTGTGACACTTCCTGACTTAGTCAGACAAACTCTGTATCTGCATTTTTTGTCTCCTTGTGCAAGAATAAAGATACCTGAACTGAACCTTATGCTTTTGGTCTTTTGATGTATTTTTCTTTGACATTTTTTGGTCCTTTGGACCAGAAACCCTCGTTTAGCCTGGGATCAGATGGGCCAGGTGGCATGAAACTGCGCAGGGAAGATACCACATCGGATCTTCTTCATTGAAAGACCTCCGACTGAATTGTCGTGCAAAAGAGGCCAGCCACTTTTCTGATCTTCGAATGAAGGCGGGTTCTGTTTGAACAGTGAGTGACCAATTGCTGAGGCTCAGGTAGGGTGAATCTACTTTTTTCTGTTTTAGATCAGGGACTTGATTGTATTTGTTCTGTGAGAATTTTGTTAAAATTCAGGGACAGAAATATTGCTATCTTGTCATAGATCAGGGAAACAGAATAAGTAGGCAGGTAGTCTGAAGAGACTGTAAACACTTGGTGGTACCACATTAAAAATAAAAGGGTTACGTAACATTTAAAAGGTTAAGAACAAAATGGGTAATACATGCACAAAAACGAAAAGACCCCAAAGCCCACCGTTAACCGAAGATGCAAAATATATGCAATCACAGTGTGCCAACAATGTTAGATATTATACTAAATGGGTTAATAAATATGAATTTGATGGGAAACTAGAAAGATCCTCGCTTATCAAACTTATTAGACAGCTAAAAACTGATTCTAAAGGTCGGGTTAAAAAACAGCGTAAATTAGGAATTCTTCAGGCACACAGGTGGATTGAGGAAGCAAATCGAAGAGAACAAAAGAATAAAAATTCAAAAGCAATGTTGCTAGACAAAGAGGATAATAACTTGGTTACAGCATCGGCCCCTCCGCCCTCTCCGGTTCCGGTTCCCTTACCAGTTCCCTTACCGAAATATGAAGCAAAAGAACAAACTGGCCCACCTCCATGATATCCAGTTATTCCTATAAAACCACTACCATTTGTTAGAGATCCTATCGAGACTAGGTCTCGAACACGTAATTTAAAAGGGGATATTGAATTATATCAAATGAATGGAAATTCACGGGCTATGAGTGAAGAAGAAATATGTCCACTCATAGAAGTACCAAATCCTCAGGCAGGACAAAAGGGCAGGACCCAACTCTCTTAGTATACAGACCATGCACACCGGAAGACATCCGGAAAGCCACAGAGGGAATTCCCCATCCAAAAGTTAATTTTAGAAAGTTCTTAGAAGACTTACAGGGCATGAGATTAAGTTATCACTTAAACAGAGAGGAAGTAGAAAAAGTAGTCAGACAAATAGTAGGTCCAGATTGGCACATGATCAGTGGCAACAATCATCCCTATTCATTTTGTATGTATTATTATTTTTAGATTTTGAATATGAGATTTTTTATCAACTTGAAAAAGGTCAAAAAGTATTATTCCAAGCACTTTAAATAGCATTTAATGCAATTTAGTTATCTGTACACTAGAGGGAGTGATGAAACAGATTTATTTATGTATGCATTTTAAAAATTATATTTATTAAGTTTTAAATAAAAGTTTTTAGCTAATGAATTAATTATAGATATGAATTGCAGTAGGAAATGAAGTTTTAGCAAGGATTTAAAATAAAGCATGTTTTTACAAAAGTACGTTGATCAAAGGCAGTAGTCAAAAGGGATGATTGTAATAATGAGGTAATGTTGAATTCTTATTGTATTAATTAACTCAAATTATTCAATTAGCAAATGTATTTAAGTTGAAGGGTATGGGTATGTATCATTCATTTGCATCTGAGGAAGTGAGTTTAAACGAAAACGCAGGTGTGGAGACATAGCGTTTATGTTTTTTTGTTACTGGAGCTGTTCTGTGGATTTCCATGCTGTTTGTGTATCTCTGTGGTGTTTTCATCATTAAATCAGTGAAAATGTTTTAACAACCACTGTGGCATGCAGGTGCCTGAAGATCAGACACAAGATTCCCCATATGAGCAGCAGTTAAAGAATGCATTTTTTAAAAGGCAGTATTGCCCCCATAAGTAGTTTCATTACTAAACATATGGTAGACCATCGTACAAGCAGATTACAATCACTGCTTGAATATGCTAGACATGCCGAAAGGCATTTTAATAACAAAAAGAAAAAGAAAGCCCAAGTATTTGCTGTAGGAGATGGAGAAGTTTATTTAGTACAGTCTGGACAAAAGGGCAAAAAGAATGCTCAGGGAAACAAACAATCTGATCAGTAATCAGAGGACTTTGAAGGGAGAAAGAAAAGAGGTGAGTGCTTCAAATGTGGGAAAAAGGGACACTTGGCAAGGGATTTCAAGAAAAATAAGAAGGCAGCAGTGGAAGACAAAAATGATGAAGGTGAGGACTGACTATATGAAAGTCAAGAATCACTAGATAGGAATAATAGAGAAAGGACAAATGAGAATGTGATAGAAGGAACAGAGAATGTGATAATAGAGGAAGTGCAGGAAGCTAACGATAGTGAAGAAAACGAAATACTAGACCTACCCTTACTGAGCTTAGAGCTCTATCTAGCTGACACAAAACCAGAAGTGACACTCCTGGTAGAAGGGAGGGAAGTCAAATTTTTGTGCGATTCAGGGGTATCATGAACCCTGGTACACCCCTCCAAACTATGAGGAAATTCAGAATCACATGATTTTATACTAGTAAAAGCAGCTAATGGACAGCTGTATCGGGAGCCTCTCTCCCATAACATGACAATAACAGATCCTGTTTCAGGATTAACCCAGAAAAGAAAAATTGTTGTTTCTGCAAAATGCCCAGTGAACCTTTTGGGCAGAGATCTTATGCAACTATTAGGCATAGCAGTAGTTCCAACCATGCAAGGTATGGAAGCACAGCGACAGACTAATACTTTTTCAGTGCAAACGGAAGGTGAGACATTTTACTGGTACAGCCAGGACTTAGTTACGACTGGCCCTGGAGCAGAAACTGAAGAGTTAATGAATGTAGCTATCAGTAAGTTCTCCTCCCTTTGTATTGACATACAACACCTGTTGCACTGTACTCTGTATTATTGTAATACACCAGGACCTGACAAAGAATATGAACAAGAATTGTTTAGAAATCATGCAAACAGATTAGTACTGTGTAATTTGTACTGGGACATGAAAGGGAACAGTGTAGTTAGCTGTTCATTACCCCAGGAGTTCTTTTCACTTTACAAATCGAATTTAATACCGCATGTTAGTTTAACTAAAGAGAAAGATTTAAAATGGGTAAACCTAGGAGAAAAAGTTACAAAATGGGAAAAACAAACAGAATCAGAACTGTCAGAACAGGGAATACAAAGACAGAAACTGAACTGGATAACACAAACACATCCAGCTGTACACTTGCAGTCCAGCAAAGACAGCTGAGAAGCCCTCTTATTAGAAGAGGAAGAAAAAGCTTTGTTAGACATACCAGAAACTCTCTGGTCAACAGGAAAGTCAGACGTAGGACTTATTCGCACAGCAGGACCAGTTACTATCACACCAAAGTCAGCATTTAGACCACAAAAGAGACATTACCCCTTGAGAAAAGATGCAGAGGCAGGTATTAAACCAATCATAGCAGCTTCACTTAAGAAGGGAATACTGGTGGAATCTCCCGATTCACCATGTAACACACCCTTATTCCCAGTTAGAAAAGCAAACGGAGAATGGCGTATGGTCCAAGATTTACAAGCTGTAAATGACGCAGTAATACCAAGAGCACCTACGGTGCCACATCCACATACCTTGTTGAATGATTTAAAACCTCAACAGAAGTATTTTTCTGTGGTAGATATCAGCAATGCGTTCTTTTCGATACCGATACACCCTGACAGCCAGTATTGGTTTGCATTTAGATTTCAGGGGAAGCTGTATACATATACGCGACTACCTCAGCGCTATAGTGAAAGCCCAACGATATTCTCACAAGAGATGGCAAGTAATTTAGTGGGATTTATCCCACTGAGAGGTAGTCAAATTTTACTTTATGTTGATGACATCCTGCTGGCTGCCCCTACCCAGCAAGATTGTAAGGAAGATACTATAGCATTATTAAAATTCCTAGCAGTTGAAGGACACAAAGTAAGCAAAAATAAATTGCAGCTTTGGAGAAAACAAATGAAATACCTTGGATATGTCATATCCAAAGATGGCAGAACATTAGATGAGGACAGAAAAGTAGCAATCTTACAAGCACCAAAACCCACAACCAAGAAGGAAATGATGTCCTTCCTGGGTAAGACTAATTTTTGTCGTAGCTGGATCCCAAACTATGCTTTGGAATCTGCACCCTTAACCGACCTGATTTTTAAGAAGCCTATGGCAGCACAAGATTTAATACAGTGGACACCAGAAGCAGAATTAACTTTCTGCAAACTGAAACAATTGGTAGCATCATCATTAGTTTTAGGATTACCAAATTATCACAAACGTTTTTTCCAAACTGTAGATTGCAAGCAAGGTTATATGAAATCAGTATTGATTCAACAGCATGGGGACAAACAACACCCTATTGCTTATTATTCATCACAACTGGACCCAGTGGCGCGGTCTCTACCCCACTGTGTACAAGCAGTAGTTGCAGCTGCAATGGCAGTGCAGGCTTCAGCCTCAGCAGTGTTATTCCACCCTCTCACATTGAGAGTGCCTCATGCAGTTGCAATCATTTTTCTGCAAGAAAAAATAGCATATCTTTCCCCTGCTAGGCATCTTTCTTGTATGACTATATTGCTGAGCCAACCTCACATGACAATTGAACGATGTACTACTTTGAATCCGTCTACCTTGCGCCCAACTCCTGTGGATGGCACACCCTATAACTGCCTGCAGGTAATTGAGCAAAAGACACTGCCTAGAACAGACCTCACGGATGTTCCCTTGGATGATGCCGAGGTGACATATTACGAGGATGGCTCATGCAAAAGGAGTCCTACAGGACAGAACCTAACAGGTTATGCAGTAGTTTCTGATACTGAGATTGTAGAAGCGAAACCTCTACCACATAGCTTATCTGCACAAGCAGCAGAGTTGATTGCCTTGACATGGGCATGTACCTTAGCAAAGGGTAAAAGCGTAAACATTTTTACAGACAGCCAGTATGCTTTTTCTACTGTACATGTTTTTGCACAACAGTGGAAGAATCGAGGAATGGTGACATCTACTGGCAAACCGATTAACCATGCACAGTTTATTTTAGATTTGTTAGATTCTATTCAGTTGCCTCAGAAAGTAGCTATTTGTAAATGCATAGCTCATACAAAACAACAAGATAGGATTTCAAAAGGCAATGCGAGAGCTGACACAGCTGCAAAGCTAGCAGCATCAGAAGCATTTCTTTTGAACGAGGAATTACAACCTTCTGAGATTTTAAACTTAGAAATGTTGAAAACAATGCAGACACTTACTACACAAGCTGAAAAACAAAAGTGGAAAAAATGAGGAGCAATTCTCAAGGAAGGGCTGTACATCTCCAAAGAGGGAAAACCGATATTACCGTCTAATTTATTTAGATATGCAGCTTTGTTGAGCCATGGGCAGAGCCATGTCTCAACAGGGGGGATGGTACAGTTAGTGAATCGGGTATTCGCTACGTACGGGTTTACAAACTACACTAAAAAATTTTGCCTGTCATGTCACATTTGTAATAAACATCATGCACAAGGGGCATTAAAGCCCAAGCAAGGGAGTTTCCCTACACCACCGTATCCATTTCATACTATCTGTATGGATTTCATAGAATTAAACAAATGTGAAAACAAAAAGTACTGCCTTGTCATTGTGGATATGTTCTCCAAATGGGTGGAGGCCTTTCCGACTAGTAAACCAGATGCAGCCACTGTTGCAAAGACCCTAGTTAAAGAGATTATTCCTAGATTTGGCATACCGGAATGGATCTACAGTGACAATGGTACACATTTCGTTAACCAAACTATACAACAGTTGAGCCAGCATTTTGGGATTTCTTTAAAACATCACTGTGCATATCACCCTCAATCTGCAGGGTTAGTAGAGAGGCACAATGGAGTTTTAAAGAATAAGCTTAAAAAACTTATGGTAGATACATAGAAGAACTGGGTGTACTGTTTGCCCCTGGCACTGTTGAGCATGAGAACTTTTCCGAATGCAAAAGGATTGACACCTTTCGAAAAGATTTTCAGAAGAGCTTATTATATACCTCAGTGGAAACCTCTCATGCCTGCAGACCAGGAAGCAGATTGGACACTTGCAGAGTATATGAGGAGTATGCTGAATAACAAACATCTTTTACAGTTTAATTCTGTTTCAGATAAAGACCAAACTAAACCATTCGAAGTAGCAGTAGCCCCAGGCACTTGGGTCTGGGTGAAGACAATTAAAAAGAAGAATTGGATGACACCAAAGTGGTAAGGTCCGTATCAAGTACTGCTGAGCACGCCCACAGCAGTCAAAATTGTGGAACGTTCATCTTGGATTCATTTGACACACTGTAAACTAGTCAAAAACTTTGAACTTGATAAAATAAGAAGTTATGTACCTACCATAACGTTCCATGTTAGTTGTCTTCTCTCGCCTTCTTTCTTGCTTGATGGGTTCGGAGCCGATCCTCGGCTCCACTGCACTGCTAAGCTCGAGAGTCACTTTTACCAGCTCGAGGCAGCCCCATATCCCATGATGCAAGGCGGTAAGTACCCAGATCTCGTTTGTACCTATAGGGAAACACACCTAGCACAAAAAACATTCCACTGAGGAAAGAAAGCAATTAGCCTAAAGGAAGGGCTGTAATGGGAACCAGGTAACTAACTGGAGCCTAAAGAAGCAATCTTCCAAACAAAGGAGAACAAGGTCTGTCCAGGCAAGGGGGTAGGAGGGAGGGTCGCAAGAAAGAAGAGAGAAGACAACTAACATGGAACGTTATGGTAGGTACATAACTTCTCAATGTTAAGTTGTCAATCTCGCCTTCATTCTTGCTTGATGGGACCGCGTCCCTAGCACCTCTATCCTGGGTGGCTCAATGGAACAGACTCTTGAGAACCGTAGAACCAAAACTGGCTCTATCCCTGGAGGCCAAATCCAATTTGTAATGAGAAACAAAGGTATGAGGAGTGGCCCAAGTGGCTGCTGCACAAATAGTGTCTAAAGGGAGTCTAGCCTGAAAGGCTGTGGAAGTGGCTAAACTTCTGGTGGAATGCGCTTTTGGTTTTGAGCACAGCTGTTTGCCCCTAAGTTGATAGATTTCGGAGATGGTGGAAGAAAGCCATCTAGATAAGGTCACTTTGGAAACAGGAAGGCCTTTCTTATTTTCAGCATAAGAAAGAAAGAGCTGATCGGATTTCCTGTAT
Organism: Protopterus annectens; assembly: GCF_019279795.1. Classification (NCBI taxonomy): domain Eukaryota; kingdom Metazoa; phylum Chordata; order Ceratodontiformes; family Protopteridae; genus Protopterus; species Protopterus annectens. The sequence goes on from NC_056748.1 coordinate 220,798,905, forward strand.
TGTTTTGTTCTGTCCAAATAATATCTGAGTTGGCAGTGAACATCAAGATAATGTAATTTTTGTTCCGATCTGTTGGAGTAATTAGGGAAAAATACAGGGAGATCAATAGATTGGTTCAAATTAGTTTTCGAAGCCACCTTAGGCAAAAAGGATGGATTAGTTCTCAAGGATACCCTGTCCTTGTGGAAGACCAAATAAGGGGGACGAACAGAAAGAGCATGAAGTTCTGACACTCTCCTGGCCGAGGTAATAGCGACAAGGAAGAGTGTTTTCCATGAAAGAAACTTCAGTGAACATGAAACAGCTGGCTCAAAGGGAGGAAGAATTAAGGATGTCAGCACTAGATTTAGGTCCCATTGAGGAGGAGGACTCCTGACAGGAGGTTTAAGGAGAAAAATCCCTTTTAGAAAGGCTCTACAAAGCCTGTGGGACATAATGTTGTGATCTGCAAACCCGACATGAAAGTTCGAGATAGCAGCCAACTGAACTTTAACCGTGGAAGATGAAGAGCCCGAGTGAAAGATTTCCGCTAAAACATCCAAAACTGCATGAACAGGGGCAGTAAAGGGATCTATATTCTTTGATTTTGCCCAACAAGAGAAGCGTTTCCACTTGCTGGTATAAATCCTTCTAGTAGAGGATTTAAGAGAAGCCACTATGATATCCCTAACCGGGTTAGAGATCATAGGAAGCCTGGCTAAGGAAGGAAGTGGAGCAACCAAGCTGTGAGGTTGAGAGAAGGAATAGACCGATGCAGGTGACCTGATTGGTGGAGCAGAAGGTCTGGCACTGGGTCCAGATGCCACGGCTGCACCAATAGGTGATGATGGAGGAACAGAAACCAAATTTGTCGAGGCCAATAGAGGGCAATGAGAATCATTTTGTCTCTCAAAATGGTGGCTTTCTGGAGTACTTGTGGAATCAATGGAAAGGGAGGAAAGGCATAAAGAAGTCCCTGGGGCCAATCCTGGGTAAGAGCGTCTCTGGGGGGATGGCCTGGCAGTGGGAAGAGAGAGAAGAAGTCTGGGCATTTGCTGTTTTGGGGAGTAGCAAAAAGATCGCAACATGGGCGGCCCCATTCTAGAAAAATCTCCTCCACTATAGATTGTTTGAGAGACCACTCGTGAGGCATGAGAATAGCTCTGCTCAATCTGTCCGCTAAAATGTTGGTTTTCCCAGGGATATGCGTTGCTACCAGAAACCGATGAGAGGAGATTGCCCATTGCCAAAGTCTGAGAGCTTCTCGACACAAGGGGTAGGACTTGGTTCCGCCCTGTTTGTTGATATACCATACTACAGACATGTTGTCCGTGTGAACTGCAATTGTTCCCAAGGGAAGAAAGTCGTTGAGGGCTTGCAACATTAAAAGCACTGCTCTCATCTCTAGGACATTTATGTGCAGGTGGTATTGAACGGTTGCCACGTCCCATGAACCATCCTGCCCTGATAATGACCCCCACCCGATCAGGGAGGCGTCCGTAGTGACTGTGGCTACGGGGGGATACAAAGGGTCTGCCCTGATGTTTCTGGAGAGATGAAAACCACCAGGATAGGTGGTTTTTGCAAGCTTGTGTCACCAGGATTTGGTGACGCATGGGAAGTTGTTGGTAAGACCAGTGGGTGAACAACATCCATTGAAGAAGACGCATGTAGAAGCGGGCCAAGGGAAGAAGGGTAATGGCTGCTGCCATGAGGCCCAACACTTTCAGGACCAGTTTGGCTTGTACCTTTTTGCTGGCAAGGATGATCCACACGTGACTTTGGATATCTGAAATTCTTTGGTCTGTGAGGGTTGCTGACATCCGGACAGTGTCTAAATTTGCGCCTATGAAAGTAATAGACTGGCAGGGCAACAAGGAGGATTTTTCGTAGTTGATCGAAATTCCTAACTGAGTGCAGAGATTTAGGGTGTAATCCCTGGCTTGGAGAAGTTGATGCCTGGTGGTGGCTGAAAGGAGCTAGTCGTCGAGATACGGAAACACCTGGAATCCTTGACGTCTCAGGTGAGCCGTGACCACTGCCATACATTTGGTGAACACTCTGGGGGCTGTAGTGGGACCAAAGGGCAGGGCTCTGAATTGAAAATGACTGGACCCCAGCCGAAAGCGGAGAAACCTTCTGGAGCGTCTGTGAATTTTTATGTGATAGTACGCATCCTGAAGGTCTATTGAGCACATCCAGTTGTCTTTGCCCAGGAAGGGCAAAATTGATTGAAGTGTGACCATTGAAATCTCGTCTTTTCACAGACTTGTTGAGTCTGCTGAGATCAATATTGGTCTCCAATCTCCCGTCTTTTGGGGACCAAAAGAACCTTGAGTAGATTCCGGCTCTGAATGGTCTGTTGTAACTGGCTGAATGGCCCTTTTGTGTAGAAGCTTTGATACTTCTAACTGCGATTTCCCTTAGACCAGGTGGCACATCTGGAAGGGAATTTTGTGATTGAAGGGACTTTCCTCGAAAGGAATTTTGTAACCCTCGGATATGATCGACTGTACCCATCTGTCTTGTGAGAGGAAAGCCAGGCTTGTGGGTACAGCGATAATCTTCCCCGACTGCCTCCAAGGATGGACAGTCGGGCAACACCTCAGGGATGCTGGAAGGGCTTGTCAGAGAGAGACTCTCTGCTTCCCTGGTTTTGTGGACCCCCTCTGCCTCTAGGGCGTCTGTTATTACCCCTCTGCCTCTAGGGGTAAACTGACCACGTGTATCCGGCGTGACTCCTTGGGATTTGCGAAACCACATCTTTCCACCCTTCTGTCCTTTGGGGTAACGTCTAGAAGGGGTGGAAAAATGGACCCCTACGGCAGAAAGAGTCTTGCCGTCCTGCTCACACCTGGTCAATGTATCCTTCACTTGAGGACCAAACAAAGTTGACCCATCAAAGGGAGAGTTTGTGAAGGACGCCTTGAAGGGATCAGCAAAATTACAGAGCCGCATCCAGGATTGACGTCTCAGAGCCACTCCTGTGCCTGTGGCTCTACTCGCTCCATCTGCTGCATACGAAATCAGCCGCATGGAGGAGTTGGTTATGGAGTTAAGGATTCCTAGCTGAGAAGCAATCTTGTCTTGTGCCCCCGGAGCTGTAGGATCCTGTACTACTTCACCTAGTTCCTTAAGGATGTCCCTTTGGAGTCTGGTGAAGTGACACAAATAGTTCAGCGAATGCATGGCAAAGGTCGCTGAGGAAAACATCCACTTACCATACCTGTCCAAGGTCCTGGAATCCTTGTTAGGAGGATGGACTGGTACGGAAGGATCTGCAAGTTCCTTTTTAGTGGCGGCCGCCACCACCATGGCATCAACCGGGACACCTTTTGTAAGGAATTGCTGTTCGGAAGGGGCTGTAATAAATTTAGAAGGCCTCCTGGGAACTGGCTCTACGGAGTCAGGAGAAGCCCAAGCCTTTCGAGCGATTACCTGCATGAGGGGGTCAAAAGGCGGAGACACCCAGGAGGTGGAGGGTCGAGAACCAAACGCCTCTAGGTATACCGAGTCATCATCAGAGGGATTTATGGTGGGCCAGTTTCCCCTCTGTTTCAGGAGTTCTAGGATGTCTGAAAAGGAGACATCCTCAGAGGGGGATCTTGGGGACCCCTCCGACTCATCTAAGTCGGTATCCAAAGTAATAGACTCAGGGGAGTCTAGGTGCTTCCTCTTACAAGTCCTCTTGCATGGAGGATCTCCTGACGGATCAGGAGAATCCTCGGAAGAGGGGGTTCCTCCCAGTGGGGAAACCTGAGGCGGTGGATCTCTCGGTCCAGGAGCAAGAGAGTGGGAAGAGATATCAACAGGCACCGTAGAGGGAGGAGCTAAAGGAATAGACTGCTGACTGAGCCCAGGGGCCAGCACACTCCTCATCACCTCGAAGGCTCCCCTCCTAGGGAGATCCGAGAGAACCCGTTCCGAAGAAACTGGGACTCCCGGGCCCACCGAAAGGGAAGGCTCCGAGGAAGATGTCGGAGCCGAGCTCACATAGGCCGAAGCTCCAAGGGGAAGAGCGGGGTCGGACAAGGGTCCGATGCCACTCACCCCCTCGGAGCAGACCAGGGAAGCCCGGCCACCGAATCCCTCCAAGGAAGGTCTCGAGGAGGAGATAAGAGTAGATGCTGAAGGCGCAGAAAGGGGGGTATCTGGCCCTCAGCCATAGCAGTAACTATTCCTGTAGACTCCAGCTCCAAACTCTAGGGTAGAGTTGAAGGAGGAATTTGAAGAGGGTGTGGACTAATAGTCGTCTGTTGAGACGGACTATGAAGCATTTGGGCTAGTGCCTGTGATTTTAACAATCTGCTTACCACTCTCTCTAAATCATGGTCTGACAACCTGGAAGACCTAGATGATCGGCTCCGATGGCTCCGCTCCGAAAGAAGAGGTGAGGCCGAAGCCGACAGTATCGGTTCCAAAGAGGGAGACCTGGACCTCTTCCTCGAAGGAACCATCGGAGCCGAAGACCCCACGGATCCAGACGGAGCCGATAACTTTTCGGCTCCGAGTGTAGGTCCAGATGTATCGACTCCAGCCGGAGCCGATACAGGCAAGGAAACAATGGTGTCGGAGCCGGTCGGCACCGACACCGAAGCCTGAGCCACATGCTGGTCGGAGCCAGTCGGAGCCGACACCAAAGTGACAGTAACAGTATCGGCACCGATAGCCATCGGTGCCGAGGATTTAGCCAAGTTAGGATCGGCTCTAGCCGGAGCCGATCTCGACTCCGAAGGAGTCGGAGCCAAGGCCGGAGGCTTAGAAACTGAAGCCTGGACCTTGGTATTCCTAGAAGGCTTGCCCAGAGCCGATTTTGCCGGGGAGCCCTCCGGTTTAAGGAGACCCCTTAAAATAAGTTTATTTCTCCTTTCCTGCAGGACTCTCTGGCTAAAAGAATGACAAATTGCACAGGAGTCCTGCAGGTGGAGAGGTCCCAGGCAGTATAAACAAGAAGTGTGACCATCTGTCAGAGACATCTTCTGACAGCACGAGTCACACTTCTTGAAGCCTGAGACCCTCTGTTCTTTAGACATAGTGCTTTCAAACAACAGTACACACACAGTCCCGAATCAGACAAGTAAAGTTAAGTAAGAGAAGTAAACTCTCACACACACACACCCTAACAGGGGGGGGGGTGGGAGGGAATAAAGGCCTGACTAAAAAGGTAAAGAAGGAAAAATAAAGTTAGTCAGAAAAGGCTCACAATGTATCTAAGAAAGATAGAATTCTAAGGAAAAGAGAAAATTTTCTGATTGGGGGCTAAAGTTTAGTAATAATAAACACTTACCAGAAGCTGGTAAAAGGAGGACCTCATCAGCGAAGCGGCAAACGAGATCTGGGTACTTACCGCCTTGCATCATGGGATATGGGGCTGCCTCGAGCTGGTAAAAGTGACTCTCGAGCTTAGCAAGTGCCGAGTCAGAGCCGAGGATCGGCTCCAAACCCATCAAGCAAGAATGAAGGCGAGATTGACAACTTAACATCTCTTGTTAACACACAGCAGCAGTAAAATGACAAGACCTAGGGACAATAGAAATACTGAACGACTTCAGCAGTGTTGCATAATCATCTTAATAACTGCATTAGTGACAATGTTCTTTTTGCTGTGGCTTTTGCTATGGCCTTTCTTTTCTTCAGCCACACCAGCCAGACTGAACAAATGTGATTCAACACTCATAGACCGGCATCCGAACTTTAACACTTACCAAGCAATCAAATATGTGGATGTTGAGACTTTTAATATTTCAAATTGTTGGATATGCACAGCTATACCAACAGCATACGGGGGATTATTGATGGCTGCTGTCCCCCTAGGGGTCAATCAGACCTGGGAAAACTTGATATTTGAGACTACACCTGTAAAATCTAGAGACAAAATTGCATTGTTCCTACCTGTTACACAAACAGGGATTGTATGCTTTTTTAATAATGACACGATTCAAGTAGGTTGGAATAAATGTAATGTAACAGTTTCTTATAAATGTTATATTAAACCTAAAAATGCTAAAAATACAGAAACAATTTGTGATGCAGATTATGACTCATACTTTGAGTCCTTACATAAAACTGTCAGAGATATACAACATAATCCTGTTCTTTTAAAGCAACTGTCTATTATAGATAAGAAAATGTTTCATGCAGGGAAGGTGTATATCAATACTAAGGTAGAAAACTGTTATTTCATATGTGGGAAAAAGGCATACAAATGGTTGCCTGAGAATTGGTCCGGCAGTTGTTTTTTGGGTTACCTGGTCCCGGCCATACGACACACTACAGCTTTGCCTCATGGGAGAATTCGAAACGTCAGAGACATCGCAAAGAAACCTGAAAATCCAATCAAGAAACATGAGAATCCGATGGGACAGGTCGTAGCAGGCTGGAGAAGCCATAACTCTGTGAAAGACAAAAGTAAACTAGCACATATGGACTTGAGTGACACTATCATATCCTGGGCTGGCATAGCCCCTGCATATGGTGCAGTTAAATCAATTTGGGAACTGAGAAAGCTATCCAAACTTCTCGAGGTCATGAGCAATGCAACTTTTTCTGCTCTTGAAATAATGACTGATAAACTGAATGCAATGAGAACTGTGGTGCTTCAAAACCGCATGGCTCTTGACTTCACCCTAGCGGCGAGAGGTGGTAAGACGAGTGTTGTTCGTTCATTCCCGACAATAAACACGAAATCAACGATCATTTGGAAGTGATTCAGCAAGTGTCAGACATGACCAGGCCAGGCCCGAACCCACTGACGAACTTTTTCCAGAATTTGTTTGGGGGGGGGTGGGGTTCCATCCTAATGAACATTCTGATTGCCATTTGTGTGGGATTACTTTTGTTAGGAGCATGTATTTGCTGTGGAATTCCCTGCATGAAAAAATTAATCAAAGATTTTATAGACATGTCAGTTTCTGAGACTTTGTATCAAAGTACTGAAATTGAAGAACTGTTGAAAAAGGAAACACTTTCATAAGTTTAAACTGAATGACTCTCTTAGCTGCAAATCCTCAAAGGAAGAGGTTAGGAGAAGAAACAAACTGTTTATGCTTATGAAATAGAATAAAAAGTATTAACAGGGGGGAAATGTTAGAAAAATATGTATTAACATATGTGTGCAATACTTATTTTAAATAAGGAAAGATTAACACGTTTTTATTCTATATGAATGACTCTCTTAGCTGCAAATCCTCAAAGGAAGAGGTTAGGAGAAGAAACAAACTGTTTATGCTTATGAAATAGAATAAAAAGTATTAACAGGGGGGAAATGTTAGAAAAATATGTATTAACATATGTGTGCAATACTTATTTTAAATAAGGAAAGATTAACACGTTTTTATTCTATATGCAGTATTAGTTATATTTGAAACTGAAAACATGCTTTTCTGAAATTGTGCTTTCTGACACTGCAAGATGCACTCTGACCTAGTTTGCTAGCACAGCAAAATACATGTTTATGCCTTGGAAATGTACTGGAAAGCAGGTGATTTTCTGCTAGGTCAGGAAATTAAAAGGAGAATAATAATAATTTCTGTAGATCCATTCATTATGGACAATAAGCTCTATTCGTGCTAATGAAAAAGTGCACAAGCTGCAAGAAAGTTAGATACTATAAACAATGAACTGCTTCAGAAATCTGTACTTGCATTGTGCTTGAATTAGCCATAGTACCTAGACTTGTAACATCACATAACAAGAAAGTTATAATTGACCGGTGGTCGTCAAGGCCATCCTGTTTACTGAAAAATCTTTTTTAAACTTTGAAGAGTCAGCTAGAAATGTGAGAAACATCTGTAAACTAACAGAATTGTGAACTGGTGATCTACTGTGTCAGTCGTAGTGGGCAATGTCTTGAAAGAAAGGTATAAAAATTGTGACACTTCCTGATTTAGTCAGACAAACTCTGTATCTGCATTTTTTGTCTCCTTGCGCAAGAATAAAGATACCTGAACTAAACCTTATGCTTTTGGTCTTTTGAAGTATTTTTCTTTGACATCGTCGAAGGGCGGAGTCACCCTGGAGGTGGAAGGTTGAGACCCAAAGGCCTTCAGGAGCACCGACTCATCCTCAGTAGGGCTAGCAGACTGCCAGTCACCCCTCTGCTTTAGGACTTCCAAGATATCAGCAAAGGAGATATCTTCCGAGCGGGACTGTGGGGACCCTTCCAAATCCTCTAAGTCAGTGTCTGATGTCAAAGACTCCTGCGGGGAATCTAAATGCCTCCTCTCACAAAGTCTCTTCCTGGGAACCTCATGAATGGGGGCTTCTGGGGAGGTCTCAGTAGAGCAAGGGTCACCCGATGGGGTTACCTGAGGCTCCGGGTCTCAATGCTTCACAGAGATCTGCGATGTAGAGGCAGAAAGTGGCACTTTATGGGAGGAGGAGGAGGAGGGGCCTGATGACGTGTGTGTCTTGTGACATAACACTCCTCATAGCATTGAAGACACCACTGCTCCGACCCAAAGAAGCCGCCGGTTCCAAAGAAGATGACAACTTCCTCAGCGCCAAGACTGTGGGCTCCGAATCAGAGGATGGAGCCGAGCTCATCTGCACTGAAGTCCCGAGAGGAAGAGTCAGAACCGACGCATCAGTTCAACCCCCCAGAACCGACGAGAGAGTGTCAGCTCCCAGACTTTTCCAATGGAACCGAAGAAGTCAGGGTTGATGGAACCAAGGGCACTGAAACAGGCCCCGGCTTCAAAGGCTCCACAATCATCAGATCCTCCTCCCCTGGCTCCGAAGGCCCTGCTCGGCTCGGAGGAGGAGGAGGAATCACAGCAGGTGTAATGGTAGTAGGCCCGAGGCCGGTTGGGTCGAGGCCAATAATTTAGCAAGTGCCGGGTTCTCGAGGAGCCTCTGCACCACCCAGTCCACATCCACATCAGACAGGGTCCTCGAAGAATGAGTCGAAGGAACCAAAGGCAACACTGACTGAAGGATAGGCGGCCTCAAGGTTTCGGAGACCAGCTCCAAGACCTGGAACCAGCTCCGAAACACTTGCTCGGTGCATGGCTCCAAAGACTGCGAAGCTAGTGACCGCACCTTAGTAAGGCTTGGAGCCAATGACTTGGGCTCCGAAGACGCCTTAGAAGACTTCGACCCCTTTGAAGACTTGGAGGTCTGGTCAGCCTTGTCCAAGGACTCCTGTTAACCTGGCTTCAAATAAGCCTCTATCTACCAACTTCCTTCGTCTCTCCAGTAAAACCCTACTACTGAAGGAATAGCAGCTAGAGCAATCCTCCTGGAGGTGAAAAGACCCCAAACAATAAACACAGTTCACATGGGTGTCTTAATAGACATCTTCTGCCCGCATTTTGGACACTTTTTGAAGCCATATTTCTGCTTTTCTTTATGGTCAGACATCATAAACAACAGTAACAATAAGGAGAAAAAAATTTACTGCAAGTCTAAATTCACAAACAATTGTAAGTTGTCAGATCCCTGAACAACTAATAATCCACAAAGAGTATAAATATATATATATATATATATATATATATATATATATATATATATATATATATATAAATCATATAATATATCCAACTAAACACACTAATACACTGAACACTCTAATGGCACTAAAACACATTATAAATATGTATAACATTAATCCGTTTTTAAGTAGTATAAGGGGATAGAGATTAACTAAAGAACGGCCAAAGAGCAACCGCTCTGAAAAAAGACGAAACTCGTCAACTCTAAATAAAGTATTTTAAAGCTAAGCAGCCCAAAAGCAGTACAAATATAGAGTTGTCTTATATTTTAGTAATTATCAACAAAAACTATGCTAAAACAAAGATAAATATGAAACAACTGGCCCGAGCTCTCCAGATGACCTCCGATCTGCTGCAGCGGCCAACTAGATTTGAGGTAGGACAGAGAGCATCATGAGATAGGGACCTGGTCTCGAGCTTCTCTGAGATCTTCAGCTTGTAAAGCGGCTGACTCAGAGCCAATGGATAGGCTCCGAGCCCATGTGTAAGAATAAACGACGAGATTGAACAACTTCACATTTGTGGTTTCTTTCTTTTCCTTTCCTTTATTTATCAAAGTACAGTGAACTATACAAATCGTATGGCTATGAAAAGGCCTGAATAATCTTGCACACTATGTGTTATATCATGGTAAGGAAGGAGACCACACGGTTTATAGAGTTGTAAGGCCTTTCTTTATTAAGAGCCTCCAGGTGCGCACCCATACTTCTTCACACAACTTCTGCAAGTCATCTACTACACAGAACCAACAAGTTACCAGAGAATACAGAACCAACAGTACATGCTGAATTCCCCACAGCGCCCCTACAGTACAACAACCACATTACCAGCCCGAATACTACATTCCTCCCCTTTTAAGCTAAGACATACTGTCTTACATAAGCAAAACTAGGGAACAAGTTCCACAATGCATTTAATCACTTACTTGTAAATAACAGGCTAGTTATTAACTGGTTACCATACCATCTACTATTTTTTCTAGGCTGGTAATCTATACATGCACTTTTATTAACATTGATAGTCCTTCAAGTAACTAGGTTTAACCAGCACACGCTTAGAACGGCGCAGTGGTACCACCTTAGGTGACTCCGGTGTCACTGTTACCACTTCAGGTATCGGTGTGTCCTTCCCTGGAACGGTTGGATCCTCAGAAACCTCTCCTTCCACGTTCTGGCGGTCTCCCTCGATTTGCGATCCTCCTGCCACTGCGAGCCCTGGTTCCGAACTTAACGATAGTTCCGAGGCCAGCAGTTCCATGGCATCCTTCTTCTGTTCGCTCCTCAGAATTTGGTCTACATGTCTCCTCACTACGAAATCTCCATTCAACCTCACCTGGTACGACAATGGACCTGTGCTCTTGACAATGAACCCTGGAATCCACTTAGGTCCATAACTGAAATTTCGCGTCATCACTGCATCTCCTTCCAGAAAACTTCGCTCTCTCCGTCGTCTATCATGACATTCTTTTTGCCTCCACTGGGTCCCCTCCACCTTAGCGCGGACATTTGGATACACTAGATCCAACGTGGATCTCAATCTACGTCCTTGCAACATCTCGGCAGGTGACAAACCCGTGGTAGATTGTGGTGTAATACTGTAGTTGAATAACACCCTTGACACTTTTGCTGCTATACTTCCTTCTCCAGACTTCTTCATCATTGCTTTAAAAGTCTGAACAGCTCTTTCAGCACAACCATTTGTAGCTGCATGGTAAGGCGCTGAAGTAATGTGTACAATTCCATTTTTTCTCAGAAAACCCTTGAACTCTTCACTCGTGAAACATGAAGCATTATCGGATACAATAGTCTCTGGTAGTCCTTGACTACTGAAACTCCTCCTCAAGCATTCAATGGTAACGAGAGAAGTGGGTGTCTTGACTTGATAGGCATCCATCCATTTCGAATGAGCATCCATGATTATCAAAAACATGGCCCCCATGAATGGTCCTGCATAGTCTATATGAAGTCTCTGCCAAGGTCTACTCGGCCACTCCCATGGATGTAGTGGCGCCACCGGCAAGTTACGATGTTGTTGACATGTTTTACACTCATTCACAACGACTTCAATCTCGTGGTCCAATTTTGGCCACCAAAAATAACTTCGAGCTAAAGCTTTCATTCGGGTAATGCCCACATGACCTTGATGCAACTGCTGTAAAAGTGCCCGTCTTCCTGGGGACGGAATTATCACTCTTGCCCCCCACAATACGCATCCATCTTGCACACTCAGCTCTGTTTTCCTCACTTCATAAGGTCGAAAAACTGGATCCGTTTGTTGGACTGGCCAGCCTTGCTGAACCCACTGAAACACTCTAGCAAGCACCGGGTCTTTGTGTGTCCAAACTCTCAGTTCCTTAGCAGACACCAATGTTATGTCTTCCATCATCAAAACTCGGTCCTCTGCTTCCTCTTCTTGGATATGCCCTGGCATCGGCAACCGACTTAGTGCGTCTGCATTACTATGGTGTTTCCCAGGCTTATAAACAATCTCGTATTCATAAGCTCTCAACGTTACAGCCCATCTCTGAATGCGAGGAGAAACCATCTGTGGTACCGCTTTCATCTCGTTGAATAATGACAACAAAGGCTTATGATCAGTACAAATGGTAAACTTCCTCCCATAGAGGTATTTATGAAATCGCTTGATTCCAAACATTACAGCTAAACCCTCTTTATCTATCTGGGAATAGTTTGACTCCGCTGGTGTCAAAGTTCGTGACATGAATCCAATAGGTCTCTCTTGTCCATCTGACATGCGATGTGCCAACACAGCCCCTAATCCATAGGGTGAGGCATCACATGACAAAATTAAGTCCTTGTGACTATCGTAGTGCACCAAAAACTCTGAAGATTGCATTAGTTCCTTTGACTGTTCAAACGCTCTGTCCTGTTCTTTTTTCCACGACCACTGAGCCTCCTTCCTTAACAACTTATGTAAAGGAGCTAACAGTGTTGACAGATTTGGCAGGAACCTGTTATAATAGTTAAGTAAGCCTAAATAGGCTTTCAGTTCTGTAACATTGGTGGGTGCTGGTGCCTGTTGAATGGCTTCCACTTTATTTGGCAGGGGGTGTAGGCCTGATGCATCCACCTTATAGCCTAGGAATTCTGCTTCCGTTGCCATGAAAGCACATTTACTCCGTTTCACCCGTAGACCTGCCTCTCGCAGTCGACTCAGCACCTCATTCAGCATCTCCAGATGCTCTCGAATGTTCCTTCCCGTCAACAGGATATCGTCTAAATACACAGCCACCTTCGGAATTCCTGCCACTAGTCCCTCCATTATTCTCTGGAAAATAGCTGGACTCGAGGAAACCCCAAAAGGTAAACGATTTACTTGGAACAAACCTTTGTGTGTGTTCAGGGTAACATACGCCTTTGACCCTTCTTCCAGCACTACTTGTTGATATCGTGGTAAGGAAGGAGACCACACGGTTTATAGAGTTGTAAGGCCTTTCTTTATTAAGAGCCTCCAGGTGCGCACCCATGCTTCTTCTCACAACTTCTGCAAGTCATCTACTACACAGAACCAACAAGTTACCAGAGAATACAGAACCAACAGTACATGCTGAATTCCCCACAGCGCCCCTACAGTACAACAACCACATTACCAGCCCGAATACTACATTATGTAACTATGAAGTGTGCTGCACCAGAGATAAAAACTAATAGCAAATTATAACAAGAAGTGGCTTTTTGCTGGTTAACCTTCTTTGTGGCTTACATGTAAAGGTTAACAACTATAGTTTAAATGTAGGTATATTGCAGTAAATGTGTTTTGTATACATGAGTTCTACTGTTTCTTCATGTGTGGAAGTCAAATCATTAACTATATTCTCTCCTGCTCCCTGCTAAACTCTATTAATGAGTAAATGTATTCAACTCCACAGCATCAGCAGTCTAGGCAGGTCAAGGGAAAGCTAAATCATTCATAACATAAGTCTCTATCACAGTGACATCAGTCTGGTTCTACTATGAAACTCACTTGGTGAAAGTTGACATTTCAAAAGAGCAAATGAATGTCTGAAAACCAAAAGGATGAAGAACTTTTTTCTTTGTTTTTCAAACACACACACACACACACACACACACACACACACACACACACACACACACACACACACACACACACACACACACACACACACACACCTACCTTGCAGTATAAAAGAAAACACACACATACACACACACACACACACACACACACACACACACACACACACACACACACACACACACACACACACACAAAATGGACCTCGCCTTGCAAATAACAATAACAGACCCTGTCTTGCAGTTACAGCATAACAGAAACGAACCCTGCCTTGCAAATAACAGAAAGACTTTGCCTTGCAAATAACAGAAACAAACCTTGCCTTGCAGTTGCAGCATAAAAGAAATGGACGTTGTCTTGCATATAACCAAAATGGACCTTGCCTTGCAGTTGCAGCAGAACAGAAATGGACCTTGCCTTGCAACAGCAGTATAACATAAATGGATCTTTCTTGCAGAATGACAAATTCCCTTCTCAGCCAACTTGTAATCGTTCCTGGAACTCTCGTGGCTTGGTTGGAGCAGCCGGAAATGGTTACATGTTATGCCCTTGAGCTCACTTCCGACATGCTGTTCATGGAGCTGATGTCATCATGCATGTGATCGTGTCAGCTCAAAAGAAGGAAAAATAATTTAAAAAAAAGCCAGAAAATTTAAAATTAAGGGATGCCACTCGGGAATCGTGGCACCCCATTATTTGAACCTCAAAACCAATAAAAACTGAGAAATTTGGCACTGTTGAGAGGTATAGTGAGTAGGTGCAGTTTGTGAGAAAGGTCATGGTAACTGCCCTAAGCCAGTTCCATAAGAAAGGAGAAATAACTCACCAAACTATGCATCTGTGTTGTCCATTTTCATTCTTCCTCAATGGATGGGTATAGGATCTGACCTTGGATCGAACTCGGCTGCTTTTCTTCCTGACTCTGGATCAGACTCCTGAGCTCCACCCTTACCCATAATGCCCCTCATTACTCCTTTACCTTAGATTGAGTTTGCTGTCAGTAAGATCTACTCAAGCAAAAGAGGTATAACATCAGAAACAATAGCATAGGGGCTCAAACAGGAACAGTGTGGTTCTAAAACACAAACTTTATCAAGTCATTCCCAAAGAGAAGGTTAGGGGGTTGGAGGGAGGGGAGATGAGGAAGAATGAAAATGGACAACACAGATGCATAGCTATGGTGAGTACATAACTTTTATATCTGGTGTTGTCATTTTTATTCATTCCTCAACAGATGATATAGAGTCTCCAGGTATAATAACTCTGGGTGTCCCTCAAGGAAGGATATTCCTGAGTACTACAGAACCAAAGGCAGCCCTGTTTCTGGAGATGATATCCAACTTGTAATGAGCGATAAAAGTATGAGCATTGGACAAAGTGGCTGCAGCACAAGTATCATTAATGGAATGTCTGGCGCAGAAAGCAGCAGATGTGGCCATATATCTATTAGAGTGAGCTTTTGGTCATCTTGTCAAAGGTAAACCTTTTAGGGAATAAACATAAGAAATACAATGTGAAATCCATTTAGATAGGGTGACTTTAGAAACAGGCTTTCCCAATTTGTTACAGGCAAAGGAAGCAAAGAGTCGATCAGTTATTCAGAAATCCTTCGATCTATGGAGATAAAACAAAGCTGTTTATGTACATCCAAAAGGTGAAGCATGTATCCTCCTTTATTGGAAAATTTTGGAAAGAACACTGGCAAATGTATGACCTGATTGATGTTCATTTCAGAAGCAATCTTTGGTAGGAAAGATGGATTAGTATGTAAAGTGACTCTTATCTTTATGGAAAATCAAATAATGTGGTTTTGAAGAGAGTTCTTGGAGTTCAGAAACTCATCTGGTGGAAGTAATAGCAACAAGGAATTTTTTTTCCAAGAAAGAAATTTGAGGTCAGATTTAGCTGAAGGCTCAAAGGGAGGCTGAACCAGGCTTTTAACACAAACGTAAGATCCCAAGGTGGAGTAAGATCTTTAATCAGAGGTCTAAGCAGAAAAGTGCCTTTAAGGAAAGCTTTACATAGTTTGGTTAAAGTTAGAAGAGAAGTATAATCTCTAGAGTGATAATTAGAGATGACTGCTAGCTGAACTTTGATGGTGGAAAAACTAGCACCACCTTGAAAAATAGATGCTAGGAAAACCAAAATAGCAGGAATGGGAGCAGCAAAGGGATCTAATTGTCTCTGTTGTGCCCAGATGGAGAATGTTTTCCATTTACACTCGTATAGTTTCTTGGTCCTAGGTTTCTGAGAAGATATTAATATTTGTTGAACTGGAGAAGAAAGTCTGGACTGTCTAGCCATCATCTGAATTGCAGAAACCATGCAGTCAGCTTGAGGCCTGGCATGTCTGGGTGAGCCATCCCTGAGTGATGAGATACCAGATCTGGACCGGGATCCAATATACAAGGAAGACATAGAAGGTGAGACTACAGGAAGGAAAACCAAACTTGCTGAGGCCAGAAAGGGGCAATTATGATAACCTTGCTCTTCAAAGCAGAGCTTTCTGAAGTAATTTGTGAATTAGAGGTAGGGGATCGTAAGCATATAGGAGACCAGAGGGCCAAACATGGATAACAGCATTTGTTGATGACTCTTGTGAGGAGGGATTAGGGAAAAAAACCTGCTGCATTTGTTGTTGAAGGGTGAGGTGAAGAGATCGCAGCAAAGTTGACCCCATCTGATGAAAATCCTTTCCACCACTACATGACTGAGTGACCACTCTACAGTGGTAAATCATTCTGTGTTGCGCAACTTATAAACAAAGGTATGGCATCTAAGTCAAAGGAAGTCATTGTTCCACTGTATTCAGCATTCATCAGACCTATCATTAAGTACAATGCCCCCTTTGTTATGTACCTATCCAGACATATCCAACATCTGAACGTCCACAGAGGTTCCTCACTAAAAGAATGCAGGGCATAAGTAATATGTCCTATGCAAACCGCCTCAAGGCCCTATCCCTGTATTCTGTCTCCTACAGGATTTTGAGGGGAGATCTATGCGTGGCATACAGGGCATTGTCAGACCCCACTCTGATGGACCTCCTGCATATCCACAAAACAAACAGTACTAGAATTACCCATTCTAAAGACTTTGCCTGTGATATAAATAAGATCTGCTGTTGAGATAGGTATGTATCACAGTGACTACCCCGCCTATGCAACAGGCTCCCCATCCATGTGAAGCAGAGTTCCTCCCTAATCCAAGTGCAACTTGGATGGGAAACTGGAAATTCATCCCTGGTTTGGCACCTATGTCCCCGATGCAAACAGGTAACCTATAAATGGTTCATCTCCCAGGCCCATGCTTATATTTATCAAGGGTATCAGAACTCGTCAGAGATTTGGAATGCATGGCTAGGCTTAAAAAGGCCCTTATGGTTGTTAGTCTAGTAAACACCTATGAACCTATGAGGCATCAGAATAGTTCTATTGAGTTTGTTTGCTAGAACGGTGGATTTCCCTGGTATTTGCATTGCTTCTAGCAAGCGGTTGGAAGAGATCATCCATTGTGAAACTCTCAATTCTTTTCAGTAAGCAGGGTAAGACCTGGTTCCTCCTGTTTGTTGATGCACCATACCACAGACATATTGTCCTTATGAGCAATTGTCCCTACAGGAAGAGAGTTCTGAAAGGCCTCTTACTCTAAAAGGACCACTCTCATCTCTAAGATATTTATATGCAGCTTGGTCTCTTCTGAGGACCATGTACCTTGAACAGTTCATCCCAAGAAATGCCCCACCCCAATTGGGAGGTGCCCATGGTCAGTGTCCCCTTTGGGGGAGGGAGGATAAAGGGGTGTTCCTGACAAATGTCATTGAACTGGATCCACCAAAGTAGGGAATCCCTGCAAACCCAGAAAAGTTTTATAGGATGATTCAGTGGATGTTGAAGAATCGACCACTGTACTGCTATAGTCCAGTGGAGAATTTGCAAGTGAAAGCAAGCAGTGGGTAGTAGACTAATTGTTGCGGCCATCGAACCTAAGGCCTGCAGTACCACTTTTGCCAGAAGAGAAGGATGTGATAAGATCTAACTGACATGAATTCTCAAAGTATGGATTCTGTTTTGTGGTAGAAAGGCCAACTGACTGATAGTGTCCCAGTGAGCTCCTGTGAAGTCCAGGACTTTAACTAGCTGAAGAAGAGACATGGGGAGTTTGCCTTGATCCCAGGTACTAACATAGACAGAGCAAGTAATCCCTGGCTTCTTTTAGTAGATGCCTGATTGGAGTGGTAAGGAGCCAGTCTTCCAAACAAGGAAACACTCTGAATCCGCACAGTTTGAGATAAGCTGCTGCAACTGCCATATACTTGGTGAACACCCTGGGAGCTGTGGTGAGACCAAAGGGCAGGGCTCTGAACTGGTAATGACTGGTCACAAGCTGAAAGCATGGCAGGGCTCTGAACTGGTAATGACTGGCCACAAGCTAAAAGCGCAGCAGGGTTTTGAACTGGTAATGACTGGCCACAAGCTGAAAGCACAAGTACCTTTGAGTATGTCTGCTCATTTTGATATGATATGATATGATATGATAGTACACATTCTGAAGGTTTATGGAGCGCATCCAGTCATCCTTCCACAGAAGAGGGAGAATGGACTGTACCATGACTATCCAGAACCTGGAGTTCTTTACAAACTGATTCAGTTGACTGAGATCTAGAACTGGTCTCTATTCCCCTGTTTTCCTTGGAACTAAAAAGAACCTTGAGAAAACTCTGGAACTACTTTGGCCTAGTGGGACCTCTTGGATGACTCTTGTCCAGCAACTTTTGAATTTCTAGGGCTGCTAACTCCTGCTGATTTTATGGTACACTGGGGAAACATTTTTTGGGTTGGTGGAGTTTGAAAAAAGGAATGAAATAACCTCTGGATATGACCCTTTGCACCCAAGAATTTTTTTAATTGATGTCCAGGCATCTGGGTGCAAAGAAAAGTGCCTCCCCCCAACTGACTCCACAGAAGACCAGTCAGACAACCCTTCAGGAGCTCTGAGAGGGCCTATCCAAAAAAGAATCTCAGAACCCTTGATTTTGTGGACCCCCTCTACCTTGAGGACAGCATTTTCTGTTATCATTTCCCCCTCTGCCTCTGGCAGAAATCTCCACACGTGAATCCTGAAAAGGACCTTGGGATTTTTGGAACCACATCTTTTTCCCACCACTCTGATTCCTGGAAAAGGATCTTTGTAGGGTAGACAAACAGATTCCCACAGAAGATAAGGTCTTTCCACCCTGTTCACTCTGGGAAAGTGTGTCTTTAACAGTGGGCTCAAACAAGGAAGAGCCATCAAGGGGATCCTTGATGAAAAAAGACTGGAAGGGTTCTGCGAAATACTGCAAATGCATCCAAGCATGTCTCCTGATGGCTATGCCTGAACCTGCAGTCCCTGAGAAACCTTCAGCTTCATGAGAGATTAACCTCATTGACACATTCAAGATTGAATGGAGGGTGGCTGTTTGTGAGGAAAAAAAAACTCTTGTTCCTTTGCTGACATAGACCCAGGGGTAGACTTTGAGACATTCTTAATTAAGTCTCTCTGTAATCTAGTAAAGTGAACCGAATAATTAAGAAACCATAATGCAAAGGTCAATGATGCATAGATGTGCTTTCCAAACCTGTTCAAAGCCCTGACTCTCTGTTATGGCAATGGACAGAGGAGCTCTGCTCAGCTAGCTCCTTTTGGTAACAGCCACAACTGCTATGACATCAATGGGAATTCCCTTACTCCAAAAGGGTCCATCCTTGGGTCGAGCTATGATCTTGTCCAGGAGACAAGGAATAGGTTCTGTGGTACTTAGCTGGCTCCTTCAAAGTTCCTTCCAAGCCTGGCGAGAGACAAGGTGTATTAAGTCATCTAACAGGGGAGGGGTAACCCAAGACATAGATGAGGCAGATCTGAAAGCTTCTAGGAACACTGACTCCTCCTGGGAAGGGGGTTTGGAAGGCCAACCACCTTTTTGGTGAAGGATCTCTTTAATGTCTCTAAAGCAGACATCTTCTGGTGCTGACCTGGGAGACCCTCCCTCTTCATCAAAATCAGTGTCTTTAGTAAGAGATTCCTGAGGGGATTCTAAGTGTCTCCTCTTACAAAGACTCTTCTGGGGAGCCTCTTCAGTGGGATGGTCTGGAGAGGTATCGGTAGAGACGGGAAGTTCATGGACTGGAACTGCCTGGAAACTCATACTGGCTGGCTGTCCCTGTGAAATAGGTAGATAAGGCTCAGAAGCTGGATCCAAAGCGTGAATGTGGTTAGGATCCAAAGAAGTAAGAGCTGATAGTGTTCTTGGATGACAAAATACTCTCTCCACCATCTTGAAAGCAGGGGGACCAGGAGAAGCCGAGGCCAACCTCACCAGAGCCGAAACTCCCAGTGCCATTGATCCCTGACCCTGCTCAGACTTTTACTCCAAGGGACCCAAGGTGTCCAGCGCAAAGGATCTGAGGGGAAGTTAGAGCTCTGAGACTCTCAGAGTTAAAGACATCCCCCAGAGCCTACGCTTTGGCTCCAAGACTAATCCTGTTCAAGGAGGGTTGCTGCCAAATAAGTCAGGGATATGGTTGAAGATGAAGTTATCTTCGGATCCAACATCTTGACTCTTGGGCTTCTCAAATATGACAACTCTGAAATCACTAGTCTGATCAGAAAAGGAGAGACAATGGAATAAGAAACTGGATGAAGGCTCATGGATCTGATGGGAGATGAAGATGGTAAAACCCCCATCTATATTTGAGCCCTGAGAAATTTCCTCATCATCTTACGCGCATCAGCTTCAGACAGACTTTGGGAGGACCTGATGGATGAAGAGGTAGAAGGAGGATGAGACTCGAATGAGTTTCTTCCAAAAATAGTTATTGGGGCCATGATGAAATCAGCTCCAGAGAGAGCTGCGGGTTACGGGGTCAAGGTGACTTAGCAATAGAAGAAGTCAGATCTGAGGAAGTTGTATCTGAATGTTTAGCCTGCGGCTCCAACATCGGAGAGAATTTCAGTGACCGAGAGGTCTGATGGATGAAGAGGTGGAAGGAGGATGAGACTCCAAGGAAGCTTTTCCTATGCTCCCTTGGCTCTAAAGAAGATTTCATTTTTTTTCAGGGGGGTTCATCCCCTGATACCAAAGAACAGGAAAAAGGAGCTGAAGCAGGAAGAAGGCCTCTAAGAACTAATTTATTTCTTCTATTGCTAATGGCCCTGGTATTAAACCCCACACAAATCTTATAGGGGGAATCCAAGTGACTAGGGCAGAAATAATAAATGTACTCCTTGTGGGCATCAGAACTGGATATCTTGTACCCACAAGAAGTGCATTTCTTAAAACCAGTTGGCTACTCTCCCATGGTAAAGAAGAGGAGAAGGCGAAAAGCAGGAAAAAAACAAGTTTTTTTTTAAAGGGAGAAAAAAGCAAAATAAAAGAGTTTCTAACAATGGTAACTATAACACTATCCTAACAAAAAGGGGTACAACTATCCTAACAAAAAGGGGTACAAGACAGAAAGAGATTACCAACAATGGTAAAGGAGAGTTACCTCAGAAGGACAGAAATACAAGCGAGGAAGAAAATGAAGCTAACTAAAGAAAAACTGTAAGGTTGAAGAGAGGAATACAGGTAACCAGCAAGGAAGGAATAGTTAGAGGAAGAAAAATCTATCACTTATAAATATCACCAAAAATCTATCCCACAGCTTGAGAGAGCAGGATTCCCATCTGAACTATTTAAGCAGAAAATGAGATTTAAGGTAAAGCAGTAGTGAGGAACAGTATGGGTAAGGGAGGAGCTCGAGAGTCTGGAAGAAAAAGTGGCTAAGTCAGATCTGAGGTCGGATCCAGTACTCATCCGTTGAGGAATGAATGAAAATGACAACATCAGATCCAATGTTGCCTGGGTCAAAATGGGAGTCACCACAATTATTTTTGAAGAGTCCTTCTGAATCTTCAGAACTGCCTTGCATATCAGTAGAAGGGTGGAAATGCATAAAGGAGCATTCCTACACATAGGAATGAAAATGCATCTGTTTTCGAGTCCTGTTTGCAAGGAGTCCTGAAGCAGGATTTGTTTATCTTTTTATTTTGAAAGTAGGCAAACAGATCTACTTGAGGTGTTACCCACAACTGGATCAATCCCTGGAAGACTACCCTCATTCAACTTCCATTCATGAGGGTCAGTCCTGGTCCTGCTCAGCTTGTCTGCCACTATGTCTTGCTCTGACAGAATGCAGGATGCTTGGAAAGTTAATGAATTGCTACATCCCAAACCATCATATCCAGCCTACGCAAAGGGTACAACCATGTACCTCCCCTGCTTATGTACCATATCACTGTTGTGTTGTCTGTAATCATCTAAAAAAGTCCAGCAGTACATGTTTACACAAAAATAGCTCCCAACAAATAAACTGGCACTAAAAATGGGAGTCCCCGATATGAAACTCTGATACTCAAAAGAATACTGGTTTTCATAAAGAGGAACTACTGCTTGAATTCCTAAATTAAAAAAAGAAAACATTTTTATATAGGACCATGAATACGTGTGGAAGAGTTCCCCACTGGGAACTTATTCGCAAGAAATGAGCTGCTGCTCCTGTGAAGCCTCTGAGCTGCTTCTTCACAAGGTGGCAAGAAAGTACTGAAGAAAGCTTCACTCAAACTGAGGATTTCACCTCTGCAGGGCTGACTAATCAACAGTGCTTTAGAGCTTATGTAAACCTAAATGTTACTGCAGCAGTGAGAATGATGAACATCAGTATTCCACATGTTCAATTATGACATAAGTAAAGAATAGCTCTGCAGATAAATGGGGTGCTTAATATCAGAGAAAATGTGAGTTATTTTCTGGAAATATGCCATATACTAATAATGATATTAATGACTTGACTCAAAAAGTATTTATATGGTACTCCATGTATAAAGTGAAAACATACAAAATGCTGGTAAAAATATTTGCACTGATTGTTGGTGTCTTAACTAACATTGCTTTGTAGATATTTACATTTACTTTTCCATTAAATAATTAAATATGTATACACATCAGAACTATCCAAATATATCAACAACAGGGTGTAATCACAAATTGTTTTGCATCAAAATGAAACTGACATCTCCATAAACAATGCTCACACTGATAGCTGAGGTCTCTCTACTATGGTTAGAGAAATATATGTTGCTTGTATAATTATTTAATAAAATTTTCATATTACCACATTACTTGTTCAATATAAAATTGCCATGATGTCTGGATAACATATTAATATCACCAATGCATACAGGACTATGTGATGAAGAACTTTTGCATTTCAACTTTTTCATTTTTAATAATTCTGAAGATATATGCATTTGTTTACAGGTTAAGTAGCAAATCTGCATTCTTAGGGATTTAGCTGAGCCAGGGAAAAAAGCTGTCTAACCAGGAAATCGAAATATGCAGGTGTCAGAAGGTGTGAAATTCCATTCAGGCTAGCTGTTAATAAGTCCAGCAGTTTTTCAAAGAGGTTCTGTATCCTCGACCTTCAAGAAAAAATGTTGCCCCATCATGGGATCTTAATTATGCATTATAAAAAATTACCTTGATACCCTTTGAACCAGTTACTTCAGCTACTCTCTAGCTCAGTGATGGCGAACCTTTTGGGTTTGACATGTCAAAAGCTCCTGGCGCACAATAATTCAGTGCACTTCACATGAGCACCAAATGCAAAAATAGTATCTTTGGAAACTCGGGTGTTGATAACCACTGGCGTGTCACCCAAAATGCTGTGGTGTGTGTCACCTTTGACATGCGTGTAATAGGTCCGCCATCAATGCTCTAGCTTCTGTCTTGGAAGACACTGTTTTTGGTGTCTGTTATATCTGCTTGGAGAATCATCAAGCTCCAGGCTTTAATGTATAAAGGATTCTTCTTATTGTTCCACCAAGATTGGGTATCCTTTCCTACTACACATTTTTTCATGCTTGAGGTGGTTTCTGAGTTATCTTTTAACCAAGCAAATCTTTTGCCAGTTTTCTTAACAAACCCACAGTACATAGGAGAAGGAACCCTTCATTCCTTTGACGTACATAGGTGGATGAGATTTTCTTTGCAGAGTAACAAAGAATTTAAAAAGACTGATCAGCTGTTTGTCTCCATTACAAAATAGAAAGAAAAGAAACCAGTAATTAAACAAACTCTTTCTAAACGTCTTGCTCATTGCATTTCTTTTTCTTATAGAGCTTATGGTGCAGCTAGGTATATCAGAACCTAGTCCAGTCGGCATTCTGCAACCAGCACAGCCTTCCTTACAGGGACCACCACAGAGGCTATTCTTAAATCAGTAACTTGATTCCTGTTCACATCTATTCAAGACACAACAATTTAGGGGTAGCCCCCAGAGCCCTGGCAGAATTTGCCTATGCCATACTGTGGAGCCTTTTCTCCTGATGGAATGCCTCCATTCACTCTGTTTCTGTGTGCTGTAGGAATCTTCCCAAAAGTGAGGACTGCAACAATATATACTATAATGAAAATAGTGCAGTTGTGTTAGGAACTTAACCATAAAAGTAGATGCTCAAGTAGATTCAATGTCACAGTTCAGTGTGCACCAACCTACCTCCTTCTCTCCCTATCTCTTTCTATCCCTCTTTTGACCTGTATTCCTTGTTCCAGGGGGTGGGTGGCACCCTAGTCTTTTATCTACATCTTCCTACTCACTTCCCTACCAGATCTCCCTCTCTCGTTTACCTGTATCTACTACCTGAAGAGGGAGATTTGAGAACTCTATGGTTGACCTGAAGCACAGAGGGCTATTACCATCTGGTTCACTTAGGCTTTGGCACCAGTATCTTCTACGTAGCTTTGGCAAAGGCAAGAAAGATCTGACAATAGTGTCAGCTGAGGCCCTGGAGAAAAGTTAGAGCTTTGGAAGGCAGGACAGCCAGTCAAGAAAGAATCCCAAAAGTGAGGACTGCAACAGTGAATCTCCTTGAACATTTACATATATGGTGTTTCTAACACAATTGTACTATCCCTTTTCCCAACTACAGAATGATAATATTGTCAGGGAACAGAGAAAATGAATGACTCATCTAGAAGTACACTAGGAAGAATAAAACTTTTTCAGTGTTATTATCTAATATTGCTCCCATCTTGCTTATTGATGAGGTTTTTGCTTCTCTGAAAAGAAGGTAATTTGGAATCAGGTAACAGCGGCACTGTATCCAATACCAGTTCTAAAGCTGGTAATCAATCAGCTGAGTTACCTAGTTGATCTCTTAACTGCCAGCTTGTAAGAAGTGCATAGCCCCATATGAAATATGCTAACCACTTCAGATTCCTTGTCAGAAGGGAATATTCAGTAGGAAAATATGGAAACTATATTTCAAAATATCCTCAAATGTCTGTATAAATAACTGTCAAGATGAACTCTATACAGTCTGTTTGCACAGGAATCTGTCTAGTTCCTACCTCACAAACATGAGTGTTGAGGAAAAAATAAAAAACAGAAAAACTAGTAGTCTTAAAACTTCGTTAATGAGCTCAGTCACAATAATTTCCAAAAATTACAAAACCCAGGTAGTGTTCAAAAACAACAAGCTTTATTCGTCACAGACAAGCGATCTTCAGTAAAGAAACAATCAGAAATAGTTTACAATGTTAAATATATCAGCCTTTATACACTCTGAATTAGGTGTGAAAAATATATGTATTATTTCATTTTAAAATAGCCTGTTCCAGGCAAACAATATAAATAGGGCCATAAATGTGCATTTCAGAACAGCAAGTACCCACCTTCACATACTACTACTGATTACATTAAACTAAATCCTAGTTAAGGGAAACACTACTTATCTATTTGCAACCCACATTCCAAAATCAGGTATTAAGAAAAGCATAACATACATATAAAATGACTGACTTTTAACTAAAATTGTTTTCGGCTAACTAATGCAATAAAGCCTTCATAAGGTCTGCTACAAGAACTAAAATCATATACATAGGTAGATAAGTAAGAAGAGCTAACTAGATAGATACATGAAAAAACATACATAGCTGTCTAGCCACCAACATTATCTAATTAGAACACTATAAATATAAATATGCATCTGTGTAATGCTATCTAATAAGCATACATCTAAGTTATTTACAGCTCAGAAAAAATATCAGTGCTTTGCAGATGAGAGAAGAAAACACACCTGTCATGACAGTTTTCATGTTCACAAGCCCCAAACAAAATGTTTATATAATGAAAACCAGTAGAAAACCACACAAAAATACAAAAAAACAGAAGATGAAGTAAACTATTAATGTATAAAAATGTGAAGTTGTGTGCATGAGTGTGCAAGAGCATGCACCATTATGATGAATGTGGGAATTATTCCAAAACTTTATGGTAATAGCGGCATGAAAAAATGTGTGATTTGAATCTACCATTTAAATCTCTGGTGTGATCCAAGAGTTTACTAAATCTAATCAAATCAGAATTGAGGTTAAAGTAACTGAACACACACACACACACACACACACACAAACACACACACATATATATATATATATATAGAGATATATATATATATATATATATATATATATATACACACACACACACACACACACACACACACACACACACACACACACACACACATTCTGCACATAAGTTTTTATTATTTTTTAGTATGTTTGGTACCTTTAGTACATAAAAATATTTCCTCAAAAATTTCCTAAAACAAAAACTTTACAGATTATGCAGCAGCTTACATAAATTCAAAACACTCTTTATAGAGCAATAGTAGTTAAGTCCTGGTTTTCTGAATGCATTTAATTTCAGCTGCCAGCATAATTCTTTTTTCTCCAAAACACCATTGATGTCCCCTTTAAGCGCATCCATCTCCACACTTTCCAGAATGATAAATTTAAAACCAGAATGTCTGGGGTGTTCTAATAAGTGTTTGGTTAAGGTGTCCCTCTGCCATTTACATGTATGTGTGAAAGTCAAATTCTAAGTAACAGAAATGTCACACTTGAATCACAGTAGGTCAACAACAAATGTGTCATACACATCTCTTGAAGATACGCTAGGTATTGGAGCAAATGATTTTGAAGAGTGGCTGTCATGAGAGCAGGATGGTGAGTTGATCTGATGTTGTGACCTACTTGATGCCAGCTATCCTACAGGCAGTGAGTTGACAGTGCTACAGGACTGAGATCAGGACCTCAAATGAGAAGTTCTGCTAGGTGTAAATGAATGCTAACTAACATGGCCTGCATAAAATCTGTTGTGCTTCTACCCCCTACTAATTACAGTGTTTTCTTGAGAAGCACTTTTAGTCTCATGTAATCTGTTCCCAAGTGTCAGCACAGTATCCATTCCTCTTCCAAAACTGATTCCTACTGGATTCTGGTAAGTCATATTTAGCGTACAAACGGAGATAACCACAGATCCTTAGTGTTCCACTATATACACATAAGTGTGATCATGGCATTATCCCTGCTCTCCTCCATTTCCATGTAGTGCTAGCTGACCAGACATTTTCAGCAACTGAAGTGGCCATAGAGGTTCCTCACTAAAAGAGTATCGAGTGTAAATAATATGTCCTATGTGGACCACCTCAAAGCTCTGTTTCTGTACTCAGTCTCTTACAGACTACTGAGGGCAAAACAAGTTGGAAATATTGATGTACTGACAAGCCTTACATCTTCCACATTTAACAGTCCCTTTTCTGCCTTCAGTATATTGAGGTCTCCAAGTAGATCTATCTTTATAGCACAAAAGTCACTCAATATTCTTTTTATTTTTGAAGGTAAATTTGGGTGCATTTCCAACTATTGTTCTTAAACTTTGATCTTCTGTCAGCACTGGCCAATATTTCTTGATGATGTCACATACTAGTAGAACATTTGTAGAATAAGTTAAGATGCTCCTTAGTGGTGGAAAGGGAATTGTTATACTTAGTAGCTTTTTCATCATGTGCAGATTGACTGGAAAAATAGGGTCAACCCTTCTTCTTTCTAATGTTCTGTATGTCACAATTCTTCCGATTTACATCAACCCTATTTTTCCAGTCAATCTGTACATGATGAGAAAGCTGGACAGAAGATCAAAGTTTAAAAACAATAGTTGGAGATGCACCCAGATTTACCTTCAAAAATAAAAAGAATATCAAACAACTTTTGTGCTATAAAGATGGAAGTACTAGGAGACCTCAGCATACTGAAGGCAGAAAAGGGACTGTTAAATGTGGAAGGTGTAAGGATTGTCAGTACATCAATATTTCCAACTTGTTTTGCCATCCAGTTTCTGGCCAGCTATTTTCTTTAAAGGTACGAGCCAACTGCAATACCAAGCATCTAGTATATGTAGCTGACTTTCAAAAATGCAATGCCTTCTATATAGGGAAGACTGATCGCCAATTAAAAGAAAGAATCCTTCGCCATATATGTGACATTGTCCATTCAGAAAAGACCAATGCTTTAGCACAACATGTTAAAATGCATCCTGCACACTCCTTCAAGTTTATGACGCTACAGATGATTCCTGAAACCATAAGGAGAGGAGATGAGCAGAATCTCACTGAAGTTGCTGAAATTGACTGGACCATCGATCTATGAGCTGATCGTGAACCTGGACTTAATGGTGTGGTACCATTAAAACCTATTTTAAGGACCAGATGCTTAAAAGTTTGTCACTGATTTGAGTTAAAGAAAAGTGTGCCCTTTCACTCTTACTTTATCAGCCTGCTTTGAGCCAAGGAAAGGTGTGCCCCCCCCCCTTTTTTAACCCCTACAGAGGAACACCTTATTGACATGAGCTGGAGGTGTTGGCTCATACAGGCACTGTGACTGGTCTACGCTGTTCAGCTATATTCATGTACTGTGAACAACTGCCTTTTATATGACGAGACTTACGTCATTGAAACAGAGTGCTAATCTACTATTTTACGATTTATTTGACATACATGTTAAGCAGGCTGTTAAAACCATCAACAAAAAACTCGGCTCACTCTACAAGATTAAACCTTTCCTAACCCCACCTGCTAAAATAGCCATTGCACACTCTCACCTTCTTTCAACTCTCCTCTATGCTTCCCCTTTATTCACAAACTTAGGCAAAACAGAACTGAATAAACTGTCTAGCTGTTATAATCACATTGCCTAATTCACCACTGGCATGCCATACAAGACACATCACTGTAAAAACTTGTACCACCTAGGATGGTTAGAACTGCCATGCCTATTTCAGTATAACTAACTATTAGTGGCACATAAAGTACTCAACCAGCCTGACAGTACACCTGCACTTAAAAAACGTATCAAACCCTGCAGTAACCCAAGACCACTTCACTCCTCTAACAGGCTACTAGTGCAAACTGTCAAAACCAAAAATTCAGCTGGTGACTCTCTGTTTGCCAAGCATGTCGGCAAAATCTGGAACACACTACCTGCCGACATCACCCTAGAACCTACCCTTAGTCAATTCAAAAAAGTCTTAAACTTTATTTTAAATCACACTGGCTATGTCCTTGTTCCAAGCCAGACTAATCCTATCACCATGTTTGTGTACTAACTCTTTCAGAAATTAATAGAATTGTGTTTTATAAGCCTTAAACCTTGTGTAAAATGAATAATTTGTGTGTTTTTTTTTCATGTAGTACCAGTCTGACCTCTAAACTCCTCTTTATCTAGATTTATGTTATAAAATTGTGTTTACTGTGGAGCTTTTCTCCCCGGGCCTCCACTAAAAATGGACATGTATCCAGTTGGACTATCCCGGTCAACAAATGTAAAATAAATAAAAATAAAAATATCCTTTTTAAGCAAAGGTGTTGCATTAATTCTCTAACTCTTCTGAAGAAAGAGGACTGGTATATGCTCTATTAGAGCAGTGTTTACTTATAAAGTAAATGCACAAACAATGAAGCAATGCCTTAATTTGTACTTAAAAGTTTTTCCACTGACTGGATCTCAGGGAGGCTGTATTTTTTTCCATCATGTTTCTGATAGGATATCTTGCCTCTGGCTTGTACTGGAAGTGTCAGTGTGTGTGCATGTCTTGATTGGTCAAGCCTTCTTTAAATGCAACACCTTTATTCAGTTGTAACAGGATCTGAGGAAGGGAAAACCCAAAAGCGCTTATCCATCCTGAATGGTGCACCTTTTTGTGTCTTTACGTATTTTTCCACAGGGATTTTGCTACAAACATTTCCTTTTTATCGAGGGTTCATTTTAATAAAGGATTTTAAGAGTCTTTTGAATGTCCATGGTGGTTAGTTCGTGACTTATTCACTGCATTGCCCTTTTTTAAATAAGAAAACTGTCACTCAGCTCCCCCCACTAATTAGCTAGATTTAATTCCTATTGAATTAAAGAATACAAAAGGAATGTTTGCTTACTGACGCTATCCAGCAACTTTTAAGACTGCAAGAAAAAACATTTTGCAGTAAAACAATATCAAAATCAAAAAGTAATGGAAATATCGAAACATTAAATATAGAAAATCCTCAAATCAATCCAAACAGCACATTTAAACTCAGAGTTCTTGTAGCTATGTACACATTCAGAGTTTCAGTCCAAACAAGTAAAGTTGTGTTGAACTAATTTATTTATTGTCATTTGATTACAGGGGAAAATCTGACTGGGTAGAAGACCATTTTCAGTGGAGGCCCAAGGAGAAAACCTCTAAATTATTACAAAACATTTTAAGAGCAATAATTATACAATCTTCTAAAATAAAACAAAAACAACTGCAGTTTAAATAATTATAACAAATTAGACATAAAACATTGGTTAAGAATCGATACAAGGTATATGGCAATCATTTAATATTTAGAGAAATTTTAGACAGTTTGTAAAGAAATTAAATGTAAGTTAGTCTAATACAAACAAGAATTGCAATAGGAAGTGAGGGAAAAACAGCCTTATTTCATATTAAGAGAGAAAGTCAGAAAAGAGAATTAGATAGCAGTAAGGAAGTCATTAAAAAGGGAGAGTAAAGAGGTAAAAGGAATGAAAGGGTACTTATTCACAAATGTAGGGATATAGTTTATCCAGGTTTTGAGCAGGAACAGAGCCAGACTTTAGCTAGGAAGTCTTTCAGAGTGGTTTGCACAACCATGAAGCATGATCCCTCCCCATCCAAAATCATCTGTCACACCTTAGTACCTAAAAGCACTCAGCATTTAATAAAAGTCGATATTGACACATACAGGAATATATATTTCTACAGAAATAAACAAAAGCCCCCCCCCCCCCCACAAAAAAAAAAAACAAACATTAATACTATGCTATTCTGCATGAGGATAGTATAGAGAAATCATTCCTTCCTGACATTCAGGTGCAAACCTCCAAAAAGCTAGAAACAGAAACGTACAGCAGCAGTAGCAGTTGTAAATAAGATAAAAACTAGTGATTTCATTAATGGCTTTTATCCACTATATAAATGAAATGTGAATGTATTCCTTAAAAAAAAACAAAAAAAAAACATGCAGGTGACAAAGCATTTTGGTAAAACCAAACTTGCCAATAATGAAAGTACCAGATCTAATACCCTTACTTGTTAACTGGGTGTGGTTAAAGTGATGTCACACCCCAGATGGAGTGGTTGTAAATTTGTGAATCACAGTCCTGCTCATACTGTCTTCATTTTGGTACTGGTACTTCTAATGATGGCAGCACCTGTGAAGGCACAAAGCTGTGCTCTGAGCTGGACTAACAAGGAGACCACTGTAATGCTGCACCTTCTGAGGGAGTTGTACCAGAATAAGATCCAACCCTGTGCCAAAGGGTTGGACTGGGAAAAAATAGACACCTGACAGGAGTTGGGTGAGCACCTGTGACCCCCAGTACTGACGTAAGTACGATGGCCAAGTGTAAGCCTGACAAGCTGGCTGAGTGGGTAGATCAGATGAGAACGAGAAGGCCAAAGTTCTATAGTAAGTATTTCTTTTTATTTATATATTTATTTTTAATCATTTTAAACATAGGCTAAAACATAAACTATAAAAGAATTGCACAAATGAAAGTAGATGCTACAAGAAATATGTGTAACTGCAAAGAAGTATGTATATGTGTTTAGAATGCATAATAAAGCATAAACATATCTGTATGCAGAACTGGATCGATATACAAATATGGAATGTTTATGTGATGGCATACTTTTTTGTAAAAATACAAATGTGTATTTGTGAGTAAACAAATATATGTAAGTATGCATATGTATGTCTGTAAAATACAGATGTACATCTGCATTTGTACACTTACAATATTTTTTTCATGTATACAAATATATATGTATTTATACACAAACAACAAAAATATGTGCATTGCCACATAATTTCATGTATAGTAGGTATTAACTTAGTTACTACTTGAAATACATGCAAGTAGTTTTGTAAAGAATGGGTTTTGTTTGTGTAGGCCACAAAATATTTATTAGTATGATAACTGTATAAGACACTCATTTTTCCACAATACCAGTTGCATTTAAAAGATGACTGAACTCAGTCAGGCACTACACCCTAGCCAGAGTGGAGGGGTGGAGGGTGCAATGTGAACTGAATGATCATTACATAGTTTAGTGAAAAGTGACCGGCTGTATTAGTTCTGTATACATTTCTACACAATCCACTTATATGCTTATACTTATTAAACAGAAAATTGAACATTTTGGAGAGAAGGGGTGGAGGTAGCAGTGTGAAGTGAATGACCAGTACATAGTTTAGTGAGATGACCAGCTGTAGTACTTCTGTATGCATTTCTAAAACTCCTCTTATATGCTTACATTTACTAAACAGAAAATTATCAAAGCACATTGCCACAAAGTAAATATACTGCATCCATCTTTAACAGTAAACATGTTTTGTTTAATAAAGTTTTAACTGAAAGGAATTGAAAACTTCCTTTTAATTGTAACATCTGTATGTGTGTACAGCTCCTGCCTCTGCGTGAAAATAAATTCATAGTGTGTTAATTAAAACTGCAAGTTAGGTATGCAAGCTATAACAGTTGAAAGCAGAACCTACACTGTAAGTGTAAGGTAAGAGTCCAGATGCCTCTTTCCCAAAGAGACAAGCTGTGCACACATATTAAAGTGTAACTACTTTTAGAAAGATGCACTCCTACTATTTCAACTTGCATTAAAAGTAATAATGGCATATTCTGACAATCTTTGTTTAATATTTCAGATATAAATAAATATTTAAAAAATAAGCACATATACTAAGTGCAACAGTAACTGAAATGCCTTATAGAGGAGTACTAGTAGCCGTGCCAGAAATATTAAGGAAACCAAAAAAAAACAGCCACGCTGTTATGTGTTGTCTCTAGCATAAGAGGATATCCAGTATAACAACATTCAACAGTGTAGCAACTGGCCAGATTGACTGAGGGTGCTAGTAAAAAGAAATGAAAACCTTAAAATTTTTAAAAAGAAATGTCAAGTAATAAATACTGTTTTCTGTATTTAACTGATTTTATTACCATATATTTATTACTATATATAACTGCAAACTATTTATACACCAAGATAATACTAGAAGGACTAAAGTACTTTATTACAGTATTGCAACCAAATCCATATCAGGCTGAAATTTCAAATGTATTACCACTTCTTAGGTTAAGCCAGCACATCTCATTAGTATCAGTAGACTGCAAATGTAAAAGCCATCATGATTTGTGAGCAATGCATTCATTGTTCTTGTGCATTCATAAGTATTTCAAATACATTTTTAGGTCAATAAAAATAAAAAAAAATACAATTATCTGATAATAAAGATTTGAATCATGTTTAACATTATGTGGGAATTTATTCTGGGTATTTCTTTTTTGCTCCCCCACTTTCTCTCCTTTCCTTATTTTAATTATGCATTTCTTTGTCCTTCTTTATTTTTTTTCTCTCCCTTTTTTGTTCATTTTCTACGGGTCCAGAATCCTTAGAATAAGTACAGATGTGTGCCTCCCAGGTTAGGTAATCTTCACCCTCTGTCCATCCAGGAATGTCTTCAAGGGGTTGTGGCAGTGGCACCAGTCCTGTCATCACTTGGCACGTGGTAGCTTGGCAAGCCTCACTGAATGTAGACTTTGGGACTTGATGGAGGATGTGGTGGAGCAGGTCATGGATAGATGTCTTCAGCCAATTGAGGATTCTCATCAGCGGGTAGAAGACCCACTACTCTGGTTGACACTGACCACCATGCCATCAAAGGCCCCTGCCCCACCAACATCACAGTCTTCCACTGCAACACCATCAGGCAGTGGAAATGTTTGAGGCCTTGTAGACCAGGGATGGTTGTCGGACTGGACTCCTCTTTATCCTCTTCCTTCCCTTATCCTCTCTCCTACAGCCTCTTACCTACTTCCCACTCACACTACCCTCTTATGCTAAAAGAATTTGAAAAAGGGGGGTCTATCCCCCACCAAAAACATAGTACCGCTCCTCTCCTACCTACTCGAGCACAACCCTCTTGATGTTTTCCTTCTGTGTTCCCCTCTTTGTTATATCTTCCCTTTTCCAATCTTTATTATCTTCCCATTTCCATTATTTTAAGAAACAAATCAGGGTGGACAATTAAGGATACCCTAAATAAAACATCTTAAATTGCTTTATTTTTTTTTAAATATTAGTAATAAAAGCTGTGCTGTCCACTGCTTGCCTCAATTCCTCCAAGTGTGCCTGTGCATAACTGTGTTCATCCGCATCTGAGTGTAAATGAAATCATACAAAGTCTAAGGTTTTGCTGTAAGAAGACATGTATATCAAAATGCTTTCAATTTCTTATTCAATGCAAATAACCTGTGCTTAGTGTATCTGCATATAGGTGTAGCGCCACTCTTCATGGATATCCACTATGCAAGTGCAAAACCTGAGACTATGAATACCACCTAAACAGGGACTTTGGGAATTGGCTGAGGACTCCTCTGGAGTAAAATTTTTAAGGAAGATCACTATTGTTTTTAATTATCTCTCATTTACTTTTTATCCTTTATTGACATTTTAAACTTA
The DNA here is from genome assembly GCF_019279795.1 of Protopterus annectens. NCBI lineage: Eukaryota > Metazoa > Chordata > Ceratodontiformes > Protopteridae > Protopterus > Protopterus annectens. Next base: position 220,833,397 of record NC_056748.1, read on the forward strand.
TTTTTTTTAAGCCACCTTATTTTCTGACATGTTAAAAGCTTCGTTAGGGATAGATCATGCTTATTAAACCTACTAGACTTCTTCAAGAAAGTCAGCAAAGCCTTGGATGAAGGTAACACAGTGCATACTATCTTGACCAAGCCAAAGCTTTTGACACAATCTCCCTCTCAGGTATCATTGAGAAACTCTCTCATCTGGGGATTAACCCTTACATCACTAGATGGGTAGCCAACTGGCTCACTGACTGAACACATACTGTTAAAGTTGGTGACTCCACCTCCACCAGTAGGCCCGTCACCAGTGGCATATCACAGGGATCAGTGCTGGGCCATTTACTGTTTGGAATCTATTTCTTGGAAGTCCAGGCTAAACTAGATGGCCTTTGGCTTACCAGGTTCACTGATGATTGCAAATTGGGTCCCCCAGTGATGTAACATATTACAGCAGAGGCTAATACAGACAAATGACTGCTGCCAAAGTCACGGTCTAAAACTAAATGCAAATAAGTGCATTATTATCCCCTTTGGCAAAGGGGAATTCCCTGCAAATTACAATACTGACAGCACCCCCCCCCCCCCAAATTTAAACCCAGTGGTGCCAGATCTGGGAAAACAGGTAGATGGCAATCTGAACTTCGACCACCAAGTTTCCACAGTAGTTAGAAAAGCCTTCTACATTGCACATCTCATAAGTAAGGGCATCGCATCCAGGTCTAAGGATGTTATAACTCCATTGTAATTGACCCTCATTAGACCAGAGTACAATGCTCCCTTCTGAATGTACCTCACCAGACACCTGCAGCAACAGGACAGACCACAGAAGTTTCTCACCAAAAAAATACAGGACCTCCAAGCCATGACTTGCATGGATAGAATGAAAGCCCTGCCACTGTGCTCTGTACTGTATAGGCTGCTGAGAGGTGACTTGTGCCTGGTCAACCCTGCCCTGATAGATATGCTGCACATCCGCAAGTCAAATGTCATAAGATCTTAACCTAGCCTGTGACATTAACAGAACATGCTGGAGAGACAGATATATCTCCCAGAGATTACCGCTACTCTGGAATAAACTTCCAGTTCACATGAAGCAGAGCTCCTCACTGATCCTATTCAAGCGCAACCTAAATAAATAGATGGAAGAACACAAATCCACCCCGGGGGGGGGGGGGGTGGCACCCATATCCCTCATGGACAAGAGTAGTCACTGTTTATCATAGATGTGTTCTGTGAATTACATCCATCTAACCAATGACAATTAAGGCAATGCAGGATTAACATGGCTAGGCTTATAAGGGCTCTAGGGCCGCTAGCATAGAAACCTCCTATGAACCTACAAACCTATGAACTTTATTTTATACCAGGAAAACATCCTCAATTTCAGTCAAATTGTCAAATCTAGCAAAGTTTTCATAATTATCAGTATCCTGCAAGGCCTTTAGGGGCCTTGTTGTCTGTATCTGTTTCATACAGATATAATCAGTCAAATGACTTATTCAGAGATGACCTTATCCACCAACAATTAAGCAGAAAGCATTAATATAACTATTTCCTATAATCATACCAAAGCAGTAAAATACTCTTATACTTTCTGAAAGGAAATTAAAATAAAAGATTGAAGAAACTGCTTGCAAACTGAAAAAAAAATGTTTACAAACAGTGACAAAGAGATAAGAAAAGTAAAGATGGAGAGGTACAAAGCTACTTTTAAATGTGGAACAAGACAACTGACAGTGGAAGAAGGCCATCATGAGACTGACTGTACCCTCATACAGGAAAGCATACAAATGTTTGAAAAACAAACTGGAAAGTGAGCAGAAGTATATTTGTTATACTTCTGCAACAGACATACAAAGTAGGATCAACTTCAATGTAGAGAAAGCAAAACAAAATATGACATATACTGCAAGACCTCAAATTATATAATGATGGCAGAAAGTAATTCTTCCAGACACTCCTTATAAATGAATGAAAGATGATACCTGAATAAGTGCAGTAAACAAGCCAACAAAAGCAGAAAAATAGGAAAGAAACATTGTGCTTATTTGTGACATATGATATTTAAACAATATAATTAAGTCAGGCTTTGTTACAACTAAGGATAGGGCAATTACAATACAGCAAAACAGTCTTACCTTCATCTGCTTAGTTTTCTCTCTCAACGTCTGCTGGTAGATCTGTATCTGTTCTGCTGCCTCAGGGCCAGGCTGTCGAGCCAGTATGTGTTTCAGTTCAACATAAAGCTTTTCTTTTTCCTGTGGAGTAATACAGAGACCAGATGATTAATGGTGGATAATTCATACTGTCAGGTATCATTTTCAGCTTGCAGTAATGTATAGTGCATGTCAATGGCAACAGCTAGGTAGATAGCATGTCTTTGTTCATCATCTCATCAGTGTAATTCTAACCTAAAGTAAAATAAAAAAAGATGAAAACAGTACAACTTTGTGAGCAAAATAGCCAAAGAGATACTCAATAGTCACACCTCTCAACCTCTAAGCATAAATGATCTGGACAAAGATAAAATGATGGGGGGACAAATGCCTAAAATCAGGGACAGATTTTAAATATTGCTGTTATAAACTTAGAAAGATGCTAGAATAACAGGTTTTGCATTGGCATGCATTTTCTGAAGGACATGAAGTCTGAAATTCAATGTATGTCATTATTTAGTGACTTCAGTCCTCAGCAGTTCACCAGAGAACCACAAATTATATGAAAAACAGACCAAAAATATAAGTAAAAATCTGGACATTCTGCAAAAATCTGGACAGCTGAGAGGTATGACACCAGTATCAAGTGACATGTTTTCTTTTAGACTATTCAAGTTCCATTAACCTCAAATATTCCTTGACAAAGAACATTTAAAATTGTAATGCTGTAAGTGCAATTAGACATTATTGCAGCTGAGACCACAAACCTTGTTAAGTGATCTGTGCATCAGTAAAGGGCTAGCACATTAGAAAGATGTAACTTCATTATTTCTGTTCTCTGTTATGGATTATAGAGGTTTACCTGGGGTCTTAACTGTGATACATTTTAAAATCTCTTCTGAGAGAAATTCCTCCTATCACAATACGTAAAAACGAGCACTACTTCCCTTCCTACTACCGTGAAATGTAGAAAGTTAGTGCAGGAAACTGAAAAAAGCATTAGCAGTTCTTAACAAGATAGAAGAGTTAACTTGTGTATTTATTTATTGATATTTGATTACCGGGAAAGTCTGACTGGGTAGAAGCCCAGGGAGAAAAGCTCCAAATTATTAAAAAACATTTTAAGAACAATAATTTTACTATATTCAAAAATAAAACAAAAAATCTGCAGTTTAAATAATTGTAACAAATTAGACATAATATAAAAACATTGGTTAAGAATCAATATAAGATATATGGCAATCATTTAATATTTAGAAAAATTTTAGACAGTTTGTAGAGAAATTAAAGGTAACTTAGTCTAATACAAATAGGAATATAAATTACAATACTGTAGTTGTGCTTCTTTCCATTCCCATTTTCCATTTCACCTTTGCAAACTGCACTTGTACATTCCTGCTACTCCATGGGTCTGCACTATTAAAATAGTTAACACATACAGTTTAGTCTTAGGCATTAGCAATTTCCAAACCTTAGAGAGGGGCAGGTAAGTTGCATGAAGATATAAAGATACTATTTGGTCAGGCTTTGCTATGTTGTAAGCAGAAAACTCATTTTCATGAGACTGTGTTCTGTAATTTAAATAAATGTTTAACAGTTCAGCTGTATTACCTACTTCATTAATTTCCTGTTAACCTGCTTAATTAATTTCAGGATCATGGGGCTGCTGATTCTTACACAAGCTGGGATTCAAAGGGGACATTCAAAAGTCTTTCTTGACTCCTTCACAAAGAATTGTGTCCCTGAGATGTCAACTAGACACCTCAGTTCAAAGAGCTCTTCTTTCACATGAAGAAATACATTTTTATCTAAATCAGTCTCTCAGGTTTTCCACTCTGATTTTGGTCACTGCTAGGAAAAATCTCAGGATTTTAGGTGTCATTCCATCTATGATTCTCATGATACCCCTGGCGAGACTACACACGACAAACCTACAGTGGTATCTGAAATCTCTTTGTTCCTGGTATCAGCACCCTTTATCTTTTCAAATCCTATTGCTGGGGGTTGTCAGAAGAGAAATCATTTGTTGGAGACAACAGATACCCTTAAATCCAGTTGTCCCCTTCTCCCTCCCTGCTCCAAAGCAGTCAGTCGCCACAGACGTTTTGGACTTTGCTTAGAATTTCAGAAGGGATAAAAGTGCAGGACACCAAACACTGACACAAGCACATAAATATCAAGGAAATGCTTGCCCTGATCAAGACACTCAACACTCTGAACCATCTTTGGTCCCCAGGACCTCTTTAAGTGGCTACAGACAATACCACAGTCATGTGGTATATCAACAAGCAAGGGGAGAAAAAGTCATACCCCTTTGCAGACTAGCCATGTTAGCTTGGCATATAGCTTTAGAGCACAATCTCATCCTACATTTCATTAGAGGAAAATTGTGTGGCAGACCACCTGGACCAGGACAGACCTTTGCAAATGTAAACTAAATCAGGGAGTCTTCTAAGATTTGATCCACTGTGGGAAGTCCTTCAAGTAGACTTCTTTGCCTCCTTTATGAACAATCAATTGGCAAGATTCTGTTCCAGGACTCCATGCAAGAAGGACTGGAAGACAGATGCCTTTTCTTTTCCTTGGGCAGGAGTATTCCTGTATGTTTTCCATCCTTTCCACTAATAATTAAGATACTTCTGAAGATTCCCCAGGATCACTGTGATAATTTTCTTCTGGCCCAGGTAACTGTCATTCTCCCTGCTTTTGGATATGGCCAGGAGCAATTACCGCAAGCTTCCTTACAGACTGGATCTACTCACACAAGAACAGTGGTTTGATACAGCCTGACATCAATCAATTTCAAATGACTGCCTGGATGATAGGCTCTTAATTCCTTTTAGGCACCTGTTTACTGAAGATGTGCAGCAGGTACTGATGTAGACAAGAAAGCCTGCTACTAGAAAATCATATATTAGCAAATGGAGAAGGTGTTCAAGTTGGTGACAAAAGCATAAGCAACACCCATTTAAGGCTAGTTATTCTCTGGTTCTACAAATTTTGGGTGAGTTTTTATCCTATGGCTTTTCATACTCCTCTGGCAAGGTTCATTTATCTGCCATTTCAGCATGTCTGCCCATGGGTCCTTCTCTTTCAATGCAGTTTCATGTCAAAATGTTCTTCAAAGGAGTTTTGCATAACAGGCTTTCAAGAAAACCGGTGGCCCCTCCTTGGGATCTTAATTTTGTGTTACAGAAGCTAACACTTGCCCCATTTGAACCAGCTAATCTGGCTGACTTGAGATTCTTCACATGGAAAACAGTTTTACTGATTGCTCTGACCTCTGCAAGAAGGGTATTTGAATTGCAAGCTGTTATTGTGAGTCAACCCTACCTCATTTTCCATATGGACAGGGTTTCTTTCAGAACTAATGAATTCTTGTATGCAAAATATGGTATCCAAGTTTACTTTAAGCCAAACTATCCAACTCCCCATTTTCTTTCTGGAACCTAAAAATGAGGGAGAAAGGATACTCCATACCTTGAATGTTCACACACAACTCGGGTACTATCTTGTCAGAACTAAATCTTTCAGATCTTCAGATTATGTTCATTTCTTGTGAAGGTAAAAGAAGGAACAACTTGTGTAAAAACAGTTTATTTCTAAATGGTTGTCTAAGGCTGTCACCTTTAGTTATACTCACCATAATATAACTATTCCAGACAGGGTCAAGGCCCACTCTGTGGCTTTTTGGAAAAGCTTGGATTATAGAAATATTCTAGAAGCTGGTACTTGGTCCTCTGTACATACTTTTACAAAGCACTATAAGCTTGATTCCTTCTCTAGGTCCAGACCAAGCTTCGCTAGGGCCACTTTCCAGAGGTTCCTGGACTCTTTTCCTTTCACCTTCCAAATGTATTTAGCTAAGGTAATCTATCATATAGCTAAGACTACTGCAGCAGTGATCAATATGATGAACATAGTACAAATGTGTTAAGTAAAACTCATCATAACAGTAGATGTTCAAATGATCACTGCTGCAGTAGCTGCTCCCTTCCTCCACCCCCTTGTTTTTTTGGTGTATTTTTTATGCCAGGGTGTGGACATTTACTTTTGTTGTTCCTACCACTGTTCTTTCAGGGCTCAATCTCCCTCTCTCTGCTGACAGGAAAGTTGTGAAGGGCTTTGTGCCCAAACTTCAGTTTTAGTCAGCTCAGCTCTAGCTACCCTCTTGGTTTGTGTGCATGGAAGGTGGCTTGAAGCTTTGGAAGCTGATCGGCTGTTATATTCTTGGCGGGTTATAACTGATAGAGCTAAGGCTACTGCAGCAGTGATCAATATGATGAACATCCACTATTGCTGCGGCCAGAAAGAAATCTCCATAATAATCCTTGGACAGTTCTTCTGAATTTTCAAAATTACTCTAGATCTGAGTGGAAAGGGTGGAAATGCATATAGGAACATTCACTTCCAAGGGAATGAAATGGCATCTGTTTTCCAAGCCTGTTTGCAAGGAATAGAGGAGCAGAATTCATTGAGTCATCTGTTCTGAGGGGAGGAAGCAGATCTACTTGAGTTGTTTCCCAAAAGGGGATCAATTCGTGGAAGAAACCATCATTGAATTTCCATTTGTGAAGGTCTGTTTTGGTCCTGATCAGCTTCCGACCACTAAATTTTGCTCTGATGGAATGTATGAAGCATGAGGGTTAGACTGATATGAATTGTGACCTACCAAACTCCCAAAGCTAGCCAGCAGAGAGGGTAAGACATAGTGCTCCCCTTGTTTGTTTATGCACCACATCACTATAGTGTTGTCTGTAAACACCTGCAAAAGTCCTGGAGACCATAGATGGTGAAATGATTCTATGGCATAGATCACAGCCAACATCTTTTTCACAATTATGTGCTTTGGCATATATAGTTAATTTCAAAGACTTCATATTTTACCCTCAGGGATGCAGCTTTCCATGCAAAATTAGATGCATTTGTTAAATACTGAGCAGGGATGAGAGACAGAGAGACAGAATGGTAGACATGGATTCTGAGAAATCTGTTCTAACCATCAAATAAGCTCTCTCTTTACAAACCCCGAAACTGGAATCTGAAAGTCCAATAGGTGAGAATGATGGGTCCAAATATGTTTTAGAAACCATTACATTTTTCTCATGTTCAACCTGGACATAGGACTCATGAGAATCATAGAAGCCATGAATCCTAACATCCTGAGAAAGTCCCTTGCTGATGTCTGAGACTGATGGGATAAATTCAGAAAAAATTTCAGATATATGTCTACTTTCTCTTCGGTCAGAAATACATGAAGGGATCCAGAATGCATCCTAGAAGCACAGTTCTGTGAAAAGGAATCAAAAAGCATGTTTGATGGTTTATCTTAAAACCTAGGTCCACAAGGAGATTTCTTACCCATTTAAGGGACTCCCGACACCCGGAAAAACGCTCTTTAAAGACAAGTAAGTTGTCTAAATAAAAGAAGATGTGGATGCCATGCAATCTGCAATGAGCCATTACAGGAGCTAGACTTGGAACATTAGCTAACCCAAAGGGAAATAAAGAGCGGTGCAATGTAACCCAGACAGTGAAGCACTTAAAAACCTTCTGAAGTATGTGGTATTTGGAGTGTGGTGATAAGCATCTTTCAAGTCCAGTATTACTATAAAATTGAAATGAGGAATGAAGGTAACAGATGTTACAGTGTCAACATTTTGAGCTTTGGAACCTTTACAAACAGGTTGAGACAGGACAGACCAAGCACTGTTCTCCAAATAGGTTTCTTCTTTGGTACTGGAAAAATTCTTGAATAAAACACTATGTTAAACTGTGCTGGAAATACTGGCTTTATGACCCCCTCGAGCCAACATTTGATTGATAACAGGAGGAAATACGGAAGTCTGATTTGAAGGATGAGGAGGAATTACCTGAAGGGGGTAGGCTTTCCCAATCTCTTTCTGTAAACTTTAAGAAACCATGTATCTGAGACAATCTTTTGTAAAAGTAGAAAATAAAGAGCCACACTCTAGTACAAATTTAGAAGAGTAGCAAGGGAGGTGGTGAGGTAAGGAATTCTGCAATAGTCATTCATTACTGGTGGACTGTCCCTTTTTCTGGAACGTTACCTCTGTTTTTGCAAGTTCCTTACACCTTTTTGTAAGACTCTGCTCTCCAGAGGTTTGTTGGGTTTGCTTGTTTTGCTTTTAGAAAAAAAGAAGGTGAAGATTTTGTAGCCTTAGAAAAGGATTGCTGAAAACCTTACAGTGAGCTACTGTCTTTCATAAAATTGTTTGAGAATATATGTAGCACAAGTCCCAAACAAAACATCCCTAGCCAAAGGAGAATTTAATATTTTGAACATAATATCTTCAGATAACCTGCAATTACAACCCCAAGCAAAATACCTCATAATGGTAAGCAGTGGCAGTTGTCCTGGACATAGTATCAGCACAATCATAAATACATTTTAAATAATATTTTAGCTACTTGTGAAACAGTTGAAACATCGGAATTCAAATAAGACCTATCTTCTGAAGAGGGCAAAGAGGCAGAAAAGTCCCTCCCATTTGCAAAACAAGCCAACACATATTTCAGCATATGTGCTTGATAATTCTAGATTCTGAGGGCTACTGTAGTAGAAGAATAAATTCTCTTGGAAAGCCCGTCAAATGTTTTACAACCTTTATCTGTAGGGGAGGATTAGTATTAAAAAGATGTTGATTAACAGCTAGACTGAAAACAGAAATAGCTGCAGGATCATCTCTGGGATGAGAAAACCAATACTTTTAAGATGTGAGGCACTTTATAATAAAGTCTGTCAGCTTTTTTAAGGACTGCAGGCTGACTGTCAGACATATTACAGGCTACATCAAAAACATCCTCCAAGGCTAACATAACAGGAGAAGCAGGGGTGCTTAGTGGAATATCCACTTGAATCCTATATTTCCTCAAAGAAGAGGGAATTTCAACTTGTTCCCATTGAAACAAATTGTTCATTCTAAAAACAGTTTCAGAAAAAAAAAGAAAATTCTTCTGAAGGAGATTTTGAGGAAACACTTTCTTCAGAATCAGAATCTGGGATATGCAGCAGGCAAATAAAGTAGAAGATGCTCGTTCCCTATCCCTCTCATCTTCATCTAACAGTGAAACCTCAGAAATTGAGGAAGCTAATGTGTTTTTTCTTCACAAACATGCAGGTCCTTTTATGAGGCTGTAACGCCTGCAAAAATCCTTTAGCCAAAACCAAAAAGAAGTTATGTACTTACCATAATGTTCCATCTGTGTTATTGATTTTCATTCTTTCCTCACAAATGGGTTTGGATCTGATCCTTCGGATCTGACTCAGACGATGCTACAGCTCACAGCCACCAGATTTCTCAAGCTTCTGCCTTACCCCCAATGCACCTTGCCAACTACCTCAAATCTTGTTTGCTGCTATATAGCGTAAAAGGATAGGGAGAAATATGGGAAACCATATCCAGAGTCATAGAAATATGTAAATGTACCTATTCAGAAGCTATGTAACTGCTCATTCTTCCAGAAGTTATGGATGCTGGTAGGTAGAAGGGGATGTGATGAAAGAATGAAGCTTGACAAACAGATGTAATGTTATGGTGAGTAAATAATTTCTTATCTGATGTTGTCAGTCTTCATTCTATCCTCACAAATGTGACAGCGTCCCTAGCTATTTGAATCCAAGGCGGACTGAAAGAAGGATATTCCAGAGCACCATAGAGCCAAATGATGCCTTACTCTGGAGACCAGATCTAATTTTTAATAAGTGATAAAGGTATGAGGAGTAGCCCAAGCTGCTGCTGAGCAAATGTCATCCATAGACATCCTAGATTAAAAAACTGTGGAAGTAGCCACAGATCTAGTGGAGTGTACTTTCAATGGGTGTGTAAGAGAAATGCCTAATTTATTACAGGCAAAGTAGTTGCAATTTGTTAATCAATTTCACAGAGTAATTTTAAAAAGAGACTTTCCAAATTTTGGCCCAGAGAAGGAAACAAATAGTTGGTCTGCTTTCCTGATTTTTCTGTTCTATGCAGACAGAAACACTGCTGTCTAGGAACATCCAGTAAATGTAAGATATATTCTCCTTTGTTGGTAAATTTAAGAAAAAACACTGGCAAATTGATAGAACTATTTATGTTGGATTCTGACACCACCTTTGGAATAAAGGATGGATTGGTATGCAAGGTCACTCTATTTTTGTGAAAAAAACAAATAAGAAAGTTTAGAAGATAGTGCTTGGATCCCAGAAATTCTTCTTGCATAAGTGATGGCTACCAAGAAAATGGACTTCCATGAAAGAAATTTAAGGTTGTATGTAGCTGCTGGTTCAAAGGGAGGTTGTATGACAGACTGCATCATTAAATTTAGGTTCAATGGAGGTGTAGGGTCTTTAAAAGGAGGCTTTAGAAGGAATGTCCCTTTTAAGAAGGCCTTGCTCAACTTGTGAGAAGCTACGGGTGCGCCATTCAATCCTGTATGGTAATTTGAAATTGCTGCTAACTGTACCCTAATGATTGAGGTACTAGCACCATTTTGAAAAAGTTGAGCAAGGAAGTCTAAGATTTGATAATTAGAGACTGAAAAGGGGTCAAGTTTATGCTGCTGAGCCCAAATGGCAAACCTTTTCCATTTACTAGAATATGTTTTCTTGTTGAGGGTTTATAGGAAAACAGAATTATATGTTGGACAGGTGATGATAGCATAGATTGTTTGGCTACTAAGGGAACTGGAGGAACCAAGCAGTCAGCTTGAGGTTTGGTATATCTGGGTGTGACATGCTCATCAGATGAGACAGGAAGTCTGGAGTCAGATCTAGGTTCCATGGTGGTTGAACCAGGTGAGGCCATGGGAAGGGAAACCAAATTTGTCGAAGCCAATACGGGGCAATGAGGATCACTGTGCTCTTTGACCTGGCAGCTTTCTGAGGACATTTTGGAATCAATAGGGTTGGCGGGAATGCATAAAGGAGACCGGAAGGCCAATCGTGAAGTAGAGCAACCCTTGGTGACTGTCCATGTGGGGAATCAGGGCAAAGTAGTTGCTGCACTTGTTGCATAGGGGAGAGGCAAAAAGATTGCAGCATGGCTGGACCCATCGATGGAAAATCTCATCTACCACCTTCTCATTGAGGGACCATTAATGTGGAAGTAGTATGCACCTGCTCAGTTTGTCCGCAATCACGTTGGATCTCCCCTGAATGTGCTTTGCTAAAACAAAGCAGTCTGAAGAGATTGCCCACTGCCAGACACTGAGCACTTCTCAACACAATGGGTAAGATCTGGTTACCCCATTTGTTGATGTACCAGATGTCTGACATGTTGTCTGTTAGAATCACAATCATCCCAGAACATCTTGAAATGCTCACAATGCCAACAGCACTGCTCTCATCTCTAGAAAATGTATATGCAAATTGGCCTCTTCGGGGACCAAGTACCCTGGACTGTCATCCCCAGATAATGCCCCTTACCCCATCTGGGAACCATCTGTGGTCACTATGGCCTTGGGCTGTTAAGGAATGAATGGGCAGCCATGGAGCAATTAATCAAACTGGATCCATCGATAAAGATCTCTTCTGCACATGTTGGTAATTTTTATCTGATATAATCTTGATTGATGGAAGATTGACCACTGGATAGCCAGCATCCACTGTAGGATCCACATGTAAAATCTGGTCAACGGAACTAAGATTATTACTCCAGCCATGAGGCTGTGCAGGCTGACATTGATGTACTGTTTACAACCTTCTTGACCTGTGACCTTATAGTTAGAACTCGTTGAGGTGGAAGGGAAGCAATGGCTGTGTTTGTGTTGAGCAGTGTTCATATAAATTCCAATGTCTGAGTTGGTTGGAGTTGTGATTTGCTGTAGTTTATTGTTATTCATAGGAGAGCACAGGTGTGGAGAACCTGATCTCTTGACTGTATGAGTTGATGCCTGATCGGAGAGGTAGTGAGACAGTCATCCAGGTAGGGAAACATCCGGAATCCCTACAGTCTGAGGTGTGCTGCTACTACTGCCATGCATTTGGCAAACACCCTGGGGCTGTCGTGAGTCCAAAGGGCTGTAATCTGAATTGGTAATGACTGGCTACCAGCCAGAAGCGTAAGTACTTCCTGGACCACCTGCTCATCTTTATGTGATAGTAGGCATCCTGGAGATCTAACGAGCCCATCCAGTCATCCTTGCCCAGGAAAGGGAGAATGGACGGAACTGTGACCATCTGGAACTTGGTTCATTGGACAGATTTATTTAGATTTGTGAGATCCCAAACTGGTCTCCAGTCCCCTGTCTTTTCTGGCACTAAAAAGAATCTTGAGTAAATTCCGGATCCTATCTGGCCTGGTGGGACTTCTTGGATGACTCTTTTTTTCTAGCAGCTTTTGAATATGAATTGCTGCTTGATCCTTCTGACTGGGTGGAATATCAAGGGTTTTCCTGGGAATTGGGGGTGGAAGGGAAAACGGTATTATATAATTGCTGGATATAATCCTTTGCACCCAAGTATCTTTTGCTAATTCTAGCCAGGCTCTCTGGTGAAGGGACAATCTTCCCCCGACTGCCTCCAGAGGTGGACAGTCAGGCCTCCATTCAGGAGTGCTGATAGGGTTTATCTAAGAAAGATTTCTTGAACCCTGGTTTTGCGGGCCACCTCTGCCACAATTGTGACAATGTCCATCGGAGTTCTTCTCTCTCCCTCAGGGGGCACTTCATCCATGTGCATCATGGAATGGATCTTGGGATTTTCTGAACTACATTTTCTGGTCAGGATATCTGGGGGGGGCAAAAAATATATGCCTATGGCAGACAAGGTCTTACCATCTTTCTCACACCAGGAGAGTATTTCTTTCACATTAGGGCCAAAAGTGTTGTTCCGTCAAAGGGAGCATTGACAAAATTGGATTTGAATGGCTGCTCTAAGTCCCATAAGTGCACCCAGGCATGCTTCCTCATAGAAATGCCTGAACCTGCAGCTCTTGAGGTTCCTTCTGCTACTTTGGAAATTAACCTCATGGAACTATTGGAAATAGCCATTATGGCTGCCACCGAGAAGTTAGTGAGTCCTTAAACTCTGCTGATATGGTTCCTCAGAGAGTATTTGGTAATTCTTTGGTCAAATCTCTCTGAAGTCTAACAAAATGTGCCAGATAATTCAGTCATTGTAATGCAAAAATCAGTGAAGCAAAGACACGCTTCTCCAGTTTGTCCATCACCCATGACTCCCTGTTGGGGTGATGGACAGTGGAATTCTCGTTGGCTAGTTCCTTCTTTGTGGCCGCTGCAATGACCATGGCATCAATTGAAACCCTTTTCCCCAAAACTGTCTGTCCACAGGTGGTGCCATTATCCTGTCTGGTCTCTGAAGCATTGGCTTTATGCAGTCAGGTTCCTTCCATGCTCATCTAGAGATCATGTCTACAAGCTCGTGAGTGAGTGGAGTCACCCAGGAATTAGAGGGTCCTGCACCAAAAGCCTCTAGGAGAACAGTTTCCTCCATCATAGGGTTGAAAGATGTCCAACCACCTTCTGTTTCAGGATCTCTAGTATGTCTCTGAAGGGAACATCTTCAGGAGGTGACCATGGGGACCCTTCGCCTTAGTCGAAATCCATGTTTTCGGTGATGGACTCTTGCAGGGAATCTAGGTGCTTCCTCTTGCACTTCCTTTTCCTTGGTACTTCCTTAGTTAGCTCTGTGGAAGGCTTGGAAGAGGAAATCAAAATTCCTTGAGAAGAAACCTGAGTTTTGGCACAAGATGTCCCTGTGGAGACAGCTGTTGAGGCTCTAGATGCTGGGGCATCATGGTGGAATAGGTAGGCTCCAAGGGGGAAGACTCTGTCAGGGCTGCCAAAGCAGGAAATACTCTCATTGCAGCCTAGAAGGAAGACCTCGAATGAGCCAGAGAGAGGCTCTGATTCGAGAAACCAGATTTCTGAATTATTCCCTCCCTCTCTCCAATCCATTGGGACCACCCCAATGAGGAAGCTGGAGCTGAATTGTCCAGTGCTGAGGTGCTAAGGAGCAGAGATGGCTCTGAAAACTTCAAAGTTGAATGCTGTACCCCGGACTCTGCAGGCAGGCTTTGGCTCTAAGTGCTCTCCTGATACAAAAAGGTAGGAGATGTCAGAGAAGATGGCGGATATGAATATATGGAGATCCTCAGATCCGAGATTGAAGGGATCCAGGCAACTGGAATCCTGAAACTCTAAGACAGCAGATGGTGTCAGAGGAGGAACTTGCAGGTGTTGTGTGGTGGAAGGTCTCACTACCTGACCCAGAGGGGTAGAAGCCGAGGGAATACCAATCTGTGCCTGTGCCAAAAGAATCTTCCTCACCACTCTCTCCATATCTTCTTCTGTGAGACTTTTGGAGGAATGAGCAGAATAAATGGAGAGGAATGCTAGTCTCTACAAAAAAGGAGATGAACGCTTGTCTAGTACTGAGTCAACTGATGGAGAATATCTAGTACAAGGACAATATAGAGTCTCCAAAGGCTGTATCTGATCCAAAGGTTGTGTCTGATCCAACTTGGATTGAGCCGGAACTGTAATATTGGTTTTAGAATATGTAGGATCTGAAGGAGCAGTTGGATCCAAAAGTTTCATCTTGTTATGATCTTTGGTTGAGACCAGATGTTTAGCGCTACGTTTCTGTGAAAAGTCCAAGGAAGATTTTCACAAGGTGGAAGGCTTCGACTTTGGTGAATGGGATATGGGTTTTCCAAAAGAGGAAGCAAGGACACCTTTTAATATCAGTTCAGCTAAGGCTCCCAGATTAAGTCTGTGACAGATCGAGCAATCTTCCTGTAAGTGTAATGGACCCAGGCAGTACACACAAAGGGAGTATACGAATGAGATAGGCAACTTAAGTCCACATTAGGAACATTCCTTACAACCTGCAGGTTTGTCACACAAGTTGTAAAATATATTTCCACAACAACTATATGTCAAATTTCAAAAGGTAAGAAAGTGAAAATAGTAAGCACCTTTTTTTTTTAAACAGGCTGAAGGAACAAGGAGAAAGAATACCACCAATGGTAAGAAGGACTATGACCAAGTAGTAAGAAGGAGGGAGATACTAATGATAGTATCTAATAGTACCAAGTACAAAAGAAGACTGAAGAAAAACAGGCGAAAAGATTACAACCCTCAAGTACAGTAGAGGAGAAGAGGAGGCAAGGAAATACCAACGATAGCATGTCAGAGATACAACAAAGTCGTAAGGGCATGGGAGAACACAGAAGGAAGAAAATCATAAACCAAAATCAGTAAAGACTAAAAGATTACAAGGTAAGCTAAGGAGAAAAAAAATGTTCAATAGGAGAATTTTCAAAGAAAAAAACTTTACTTATCTAATACTGCTCAAGAGAGACTGGTAGACCACATCCGTTAGCTAGAAGCGGTAAATGAGATAGTAGGTAGTTGGCAAGGTGCAGTGTGGGTAAAACAGAAGCTTGAGAGATCTGGTGGCTTTGAGCAGTAGCGTTGGCTGAGTCAGATCCAGTGGATTAGATCTGAACCCATTTGTGAGGAGAATGAAGATTGACAACATCACATTAAGATCAACAGGAAATGTGCTAGAAGAAGATAAATGCTTAAATACTTGTTTCTTCTTTCAAGAGGCATCTCTGGAAGAGGACAGACTCATGGAAGCTGACCTCATCCTGGGAAACAGGTCTTTTTTCCAGGCCTATATTAGTTCCTCAAAGTGCGTATTCATCAAATACGTATTTAGTTAGGAACCACTGGCCCTCTAATACTCCTGAACACACAAAGCAGTAAATCAAACCCACCGTAATTGGGGGCTTCATCCCACATACACTCTACACTCCCAGCTCCAAGATCGCATTACGGTGAGGAAAAGTGCAAAGTTGTGGTGATGGCCCAGTGGTTCCTAACCCTGAGAAAAATTCTGTGCTTCTCTGTAATGAATTTTTCTGTTTAGCTGTCAATTAATACGTATTTTGTGAATACATATTTCAAGGAAATAATATAGACTGCTCTTTCCTCAGTTAAACAAGGATGAACTCCCCGTGAAGCTCCCATGATCAAAGAAAGTAGCTCTCCATTGCCTGCTAAGGACATGTGAGCAGACTCCAAGGACATGGCTAACTTCTGATTCATGGTGGTTGAAGTGACTATACCAGAGGGCTCTGGGACAGAAGATGAACAGTTTGAGAAACTGGCATAGGCCAATGCAGAGTCACCAACAAGCAGCTGAGGCACTAATTGTGCCCACTGTGTTGGCGAGGGCTCCTTTCAAATTTTCTTTTTCCTAGGTTTGGAGGGAGGAGGAACTGAGGTACCATTAAATGATTCCATACTGCAGTTGGAATGAAGCCTGAACCTTGGTAAACACTGCTGGAAGGAGTCACTAAAAAGGTAACTTGTCACATACTGTACACAAGCACCAAAAACACTGACAATTCTCCAGGAGGAGTGTTCTTGGGGGTGGAAATAAGGCATATGTGGAGGGAGACAAAGGCCTTGTAAGACCGGCAAGCAGGATATAACCAGTAAAGCAAGAATACCACAGCACTGATTTATGATGAAAATCTAATTTACTCCAGCATCACACTGAAACTGTTTCTTGTGAAATCATATCAGATGACAGAGTTCCAATGCTAAGCATTTAAGGAAGAAGCACAGACAATGCTTAAGCCTGGTGTCATTGAGGAATCACTGCATGAATGGAATGTTCTTAAAAATTATGTGGCTGTAAGAATTTGCAATGATTTCAGAAAAAAATGAACATTATTTCCAAATCTTATTTCTACCCTATTTCTAAAGTAGATAAAATGGTTGAAAAACTAGGCAAAACTAAGTTTTTGGTCACTATGGACATGACCAAGGGCTACTGGCAAACCCCATTAACCTTAGAGGCCAAGGACAATACAGCATTTTCCACACTGGCTGGACCTTTTCACTATAAGGCCATGTTGTCTGGCTTTAATGTAGCACCAGCGAAGTTTCAGAGACTTATGGATCAGATTCAAAGTCCTCACACTAGATATGCGTCAGCTTACCTTGATAACATAGTTATTTTCTTAGAGGACTGGGAAAACCATCTCCCAAATGCCCAAGCCATTCTAAACTATTTACGTTAAACAGGGTTAACATCTAACCCCACTATTTTTAACACCTTTAGTGAATTATCACTTAAGACATAGACAAACATACATTTATATAAAAGACAACAAACCATGTTAACAAATTCACAGTTACAAACATTATACATCACATATATTCTTTTATACAATTATCATCAATCCAACATTACATAAATTGATCAATTTCTGCCTTCCCTTAAACCTCATTGCTCCTCCAAAACATTATTCTGTATATATTGTTCCCACAATTTCCATTTATTTTTCTATTTAATCTGCTCCTACCCTTTCCTAAAGATACCACTTCCAGTTCAGTTATCTCTGTTACAATATTCACTACTTCAAATACAGTTGGTTTAGACTTTGATTTCCATTTTCTAGTAATTGCTATTTTGGTAGCCACCAGAATTATACTTAACAAGGCCTTACTATGTCTAGGCAATTCAGATCCAGTATCCGAGACAAAAAAAGAAGTTATGTACTCACCATAACATTCCATCTGTGTTGTCCATTTTTTGAGGAGTGGAGAAAAAGTGTTTTGGTACCTATCTTTAAGAATAAGGGTGATGTGTAGAGCTGCAGTAACTACAGAGGGATAAAATTGATCAGTCACAGCTTGAAGTTAAGGGAAAGAGTAATGGAGGCTAGGTTAAGAAGGGAGGTGATGATTAGTGATCAGCAGTATGGCTTCATGCCAGGAAAGAGCACTACAGATGCAATATTTGCTCTGAGAGTATTGTTAGAGAAATACAGAGAAGGTCAGAAGGAGTTGCATTGTGTCTTTGTGGACTTAGACAAAGCATATGACAGGGTGCCTATAGAGGAGTTGTGGTATTGTATGAGGAAGTCAGGAGTGGCAGAGAAGTATGTAAGAGTGGTACAGGATATGTACAAGGGTAATGTGACATTGGTGAGGACTGTGGTATGAGTGACAGATACGTTTAAGGTGGAGGTGGGATTACATCAAGGATCAGCTCTGAGCCCTTTCTTATTTGCAGTGGTGATGGACAGGTTGACAGATGAGATTAGACAGGAGGCCCCTTGGACTATGATGTTTGCAGATTAAATTGTGATATGTAGTGAGAGTAGGAACTAGGTTGAGGAGACCCTGGAGAGGTGGAGATATGCTTTAGAGAGGAGAGGAATGAAGCAGAATATATGTGTGTAAATGAGAGGGAGGGTAGAGGAATGGTGAGGATGCAGGGAGTAGAGTTGGTAAAGGTGGATGAGTTTAAGTACTTGGGAACAACAGTTCAGAGTAATGGTGAGTGTGGAAGAGAGGTGAAGAAGAGGGTACAGGCAGGGTGGAATGGGTAGAGAAGAGTGTCAGGAGTGATTTGTGACAGACGGGTACCAATAAGAGTGAAAGGGAAGGTCTACAAGAGGGTAGTGAGACCAGCTATGTTATATGGGTTGGAGATGGTAGCATTGTCGAAAAGGCAGGAGTCAGAGCTGGATGTGGCAGAGTTAAAGATGTTAAGATTTGCACTGGGTGTGACTAGGATGGACAGGATTAGGAATCAGTATATTAGAGGGTCAGCTCAGGTTGGACAGTTTGGAGACAAAGCAAGAGAGGCGAAATTGCGTTGGTTTGGACATGTGCTGAGGAGGGATGCTGGGTATATTGGGAAAAGGATGCTAAGGATAGAGCTGCCTGGTAAGAGGAAAAGAGGAAGGCCTAAGATGAGGTTTATGGATGTGGTGAGAGAGGACATGCAGGCAGTTGGTGTGAAAGAGCATGATGCAGAGGACAGGAAGAAATGGAAACAGATTATCTGCTGTGGCGACCTCTAATGGGAACAGCCAAAAGAAGATGATGATGATGAACAACAACTGGGTTCAGTTCCAATGTTCAGAACTGACTCGGCCGATTTTTACACCTTGTGGCTCCTGGAAACTCTCGAGCTCCAACCTTACCCATAATGCTCTATTCTCCTAACATACCTCAGATCTTGTTTGATGGCCTTAAAGCTTCATACGAATATTAGAACACTAGTATGAGAAACCAATACCTGGATCTCAAAGGAAGGAACATTGATTCCCTTATTACCGTCTCGTTCTTCCAGAAGTCATAAACTAAATGGTAGGGGGGTTGGAGGAAAGAGAGTTGAAGAAGAATGAAAATGGACAACACAGATGGAATGTAATGGTGAGTACATAACTTCTTTATCTGATGTTGTCAATTTTCATTCATTCCTCAACAATTGGGACAGAGTCCCTGGCTACTTGAATCCCTGGGAGGACTCTAAGAAAGAATATTCCTGAGCACTTTTGAGCTAAAGACTGCTCTTCCCCTCAAGACCAGATCCAATTTGCAATGAGAAAAACACCAAATTCACGAAAACCAGAATAAACTTCAGAAAAAAACGTGAAAAGAAGACAAAATGATGACGGTCCACACAGATACAAAGTGAAGCGCTTTCTTTCATTTTCATCACAATGAACTTCTTCAGAACTGACCAGTAAGTCAATTAATCAGGTTTAAATACAAATTTGATTAATAAATCAACCAATCAAATGTCCATACCATTTTCTTAAAGGCAAAAATGTAAAATGTGAAATATAACATTTGACATATATACAAAAAGCATATAGCACATACTAATGTGTGCCTACTATAAAAATGTTTGTCAAATAAACTGTTTAATAGTATAGTCTATTATTTAAAAGACATTTAAGGTCTCATTTAGACCAGGAATATGATCTGCCCTAAGGAAAACCTGCAGTCTAAATGAAACCTTAAATGTTAAATGTCTTTTAAATAATAAACTATACTATTAAACAGTTTACTTGACAAACATTTTTATAGTAGGCACACATTAGTATGTGCTATATGCTTTTTGTATATATATATATATATATATATATATATATATATATGTCAAGTGTTAGATTTCACATTTAATATTTTTGCCTTTAAGAAAATATGTATTAATTAATAATTAGATGAATGGACATTTGATTGGTTTATTTATTAATCAAATTTTGCATTTAAACCTGATTAATTGACTTACTGGTCAGTTTTGAAAACATTTGTTGTGATTAAAATGAAAGAAAGCACTTAACGTTTTATCTGTGTGGACAGTCATCATTTTGTCTTCTTTTCCCAATTTGCAATGAGTAATAGAGGTATGAGGATTAGCCTAAGTTGCAGTCGCACAAATATGGTCCATGGAAGCCCTGGATAAAAATACTGATGATGTTGCCATGCATCTGGTTGAATGGGTTCTCAAAGGTTTTGCCAAAGACAAGCTTAATTTGTTACAAACAAAGAATATGCAGTCAACCATTTGGCTGAAGTTACTTGGCTGAAGTTACTTTTGCAATAGGTTTGCCTAATTTCAAGTCCGCAAAAGAAACAAACAACTGATCTGTTTTTCTGAAATTCTTTCTTCTATGCAAATAGAAATGTAACTGTCTGTGAACGTCCAACAGATGCAACATGGATTTCCCTTTGTTTGTGAAATTTGGAAAGAATACTGGAAGATTAATGGACTGATTGATGTTAGAGTCTGACACCACCTTAGGAAGAAAGGAATGATTGGTTCATAGTATTACCCTATCTCTATGAAATATTAAAGAGGCTTAGAAGACAAGGCTTGAAGTGCAGAAAGTCTTCAGGCAGAGGTTATAGCTACCAAAAGTAGTTTTCCAGGTTCAAAAATTTAGCTCACATTTTACTGCTTATTCAAAGGGAGATTCAGTCAAAGCTTGTAATACTAAATTGAAATCCCATGGTGGAGTTGCTTTTTAAAAGGTGGTCATAAAGGCCTTACAAAGCTTTGAGGAAGCTAAGGTGGAATTGTTAACTCCTATATGAAAATTAGAAATGGCAGCAAGTTGAACTTTTAACAGTTGAGGAACTAGCCCCTTCATTAAAGATTGTGACCAAAACTCAAGATTTTTTATCAGCTATTGCTGAAAAAGGGTCAATGTCTTTTTGCTGCACCCAAAAACAATTTTTTCCATTTACTTCTATAAATCGTCCCAGTGGAAGCTTTATAGGACAATAAAAGTATATAATGGACAGGGGAGGAGAGTCTAAGTTGTCTATCAATGGAAGTGTAAAAACCATGTGGTCAACTTCAAGCCTGAAATATCCTGGTGAATCATGTCTGTTGGGTGAGATAGGAGGTCCGGAATTGGAACCAGAATCCATGGAGGGTAAACTAGATGAAGCCAAAGAAAGGGGAATCAAATCTGATGAGGCCAATAAGGGGCAATGAGTATGACTTTGCTCTTATATCGAGATGCGTTCTGGAGAAATTTGGGGATCAAGGGGATTGGGGGATATGCATAGAGAAGACCAGGAGTCCAGTCATGCAGGACAGCATCTCTAGGTGATTCCCCCAGTGGGGGATCAGGGCAAAGAACCTGCTTCACTTGTTGAGGGGGAGATACAAAGAGGTTGCAACAAGGCTGGCCTCATCGGTGGAATATCTCTTCTGCAACTTTCAGGTTGAGTGACCACTTATGAGGTAACAAAATTGGCCTACTTAACATGTCTGCTATCACAATGAATTTTCCTGGAATGTGTGTTGCTATCAGAAATCAACTGGATGAGATTGCCCATTGCCACACTCTCAGAGCTTCTCAACACAAAAAGATCTGGTCCCTCCTTCTTTGTTGATGCACCATACCACTGACATATTATCCATTTAAATTGTAATAGACCTCACAAAGAGGATTACTGGCCTCAAACAGATGTCCTACACTGATGGTCTCAAAAAACTCCAGCTTTACTCTGTAGCATATCTCATTCTCCGAGGAGATCTCTGCCTAACATATAAAGCTATGTTAAACCCACAGCTGTTGGACATGCTACACCTAAAGAAATCCCAATCCCTCAGAACTACTCGCTCGAGGGACCCAAACCTTGTCACCACAATAAACAGGACATGCTGGAGGGATATATTCCTGTCACAGAAACTTCCTATTCTCTGGAACAAGCTACCCATCTATGTCAAACATAGTTTCTCATTAGCACTCTTCAGGAAAAATCTTGATGAGTGGATGGGAAATAGGAAATACACCCCGGGGATCACTTCTGTGGCTCTGCTCGACAGGGGCACAGGAAATTAACTTTCTTGGGTGGCGTAAGCCAGGGAACCTTGTTAGCTAGGTTTACTTAGGCCCTTGGGCTGATAGCCTAGTACCTACCTATGAACCTATAAGTGAGAGAGTCTTGAAAGGCCTGCAATGCTAGGAGTACTGCTCTCATTTCAAGGACACTATGTGTGTTGGCCTCTTCGTGGGACCATGTGCCTTGGACTGTCTTTCTCAAGAAGTGCCCAACCCAGCCAATTTGGGAAACATCCGTGGTCACTGCGGCTTTGGGCTGAGGGAGAATGAAGGGACAGCTTTGAAATACCTGATCTGATCCAATCCACTACAAGAGGAACTTTTTGCTTTCCTGATTTATCCTGATCTGGGTGGACATGGGTTGATACAGAATGAATCACTGAGGTGCTAAGGTCTACTGAAGAATTCTCATATGGTATCATGCTAGTGGAACTAGAACTATCATGGCAGACATTGATCCAAGGCCTGTAGAATCAATCGAGCTAAAAGAGAAGAATTCTGAATTATCTTTTTGACTTGAAATCAAATAGTCATACTCTTAGTAAGGGAAGGGAGGCTGTCACCGATATGTTGAACAAGACCTCTATGAACTTTAATGGAATGTCTGAGATGGTTCTAACTGAGATTTGTTGTGACTGATGGTAATTCCCAGATGACAGCAAAATTGGAGTACATAGTCTTGAGGTTTTATCATAAAATACCTTGTCAGAGCAGTTATGCGCTAGTCATCCAAGTACGTAAACACGAAGAATCCCTGCAGTCTCGAGTGAGCTGCTATTACTGCCAAACATTTGGTGAACACCCTGGGGGCTGTGGTAAGACCAAAGAACAGTGCTCTGAATTGGTATTGACTGGATCCCAGCCAGAAGTGTAGGTATCTCCTGGATCATCTGTTCATTTTTATGTGATACCATACATCTTGAAGATCTACTAAGCACATCCAGTCATCCTTGTGCAGGAAAAGCAAAATGGACTGAAATGTGACCATCTGAACTTTGTATACTGAACCAATTTGTTCAGATTGTTCATATCCAAAATTGGTCTCCAGTCCCCTGTTTTTTTGGCACTAAAAAGAATGTTGAGTAAGTTCCAGGTTCTATCTGGTCTGGGGGGACCTCTTGGATGACTCTTTTTTTTCTAACAGCTTTTTTATTTCTAGAGCTGCAGCTTTCCTCTGACTGGGTGAAACATCAGGAATTCTGTTTAATGTTAAAGGATGGGGCAAGAAAAAGGGAATTATATAACCTCTGGAAATAATCCTCTGCAGCCGTGTATCTTTTGTAATGTCTAGCCAGACTCTCTGGTGCAGGGATAGATGACCCCTGATTGCCTCCAGAGGTGGACTATTGGGCCTCCTTGACCCTGATAGTGTCTGTCAGAGAAGAAATCTCTAAAAACCTGGTTCTGTGGGCCTCCTTTGCTGTGTGGGTGGCATCTTCTGTTACAGTTCCCCCCTCTGCCTCTGGGGGAACTATCTCCACGTGAATCTTGGAAAGGACGGTGGGACTTTCTGGACCACATTTTTCAACCTCCTCATTGATTCCTACAAAATAATCTTTGAGGGGTCAAAAAACATGCATCCACTGCAGACAGGGCCTTACCATCTTGTTCACACCTAAAGAGTGTGTCCTTTACCTTAGCGCCAAACAAAGAACTTCCATCAAAAGGTGCACTGATGAAGGATGACTCAAAGGGCTCCACAAAATCACACAAAGGAAATCAGCTTTAATAATTGGCTTAATCTCTGGTGTCATTCAAATGGGATCCAATGTCTGTCTGCCTGGGATGACATGCTGGACAAGCCACGCTGCTTCGCAAGGGACGGCTTGCACCTGTCACCCCTGGGCTTCCGGAGATTGGCAAAGGCTCTTGCCACCCCCATAGTGCCTTTTTTAGGCAAGGCTCAAATTCTAAACCTACCACCCTAGAACAAAACAAAGGAAAAAAACTAAGGGTAATGCTGCTCAATGCCAGAAGTCTCAACCTCAAGATGCATGCACTCGAAGCCCTTCTCAGTATTGAGAACATCGATGTCTGTGCTGTGACTGAAACCTGGTTCAAGGCTCCTGAGAGCACCCCGGCACTATCAGGTTTTACCTCATATCATGCGTTCCGGCCCCAAAATCCGAACAACACCAAGAAAGGAGGAGGGGTGTCCATATTCATCAAAGACACCCTCACCTCCAGGTTGGTGGCAACGCACGATGCATCAGAGACCATCCAGGTGCAATTAACCGTAGGCAAGACTGCTCTGCAATTTGTAGCATGTTACAGGCCACACTCTCAAACTCAGGAACCTCACACAGCTTTCCTGAAAACTCTGGAGGGGATAAATGTAACCCCAAACACCATCATACTAGGTGATTTCAACTATCCGAATATAGACTGGGATCACTACTCAAGCCCCAACACTCTAGCCCAAAGGTTCCTAGAGTTCATAAACTCAAATGCCATGGAACAACTAGTCACCATGCCCACAAGAGGCGAAAACATACTAGATCTCATCATCACGAACATGGGGTCACAATGTTCAACGCCGGAGGTATACCCCTCATTGGTGAGGTCAGATCATAAACTAATCTCACTGGAAGTCCACATCCCGCCCCCACCCAGATAAAAAAGACCACAGTGAAGAACTTCTCTAAAGCCGACTTCACACTTCTTAGGACTGGTGTGGTCTCCTTCAAGGCCCCCGAACCAGCGGAAACCATCACTAAAGCCGCTGAATCACATACAAATACCTTCTACCAGCACCTCCAGGACTGCATGGATCAGGCAATCCCAAACAAAACAAAGACTCTTTGTACCAAAGGCAAGCGTCCAGTCTGGTGGACCCCAGCCATAAACAAGCTCTACAACAAAAGGAGAAAGCTACTACAAGATAGAGCAAAATCCCTAAAAGGGAAGACACCCTTGATCATTATAAGTAAAAAACTAAGAGCTCTCATAAAATCAACCAAGGCAAATTTTGTAAGAAAAATTGCCAAGGACTCAAAAGACAATCACAAGGCCTTTTTTAGTTATGTTAGAAACCTGGGAGGAAACTCCCAGATATGCTCAGAACTAGTTCAAAATGATGTAAAGATTACTGAACCTACAGACATTGCCAACATACTGGCTGACAGGTTCAGTGCAAATCCCCCCCCCCCAAAAGGAGAAATATTTATACCAGAGGATTGTAGCCTCCCAAACATCTCAAATGCTCAGGTGAGAACAGCTCTCTCCAAGGCGAAAAACACAGCATCCATGGGACCAGATGGTGTCCCCAGTTGTGTGCTCCACGAACTCATTGAGGAATTAAACCCGCAATTAGGGCAGCTGTTTAATCTTAGCCTCACCTCAGGATACGTACCCAAGGAGTGGCATACGGCAACTGTGGTCCCACTACATAAAGGCGGTGCCTCCACCGACCCTGGAAACTACCGTCCCATCAGCCTGACAAGCCTGGTCTGCAAAGCTATGGAGAGGATCATAATGGAACTCATAAATAAAGACATAGGGGACCTGCAGACATTGGATCAAACCCAACTTGGCTTTGTCAAGGGCAGATCATGCCTCTTAAACTTGGTTGACTTTTTCGAAACAGTCACCAAGGCCATTGATGAGGGCAAGGCAGTCCACACAGCCTACCTTGACCTGGCAAAGGCATTCGACACAATACCCCACTTGGGCATCATAGAAAAACTCACCAGCTTAAATGTAAACCCATACGTCACAAGATGGGTTGCAAACTGGCTAAGTGACAGAACCCACAGGGTCAGAGTTGCTGGCGCCATGTCTGATTCCAAGCCTGTCACAAGTGGTGTCCCACAGGGCTCGGTCCTGGGCCCACTCTTGTTCGGCATCTACTTTTCAGAAGTACAGGCAAGCACAGGAGGATTATGGCTGACAAAGTTTGCAGATGACTGCAAACTGGGCGCCATAGTTGAAAACACATCAGACACAGATATCCTTCAGAAGGGTCTCATAGAAACGGATAACTGGTGCCAAAGCCATGGCCTAAAGTTAAACGCTAAAAAATGCATAGTCATACCCTTCGGGAAAAACAAGGTTACCCCCAGCTACCATATAGGTGGCAATCCACTAAGCACAGAAGAGGTTATCAGGGATCTGGGGACCCAGGTTGACAGTAACCTTTCATTTGACACCCACGTTGCCAAAGTAGTTAGGAAGACCTTCTACATTGCCCACCTGATCGTGAAGGGATTCACATCTAGGTCAAGGGAGGTCATCATTCCCCTGTACTCATCACTCATCAGACCGATGATTGAGTACAACGCCCCATTTGGAATGTATCTGACCTGACACCTGCAGCAATTGGAAAGGCCCCAAAAGTTCCTCACCAAAAGGATAAAGGGTCTCAAAAATATGTCCTATGCTGCCTGACTGAAGGAGCTCCAGCTCTACTCAGTCGTTTACCGCCTGCTCAGAGGTGACCTGTGCCTGACATACAAGGCCATGTCCAACCCGGAATTAATGAACATGCTTCACCTCAAAAAATCTAAATCCATCCGATCTACAAGAGCACAAGACTTGAACCTTGACACGGTCATAAATAGGACGTGCTGGAGGGACAGATTCATCACCCAGAGACTCCCTATGCTGTGGAACAAAATCCCGGTACATGTGAGGCAGAGCACCTCGCTGGCTTTGTTCAAGAGAAATCTTGACCAATGGATGGGAGATCGCAGGTATACCCCAGGGATAACATCAGTGTCACTGCTTGACAGAGGCACAGCTAAATAATGGGCATAGTATCCTTCAAACTAAAGGGGTGGCGAAAGTCACAAAACTCTGGGCTAGGCTTATAAATGCCCTAGGGCAGATAGCCTAGTATGAACCTATGAACCTAAATGCATCCAGGCATGCCTCCTAGTAGAAATACCTGAACCCGACACCCTTGACAGACCTTCAGCTGCATGTGAAATAAACATCATGGATGAATTCTTGATGGAGTGTAGGGTAGCCAACTGTGAGGCAATAGAGCTCTGTGCTTTAGAAGTACTGGTCCCAGAGAGGGATTTGGAGAGTTCTTTAATCAAATCACTCTGCAATCTAGTGAATTGTGCCAAATAATTCAGTGGCCTGTGTGTAAATGTCACTGAAGCATATACACACTTCCCAAATCTATCCAACACCCTGGATTCCCTGTTGGGGGTGGACAGATGAACTCTGTACTGCAAATTCTTTCTTTGTGGCTTCCACTATGACCATGGCATCCACTGGTACTCCCTTACTCCAAACCTCTCTTCCTTTTGATGGTGCCAGGATTCTGTCTGGTCTTTTGGGGATCGGTCCAACAGAGTCATGCAGAGTTGGGTTCCTTCCATGCATGCCTAGAGATAAAATCAATGAGCCTGTCAGTGGGTGGAGTCACCCAGAAAGTAGATGGGCCAGACCCAAAGGCTTCCAGGAATACTGATTCCTCTTGGGAAGGGTTATTGGTAGATCAACCACCCCTTTGCTTGACGATTTCCGGGATGTCTCCAAAAGATCAGGTGGTGATCTTGGAGACTCTTCCCCCTCACCAAAATCAGTATCTTCAGTGATTGACTGCTGAGGAGAGTCTGGGTGCCTCCTGTTGTACTTTCTCTTCCTAGGGACTTCTTTGGTGGGTTGTTCCAGAGAAGTATCAGAAGAAATAAGTATACCCTGCTGGTTAACCTGGAAACTTTGGGCTGGATGTCCCTGTGGAGTAGAATGATGAGGCTCAAGGCACAAAGACATATGGGATCCAGATGGAAGATCTGAGGGGGCCAGAACCATCTGTCCTCCAGAAGCAGTGAACACTCTCTCTACCACCTCAAAGGCAGAGCGCTCCAGGTAGAAGAAGACAGAGCTGAGAAGACATGCTTCTGGACCATCAGCTCCCTCTGACCCGAAGGCAATGCACCCGAGGCAGAAGTCAGGGCTGAGCTGTCCAATGCCAAGACTCTGAGGGACAGAGACAGTTCCAACAACTTCAGAGTTGACTATAGCACCTCAGATCCGACAACAATGTTTTGGCTCCAAGAGTCATCTGGCTCTGACACACTCAGAGAATGTATCAGAGCCAAAGATATGACATTCTTCAGATTCAGCACAGAAGGTCGCAGTAGACCCAGATCCAAGGTTTCCAAAACCATGGGTCAAATCAGGGAAGGAGCTGAGATAGGTGGTGTAGTACCAATAAGGGTCTCCGGACCCGAAAAGGTAGGAGCCAGGAGAACTCCCATCTGACTCTGTGCTGAGAAAAACTTGCTAATCATCCTATCTACATCAGCATCTGTCAGGCTCCTGGAAGAAAGAGAGGATGAGGCCACTGAAGGGGACCTGGAATGTCAGTGTCTCTCCAAAAAAGGGGATGGCACTCAGGAAGGGACCAGATCTAAAGAGGACACATACATAGCTAAAGGTAAATGTTTCAGATCCAATGATGCAGATCAGACATCTGATGCCAATGGGTCCAAAGATTTAGTGTTCAGATCCAACTTTTTGAAACTTTTTGAGCAGGGTCTGAGGCTATAGGATCACAAGATCATAGAAGGTTACTAGGCTATCGACCTGGTGGTAATTTCAAGCCTAGCCGTTTTATCCCAATGTAATGCCATAAATACTCTAATCAATGCCCAGGATTGTATTTAGTAATGAGTGCCCATGTCCAGCAGGGTTGTGGGTGGTATCCCCAGTAAGAATTTACAGTGCCCCATCCACTC
Source organism: Protopterus annectens (assembly GCF_019279795.1). Taxonomy (NCBI): domain Eukaryota; kingdom Metazoa; phylum Chordata; order Ceratodontiformes; family Protopteridae; genus Protopterus; species Protopterus annectens. Next base: position 220,862,388 of record NC_056748.1, read on the forward strand.
ATCCAGGTTCCTTTTGAACAGTGTCATAGAGGTGCTGCTCTGCTTCATATGAATTGGCAGCCTATTCCAAAGATGCGGCAGTCACTGGGAGACAAATTTGTCCATCCAGCACATCATATTCAAGTTTCAGGCCATATTTAGGTCCCTGGAACAAGCAGCTCTAGTCCTGCTTGATTTACAGATGTGCAGCAAATTAATTAGGTTTGGGTCAGAGGCTGCTCTGTAAGCCAGACATAAGTCTCTCCTAAGAAGTTTATACAATACTGAGTATTGTGACAGAGACTTTAGTCAGTCTGTGTAAGGCACATGCTGGAGTCCCTTGATCTTCTTAGTTAGAAACCTCTAAGGTCTCTCCAATTGCTGCAGATGCTTTGTATAGTACATGCCAAAAGGGCCATTATACTCAATTATGGGCCTGATTTGTGAAGAGTACAGAGTGGTTGTAATCTCCTTTGCTATAGAGGAGATGCCTTTGCTAATCAATGTGCTACATGGAAAGCCTTCCTTACTACTGTAGGCACATGCTGGTCAAACTTAAGATCACAGTCTATTTATGATCCCAGGTCTCTTACCACTTTGTAGGTACATAGGGTATTGTTGTTGATTTGACAGCATGAAGGAACCTTGTTTTTACCAAAGGGAATGATGATGCATTTCTTTGCATTCAGTTTGAGATCATGACTAAGACACCAGTCACTGGTCTGCATAAGACCTTCCTGAAGTATACTGACATCATTTGGGGATTCAGTAATTGCACCCAGTTTGCAGTCATCTGAAAACCTGGTCAGCCACAGCCCCTTAGTTTTTGTTTGAACTTCTGACAATTATATACCAAAGAGTAGGGGGCCCAGCACTGATCCTTGTGGCACCCCGTTAGTGACAGGTCTGCTGGTTGATGTGGAATCATCAACTTTCGTAGTATGTGACTGGTTTGTGAGCCAGTTGGCAATTCATCTTACAACAAAGGAGTTTACATTCAGTTTGCTAAGTTTATCTGTAATGCCTGAGTGCGAGATTGTGTCAAAGGCCTTTGCCAAGTCAAGGAATGCTGTGTCCACAGATTTGCCCTCGTCAATGGCCCTGGTCACATTTTTGAAGAAATCCACTGGGTTTAACAGGCAGGATCTTCCCTTGATGAAGCCAAATTGGTTTGGATTCAAGGAAGGAGCAGTGGATCCAGATAAATCCGATGGCATTTTTCTGTGCTCTTTTTTATCAGGTTTGGAGGTTTGAGCCCAAGAAAGTGATTCTGAGAAGGTTGTAAGGAGAAAACCTTTCAGAATAAGTTCATTTTTGTGGTCTACCAAAACACGGGGATTAAATGCCTTGCAGATCTCACCATCAACTTTTAAATGAGCAGGGCCCAAACAATACACACACAAATTGTGTACATCAGAAAGCGGAATCTTGTGCCCAACACTGTTTACACTTTTTCAAGCCTGTAAGTCTTTTGTCTTTTCAGCCATCTTAACAAGCTATATACTACAGAAGATAAAAAAGAAACTTTTTTTTTAAGGAAAGTAAGAAATAAGAAATGAGAGATGAAATTACCAACAATGGTAGTTTAGAAAGACACTAAAAAGCATGTAGGATAAGGGAGAATTAATAGAAAGCAATTAGCACAAGGCAGGGAGAGAAAAACATAAGTATTTAATTCACTTGACTAATGGTCAAGAGCCGACAGTGACCACGTCTATATGTGAAGGCGGCAAATGAGATCTGAGGTATGTTGAGGGGAATATAGCACTGCGAGTAAGGTAGGAGCTCAAGAGTTTCCAATAACCATGAGATGTAAAAAGCAGCCGAGCTGGATCTAAGTGTCAGATCCAAACCCAATTGTTGAGGAAGGCTGAAAACTGACAACTTCACATGTAATAATTTCGTTAGTTGCACCCATTTGCTCACTGATATTTCTGACAGAGCACTCTGCAGGGAATTGTTAAAGTCGGCCAACTAATTCAACTCCCAAAACATATGTTCATCTTTACCTCTTTCTTCCCCATCACATAGCCTACATTTATCATCCACCTCAGGAAAAACCCTTTGAAGTCTGCTTGGGTTATAAAAATACCTAAACAAACACATCCAAGCAAAAATTCTAAATCATATAGATTCTGTTGCATTTTGGAAGCAATAATTTGTTCTACCATTGTTTCCTTGTTAATTGCTTATCCAATCTCTCTTCCAAATCTTTTCTAACCTCTGATTGATCCCTATAGTTATTGTGTAATATTTTATATGCCCTACTAATTATCCCATTCTTAATAGTAGCTTCTGTTTTAGGTTCAACTAAAAACTCTACCAGAGAAGGTCTTTCACTTAGGATTCCCCTATCCCTTTCTCTTAAACTATACTATGATATCAGTCCTGATAGGGAAGGCAGTCTCTAGCCTGCAGTCCAAATGTCTTCTTAGCCTCTTCCCACTCTATTACCTTTCTCTATTTATTTGCTCTTGATACTCTAGTTCCTTTGCCGGGTTTCTACATTAAATTCCACCTCCCCTTATCTATTCTCTGTACCCTTAGTTGCAGTCATTCCCTATTGGCAGAATCTCCTTTCTCCATTGTCATGTTAGCTTAGTTTTTAGAATATGTTCCGTTACTTTATAAATATAATATTATTATATAATGTAATGTAATGTAATATAACCTAATATAATATTCTGTATGGCTGTTTTTATTCTAGTCATAGAATAGATATATTCTAGTAATATCTTGAATTTCTCATCCTCACTAAATTTAAACTAAGCATAGTCAAATCCCAGAACTTCAGGTATGTGGGAGGAAGAAGGATAGTAAAACCACAGGTAAAGAAGGCAGAAGCCATATAAAAATATCCTGTACCTGTTACCAAAAAAAACAGATCAAGAACTGTTTAGGGCTGGGCCATTACTGCTGCAAGTTTATGCAAAAATTTGCTATGACAGCATTTGGCGCGATTAAATGTCAAATTGACAGAAATGACAGACCGCCTTCAGGAAGCTGAAAGAAATTATGTGCTCTGTACCCATCCTATTAGCCCCTGATTTTTCTAAACAATTTTATAGCTTTCACAGATTCCTTTGAGGTAGGCATTAGAGCAGTAGTACTACACATCAAAGATGGTGATGAACACCCAAAATTTACCCAATAAAGCCAAAAATTAGAGCTGGTTTGACTTAGTGGTGTATTGCTCTGACTCTAGTGCATAAGGTCCTGGGTTCGGAAATTGGCTGTGATATTTTTCACAGCTCATTTGGTGTAGTGGTACGTTGCTGTGACTGTAGTGCACAGGGTCCTGGGTTCAAAACCTGGCAGGGCTGGTTATTTTTTTGAGGGAGGTTGGCTTAATGGTTAAGGTATTTACTTTACAGATACAAGGTGCAGGGTTTGATTCTTACTTTGGGTAACTGGTTAGACTTAAGATGGCCCACAAGGGCAGTTAGTCTAGTATGAACTTAACTCTCTAACTCTAACCTAACAAAATGTTATGTAAGCAGGAAAATGAGTACTGCTGAGTAGAACTATTAAGGATTGAAAGGGAATGCTTAGACATTAACTGGGCTCTCTCCACTCTTAAGTATTATCTTCTGGGCAGAGAGAGAAAGTTCTTGCTAATTATAAACTATGCACTTCATCAAGGGCTCAACAAGCAGAAGGATAGTAATTCCAAGGTGGCCAAGCAGATCTTATCTGTTCAACTCTTTTAAATTAAAATGTAGTCCCACCAGGGAAGCCAGTAAAGGAAAGCAGATGGGTTGTTATAGACCTACTCTCCCATTGTTGATTGCAAGAACCAATATTTTTTTTGCTGGGAGCTATGTAATATAACTGCTAGGCTGGTGCTAAACACTATGGACAGATGAGGGAAAAGATATACCACTGCTGATATTAAGACATACTCTCTAGGAAGCATGACAGAAGGCAGATACAAAATCTTCAGGTTGGAAATAGGTACTGAAGCTAATGGAGGACAACAGTATCCTACAAAATGCTAAGAGTTGACCTAAGTCTGGCATACCAAACATTCAATATTGACAGATTTACTGCCCAGCAGCAAGTTAAATGGCATCAGAAATACTTAGTTTAGGGAATTAAACCTCATCAGCAGCATCAGACAAATGGTTTGAAGGGACAGGCATATCTTGCAGAGGATACTACTGCTCTGGAACAGACTCCCCATCCACATAAAACAAAGCTCATCCCTGTCTATATTAAAACACAACTTGGACCTATGGATGGGAAACAGAAACTTTACCTTAGGCAACTCCTAAATTTTTTATTCTGTACATGTGCCCCCTCAAATTATCTGTGATAAGATCACACTTATTCTGACCAGGGTTAATATATAATTATCGATCATGGAATAGGTAAGGCCAGTGTAACACTAAATGGGATAGGTTAATTCAAGTACCAAAGTGAAAATCGGCTAGTCTTAAAATGGACCATAATGGCAGCTAGCCTAGTTCTTATGTATAAACCTATGAACAACTGCTCCTGTCTGTATGTTACAATTACCTGTCAGCAATATAGTTAAAGTTGCTTGCTTCTAATCATAGTGGAAATTCTGGGAGAAAGAGAAGGCAGCCTGGGATTGTGCAAAAGATAAATGTTTTCCAATGAAGGTAACTGCAACCTGTCTAAATTTAATTTAATTTCACTTATATGGGAAAGCCAGAGGAACTCTGCAAGTTGTTGCAGGTCTTCTGTATTGAAGTGTGTGCCTATTAAATGGATAGTGGCACCTGAAGAATTGGGATGGTCCTAGTGGAGGTAGGTAGGTAGGTAGGGAATCCAGAATCTAGATATATATGTGTGTGTGTGTGTGTGTGTGTGTGTGTGTGTGTGTGTGTGTGTGTGTGTGTGTGTGTGTGTGTGTGTGTCAGAGACAGAGAGAGAGTGAGGGGAGTGCCTTTGTCGATACAATGCATGGGCTACTGGGGAGAATACAAACACTGTCGTGTTTTGATAGCAGTACTATGTGATTTCAAGCTATGTTAATGAGCTGCTAATGAGGTCTATCTCACTGTGGCCACAGCTGTCTCTGAATTGCATTTTTGCACCATTGAGCTAACTGACCAATCTGCATTGGGCAAATAGTACGAGTGGTGTGCCTGTTTCTGAATCTTGGCTAGTATCTAACTTTTGGGATAGTGGCTGATGTTATAAGTGTCCATCATGCAACACTCCGAATCCAAAAGCAAAGGAAAGACTTTTCCAAATACAGTAAAGAGTCGATTATCTGAACTAATTGGGATCTAGGGTAGTTTGGATAATCAGATTGTTCAGATAATCAAACATATAATTGAACTGGATAAAAAACATCTAAAATCTTGTTTTTATCTGCATGCAGGAATATACTTTTCAACCATTCAATGATTCCAGTGGACAATAAAGACTATTTTTCACATATGAGCTAGCTACAAGCTCAAAAAAACATGCTCAGGCAAATAGGTACAATGTTCACATATTCAGACTATGAGTTTTTCTACCAGAAAACTTTGGAAAGCTGGTTCTGATAAATGACGTTTCTGATAATCAACGTTCGGAAAATCGACTCTCTACTGTACAGTTATTTTGGGGGGGTGTATGATAACTGGCTTAAAACTCAGCTAGTTAAAATATAAAGCAAACTATCAAACCAGTGAACATCCTGATCAATTGAAAATACCAATTCATATGCTATTACTGCATCTGCAAGTTGCCCCTCTGCACCCTCACACTCCCACAGCTCACTCTTTATCTTTCTCTCTCTCTCTATGTATACATACATATATATATATATATATATATATATATATATATATATATATATATATATGTAATATAGATATATATATATATATATATATATATATGCAGGCGCTCACACACACACACACACACACACACACACACACACACACATGGCTGTCCCTGCATAAATACATTTTGGTTTGGTTGACCTATGTATTATCAATCCACCTTGGTTGAAATGTGCAGATGGTCGACTTGAATCAACTGTGTGAGGTCAATATACTTCCCATTGCACTGCAGTCTCATGCAGAAAAATAGCTGCACTTTTCAATCACCTGTGCATGCAACTGGTCAGAATGCAGCTCAGCCAACTCGACCAGATGTGTTTTCAACTAACTGCATGTAACCCATCTCAGGGTAAGGCATATGAGGATCACCCAAGACAGCTTAAATCAAATCAGCATATCTCACCTATTAGATGGGCACCATCTTGTGCATATCCAAATCTTTAATAAAGCTGCTAACAATTCTGTTTGTCATATCTTGGGTGTACTGGACACTGTCATCCTAGTAAAGGTTAAAGAGTACAACAGTTTAAAAAAATCATGACTGATAGAGATAAAGCTTGTATACACAAAGCAAATCTCTTGAACTCCTTAAAGGACTACAATACGCTTAAGAACTTGTTCAAGTATGTCAAACAGCACATAAATAATTACATTGATTGTTGCAATCTTCATGTAAAGTCTCCAAAGGCTTTTAAGGACAATGCAAATAAACTGTTTCATCCAGATTACAATACCTTTCTCTTTCCGCCTCCTTCTAACAACTTAGATAGGAATATCACCAAATTACTTCTTATCTTTAGAAAGGTAGCACCTAATGTCTCTAGAATACAGGGTCTCATGACATTTGCCATAATCCCACATTTCTGTTGCATCTAAATAATAAAATTGTTATTGTGATAAAATAAAAAATACATGCCTCTAACCATAATGTCGGGAGCAGTACTGAACAGTGCCAGATCATCTAGTATGCTTCAGAATAAAAGACTTTTTTTTTTAATAAAAATCACCAGAAGCAGAAAATGCTGGTTTAAGGCTTTACTACTTTCCTTATACAACCAGTGGTACCTCAGCCTTTCACCTTCAAAGAATAAATTACCATTGAAACAGCCACTTTTTATACAGGTGAACCCCCCCCCCCCCAATTACATTCAATTAGATTTTCACATTATAATTTACAGTGCTGATGAACTGAACCAGACTGCAGATGAAGATTGCAAACTGAAAGCTCAAATTTCTGTAGCTATGAAGATAAAATGGACTGTCCTTTTGTAGCTCTGAATTCTGAAATTGTTTGTATCCTTTACCGGACTGAATTGACTTCTGCTTTGAATGTAGCTCTCTTAATTATACTAAAATCTTGTAAATTTCCCACCCAACTTTAAACACCTCCTTAACCTTGGTTCCCAAGCCTTGTACTATTTAAATAATATATTAATGCAGGTGCTTGTCTCCAATCTGTCTACTTTTGTACTCTCTGCAAAGTCTTTGGCACACAACAGAATGTTCTGCACATTTTGTTAGCATGTCTCATCCTTATCAGTGCTTTAACCTTGGGTCATTCACTGAAACATTCTTATCTGACATTATTGTCTTCATTTGAACTTCAACCTGTGGCTATAGGCACCAACATCGGTGCTGAAACAGAGCTCCTTCCCTACCCATAATGCCCCTCTCTCCTCCATCCCCTCAAATCTCGTTTGCTGTCATTCCAGCTACAAGTGAGTCATCTGAGCTCCAGCTTGTTATAAGTTTTTTTGTTTAATGTTGGTACTCAGGTACTGTTTAAAGTTTTCCTATATCCTTTTAAACTTTCCCCTACCCTTCACATTTTTTGTAGAGCATTTCCTATTGTAGTTCTCTTCAGTAGGTTCCCCTTTCTTGTCTTTCTATCATGGCTGACAAGTCTGAGAAGGGTGCAAGATTTAAGAAATGTACTGGTTGAGGGCATAAACTCCCACCCTCAGATGGTCATTCATTGTGTGTAGTGTGTTTAGGTGTTTCTCACCTAGATACTGGGTGTTCTATTTTTGCAGGGTTTTCCTCTCGTACCATCACAGACAGGAGAAACAAGCTAATATTAAAGGGTCTGTTACCCAGTTCTTCTAGTGCAGGCACAGGGACACAACCTCCTGATAAGTTGCCCAAGAGCAAAAGCAGGGACATGGACAAGAAGGCAGAGAGAGACAGTGAGAGAGAAAGACAGAGACAAAAACAAAAGCAACGACAAGCTCCCAGAGAAGCAGAGACTGACTGAATCTTCCCCTGCTGCTGGTGAACCTTCTTCCAAGATCAGGCCTAGGTTATCTTCCCCTCAGCCTAGGTTCTCACCCAAGCCCCCAGAGTTGGCCTCGCCCAGGCAGCACTCCAGGCCTGCTTCCGTGGCTTCCTCTGCCAGGTCTTCCTGTAGTTTCTCAGACAGAAATGTGGATTGGTTGATGAGACAGTTCTTGCAGGCTCAGATCCAGCTGGTCCTTCCCTGCCCCTTTCAAGGGGTCCTCCTTTCTCGAGCTGTGGGGCTTCAGGCCTTGCAGTTGTTGGAGTTCCCGGTGTCGAGGGGTAGGCATCAACGTTGTTGGTTTCTTTGATGCCAACCATGGCCTTAGGTACCTCGGCCCCGTTTTCTTCAATTCTGGAGGGCTTTTGGAGTTGTAGCTCGCTCAGGGCAGGTTCCGAGGGTTTGACATCAGCATTGAAGGTTTTGGCGCCTTCCCTCCCACTTGGAGCTTCAGTGCTGAGCAGTGTAGCACCGCCCCCCTGTCAGCACCTATGGGGTCGGGGGCTTCAGCTCCACTGGAGTTGAACATTTTGGCACAGATAGGTGCGGTACTGATCTTCTGTTCACTGTTGGTGTTCGACGTGGTGGAGAGGATCCTCTCGACTTTGATGTTGAGATCCTTAATGCCTTCCCCTCCGGATCCTGTTCTGCTCCAGCTGGACTCTGGATCTGACATCTCCAGCCCTCCCCTTCAAAGACAGCCTGCCCTTACCCTCCAGGTTTCTCACCCTGTGGAGCCCCAAGCTTCCGATTCCTCCCCAGAGTCTCCCCCCAAGGAGGTCCACTGGAAGTATGTGTGCAAAAGGAGGCACATTGACTCCACCCCTGAGTCTGTTACAGATGACACTGACTGAGAAGAAGGTGAGGGCTCCCCCTGATCTCCACGTGATGATGTCTGCTTTGGGGACATCATGGAAATTCTGCATCAGAAGGGTGGATGGACTCCCCCAAAGTCCAATCCTGATGAGTCAGTGTTCCTGGAGGCATTCAGTGCAGGCCCATCTACTTCCCGGGTGACCCCCCTGTGGACCCTTTATTAGACCTTATTGACTGTAGGTAGTGGAAGGAACCAGACGCGATGGAACCAGTATCCAAGTGACCCGACAAAATGCTTAGCCCTTCACCAGACAGGACTTTTTGCAAAAGACAGTCCCTGTTGATGCTTTGGTGGTTGCAGCCACCATGAAAAAGGTGTTTGCCCAGGAGAACTCCTCTGTCCATCCTCCTGACAGGGAATCCAGAGCAATAGATAGACTGGGGAAGTGTGTTTATACGTCAACAACCTTCTCTCTGAGGGCATTGAATTACTTGGATCATGTTACTAGACTACAGAGATCGTTCATCAAGGAACTGTCTGCATCTATCCTGGAGTCCATGTCAGCAGAGGAGAAAAAGATCTTCTCCTCTAGACTGGGCACTATCAAAGCTATTTCTAACACCTCTATGATGCTCCTTTCCTATGTTTTGAAGGAGCTTCTAGGGCAGCTTTTTCAGGCTTTGCTACGAGGCGTCATGCCTGGATGCAGCTTTGTGATTTCTCTGACCTCTTCAATGTACCCTTTACGAATGCCCCCTTTGAAGGATCTTCCCTCTTTGGTCCATCCATGAAGGAGACTTTAGCCCAGTGCAAGAAGGACAGCAAGACCTTGTCTGCCATCAGAATCCACTTTTCTACTTCTCCACATTCTTACTCCAGGTATCTTCCTGTAGTTTCTCAGACAGAAAAGTGGATTGGTTGATGAGACAGTTCTTGCAGGCAGTAAGATGTTGTGGTTTCGAAAATCCAGGGCTTTCCATCAGGACACCCCTGCTAACTCTTCCCCTCCTCTTCCTCCCTAGATCAGGGAATGATTTTTTTAGATGCTGCCTTAGGGGTAGGAGGGCTTCAATGACAACGGTCTCATGACTCCTGCCCAGACAGACACTTCCAGCAACCCTGAAGTGTTGCCTGGCTGCCCTACCCAGGAGGCAGACGGGGGTTACTTTACTCTGCATCCATCAGCCTGGGAAGCTATCACTTTGGATTGATGGATGCTAAGGATAATATTCAGGGGGTATCTGATTCCCTTTCTTCATCCTCCAAAGGCCCCAAAGTCTCTCCTGGATATTCCACCTGCTCACATGGAGACAGCCAAACTGGAAATTTCCAAGCTGCTCAACAAGCAAGTCATCCAGCCTGTACCCCCCCCCCCCCCCCCCAGAACTACCCAGATCAGGCATCTATTCAAGGTTCTTTTTGGTGCCCAAAAAGAGGGAGACACAGAACCAATATTGGATCTCTGTGTTAGGTACAATCCACGTTAATCAAAAACAGTAAACACCAGATATATAAGCACTTTTGTCCCAAATCACATTAGCCAGGAACTTCAAAAGATGCATTCCTAATAGAAAGGAGCTGTAATTTACACAGAATAATTAATGACCTCATTTCCTTTCTTAATTTCCAATATACTAGCCTTGAAATTAAAGGTAAAAGAGTATTCCAAGCATCATGTATATCTTCATTCTAAACAGACATCAACATCCCACAGCTAAAGTCACATACGGCAAAAAAAAAAAACACTTAAATGGCGCCCAAAACAATATTAAAAGATACTTAAAAATGCAATCAGCACTTCAAAAATCAAATCATCATGAAAATCATAAAGGTTAAAATTTAAAATTATAATTTACCCCATATATAAGAAAACTTACTAAAATTGGGGGTACATTGATTCAGTCTTAAATTTACCATTATATAAAGACCGCATAAAACTGGTGTATTGTGGTCACCTATTAAGCGCTCTTAACTTAAGCAAACTACTGATAGAAGAGCTGTCATTCAAGCCTGACCAATGTAAGGCTTCAAGCCATAGTTGCCACATTAATTCAGCTTTTTCTAAAATATTGTGGTCACCTATTAAGCGCTCTTAACTTAAGCAAACTACTGATAGAAGAGCTGTCATTCAAGCCTGACCAATGTAAGGCTTCAAGCCATAGTTGCCACATTAATTCAGCTTTTTCTAAAAGATATGGCCAGGCTGAACCCCCATTGTGTAGTTTTTGAACCTCTACCACAATAAACTTGAATTGATGACCTCTATTATCCTTAATATGCTTGGCTAATGCATTAAATTCACTTTCATCTCTAATGTTCCTCGTGTTCATTAGTCTGATTGTTAAACTTGCTCTCGGTTTTACCGACATAAAAACATGAACACATGGAGCATTTTGCACAATAGACAACACATTCAGTAAGGCAGCAACATCTGCCCAGTATTCTGACCTTGATGTTATTGATCATACATTCACTGACTTCTAAGATGTGTGAACAAAATTTGCATGCCCCGCATTTGTACATTAGTCCATTAAGAATTGCTTTGTTGACATGTTTAAATATATTCTTTAAATTGAACCCCTTCCTAAAAACAAATACAGGTTTTTCACCTACTGATTTAATTAGACCTTTCTCGCAACTCAGCACATTCCAGTTCTTAATCAAAATCTTCTTAATGGAGGTTGCATCATATGAAAAAGTCATAGAGAAACTAGAGTGGTAACTCGTATTTCCTAACCAAGACCTATTGTTGTTTGGGCAATAAATTTCCCCAGACTGTTTGTTATTATGACTCAGAATGACCAGATCATTATTGTCCATATGTAGAACATTATTTGAGATTATGGGATTCTCCTCAACAGCCTGATTACTAGTATGAGTTCCTAAAATGGGCAAAAAATGGCCATGCCTCCTTTTCTCCATCACTTCCCCCATGATATTATCAACAAGGGATAGAGAGTACCCTCTTTTAGAGAACTTGGAATATTCTTTTATCTTAATTTCAAGGCTAGTACATCGGAAATTAAGAAAGGAAATTAGGTCATTAATTATTCTGTGCAAATTACAGCTCCTTTCTATTAGGAATGTATCTGATGAAGTTCCTGGGTAATGTGAATTGGGACGAAAGCGCTTATACATCTGGTGTTTACTGTTTTTGATTAAAGTGGATTGTACCTAACAACGAGTATTTTTTGAAGTATGTCTGCAAGAAAGTACAGTTGTGTACCTACCATAAATGTAGATGTTCGAGTGTATTCACTGTTGCAGTCATTACACTTGGGTTATCCTGCTGGCAGGCTACCCGCAGTTGGCCCGAATTCCAAAGTCTAGGTCCGGCGTCGGTTGCTGTCACCTCTTCCCTGACGTCAGTGCACCAGGAGTATAAAAGATGCAGCCGACGCTATATTCTTCAGTTTTTCTTGCCCCAGATGTCAGTTGCCCCCAAAGTGGAAGGCTGAAAATTATGCCAATAAGTATGCATGCACAAAAATAACATTTCCTTCATCTACAAGCAAATACACCACATAGGTTGTATAGGATAGAGAAGTACAGATAAGTCCCACCAAAGAAAAGGAGGATGGTGGGTGAGTAACCTGGACTGCAACAGTGAATACACTCAAACATCTACATTTATGGTAGGTACATAACTGTATTATGTTCATCATGTTTCACTGTTGCAGTCATTACACTTGGGTTGAATCCCAAAGCTGAGGTTGGGTGGCTGGGTCTAAATAGGATTAGGAGAGGCTATAAGGCCCTGCAGAACTGCAGTGGCAAAGCCTGCTCTGGACTTAGAGTAGAGAGGTATATGGTAGTGCTTGGTAAAAGTGTGCACTGAACTCCAAGTTGCAGCCTCTAAAATGTCTTTGGTTGGTACTCCTCTGAGGAAGGCTGCTGAAGTGGCTGCTGCTCTGGTTGAATGTGGCCTAATGCCCTTAGGCACTGATTTGCCATGTTGTGAATAGCAGAAACAAATGCAGTGGCCTATCCATTTTGAAATAGTCTGCTTTGAGATAGCCTTTCCTTGGGATCCTGCTGCATATGCTACTAAGAGTTGCTCAGTCTTTCTGAAAGCCTTAGTTCTGTCCAAGTAGAAGCGTAGCTGTCTATGTATATCCAAAGAATGCAGGAGTCTCTCACCCTTATTCTGTGGGTTTGGATAAAAAGTAGGCAAATGAATGGTTTGGTTAAGGGCCACACTGGACATTACCTTAGGCATAAATGTCGGGTTGGTCCTCAGAGAAACCCTGTCTGGATGGAAAATGATAAAAGGTTCCACAGCCATGAGTGCCTGTAACTCTGAGACTCGTCTTGCAGAGGTTATTGCTAGGAGCAGAGCTGTTTTCCAAGATAAGAACTTTATTTCAGCTGTATTGGCTGGCTCAAAAGGTGGCACTGTGAGTTCTTCCAAGACATAACTGAGGTCCCATGCAGGTAATAGTGCTCTCCTTGGAGGTCTTATGTTTTTGGCCCCTCTGAGGTTCTGTCTTAGCAACGGATGTGAAAAAATTTGTGGTTCCATATTGTAATGAGCTGAAATGGCAGAGGCATGGATTTTAATTGATGAAAAGGATAGGCCTTTGTCCAGCATCTCAGTTAGGTATTGTAAAATCTGAAGAATATTTGGTACAAATATGTCAATTCCTTGTGCCTGGTTCCAAGCACAGAATCTTCTCCATTTTTCTGCATAAGATTTTCTGGTACTGGGCCTCCTGGCCTCCAAAATAACATCCATCACTGCTTTAGAGAGAGGTGTGTTCTGAATGGCTACATTATCTGCCATGCTGCCAGATTTAGGGTTCTTAGTTGGCTGTGCAGGATCTGATTGTTCCGTTGGGTCAGTAAATGAGGAATTAGAGGCAATGTCCAGGCTGGGCCTTGAGACAAGCTCTTTAGGATCAGGTACCAGTGCTGGCAGGGCCAGTGCAGAGTACCTTGGGGAGGAAAGGCATATACTGTTAGGGTTTTCCAGCTGAATGATAGAGCATCCACTTTCCATGCTTGCTTGTGATAAGTCCTTGTGCAGAATCTCTGTAGTTGGCAGTTGTGAGGGGAGGCAAATAGATCTATGTCTGGTCATCCCCATTGCTTTATTATCATGCTGAAGACTTGTGGATCCCGTTTCCACTCATGGGGATCCGTGAGGTTTCTGCTTAGTTCGTCTGCCAGCTTATTTTTCTTTCCTGGCAGGAATTGTGCTTGCAGGTGTACTTGATAAGTCACTGCTGTGTCCCACAAAGTCATGGCTTGTCTGCAGAGGGGGTAGGAATGTGTGCCTCCCTGCTTGTTTATGTACCACATGACTGTAGTATTGTCCGTCCTTATTAGTAGTTGTCCTGGATGGAGTAGATCCTTGAAAGCTGTCAGAGCATTCTGAACAGCTAGCATCTCTTTTTGATTGATATGAAGATGCCTTTGGTTTTGTGGGCCATGTGCCCTGAATACATTTTCCTGCCATGTGGGCCCCCCAGGCGTAATCTGATGCATCTGTTGTTATTGACTGCCTGGCTGTGGGTAGGGTGAATGGCTGTCCCTTGTTGTGGTGACAGGCTTGTGCCCACCATCAAAACTCCTGTTGCAGGCAAGGAATAAGGGTAATTAATGTTTCCAGGCTGTGACAATGTTGAGTCCAAACACTTTTTAGATACCATTGTAGTTTTCTCATATGCAGTCTGGCATATGGAATTAGCAGAATGCAGGATGCCATGAAGCCCAAAGCCTGCAGATTTTTTCTTGCAGATAAGTGCGTCTTTGTTGCCAACATTTTGAAGTAAGAAGTCAGTTGCCTTTGTTTGTCTGGCGTGAGATAAGTCATCTGGGCAGTTGTATTTAAGCTTGCACCCAGGAATATTATCTCTTGAGAGGGTACTAATTTTGATTTCTTTTCGTTTACTTTGTACCCTAGGCAAATTAGTAATCTTTTTACAAATGCCAGATGCTTTAGTAGGGTGCCTTTGTTCTCTGCTTGAATAAGGCAATCGTCCAAGTAGGGATATATTTGAATTCCTCTTTGTCTGCAAAATGCAATTAGTGGTGCCAGGCATTTTGTGAAGACCCTGGGCGCAGTAGATAAGCCAAAAGGCAGTGCAGAGAATTGGTAGTGCATTGAGCCAGCTATGAATCTGAGGTATCTTCTGCAAGACTGTCTGACTGGAATATGCAGGTATGCCTCTTTTAGGTCCAAAGTTACCAGCCAAGCCTTCTTGCCCAGCATGGGCAGAAGCTGCTGCAGAGTCAACATTTTGAATTTTGGAACGTCCGGAAATGTATTTAGAATGGACAGGTTTGTCTTTTCTGGGTACCAAGAAAAGTCTTGAGTAAAATCCTTGTCCCTGCTCTTGCTGTGGTACTTGCTGAATGGCCCTCATGTCCATGAGGGATGAAACTTGTTTTTGTGCCTCTGCCCATTGATTGTGTGGCAGGTCTGGCATACATTTTGCCCTTGGCAGGGTGTGAAAATGGAACCTGTAGCCCTGGGACACTATATTCAAGGCCCATTTGTCCTGGGTGATCATGTGCCAGTTTTGAGAAAAAAGTGCTAGTTTTCTCCCTAAGGGGGCTGCCAAAAGATAAAAGCTTGGTGCTGGCAGAGGGAAGTCATTGGGACTGTTTCCTGTATGGCTGTGATTTGTCTTCTCCGCTTTTGGAGGTAGACGCGCCCCACTGTTTAGGCCTGTATGAGCCCTGGGGCTGGGATCTGCCTCTGGGTCATCTGTATCTGCCTCTTTGTGGCCTGTCTGACACTGGAAAGGACCAATTCTTTGTAGGCCAGTTCCTGCTAAATCTGGGTGGCTGTACCTGTAAGAAATCCTTTACTCTTTGCATAGATTTCGCTTTGTCCTCCATTTTCTTCAACACTTCCTCTGCTTTAACACCAAATAAGGTATCATGCTGTAATGGAGCATCTAATAATTTTGCTTTAACATGATCAGGCAGATTCTGTTTCTTTAACCAAGCATGCCTCCTAATGACAGAACCCGTAACTGCAGCCCTGCAAGAGGTCTCCGGAGAATCAAAACCACATTGCAATGTATGCTTTCCCACTTGTTCAGTTGCATGCAATAAATCCTGCATTTCCTTATTTTCAGCACAATCAGAATTTGACAATTTCTGTTTTAGCAGTGGCATTAAATATTGCTGATATTTAAGCATATGAAATTGACAATTTAAAGCCCTCACAGCCAAAGTAGCAGAAGTATAAACCTTTTTTCCCCATCTGTCTAGTGCCCTTGAATCTTTATCAGAGGGATAGGGTTTTTTGCAGTAGAAGCCTTGACCCCTTTGGGACCCTGAGAAATAGTTTCTGGGTCAGCAGCAGGGTTTTTATAAAGAAATTTATGTGAATCTGGAGCCCTGTAGTATCTGTCTGGTTTAACAGGGGCAGGAGGTAAAGAGTCAGGAGAAAGTCCGGACTCTGAAAATACATCATCTATAATGTCTAACACAGGAGGAATAGCTAGAGGCCTGTGCTGAGGTAGTAAAAGAAAATCTCTAAGTCTTTTCTTAGATTCTGAGTAGTCTTGGCTCTCCCAGTGGAAGTGTTCCCTCATGGTATGCCGGGTTTCCCCAAAAGAATAATCCTCAGGCGGTCAGGCTGAAGGGATAGACTCTTCAGCATCAGAATCCTCGTAAGGAGGAAGAGAGTATTCCTGTTCAGAAGAGGAACCAGAGGAAATGGAAACTGATCTGAAGATTCATATTCTGTCTCTTGCCTGGGCCTCTTGTCAGGAGGGGGATGGGAACCCCTGATCAAGGTAATTAGGTCTTCGTTCATTTTGAGCATCTGTTTTTTAGGCATGGAAGTCTGTCCAGGAGAATGCTGCACTTGTTTCTTTGTCTTTAGAACTGCTTTAGTCTTTGCTTTGGAAGCTGAAGTAGGCTTTACATAGAACTGTGTAGGTCCTGAAAACACCCTCAGAAGCCAATGCCTGCTCAGCGGCTCCGGACCCATCTGAGGGAATAGTTTCCGAGTGTCCAATAACTTGAGTATCCAGAGGCCTAGCTGGCTCCACGTGGGAGTCGTCAGCGGCCTGTGGCTCTGAGGTAGCGGGTGTCAGGGGCTGCGAAAGCACCTCACTGCGAACCGGCGACTGGCTTAGCGGAAACCTCGTCGTCGGTTATGGACCTCGGATGCCTGCCCTTTTCTTTTTCCTTGCACTTTTTATAAACTCCGGTCATCGGCTGTTCCCACGGCATTATATAATTGAATCTTCAGCCAAAGTAATGAAAGACAAAATCGTACCGACGCTTAATAGTGCGTTGGTTAAATCTAGCACAAAACCGACAGCTAGCAATGTTGTGATCAGGGCCTAGGCAAGGAATACAGTAAGAATGAAAATCCTTATGAGGTATTTGCTTCCCACAAGAAATACAATTGTTAACTTTTTCTGACATCGGACTGGAGCAAGAAAAAAGTTTCCCCAATGGGGTACTTAGCTTTAATGAAGACTTCGGATCTGAAATTCGTGTTTGAAAATCTCAGGAGTCGGCTGACCAACACTTGCGAACTGCTTTTGCTTTGGGCACCACGCGGCAAGAAAGACTGAAGAATATGGCGTCGGCTGCATCTTTTATACCCCTGACACACTGACGTCAGGGAACAGGCAACAGCAGCCGACGCCGGACCTAGACTTTGGAATTCGGGCCGACTGCGGGTAGCCTGCCAGCAGGATAACCCAAGTTTAATGACTGCAACAGTGAAACACGATGAACATCAAGTGGTTTTGTGTGCCGATAGTCTGCCATTGTGACTTGTTTCTTTTTACTAGTGGTTTTTCAGCTTTTTGGAAATTGTCCGATATTGGATCTCACCTGACTGAACAGGTTTGTCACCAAAACCAAGTTCTAGATGGTTACAATTCAGTCCATTCTTCCATACCTTCAGAAGGACTTCTGGATGTGCTCCATCAACCTCCAGGACACATACTACCACATAAAGATGGAGAAGCATCACAGGAGGTTCCAACACTTCTGATTAGGAGCCAGGCATTGTCAGTTCAGGGTGCTCCCCTTGGGCCTCACCACAGCCTCCAGGTTGTTCACCAAAGTGGTAGCAGTGCTAGCAGCATATCTAAGTCTGCAGGGGATACAGTTTTTCCCTTACTTGGATGACTGACTGCTGGCTGCACCCATTAAGTGACCTTGGACATCACGATAAATTTTCCCAAATCAAAACTGGAGCCTCTCCATTCCCTGTATTTTATCAGAGTGCTGTTGAATACCTCTCTGTGCAAGGTTTGTCTTATCATGGACAGGATTCAGTCTCTTCAGGGCCAGGTGAGTATTCTTCTGGAGATACCTTAACCATCAGCAGCCCAAATCCTTCAAGCTCTGGGATCTATGGCAGCAACCATCATCATTTTACCCTTGGCAAGGCTACACATGCGGGTTCTTCATTGGACCCTATCAGTCCAATGGTCGCTTCTGGATCAGCTCCTGTCGCATCCCATTCAGCTACCCAGAACCTGCCAGTCCTCTCTCATGTGGTGGTTAAACATTCAGAATCTAGCACAGGGTCGATCTTTTGTGGTTCCCTCTCCAGTGGCTATGATCATCACGAACGCCTCCCAGCTCGGGTGGGGGGGGGGGTACTGGATGGGATGGACTGTTCAAGGGGTGTGGTCAAAGTTAGAGACCAATCTTCACATCGACATTCTGGAGATGAGGGCAGTGCTTCTAGCATTGCAGGCACTGCATTCTTTTCTCCCCCAAGGAACGATTGCGATACAGACAGACAGACAACATGGCAGTGGTCTGGTATATCAACAAACAGGGAGGAACCAGATCTTACCCCTTTGTTGAGAGGCCATGAGATTGTGGGAATGGGCAATCTCCTCAGGCCTCTTTCTTGTTGTAATGCACATTCCGGGGAGTTCCAATATCCTAAAACTCAGCAGGACAATTCTGTCTCCTCACAAGTGGTCTCTAAAACAGTCAGTGGCAGACATCATCTTCCAGAAATGGTGTCAACTGAGCTGCAAACTTTTTGCCTCATCTTCCAATGCCAAGTCACCCTGATTCCTTCCAAACGCAAAATTTCTTCAGAAGGCCCAGATGTTGAGGTACCACGTGATCCTCATTGACCCCATCTGGCCTTGTCAGGTCCCTTCTTTGGTCTGACACTGTCAGTCCTCCTTGGATTCTGGATCGATGTCCAGATCTGATTTCCAATCAGGAGTGCAATTTTCATTCGGATCTGGACAGCCTGAAGCTCACAGCTGGGCTTCTGCAATTTCAATGATGGCTAGAGTTCCCAGGCTATCATCCCCTGTGAAGCATATATTGCTTTCCGTTCACAAGTCGTCCACTAAGAAGATCTATGCTAGTAAATGGAAGAGGTTTTCCATTTGAGCTTCCCACAATTGGGTGGATCCCTTTACTGCATCTATTCCTCCAGTTTTAGAATTTCTGGCTTGTATTTTCAACCAAGGTGCAAGTTCCTCTACAGTGAAAGTCCAACTAGCTGCCATATCCCATTATCACGTCAGGCTAAAGCATTCTTCTTTGGCCGCTTCTAGATTGTGCAAGGCCTTTTTGAAAGGAACGTTTCTTTTATGGCCTCTCATTAAGGATCCGGTTCCTCCTTGGGACATAACTTTTGTACTTCAGGCACTCATGTCATCTCCCTTTGAGCCCTCCGCAAAGGTGGCTATTCAGTTTCTGTCCTGGAAAACAGCTTTATTGATAGCTCTTACTTCATCTAAGTGGGTCTCTGAGATACATGCCCTTTGTATTCAACCCCCATACCTCATTTTTCACAAAACAGGGTTTTGCTTGGGCCAAATCCTTCCTTTATGCCCAAGATCACTTCAGAGAAGAATATTAATCAGGTTATTCATCTTCCTGTGTTCTTTCCAGAGTTTCAAAACAAAGGAGAATACCAATTACACACGCTTTACCTTCATTGACAGCTTCGTTTCTGTCTTGATTGAACCAAATCTTTCAGGAAGTCCAGTCAGTTATTTGTATCATACTCAAAGTCTAGATTGGGAATTGCCTGTTTTCCAAGGTAACCATTGCCAACTGGATTGTCAAATGTATTGCCTTTATTTATCAGAAGCATGGTGTTCCTCTTACTTCTGCAGTGAAGGCATATTTTACCAGGGCTGTATCTACCTCCCCAGCTTTCTCCTCCAGGGCACCAGTGGATGAGATTTGTGCTGCAGCTATATGGGCTAGGTCCCATACCTTCATATCCCATTACAAATTGGATATTTCAACTAGGAGCAGAGCTTCCTTTGGTTACACCATGCTCCGGAATATTTTTCCTTAGGGCCACCCAGGGCTCAAGTAGCCGGGGACTCTGTCCCACAGGTTGAAGATCAAATGAAGACAACAATATCAGATAAAGAAGTTATGTACTCACCATAATGTTCCATCTGCACTGTTGTTCTTCATTTGTCTTCAACCTTCCCTCCCTCCTTCCCCCTTTCCATGAGCACTTGGCCTGGCAAAGGAGGCTTTTTGCTCTCTCTCTATGCCTCCTCTTTTAAGGATGACTGTCAGTCACTCCGTTGCTTATAGGTCTAGGTCAGGTAACTTTTGCTGGCAAACTCGATCTGAGGGGATGGAGGAGAGAGGGGCATTATGGGTAGGGGAGGAGCTCAGTTTTGGCACCGTAGCTTGGATATGGCCAGCTCGTCACCAATGTTGGTGCCTACAACCACAAGCTGAAGACAAATGAAGAACAGCAATGCAGATGGTACATTATGGTGAGTACATAACTTCATTTTCTGTTGACACTGCACTTACTGAAAGTGTATGTAAAATATGAAATACAAGATGAAAACATATGCCTCCTTTAATATGGCTGCATTTCTAAGCCTATGCAAAGAGAATACTGCATTTATGTAGGATTCATTCTGACAAAACTGAATACATGTGAGACCTAATCTTACATAAAGGAAATTATCCTGTTTATACTTAGGAAGCTGCTAATAAATAAGGGATCTAGCCACTTAGGGTCAGATGGTCCACCTACAAAATATATAAAACTAACTGTTTAATATTTTGCATTCCTTATCACCATTTTTGTTAATAGCAGCATTACAGAGGGAAAGGTTCCAGCACTGTAGAAGGAAGTGCATTTCATACACCACCACAAAGGGTTTCTTCAGAAGATTAAAATAACTACAGGCCAGTAGAAGTAAATAGTGCATTAACAATTAAGAAATAATTTGGAAGCCAACTTACAGCATGAATGGTTTTCGGTAAACACTGCCTTACCTACAGATATATAACAGTTTACAGGCAGTCTTTTTTTCCCCCAACATCTTTAATAAATTTCCACATATGACAAAGGCAATCTTACATTTATATAACCGAAAAACATACAAAATTTCATTTTAGTTGCAAACAGTTTACATCACAGACACCATTGAAACAACTGTAGTTGTAAGCATTATAAATCACTTATAAACCTTCTAATCATTGTCAGTTAAGCATTATATAGCTCATTCAAATCCTGCCTCTTAAACCTCATTCCTGCTCTGCATATACTGTTCCCACAATTCCCATTTTTTTCTATGTAGTTTTTTTCCTTCCCTTTTCTAAAGATCATAATTCCAGTTATTTTATCTCTATTACTATATTGACTACTTCTAGGGTGGCCACGGTGGTGCAGTGGTTAGCATTGCCGCCTCACAGCAAGAGGTTCTCCGGTTCGATCCTCGGCTGGGGTGCCTTCTGTGCGGAGTCTGCATGTCCTCCCTGTGGTCGCGTGGGTTTCCTCCGGGTGCTCCGGTTTCCTCCCACATCCCAAAGACATGCTGCAGGTGGATTGGACACTCTAAATTGGCCCTAGGTGTGCGTGTGTGTGTGCCTTCTGTGGAAGGTTGGGCGCCGGGCTGGCAACTCGACACTGTAAAACTCTACTGCCAATCAATGTGCAGACATGGTGATCCGCTGTGGCGACCCCTAACCGGGATAAAGCCGAAAGAAGAAGACTATATTGACTACTTCTAGTAAAGTTGGTCTGGACTTTCCTTTCCATTTTCTAGTAATTGCTTTTTGGCAGCCACCATAATTAGACTCAGCGAGGCTTTACTAAGTCTAGGCAATTCCGATTCTGTAGCATAACTTAAAAAAAAATCATCAATCTGCCCACCCAGCATCTCTGACAGAGCAGTCCGTAGGGAATCCCAAAAGTCTGCCAGTTCATCACACCTCCAAAAAATATGTTCCTAGCTACCTCTTTCTTGCCTATCACAACCCCAGGATTTCAAAAACTCAGAAATGATAAAACTGAGCACTGGCTGTATCAGGCACACAAAATAATTTAATAAGATAAGCACTTTCATCTGATGAACATCACCAGACTTCTTCAGGTCATGACACCTCAGGGATTTGCAATCCACCTGAGGAAAAATTATTTGGAGTCTACTTGGGCTATAAAAATACCTATGTTAACATTTCCAGGCAAATATCCTAAATCTTCTAGACTTTGTTGCATATTTGAGAGATATACATATATCCTCCCAGTGTCTCTTTGTGAATTATCCAATCTCTCTTCCCAATCCTTTCTAAGCTCCTCTGACTGATTCTTGTAATTATCATGTAGTATTTTATATGCTTTACTAATTATTCCCTTTTTAATGGCAGCTTCTGTTCTAGATTCTATTAAAAACTCTACCAGTGCTGGTCTTTCATTTAGGAGCCCCCTATTTCTTTCCTTTTGCCTATACTCTGATATCAATCCTTGATAAGGAAAGCAATCTCTAATCTGCAGTCCAAATACATTTTTGGCCTCTTCCCATTCTATTACCTTTCCCTGTCTAGTTATTTGCTCCCAATACTTTGGTTCTTTTTTTCAATTTTCTCTAATAAATTCCAGCCCCCTCCTGCTTGTTATCTGTATCCCTGACCACAGTCAACCCTATCGGCAAAATCTCCTTTCTCCACTCTCGTGCTGGTTTGGTTCCTAGAATACTCCCTGCTATTTTATGAATATAATACTCTATATGATTTTGGTTGTTCTCCTTAAGGGTCTGCATCCAAAATCCCATTCTCTCCTTGTTTCTTGAGCTTCCTCCCTGCGTCATCATCATCCCTTTTTACCTTGAATTATAGTTTTCTGTCTATCCTATGTATAAGAGCCTTAACTGTGTTGTTCTAAAATACCCCCTCAAATTAGGTAATCCTAGTCTACCTTGTTCTATTGGTAGAATCAGCTCATCCCACTTTGCTCTGGCTGTCTTCTCTTCCCAAATAAAATCCTTCAACTCTTTTTTAATTGCTATCCACAATTTCTCCTCCAGTTGCTAAAAGTATGCCTGACCTGTGTATAAGATTAAAGGGACTAAATACATTTTAATGGCTTGTATCTTAGTATCCATATTCATATAACAAAACTTCCAATTTCTCAATTTTTTGTATTATCTTCTGTTATAGTTTCTTCCCATATATCCTTAGCTGTCACAACAGAATAATTTCTAATCCACACCCCTAAATACTTCATTTTATCATGTCCCCATAAATATGGATATTGTTGGACCAATTTGTGTGTGGGTATATAATTTACCCCTACTGCCTTTGTTTTAGCTTCATTCATTTTGTATCCTGTTTACAGGCAGTCTTGATAAAATGCAAGGGTGTCAAGCCAGTTCCTGGCCTTAATACCATAAGCCACATGGGTCTTATTGGTAAATTATCTGCCTTAGAAATGCAGTTAAACACTTTAGACTGGCTAGTCAGTTGCCTTACAAGGAGGAAATATCTAGTCACCTGAGGAAATTAACACTTTTAAGAAGCAAGAACAGTGCCCCCAAAGATCACAACTCGAACTGCTGCTTTTCTGCTTACAAATAAACTTACTGCCTGACTCTGTGAGAACATCTCAGTAGTTCAGTACACAGATGGTACTATCCTGTTTTATGCAGTGGATGTCAAGCTATGACTCAAAAACCATTACAGGGAGACTTCTCTATTCATGCAAACTGGTCCTTTGATTTCCATCAAATTTGAAATGTTATTAAAAGTAACTTGATGCCATTTTGTAGCAGCTACTATAAAATACCAAGTCCCCTGAACTTCCAATTAAAAAAGGTAATATTATTCAACAGACAAATACAATTAAATATCAGAGGACTGGGAGTCACTAGGAAACAACATATCTTAGTACCATTACATCAAAGCAATCTACAAATACAAAAAAATGTACTAGTGACTGGTAACACCATAGTTAGGTACACTGATGTCACACTCACAAAGCTGAACAAAAGCAGTCTGACAGTGATACATCTATCAGGGTCCAATATTACCAATATAACAAGGGTCTTAAGGATCCTTAAAATAGACAAATATGAGTATGATAGGCTGGTGGCCCATGTTAAGGTAAACCACCTGGAGTGCAAGCTCTGAGGGATACGGAAAGAGAGAGAGATATGACAGAATTCTCCATTCATATCATAAATGCAGAAAAGACCCTAGTATTGAGTGGAATCCTTCCATCACCAGCAATTATGCCAAGGGATAAAGAAAATAAGATTGGGTTTAACAATTAGCTAAACACCTATTGTCATCCTGTGGGGATCCAGTATGTGTCAACATGTAATGAGATGTTTGACAACTGTACTTGTTTCACCAAGGATGGTTTGCACCTCTAAATCCAAGGCTTCTGCATACTTTTGTTGCCCATGGTGTACAGTTTTAGAGAGGGTTCAGCTGATTGACCTCCAAACCTAACTTTCAAATAAACAAACCACTGGATCACATCAAGGTGCTCCACTTAAAGCTATCAGTCTAAGTAACAAACTGCCAGACCTTGAGGCCCTCCTGCATATTGATTATATCCATGTACCGGTTTTTACAGAAATCTAGTTGAAGTGCCCAGAAAGAACTCCCTCAATACCTGGTTGTTGCACTTACAACTTATTTAGACCCGATAGAAATTGCAGTGTTGTACCTTTATTTGTTAAAAGACACATTTTCGTTAGATCGATACCTAGACACCCGCAAGTGGATTTTATGCACATTATATTCATACTAAAAGGTGGTGGTGCTGGGGTAGTGTTGTCGCCTCACAGTTAGACATTGCCCGTTCAATTCTCTGTTAGAGCGTCTTCTGTGTGGCGACATGCGTGAATGGGCGTTCCTTCGTTGAAGGTTGTGCATTAGGCCCGGTAAGCCAGCACGTAAAAATCTACTGACAATCATTAGCGGACCGGCGTTCCGCTGTGGTGACCCCTAACCGGGAAAATCCGAAAGACACAAACAAACAATATTCATACTAAAACAGATCAGCTATCAGATCATAATATGCTATACAGCCCCCTCTGTGTCACCAAAAATCACACATTTCTAAATATTTTTGATGAACTCCTCATAAGCAGGAACACTGTTATCCTTGGTGATTTCAACTAAGTGATACATTGGGAGACCTATACCACTAATATACGATATGTACAAAAATTCTTGGATTTTATAAACAAGAACTCCGTGGACCAAATTGTTAATGAATCCAGTACAGAAAAGAATATACCTGACCTAGTCCTAACAAACTTAGCATCTGTATGTACCAGCACCAAGGTATCCCCCTCACTGTACAAGTCAGGCCACAAACTCGTAACCTTCAACATCAAAACCTCCAAACCATCAGAAGGAAAGATCAAACAATTCAAGGACTGCAGTTACACAAATCTCCTGCAATTCTATAACTAGGTCTACAAATCTGAGTATAATGGTATAACCCATAATGCTGATACTGTTAGAAATTATGCAGATAAATTCTATCTGCACATGGACAAATGTATTCATTTGTCAGTCCTAACTAGATCAAGTGAGTGGAGAGGTTTAAAAGTAAACCAGCATGGTGGTCTCCAAGTATTATTAATAAACTATATAATAAAAGAAAGAAAGCCCTTAACCTATATAGCAGAAGAAAAGGCCCACAAATTAAAGAACATCAAACAGAAAGGCAAGAAACTAAAAAAGAGCATCACAACCATGAAGGCTTCCCATGAACTCAGACTAGCTACAGATGCCAAAGATAACTACAAATCCTTCTTTATCTATGTCAAGAAAATAAGAAATAACACTCAACATTGCTTAAAGCTTAATCATAGTGACACTACATACTCCAGTCCAGTGGATATTGTTCATGTTCTGGCAAATATATTTAGTGGAAACCATCCTAGAGACACATGTTCCAAGCCAATATATCCCTGATGGAATCAAGCCATAAACAATCACAAGAGAACATTTACTAAAGATACTCTCCAAAACAAATCATGGGGACTGACAGCATAACCCAATGCCTAATTAATAGCACCAAACAAGCACCTCAGCCTCTTTAACTTGAGCCTATAAACTGCCTTTATTCCACAGGTGTGGTACATAGCTGTTGTGATACCACTCCATAAGGGTATTCCCTCCACCAATGTCAGGAATTACAGATCTAACAGCCTAACATGTCATATATGCAAAGCTATGGAATGTATAATAAATTACTTAATTAAGTATGCTATCAAAAATTCTTAGCAACTAGGATGATCTACAATGTCTACCTCCAGCCAAATGTAATCAGTGGCAGCGTGGAAGGGATACAGAGGGCAGAAAGGATGGTTTAGACAGATGGAAGAAGATAAAATCAATTCATCATTATGATAAGTAAATAGCTTTCCTATCCGATCTTGTCTTCTTTGTCTGTTTCAATCTGTGGGGCAGAGTCCCGAGCCATATAGTTTGGTAGTTCTAGGAGAGAACATTTCACAATATGGTTGAATTGAAGGATGCTCAGGATCTAGACTAAATATTCAACTTGTAATGAGTTACAAAAGAAAGAGTAGAGGCCTAAGTCACCACTGCATATGTATCATCCAATGGAGTATGTGCAAAAATACCATAGAAGTAGCAACTACTCTTGTGGAATGGGCTTTTTATTTAATGGGTAAAGAGATACCTTTTGATGAGTAAATAAAGCAAATTGAATCAGAAAGCCATATTTATAAGGTAACCTTGGAAACTGTTTTCCCCAAATTTAGCTCTAGGAAATGACACAAAAAGTTGGTCTGATTTCATAGGTTCATAGGTTCATAGGTTAGTACTAGGCTAACTGCCCTTGCAAGCCATTGTAAGCCTAGCCAATTATCCCTTGTGAGGCTCAAACCCTGCACCTTGTCTTTGTAAGGCAAACACCTTAACCACTAGGCCACCCTCCCAACTGATTTGTTTTGTGCTATCTAAAGAAACCCCCAACTGATGATGGACCTCTAAGCATTGAAGCTTGTACTCTCCATTATTGTTGAATTTAGTGAAGAAAACATGAAATTCAGTTGATTGATCTAAGTTAGACTCCATGGCAACCTCAGGTAAAAAAGATGGATTCATTGTCAATGAAACCATATACTTGTGAAAAATGCGGATAGTAGCAGGATAATACTTGGTCTTTAGAAATTTTTCTAGCTGAAGTAATACCGTTAAAAAAGAATTTTCCAAGATAAGAACTTGAGATCCATTAAAGCCGCTGATTCATAGGGCGGGCTTAGTCAAAGTTTGAACAAGAAATGGCAGATCCCTTGGAGGAATCAGATCTGTTACTGGAAGCCTAAGCAGAAAAGTACCCATGAAAGGTCTTGAATAGTCTCAGAGATGCAAGTGGAGTATAATTTTGACTGATAATGAAAAATGAAACTGAATGCCATCTGGACCTTAATGATAGAATAACTTAAGTCCTGACTGGTCTGGAAAAGTCCCATGAGAAAATCCAGAATAGCCTAGAGAAGATCAAAAAAGTGGTCTAATCATTTGGATCCAGCCCCCGCCCCCCCCCCCAAAAAAAAAGTCCATTTGCTGACATAAACTAGTGGTGGAAATAGGCGCTGCTACTGCTGGTTGAGGCAAAACAAGTGATGCATCACCATACCCCTGTTTTAGTTGTCCTCTAGAATGTTGGATTTCCCTTGGATGTGCATTGATCTCAGAAAGCATTGTAAAGACATCACCCATTGACACAACCTTCATAGCTTTTTGACACAGGGGTTAGGATCAGATTCCCCGTTGTTTGTACAAGTATCATACCATCTCAGTTTTATTGGACTGAATTTTCATCACCTTTGGACAGGCAGTCTTGAAAGTCCTCCAATGCAAGATGGACTGCTCTCATCCCCAAAACAGTGATGTGTCAACAGGTCTCTGATTGGTACAAGATTCCTTGAACTGCTTTCCCTTCATAATCCCTCTCCACCCCAGAAGGCAAGCATCTATTGTTATTGTGGCTTTAGTTAGGGGAAGAACAAAAGAGCAACTTTAAGAAACATGTATCAAAGTCACCCACCATTGGATGTGATGGTGACACATGTTGCTGAGATGGTTTAAATCCACATAAAGCACTCCAGCAGTGCAAGGCTTCAGTGCCTTCCACAAATTTAGACCATTAGCTGCACAGACAGGGACAAAAAGTGGCGGAGTTTCAATCTATATTAGCAACAAGCATAACTCTATATTGGTTAAATAGGACAATGCCCTGGATTTTATCCAAGAGCAAATCACCATGGACAGAGTCCCATACCATGTCCTAGCAAGCTACAGGTTACCCTCTATGTCCATAGAATCCCATAACCTGTACCTAGACCTACTGGAGACACTTACCATTAAACAAAATATCCTATTCATGGCAGAATTTTAACTACCTGTCTATAGACTGGGAAACATACATCGCCTCATGCTCACAGACACACAATGACTCTTGGACTTAATTAACACAAATACCCCTGACCAGATAGTGCATACACCCACCAGAGGTTCAAACATATAGGACCTGGTACTCACTAATATGGCAGAGCTGCTTAAACCCCCAGTGTCACATCCTCACTGGTGAGGTCAGACCACAATGCTGTCTCCTTTGAAATAAAAATCAACTTGGTAACCCCAGCAAACCACTTAACAGTTAGGAACTATTCCAAAGCAAACTACACCCTATTAAGCCATAGTTTATAAAAATGTAATGCCCCTCCCAACCCCGAGTTCACAAAAACCTATGCAGAATTATTCACAGAGACCCTGTACAACTATGTAACTAGCTGTATACAGGCTGTCACATCTACTAGAAGTGAGCCCAAAATAAACTCTAAAAACAAATCACACCAATGGAATCCTAAGCTTAATAGGGTATGTAACAGAAGGCAAAAAAGTCATGGCTAAAAGTTGGAAAAGCAACTCCCATAATGATATGAGGTCCTAATTAAACTAAACAGGAAACTAAGATGACTAACCATGTCCAACAAGCCCAATTATGAGGTCAAGATAGCCTCACAGTCTAAAGACAACCACAAGACCTTCTACAGCTATGTCCAAAACCTCAAAGGCAGCGCACATTAGTGTGCTGAGCTGGTCACTGGTGCCACCTTCACTGAGCACAGTGACATAGCGAATTTGCTGGCTGATAAACATCAACTCAAACTACACCTCCCACTCCCCCCACTTCCCTCCATGAAAAATCTACTAGCATAACACCCCCAACTATTAACAGGGAGCTGGTCCTTGCAGTGCTTGCTAAGTCCAAAAACACACCCTCAGTAGGGCCTGACAATATCCAAGGAGGCCTCCTAGACAGTTGGAAGCACGACCTAGCAGGACCACTTGAATCCTTTTCAACTAAAGCCTCCAAAACAGGCTTTGAACCATGGGATTGGAGGATTGGACCAGTTATCGCACTTCACAAAGCTGGACCATCAAATGACCCCAAAAACTACAGACCTATTAGTCTATCTAGTCTAATATCCAAAGTCATGGAACAAATTATTATGGAAATAATCAACAAAGACACAGACAACCTGTAGGCACTGGACCCAACCCAGTTTGGCTTTGTCAAGGGAAGATCTTGCCTACTAAACCTGGTGGACTTCTTTGTGAAGGCCACCAAGGCAATTAATGAGGGGAAAATGGTGCATATTGCCTACCTGGACCTGGTTAAGGCATTCGATACAATACCCCACACAAGTATAGTTGACAAACTCACTGAACTGAACATAGATAATACATAACTTACTGGATTGCCAGCTGGCTCACAGATTGGGCCCAGGAAGTCAGGATTTGTGATACCACCTCCACTAAGAGATGGGTCACCAGCAAGGTACCTCAGAGATCTGTGCTGGGACTGCTCCTATTTGACCAAAATGAAAACGCCAGCACCAATAATGAGCTGAGAGAGCTTTAGTAAACTGAGAACTAGACCGGTTTCAGTACATAGCTTTCATCAGTAGAGTAACACTGAGATAAAGGAAAAGCCCAACAATAAATACCCCTTCTAATGAGGTAATATGACATAATTTCCTGTCATGGAATAAAAGTATTATAATTAATAAATACACAAACCTGTAAATACAAAAAGCATGTGTATTAATAATAAATTGCCTGCAACAGTAAATCTGGCACGTGAATATAATATAATAAAGAAAATATCACAATTTATCATTAAGTCCAGGGGAAAAGAGACCCCCAAGTTTCACTAACCATTTTCTTTCCTTGTTATTAAGAATTTCATGCCATCCTGTTTTGAAAGCCTGATTACCTGTAATGTTATCTATAATGCTAAATGAAAATTTGGCAGTGGGATGATTCAATGTATGTCTGTACAAGGCATTGGTAACCCCAGCATTCCTAATATCACCCAAATGTTCAGATATTCTGATCCTGAACTGTCTGGATGTCTGACCTATGTAGAAGGCTTGACAAGTGCATGTGGCAAGATAGGCAATCCAATCTGTACTGCAATTACCAAAACAACAAATATTGTATAACTGTCCAGTGTTCCTACTAGTAAATGTTTGGTTTTGAATATATAGTTACAAAAACTACAGTGTCCACAGGGATATGATCCAACTAATTTTTCACCCGTTAAAGTTCTCTGATGAAAAACATCATCCCTTGGTGTTATTTTCTTATAATAAGAGAAGTGGGATCCCAGTGTCTTACCCTTTCTGTACGAAAATGAACACCTATCCCCCAAGTGGTCCTCTAATAGAGTGTGAGATTTAAGTATGTTCCAATGTTTATCCACAATGTCCAAAAGATGCATAGTATTTCTGCCATATGTAGTAACAAATCTCAAAATCTCCTGATTAGTCTGCTTATGATGTTTACAATACTGTAAGAGTGTATCCCTAGTCTGATTTTTGGTCCATTGCATAGCTGAACAAACTGTATGTTTAGCATATCCCCTTATTAGAAACCTATTGGCAAGATCTTCATGATGTTGTATCAAATCTTGTTCGGAGGAGCATATCCTTTTAAGGCGTAAAAACTGGGATTTACAAATATTACTGATAGTATGTTTTGGATGAAGACTGTTAGCATGTAACAAGGTGTTGTATTCAGGAGATTTACAGTATACAGAAGTTTTTAAGGTGCTATCTGGTTGACATTGTAAAAAAACGTCAAGAAAATGTATTTCATTTTGATGGTAATCAACCGTAAACTCCGCACCCCGTATATTTCCATTAAGATGTTCAACAAACTCCTGTAAATAATCACTACCCCCTTTCCAAACGAGCCAACAGTCATCCAAATACCTTCTCCAGATGTCAATTTCAGGTATATATATGTTATGAAGTTCATTATAGATAATGTGTTCCTCCACATATCTCATGTAAAGGTCAGCATAAATCGGTGCAAATGAAGCACCCATGGCTGTACCCTGCCAATAGCAATCCTGTTTGAAATAAAAAACATTTTTTGTGAGAATATGTTCAGCCATACAGATCAATAATGTACTGAAGCCAGGGGGATAAATACCAGCTTTATTTAACCAAAAGTCTAGTGCAGCTAATCCCGCCCAGTGTGGAATACTGGTGTACAGAGATTTGACGTCAAGAGTACACATTAACCAACGTGGCTCTAATTGTGAATCCGAAACAATTTGCAAAAATTCTGTTGTATCCTGGAGTCTAGCTCTAATCAATGGTAAAAGAGGTTTAAGTTTATCCGTGAGGAATACAGACAAGGGTTCCGTAAGTGATCCAATCCCTGAGACTATGGGTCTACCCGGCGGTTGATGAGAAGATTTACGAATTTTTGGTAATAGGTATAAATACTGTTTCGCAGGATCCATAACTGTTAAATGTCATCTGGTGTTATCAGAAATAATACCTGCCTCAACCACCTCCTGTAAGAAATCATCAATTTCTTTTTTAAAATTGGGGGTGGGGTCAGTGGTCATCCTCATGTAGTGATGGGGGTTAGACAGCTGTCTATTTCCCTCATCCCAATAATAATCGGCATCCATGACGACAACCGCACCATCCCTATCAGCAGAAAGAATAACTATATTAGTGTTGTTCCTGAGGTGTGTTAAGGCTAGTTGTTCAGCCCTAGATAAATTATGTTTGATGGTATTTTCTGAACCCAGATGAAAATGTAGATCTTTGATAACAGCCTGCTGAAAAATAGCCACATGTTTGTCCATCGGAGGGTTGAAACAAGACCGATGGAACCTAAACTCAGAAGATCTTTGAGATGGATCTTGTTGATCCTGTTGTCTGAAAAACAAGTTGAGATAAATTTTTCTACAAAATGCTATAATGTCAGAAACTAAAGAACTTTCATCAACAAAAAAGCCAGGGATGAATCCAAGACCTTTATTTAATAATGCGTGTTTTTCTGGTGTTAAAACATATTTAGAAATATTATGTACATTAATACACTGAGTATCTATTTCACTATTGATAAAAAGAGGTCTTCTAAGCTTTTTACCCTTGTGTTTTCTTCCTCCCCTATGTTTCCTACCCCTAAAGGATCTTCAGATGTACGTCCCCTTTTAGAATCTGGGGAATCCCCTATGCTTATGGATTTTGTGCCTGTTGTAGAGGACTCCTCACCGGAGGCGGTGTTAGTAAAAACACCCTTTTTCAGTATAGATTCATAGATTCATAGATTAATACTAGGCTAACTGCCTTTGTGAGTCATTTTACGCCTAGCCAATTATCCTCTGTGAGATTCAAACCCTGTACCTTGTGTTTGTAAGGCAAACACCTTAACCATTAGGCCACCCTCCCAACCCTCTTGGTTTCTTTTTGCGAACATATATAGGATTCTTAGTGCCTTGGGCAAATCTTACCCCCTTATGCGACTCAAACTGTCTACCTCTATCATAATCCTCCCTGTCCCTCGAGAATTTGTGTAGTTTCTTAGCTTTTAAATTGTTCTCAAGAACCATAAGTTCCTTAGACAATTTGCTCAGGTTGTCTTTGAAATTGGTATGCTCTTCAGACTTTTTCAAGTCATTACAAATTTTTTCAACTTCCGAAATATTAGTCTGAACTGTTCCATCATAAAAAGATGCCAGTATATTGACAAATGACATAGATGCTTCTTGCTGGGCTTGTTGCCAATCCTTAAGTAAAATATCATCAGGTGTGCCAACCAATGGTTGTGCTTTCGTCCTGAGCCCCCTTTGGGTTATTTTTTGATTTTGGTAAGCTGTTAAACTACCAGGGGTTTGAGGTTCATTATGGTTGACTTTTTATTTGTTAGTATATATTTTTATATCATTACTATCTGTGTATTTATCAGAAATAAATGAGCCAACCAACTTATTTGGTTACACTGATATAGGCTTAATCTTTTCCGCCTTCTGCGGCTCAAACTGATACATATTTATAACTTGGGATATTTAATATTGTTCCTTCACATTTGCTCAGGCTGTACCACCTATTGGCACTGGTTGTCTGAAACTGACTCATTTATTTTGGCAACTTATTGTCATGGATCTACAAAAATTACTTTCCGGCCTGTGTGCAGATAAAGATGATATTCAGGTGTTTGGCATTAGTACATTGCAAGTGGGTTCTACTGAATGTCAAACCTTAGATCCAGTTGATGGTTGCTTTCTTCTATTTAGCCAGTTGGGTAAGAAAATCAAAACATTAAGGACAAATATATGGCATTTAAAACTGTTTAAAGTTACCAAAATCAAAAAATAACCCCAAGGGGGCTCAGGACGAAAGTACAACCATTGGTTGGCACACCTGATGATATTTTACTTAAGGATTGGCAAC
The DNA here is from genome assembly GCF_019279795.1 of Protopterus annectens. NCBI lineage: Eukaryota > Metazoa > Chordata > Ceratodontiformes > Protopteridae > Protopterus > Protopterus annectens. The sequence goes on from NC_056748.1 coordinate 220,896,252, forward strand.
AAGCCCAGCAAGAAGCATCTATGTCATTTGTCAATATATTGACATCTTTTTATGATAGAACAGTTCGGACTAATATTTTGGAAGTTGAAAAAATATGTAATGACTTGAAAAAGTTTGAAGAGCATACCAATTTCAAAGACAACCTGAGCAAATTGTCTAAGGAACTTATGGTTCTTGAGAACAATTTAAAAGCTAAGAAACTACACAAATTCTCGAGAGACAGGGAGGATTATGATAGAGGTAGACAGTTTGAGTCGCATAAGGGGGTAAGGTTTGCCCAAGGCACTAAGAATCCTATATATGTTCGCAAAACGAAACCAAGATCTATACTGAAAAAGGGTGTTTTTACGAACACCACCTTCGGTGAGGAGTCATCTACAACAGACACGGAATCCATATGCATTGGGGATTCCCCAGATTCTAAAAGGGGACGTACATCTGAAGACCCTTTAGGGGTAGGAAACATAGGGGAGGAAGAAAACACAAGGGTAAAAAGCTTAGAAGACCTCTTTTTATCAATAGTGAAATAGATACTCAGTGTATTAATGTACATAATATTTCTAAATATGTTTTAACACCAGAAGAACATGCATTATTACATAAAGGTCTTGGATTCATCCCTGGCTTTTTTATTGATGAAAGTTCTTTAGTTTCTGACATTATAGCATTATGTAGAAAAATTCATCTCAACTTGTTTTTCAGACAACAGGATCAACAAGATCCATCTCAAAAATCTTCTGAGTTTAGATTCCATCGGTCTAGTTTCAACCCTCCGATGGACAAACATGTGGCTATTTTTCAGCAGGCTGTTAGTAAAGATCTACATTTTCATCTGGGTTCAGAAAATGCCATCAAACATAATTTATCTACGGCTGAACAACTAGCCTTAACACACCTCAGGAACAACACTAATATAGTTATTCTTTCTGCTGATAAGGGTGGTGCGGTTGTCGTCATGGATGTCGATTATTATTGGGATGAGGGATTATAGACAGCTGTCTAACCCCCATCACTACATGAGGATGACCACTGACCCCACCCCCAATTTTAAAAAAGAAATTGATGATTTCTTACAGGAGGCGGTTGAGGCAGGTATTATTTCTGATAACACCAGATCACATTTAACAGTTATGGATCCTGCGAAACAGTATTTATACCTATTACCAAAAATTCATAAATCTTCTCATCAATCGCCGGGTAGACCCATAGTCTCAGGGATTGGATCACTTACGGAACCTTTGTCTGTATTCCTCACGGATAAACTTAAACCTCTTTTACCATTGATTAGAGCTAGACTCCAGGATACAACAGAATTTTTGCAAATTGTTTCGGATTCACAATTAGAGCCACATTGGTTAATGAGTACTCTTGACGTCAAATCTCTGTACACCAGTATTCCACACTGGGCGGGATTAACTGCACTAGACTTTTGGTTAAATAAAGCCGGTATTTATCCCCCTGGCTTCAATACATTATTGATCTGTATGGCTGAACATATTCTCACAAAAAATGTGTTTTATTTCAAACAGGATTGCTATTGGCAGATACAGGGTACAGCCATGGGTGCTTCATTTGCACCGATTTATGCTGACCTTTACATGGGATATGTGGAGGAACACATTATCTATGATGAACTTCATAACATATATATACCTGAAATTGACATCTGGAGAAGGTATTTGGATGACTGTTGGCTCGTTTGGAAAGGGGGTAGTGATTATTTACAGGAGTTTGTTGAACATCTTAATGGAAATATATGGGGTGCGGAGTTTACGGTTGATTACCATCAAAATGAAATACATTTTCTTGACTTTTTTTACAACGTCAACCAGATAACACCTTAAAAACTTCTGTATACCGTAAATTTCCTGAATACAACACCTTGTTACATGCTAACAGACTTCATCCAAAACATACTATCAACAATATTCCTAAATCCCAGTTTTTACGCCTTAAAAGGATATGCTCCTCCGAACAAGATTTGATACAACAGCACGAAGATCTTGCCAATAGGTTTCTAATAAGGGGATATGCTAAACATACAGTTTGTTCAGCTATGTAATGGACCAAAAATCAGACTAGGGATACACTCTTACAGTATTGTAAACATCATAAGCAGACTAATCAGGAGATTTTGAGATTTGTTACTACATATGGCAGAAATACTATGCATCTTTTGGACATTGTGGATAAACATTGGCACATACTTAAATATCACACTCTATTAGAGGACCACTTGGGGGATAGGTGTTCATTTTCGCGCAGAAAGAGTAAGACACTGGGATCCCACTTCTCTTATTATAAGAAAATAACACCAAGGGATGATGTTTTTCATCAGAGAACTTTAACGGGTGAAAAATTAGTTGAATCATATCCCTGTGGACACTGTAGTTATTGTAACTATATATTCAAAACCAAAACATTTACTAGTAGGAACACTGGACAGTTATACAATATTCGTTGTTTTGGTAATTGCAGTAAAGATTGGATTGTCTATCTTGCCACATGCACTGGTCAAGCCTTCTACATAGGTCAGACATCCAGACAGTTCAGGATCAGAATATCTGAACATTTGGGTGATATTAGGAATGCTAGGGTTACCAATGCCTTATATAGACATACATTGAATCATCCCACTGCCAAATTTTCATTTAGCATTATAGATTACAGGTAATCGGGCTTTCAAAACAGGATGGCATGAAATTCTTAATAACAAGGAAAGAAAATAGATAGTGAAACTTGGGGGTCTCTTTTCCCTTGGACTTAATGATAAATTGTGATATTATCTTTATTATATTATATTCATGTGCCAGATTTACTGTTGCAGGCAATTTATTATTAATACACATGCTTTTTGTATTTACAGGTCTGTGTATTTATTAATTATAATACTTTTATTCCATGACATGAAATTATGTCATAATACCTAATTGGAAGGGGTATTTATTGTTGGGCTTTTCCTTTATCTCAGTGTTACTTTACTGATGAAAGCTATGTGCTGAAACCGGTCTAGTTCTCAGTTTAATAAAGCTCTCTCAGCTCATTATTGGTGCTGGCGTTTTCATTTTGGTCATACTAGTTTAGTTGCCTTGCATCAGCCGTACTTGCTAGCTCCTATTCTGTTTACTGCTCCTATTTAGCATCTAATTCTTGCAAAAGGTTAATGTCAAGGGCCTTTGGCTGACCAAGTTCACAGATGACTGCAAATTGGGAGCTATCATAGATTCCCCCATGACAAAACCATATTACAAGAGGGTCTAGCACAGAGAAATGACTGGTGCCAAAGTCACGGACTAAAACTTTTAGTTATGTACTTACCATAACTTTAGATGTATGGGATCCGTCTCGCCTACATTCTCTACAGATGGGTTCGGAGCCGATCCTCGGCTCCGACTCTGCCGCTATACAATAGAACGCAGTCTCTTATTGGCTGAGTTACCTCGTATCCCAGGATGCACCACTACTGCTTCCCCAGATCTTGTTTGTCCGCACACATGCACACGCACATAGACTGTTGTTATAACATTGCCAGGTGTTTCAAGAGAGGAAAAATTGAATTCGGATCGTCCGGTCTCTTCTGGCCTACAAGGCAGGGGGAAGGAGGGTGGGTTATTAGGAATGTAGGCGAGATGGATCCCATACATCTAAAGTTATGGTAAGTACATAACTAAAAGATGTAATGTGATCCTATCTCGCCTACATTCTCTACAGATGGGACAGCGTCCCTAGCACCTAATTCCTGGGTGGCTCATTGGAAAACGGTCCGGAGAACCGTGGAACCGAAGGAAGCTCGACCCCTAGATGCCACATCCAATTTGTAATGAGAAATAAAGGTGTGTAGAGAAGACCACGTAGCAGCTGCACAGATGTCACTAAAAGAGAGCTTGGAATGAAAGGCTGCCGAAGTGGCCATAGCCCTGGTAGAATGAGCTTTCACTGGAACTGTAAGCTCCTTATTTGAAATGCGATAAATATGACTGATACAGTCTATGATCCACTTGGCAATAGTGACTTTCGTGATGGCTTTGCCCAATTTACTATCCGAAAAGGACACAAACAGTTGATCTGATTTTCGTGCTTGGTGTGTCCTATCCAAATAGAAACGTAATTGTCTGTGCACGTCTAAGCTGTGAAAGGTATACTCAGCTCTGCTTGAATACTTAGGGAAAAAAATGGTAATTCCAGTGATTGTTGCAAACAAATGTTAGAACAAACTTTTGGATAAAGGATGGGTTTGGTCTAAGAGATACTCTATCCTTGTGAAATACCAGGTATGGTGGTTTGACGCATAGGGCTTGAAGTTCTGAAACTCGCCTGGCTGATGTAATAGCAACTAGAAGGGCAGTCTTCCAAGAAAGAAATTTTAAGTCACAGGTTGCTGCCGGCTCAAAGGGAGGTGCAGTTAATGCACCTAACACTACGTTAAGGTCCCACGGTGGTGCGGGATGAGATATAGGAGGCCATAGAAGCTAAGCTCCTTTAATAAAAGCTTTGCACAACTGGTTGCTCATTAAGGGTGGTTCTACGCTCTCGTGAAAATTGGAAACAGCCACCAATTGAACTTTAATGGTAGACACCGAACAGCCCTGGTTGAACAGGGAAGTTAAAAACTTCAGAACTTCTGACACCGAGGCTGTCATAGGGTCTAATCCTTGGAGTTGGGCCCAAATAGCAAACCTCTTCCATTTACTGCTATACATCTTCTTAGTAGAAGTTTTGTGAGCCGAGGACAAAATATGCATGACTTCAGGGTCGAAAGAATGGCTCCTAACTATGGTCGGAAGAGGAGTAGCCAAGCTGCTAGCTTCAATGAATGGAGGGACTGATGGAGCTGTCCTGACTGATGTGTCAAGAGGTCCGGAACTTGGTCCAGGAACCAGGGACCCTCCAATGCATATTTGTGAAGAAAGGGGAACCAGACTTGACGAGGCCAGTATGGGGCGATTAGAATCATTTTGCTTTCCAAGCGAATCGCCTTCTGAATCACCCTGGGGAGAAGGGGAACCAGTGGAAAGGCGTATAGCAGACCGGGGGGCCAAGCTTGGGCTAGATCATCTTTGGGGATCTCCCCCGGAACTGGGGTGAGAGAGAAGAACTGCTGGCATTTTGCGTTGAGGGGAGTTGCGAAAAGATCGCAGCATGGAGCTCCCCATCTCGTGAAAATCTGTGTTACCACTCTGTCGTTCAAGGACCACTCATGAGGGGAAAGAATAGTCCTGCTCAGTCTGTCGGCTATCACATTGGATCTCCCCGGAATGTGTGTTGCCACTAGAAAACGTTTGGTAGCAATCGCCCAATCCCATACCTTCATGGCCTCTCTGCAAAAGGGGTAAGACCTGGTCCCTCCTTGCTTGTTCAAGTACCAGACTACCGACATGTTGTCGGACTGAATGGCAATCGTACCCTGAGGGAGGTGATCGTGCAGTGCTTGCAATGTTAAAAGCACCGCCCTCATTTCCAGGATATTGATGTGGAGAAGACTCTCTTCGGAGTGCCACGTGCCTTGGACCGACCTGTCCAGATAATGCCCCCCCCCCACCCTGTCTGGGAGGCGTCTGTAGTCAACGTGGCCGAGGGGAGTGGAGGAACAAATGGTCGCCCTAGATTCAGGTTGGAGGAAAGAAGCCACCAACGAAGATCCTGTTTGCACGTCTCTGTGATCAATATATGGTGACTGAGGGGAAGGTTTTGATAAGACCACTGGACTGATAGGAGCCACTGGAGTTTCCTCATATGCAACCTTGCCAAGGGGACCAGAAGAATGGTGGCTGACATGGAACCCAACAGCTGCAGGACCATTCTCGCTGGAGCGCGACATCTGAGGAGTAATGCCCGAACCTGAGACTGCAGTGTTGCTATCCTTTCCGCAGGAAGATAGACTCGCTTCTGCCTTGAGTCTATTTCTGCACCAATAAACAGAATATGCTGTGATGGCAGCAATACGGATTTTGTCCAATTGAAGGTGATTCCTAAGGAGTTGCCTAGGGAAACAGTGGCTGCTAAAGTTTTGAAGAGTAGATGCCTAGAGGTGGCAGTTAGTAGCCAGTTGTCTAGGTATGGAAACACCTGGAATCCTAGACTTCTCAGGTGAGCAGTCACCACTGCCAAACATTTGGTGAACACCCTGGGGGCTGTGGTGAGACCAAAGGGCAGTGCACGGAACTGGAAATGACTGTCTCCTAGGCTGAAGCGCAAGTGTCTCCTTGACGCCTGATCTATCAGAATGTGATAATAGGCGTCTTTGAGATCTATGGAGCACATCCTAACACCTTTCTCCAACAGCGGGAGAATGGATTGCAAGGTGACCATCCGGAATTTGGACTTTTTCACTGATCGGTTTAACTTGCTGAGATCCAAAATGGGCCTCAAGTCCCCGGTCTTTTTTGGTACCAAAAAGAATCTTGAGTAAGTCCCTGATCCGGCCTGATCTGCGGGGACAGGTTGGATGACTCCTTTTTGAAGCAGCTTCGATATTTCGCTGGCTGCCAGATCCCGTTGACTGTGTGGCGGGTCCGGGATTCTTTGGGATGGTGGGGGGGGTTGAGAGAAGGGAATAGTGTAACCTCCGGCGATGATTCGGAGCACCCATTGGTCCTGAGTGATACTTTCCCCAGGCCTTTAGGTGCCTCGAAAAATGACCCCCGACTGGCTCCGGAGCTGCACAGTCGGGCACTCCTTCAGGGATGTTGGAAGGAGGAGGAGCCACGAAAGGACTCGCGGTCTCCAGTGTTGCGGGGGGCCTCCGCTGCCTCTGGGACGGTGTCTCCCTGAAAAATTTCCCCCTCCTCTGCCTCTAGAAGGGGAATCGCTCTGCAGCGACGAGTAAGGCTTTTGAGACTTACGAAACCACATTTTCCCTCCTCTTCGAGCCTTGGGATAAGGTCTGAAGGGAGTGGAAAACTGGGCCCCTACGGCAGTTAAAGTCTTACCCTCCTGTTCGCAGCGAGTCAAAGTGTCCTTTACCTTGGGTCCAAACAGAGAGGACCCATCGAAGGGAGTGTCGGCAAAGGAAGACTTAAAGGCCTCCGCAAAGTGACACAGGCGTAGCCAGGCTTGTCTCCGTAGAGCAACACCTGTTCCCACCGCTCTGCTCACTCCTTCGGCTGCATACGAAATGAGCCTCATGGACGAGTTGGATAAGGAGGACAGGGTAGCCAACTGGGAGTTAACCGTCTGGGCTAACTGCTCAGGTAAGTTACCGGAGAGGGTATCCGAAAGCTCCTTGACCAGATCCCTCTGCAGTCTGGTGAAATGTGTCAAGTAATTCAGAGACCTTAATGTAAAGGTTGCTGAAGTAAGGGTGCGCTTCCCGTACCGATCCATGCTCCTAGACTCCTTATTAGGAGGATGGACGGACGTTGAAGCCTCTGCCACATCTTGCTGGGTGGCAGATGCCACCACCAAGGCATCTACAGCCACACCTTTGGAAAGAAAGTCCTTGTCAGGGGGTGCCGAAAGGAATTTATTGGGGTGAGCTGGCACCGGTTCAACGGAGTCCGGGTGTTCCCACGCCCTTCGAGAGATCAAATCCAGAAGCTCATCGAAGGGTGGAGACACCCAGGAGGCGGAGGGCTGAGCCCCGAAGGCCTTGAGGAACACCGACTCCTCAGCAAAAGGGGGTTTGGACTGCCAGTCGCCTCGTTGCTTAAGGATCTCCAAGATGTCCGCAAAGGATACATCATCCGAGGACGACTTGGGGGACCCTTCCACATCATCGAGGTTGGTATCCGAGGTGAGGGACTCATCAGGGGAGTCGATGTGCTTCCTCTTGCACTGTTTCTTCCTCGTAGGTTACCCCGAAGATGTTTCGGAGAGACCTCCAGGAAGAAGGGAACTCCCGATGGGGGTAACCTCAGGCCCACGGGCTCCGCTGTCGTGAGACAGGGGGATTGCAAAGGAGCCAGTCTCCGTGCCAAGGGAAGGTGGTGGTGAGATGGTAGAAGTGGCCAGAGAGGATTTGGCCAAGGCACTCCTCATGGCCTTGAAGGCGGGACCCCCAGAGTCCTGGGATGGTCCAACCCCCAAGGCCACAACAGCAGTCGGAACTCCCGCCGCCGACACACCGAGAGGGAGGCTCGGAACCAAAAGGATCAGTCCCGAAGCGTCCCCACTTGGGGCCGACAGAGGAGGTCTGCGTACCGAACCCCGACCCGAAGGGCAGGGTTGGAGTTAGGGTCGGAACCGACCCGACAACCTCCACCGGCTCCACCAACACCGACTCCAACGGCGCCAAAGCTGTTGGAGGAGGAACCGAGATAGCAGGGTGGGAAATCGGCTCCAGAGCCGACTGGGCTGGAGCCGAGACCAACTTTTGAAAGACCGGAGACTGAAAAAGCCTTTGAAGCACCCTGACTACATCCGAATCAGACATCCTCGACGACCGAGAAGAGACCGACCGGGTCAGAGTCGACTTCTCCGCCGGCTCCGAAAGACTGGGGGACCGGCTCCATATGGTTTTGAGAAGTATCAGCGCCGAGGGAGATTCCACTACCACTGCAATTTCCCTTGGAGCCGATGGGGACTTCGGCACCGAAGGGGAAGAGTCTGATCGGGCAACCCTCATCGGCTCCGAAGGCAGTGGAGCCGATGGAGATGACTCGCCTCTCGACGCCCGAGCTCTCGACTCCGAAGCCAGAGGAGTCGAAGCTGGAGACATCGAGGCAGACCGTTCCACCCTCGGCTCCGAAGTCCGTGGAGCCGACGGAGAAGCCTGCCTTGACTTTTTAACCGCTGGCTCCAACGGGCTGGTCGGATCCGAAGATTTTTTCTTCCTCGAAGGGGAAGAAGAAGAAGATAGGGCTTCCTCAAAGGAAGGGGTAATAAGCCCTTTCAAAATCAATTTATTTTTCCTCTCTTGAAGCATGTGAGAGGAAAAAGCATGGCAAACGCTACAGGATTCCTGGAGGTGCTTCGGTCCCAAACAGTACACACACAAGGAATGGTCGTCCGTAATGGACATTTTATAGTTGCATTTTGAACATTTTTTGAACCCCGATGGTCTATGTTCCTTCGACATCGTAAAAGACACAGTAAACTTCGAAAAATATACAAAAAACTACACAACTACAAGTCTGACAAAAGAGCACGAAATAGGGCAAGGCCCCTCTGACTCAACGAAAAAACTTGCCCAAAAATTACAATTTTACCACAAAAAATCGCCTAAAACACAATCACACACAACAAGTAGCTGTTAAAACAGCTTTTGGGTCAGTTTTAGTAGAAAAAATGACAGAAAATTTTGTCACAAGAGGTACTTAGCTCAGCCAAGTCCGAGACCACGTCTATGCTTCAGAAGCGGCAAACGAGATCTGGGAAGCAGTAGTGGTGCATCCTGGGATACGAGGTAACTCAGCCAATAAGAGACTGCGTTCTATTGTATAGCGGCCGAGTCGGAGCCGAGGATCGGCTCCGAACCCATCTGTAGAGAATGTAGGCGAGATAGGATCACATTACATCTCAGTTCCAAGAAATGCATTATAGTGCCTTTTGGGAAAACTGCCAGCCAGTCTAATTACTCCACTGATAAGACATCCCTAAGAGTTGATACAGTAGTCAGGGATCTGGGAACATATGTAGAAAGTAATCTGGCCTTTGACCAACGTGTGGCCAAGGTAGTAGGAAAATCATTCTGTGTTGCCCAACTTATAAGTAAGGGCATGGCATCCATGTACCCCTTCAGCATGTGTCTGACCAAACATATGCAACAGTTCGAACACCCACAAATGTTCCTTACCAGGAGAATCCGAAGTATAGGTATAAATACATTGTCAAATATGGATTGCCTTAAAGCCTTGTCTCTATTCTCTGTCTCACCAAACTGAGCAGCATCAGAATCACTAGAGCTAAGGATTTAAATGATGCTTGTGCATAAATAAGATATGTTGGTGAGACAGATATGTGTCTCAGAGGATCCCTATGTTATAGAAAAGGCTCTCCCATCCATGTGAAGCAGAGTCCATCCCTTAAACTATTAAAGCATAACCTTGAGCAATGGATGGGAAATCAGAAATTCAACCTGGTCTGGCCCCTATGCCTTTAACTGACAGAGGCAGACAGTAATGCCCAAATTACTAGTCATATTTGAGACTGGCATCTATTATAAAGTCTAGAAGTTTACTGTGAGTTACAGTTTCAGTGACAGTATAATTTGCTTTCTTTATGGTAAAAAATTACTTTTGATTTTGGCAACTTTGTGAGGTAAAAAGCATTAACTTAGTTTTCTTGGAGTTGAGTAGGAGGTTTGATTCTTTGAGCCAGGTTTCTACAGAGGTAAAAGATTTTTGGATAATGTCTTGGAGCTTATTTATTGCTGAGACCAAACACCCGCGGGATACCTGTAATAATTGGTTGAAAGGATGAGTAGGTTTGTTGTCATTTAATGACTTGTTGCCTTCCAGATAGATAACTAGGAAGCCACAACAATGAATATTGTGAAAGTCCTACTGAGAAGAGTAGAACAAGCAGTTGCTGGTGCGAGACAAGTATCAAATGCCTTTGACAAGTCTAAGAACAAGTTTGTGTGGACTACTATGGACTGAGAAATGATGTTCAGACTTAGCAATAACAGTAATGAACATTAGGTTAGGTAGCAAATCGATCTCAAACCAGTTCGAATAAGAATCTACCAACACTAAGTAATGCTAATTGTTCCACTCAAATATGTCAATGGCTACTGTTGACCACAGTTGCTCAGGAATCTGGCTTAGCTGAAGTGGTTCTTTTTGCAAATGTGGTTTAGTACTATTGCATACTGAACAAGATGAAAGCACTTTATCAATGTCCTTTGACAAAGAAGGCCAAAATATTACTCCTCTCACCCTTCCTTTGGTAGCTTCAGAACCTGGGTGGCCATGATGCAAAATCTGAACATATTCATGTTGTAAGGAAGAAGGAACAATAACATTGGGACCTTTGAAAATTATACCATCTTCCAACAGCATCTCATCTCTGTATGGCAAATGGTACACAAGATTGCTTTGAAGGCCATCCAAAATTTATGAAGTGGTTGAGTTTCTGAAAAATTGGATCAGTCTTTGTATGATCTCTCAGCTCATCAAGTCTTGTGGTAGAAAAATTATGCACTTCCATGACATTAAAGTCAAACTTCTCTGCATAAAGCTGTTCTGTGGTACTTCTGGGTGATCTGGATAAGGTATCAGCCAGATAAAAGAAGTTTGCCTTTTGTATAGACCATTTTGAAGTTGTATTTTTGCAATCTGAGCATCATTCTTTGTAGTCTTGCTGGAGCTGTATGCATAGGCTTATTTAAAATAGTGACTAGAGGTTGACAATTAGTTTTGATTTGGATAGCTCTGCCATAAATATAATCATGGAACTTTGAACATGTGAACAGAATTGCCAAAAGTTCCTTCTCAACTTGAGCATACTGGATTTCAGTTTGGGTAAGACTTCTAGATGCATAGGCAACTGGTCTGCCCTCTTGAAGAATAACTGCACCAAGACAGAACTTTGAAGCATCACAGGAAAGAACTACTGGTTTACGGACATTATAGTATCTCAATGTAGGCAAGTTGGCGATTTGCTGTTTGACATCATCAAATGCTCTCTGGTGTTGTTCCAACCATGACCAGGCAACATTTTTGCACATCAGCTCTCTTAAAGGCACTGATAACGCACTAAAATCAGGGATACGTTTACCCAAATAATTAACCATACCAAGGAAACGCTGTAGGGCTTAGATATTGTCTGGAGCTGGCATCTCGGGAATAGATGCTTGTTTGGAAGGGTCTGTTCATAAGCCTGTACTGATAAATAAATGGCCTACATAAGTAACTTCTGGAAGCCTGAATTTACATTTCAGAGGACTGAGCTTTAGAGTCACTTCAAGTGCTCTGTCCAGAACTTTCTTGAGGTTTCTGTCATGCTCTGCTTCTCCATTACCTCCATCCAGTACATCATTCACTATTATAGCACACAAACCAAAAAAAATGCTCCATTGTATGCTGAAAGACTTTACTGGCAGAATTTATTCCAAAAGGCATTCTGAGAAATCTGTATCTACCAAATGGTGTGCTGAATATAGTCAGTAATGAAGATATGTGATCAAGCATTACTTGCCAAAATGAACTCTTTGCATCCAAACAGAAAAAACAGTGGCACTTGGCATGAGGGTGGCAATTTCCTCGACTGTATGCATAGGATGATGAGGTCTCTTTAATGCCTTGTTCAGGTCTCTTGGGTCAATGTATATACTGATTTGATCTGAGCTTTTCTTATGAGCAACTACCATGAAAGACACCCATTCTGTTGGTTCTCTGACTGGACAAATCACATCTTGCTGCACTATCTTATCTAACTGGACCTTGACCCTGTCCTGCATAGGTACTGGAACTCTTCTCACTGGTCTGACCACTGGACTTACCTCTGGGTCTACTTTCATGGAGTACACAACTGGAAGCTTGCATAGCTTGTCATCAAAAACAGCATACTCTGAGAAAAGAGCATCACTGAAGCTAGAACTGGGACAACTGCTAACATGATGGACTTCTTTGGTAAAAGAAATCAGATTCATTCTTAAACTGTCTTTAAGACCTAACAATGACTACACAGGTCTTCTGACTACATAAAATTGCAAGCTGTAACTGTTCCCAGCTGAATAGCATGAAAATACTACTGAGCCTTCAGTTTGAATCTGTTCAAGTCGATAAGCAACAAGTTCCACACAATTAACCAAATTAACTTGTTCAACAGCTGTCACTCTAGCAAATGTTTCTGCTGACATTACATTATACTTTGAGCCAATGTCCAGTTTGAGTTCCATGGGTTTACTATTGATCAGGACAGTACAAAACACTTAATTCTTTGCCAACTAATCTACTGTATTAACATTTTCACCAGTCACTGATAGACCATCTATATGGAAAGTAGGGTCGCAGCTTTCTACATGATCAACTTGCTTTTTTGAGCGACTTTTCTTAATAATTGAATGACGCTTGCTTGACTTACAAAACTTTTGAAAGTGGTTCCATTTTTTAAACTTGTGCCATTGCTGAATTAGAAGTTATGTACTCACCATAACGTTCCATCTGAGTAGGTGACTTCATTCGGGTGCAACCTGTGGGTATCGGATCCGACCTCGGATCCGAGCCGGCAATTCAAAAGCTTAGGCTCTGAGCTCCTAGCTCCTCCCTCTTACCCATAACCCCTTGCCAAGCCCTGACTGACCTCAGATTGAGTTTGCCTCAAAATACTGACAACAGTACACTAAAACAGCATAAATACTCGCTCTATAAAGGTCAGGGGGATGGAGGGATGGTTGCATCCGAATGAAGTCACCTACTCAGATGGAACATTATGGTGAGTACATAACTTCTAAATCTGAAGTAGGCAGACTTCATTCGTCTGCAACCTGTGGGACAGAGTCCCTAGCTACCTGAATCTTGGGCGGCCGTCATGGAAGGATGTTTCGGAGCACCGCTGAGCCAAAGGATGCTCTTCCTCCAGAAACAACATCCACCTTGTAATGAGAAATAAAAGTATGAGGCGAGGCCCAAGTAGCTGCCGCACAGATATCATCAAATGATACACGGGACTTAAAGGCGGCTGACGTGGAAACTGCCCTAGTAGAATGAGCCGTAACCCTCTGAGGAGCAGGTCTACCTGAAGTGTCATATGCCTGCAGAATACAATTAGCAATCCACTTAGATAGTGTGACTTTAGATACTGCTTTACCCAGAGCAAATTTAGCAAAGGAGACGAACAGCTGATCTGATTTCCTGTGACCAGCTGTTCTGTTAATATAAAAACATAATTGTCTATGAACATCCAAGGAATGCAATTTGTATTCTCCTTTGTTTGAGTACTTGGGAAAAAACACAGGTAAATTGATTGACTGGTTAATATTGGATTCAGAAGAGACCTTCGGAAGAAAAGAAGGATTGGTCCTGAGGCACACCCTATCAGGGAAGAAAGAAAGGTAAGGCGGCTTGACGCATAGAGCCTGAAGCTCAGACACTCTTCTGGCTGAAGTGATAGCTACCAGGAAGGCAGTCTTCCAGGAAAGGTACTTTAAATCAGTAGAAGCTGCAGGCTCGAAGGGAGGAGCAGTAAGGGCTTGCAGAACTAAAGACAAGTCCCAGGGTGGTACAACCTCCTTGACTGGAGGCCTCAACAAAAAAACTCCTTTGAGAAATGTTTTGCATAATTTTGCCGTCATAAGGGGAGCTGTGTCATGACCAATGTGATAATGCGAGATAGCTGCCAATTGTACCTTAATCGTGAAAGAACTAGCCCCTTGATGAAAGAGGTCTGTTAGAAAATCCAGCACCGCTGACATAGGTGCCGAGAAAGGATCCAAAGTTCTCTGTACTGCCCATATAGAGAATCTTTTCCATTTACTCCGATAAACCTGCCTGGTGGAAGGTTTATGAGCTGCCACTAAAATGGCCTTGACCGGTGATGAGATACCGGGAGTCCTAATTAAGGATGGAACTGGAGCAGCCAAGCTGTCAACTTCAGGGTCCGCAGATTGGGAACTGACATTCCCAGAGGGTGGGAGATGAGATCCGAAATTGGATCCAGAATCCAGGGTGGATTGATTTTGTGAGACCATATGAAGGGGAACCAAGGTTGTCGAGGCCAGAACGGGGCAATGAGAATCATTCTGCTCCCCAAACTGTTGGCTTTCTGCAGAAGCCTCTGCATCAGAGGAAGTGGAGGGTAGGCATAAAGGAGACCGGGAGGCCAAGCATGCACCAGAGCATCTCGGGAACTCCCTGGTGGGAAGCAGAGCGAAGAAATTGTCGCATTTGGCGTTTGAGGGAGAGGCAAAAAGCTCGCAACAGGGTTGCCTCCAAACGGCAAAAATCTTCTTCGCTACTTGAGGATTGAGAGACCACTCGTGTGGAGAAAGGATGGTGCGACTGAGCTTGTCCGCAAGGATGTTGGACTTTCCTGGAATGTGCGTTGCTACCAGAAAGCGTTTGGTGGAAATTGCCCATTCCCAGACTCTCATGGCCTCTCGACAAAGGGGGTAAGACCTGGTTCCTCCCTGTTTGTTGATATACCAGACTACCGACATGTTGTCTGTCTGAATCGCAATAGTCCCTGAAGGAAGAACGTGGTGAAGTGCTTGCAACGCTAGGAGCACCACCCTCATTTCCAGGACATTTATATGCAATGACGTCTCTGTGGGATTCCACGTGCCTTGGACAATCTTTCCCGCAGAATGCCCCCCCCCACCCGAGGCAAGAAGCGTCCGTGGTCACTGTGGCTCGGGGAAATGCAGTGCAAAAAGGTCTCCCTGCCAGGGGCTCCGGAGAAAGAAGCCACCAAAGAAGGGAGTCCCTGCACGCTCTGCTGACCGCAATCGGAGCGTTTAGAGAAGAACAAAGAGGGGACCACTGAACCTGAAGGGTCCATTGAAGAACCCGCATGCGTAGCGGGCATGAATGAGAAGCGGAATAGCTGCCGCCATAGAACCTAGGGCCCTCAGGACCCGAAGCTGCAGTTGGAGATGGTTGCAGGATCGCTGTCACATGACACTTCAGGCTGGCAATACGGTCTGGGGTGAGGAAGGCTCGCATTGATCTGGTGTTTAGTCTTCCTCCTATGAAATCTATAACTTGTGTGGGGTTCAGTAAAGATTTCTCCCAGTTGATTGTGATGCCCAGCCTTGGTGCTAGTTGAAGAAAGTAATCCCTGGCTGAGCACAGAAGATGCCTTGATGATGCCGTCAGGAGCCAGTCATCCAGGTACGGAAAGACCTGTAATCCCTGGAGCCTCAGGTGGGCCGCTACCACCACTAGCACCTTGGTAAACACCCTGGGGGCTGAGGTGAGACCAAAGGGGAGGACCCTGAACTGATAATGACTGGCTCCCAGCCGGAAGCGAAGAAACCTCCTGGATCGTCTGTCCATCCGAATGTGGTAGTACGCGTCCTTGAGGTCTATGGAGCACATCCAGTCGTTCTCCCTCAAGAGGGGAAGTATAGATTGCAGGGTGACCATCCAGAACTTTTGCTTGGTTACTGACAGGTTCAGCTGGGAAAGGTCTAAGATTGGTCTTAAGTCCCCCATCTTCTTTGGCACCATAAAGAACCTGGAGTAAAACCCATATCCGGTTTGATCTCGGGGACGCGCTGGATAGCTCTTTTTTCTAGCAGCTGTTCGATTTCGACAGCTGCCGCCTCCCTGGAACATCTGGGAGGCTGCGAGATTTGGGAACCTTGAATAGGGGAATTGAATATCCTCTGGATATGACACGAAGCACCCAACTGTCTGTTGTTATGGACTCCCAAGAAGTCAGGTGCCTCGAAAACCACCCCCCGACTGCCTCCAGAGACGGACAGCCGGGCAACCCTTCAGGGCTGCTGCGTGGGTCTATCAGAGAAAGGTTCTCTGGACCCAAAGTTGCCAGGAGCCCCCCTGCCTCTAGCACGACGACCTCCCCGTCCTCCTCTGCCACGGAAGGACTGGTTATCCGGAGCAGGTTGGGACTGCTGCGACTTCCGGAACCACATCTTCTTCTGTCCCTTTTGGTTCTTAGAGAAGGACCTCTGGGGAGCTGAGAAGCGGACTCCGACGGCAGACAGCGTCTTCCCGTCCTTTTCGCTCTGGACTAATGTCTCGTGAACAGTCTTGCCAAACAAGGCAGAAGCATCGAAGGGGGCATTCGCGAAGGTCACCTTGAAGGGCTCTGCAAAATCACAATGGCGGAGCCAGGCCTGTCGCCTCATGACTAGGCCTGCTCCGCTGGCTCTAGCGGCTCCCTCAGTAGCATGAGAAAGCAGCCGCATAGATGTACTGGAAACTGATCTGAGAGTGGCCATTCGGGTGGAGTAAACCTGTTTATCCTCACTCGAGATGGACTCCGGGGGAGATGCAGCGTATTCTTTAATCAGATCCCGCTGCATCCTAATGACATGTGCCATGTAGTTCAGCTCTCAAGGAGAAGGTTGCTGAACTAAAACTCGCTTCCCAATGCGATCCATCGAGCGGGACTCCTTGCCCGGAGGATGCATGGAGGGACTCTCCTGGGCCAATTCCCTCTTCGTGGCTGCAGCCATCATCATGGCATCTACTGGGGGACCTTTACTCCAGTGGGTGCGGTCCGACGGAGGGGAAAGAATGCGGTCCGGGCGCTTAGGGATAGGCTCAATGGTGTCCGGATCCTTCCACGCCCTGATGGAAATAAGATCCACCAGGGTTCAGCAGGAGGGGACACCCAAGAGGTAGAAGGGCCCGCCTCGAATGCCTCCAAGAACACAGACTCGTCCGAAGAAGCCTTGGGGGCAGACCACCCCCCCTGATCCTTAACATCTCCATGATGTCTCCAAATGAGACATCCTCAGGGGGTGACCTAGGGGAGCCTTCCCCTTCATCCAAGTCTGTGTCTTCAGTGACGGACTCAGGGGAGTCCATGTGCCTCCTTTTGCACTTACGCTTCCGAGGTACTTCATCGGGGGGGCTGTCCGAGGAGTACTCTTCAGCAGTTGGATGTTCCAAGGGAACCACTTGGGACATCGAGGCGGGCTGTCCCTGGGACCGGCTGGTGGGGGCCTGGCCCAACTGCAATGGAGTGCGGGATGGAGCCGTGGCAGGGACCGGGGGTCCGGATGTCCTCAACAGTGCCCTTTCCACTACGTCGAAAGCCGAGGGGGAGCCAGCTTCTCTAAGCCCCGAGAGCCGACCCCCACTCGGATCCGGCCGCGGATCGGAGTCGGAGCCGAAACTGTCGGATCCGAGAGACCGGTGTGCTCCGACCTGGACGGAGCCGAAGACACACCAGCTCCCTCGGATCCGAGGCTTGGTCCTCGGCTCCGAGAGGTCGGGTCCGAAGTACCCGAAGCAATCAAGGGATGGGACGGATCCAAGGTGCGCCGACCCATCGGATCCGACCCACCCCCGGATCCAAATCTGCCCGGCGCCGACAGCTCCGAACCCGTGGTATGGGTCGGAAAAGGAGCCAAGGGGGCGAAAAAAGGGGTCGAAGCCCCTCCCGGATGGGGGGGGCTAGGAGCACTCCCATTTGCATTTGAGCCTGGATGAATTTCCTCATCATCCGGTCCATATCAGCTTCACTCATTGAAAATGTTGACCTGGTGGAGGCCACCGAAGCGGACCTAGAGAGCCGCCTCGGAGACCTCCTAGAAGGGCTAGCCTCCTCCTCCTCGGGTCCAGGAGAGAACCGAGGGGAGTGGAGCCGAGGAGGAGGAAAGCTAGAAGGCACAGGGGAGGCCCGCTTAGATGGAGGAGCCGAACTGGAAGTTTCGGCTCTTGCGTGGTGCCTCTCCTGTGCCTCTCCTTCTTCTCTCTCCCTAGAGGATGCCTTCGCTACCGCCAACTTAGAGGGAGGGTGAGACCCAGCCGGAGGGAGAACCCACAGCAACAGGTTGCTGAGTGGAAGGGCAGAGGCGGCGGTATCTGGAGGTAAAAGACCCGCCAGCACCAGGTTCGACCTGCGCTCCGTCAAAGCCTAGGGGTTGAAGCATGGACAAATGGTAAAACCAGATGACAGGTGTTCAAACCCAAGATACGGACCGAGTGTGGCCATCCGCTGGGGACAGCTTATGGCCACACTCGGTATTCGAGAAAACAGCCTTATGGGCTTCAGACATCACAACCCTAAGGCCTAACACAAAACACACACAAACAAACTACGCAAAACCCGAGAAAATTAAATAAAAGAGAGAGGAAAGCCTAAACACACTCAACACTAACTATATCAACAACGAAAATAAAGATTTTTAAAACTTTTTCTGTCAAAAAATTCTTTCTTATCTTCACCAACGCCAGGAGCTCTGGAATTCCGTAGCTACTTGAAAAGCGGCAAACGAAATCTGAGGTCAGTCAGGGCTTGGCAAGGGGTTATGGGTAAGAGGGAGGAGCTAGGAGCTCGGAGCCTAAGCTTTTGAATTGCCGGCTCGGATCCGAGGTCGGATCCGATACCCACAGGTTGCAGACGAATGAAGTCTGCCTACTTCAGATCAAATGTTAAGCACTTCTTTCTTTTAGACTCATGATAGGCACCACAATTACAACAGTTAACAATAAGATTTGACTTGGGTTTTCCTGACTCACCCTTACACTATACTGAGCATGTCCATTTTGCTGGGCTAGTCTTGGAACTTGCTAGAAAGTTATGGTTCCTCCCTGGAAAACCTGCATGGTCTGTAGCTGCCATATGCTTAGGCCTACTTCTGCTAGCCATGTGCTGCATGCTGTATATGCTTGCTCTATTGGCTGCAGAAACCATGCTCTTATCATTTGCAAGCCTACTTGTGTGCCTTTCTGTAAGCTCATGGATTTGACAAATTTCTACAGCTTTGCTCAATGTTAAATCACTGTCACAAAGCAAAATCTTTCTCACTGCAGCATTATTAACAGCACATACAAGCCTGTCCTTTTCTAACTCATCTTTCAAATTACCAAACCTGAACGTTTTAACTTTATTTCTAAAGTCAGTGATATAAGCTGCAAAAGTTTCACCTGGCTTTTGGTCTCTTGTATAAAATAGGTGCCACTCTAATGTAACATTTGTCTGGGGGTTGCATATTTCTCTAAATTTATGTTTCAAGCACTCAGGGTCCTCTCTTGATTCAACTAGTACAACAATATGATGGTTTTCCCCGTCTCCTGCATATACTGCTGATGCATACACAAATTAACGCATTCTTTCAATGGCTTCTGACCCCACTAAGTTAAGCAAAATAAATGCCCTCATATGTGCATCTTTGTCATACAAAGCTGCTTGTATGAAAATATTGTATTCCTGCTCAAATACTCTCCAATTCTTTGCAATATTATGATCAAATACAAGTGGACTGGATCTGCGAAATACCTCTGCCATATCAACATACAGTAGTGAAGGTAATTGAAATTATGTACGGACATACACACATATAAATATGCCAGAACTTGTAATTATGCCCAATAGCACAAGAGACTCTTTGAAATAACTGCACTTTGCCAAATACGTCTCCATAGCACAAGAACACTTTAAAATCACTATACTTTGTGAAACCACTCTTTATCAGTGTAAGAAATATTTCAAAATGACTGCACTTTGCAAATGCACTGTACACCACAAGAAGCTCAGAGTAAGAAAGACTTCGAAATGAATGCACTTTGCAAATGAACTGTATACAGCACAAGAACTTTTCAAAATGGCTGTACTTTGCAAAATAACTCTGTACAGTGTAAAAAACACTTTGAAATAGTGGCACTGTGAATAAATGTATACAGCACAAGAAATGTTTTCAAAATGGCTGTACTGTGACTGCACTTTGCTAAATAATTGTACTTTGCACACAGCAAACTCTTTGAAATAATTGCACCGTAATAAAGCACACATCCTGCAACACTTTGCACACTTTGAAATACTTCAAACAGCTCTAGCTATGCTTTGAGTGACTTTGGTCAATGCGAAATAGTAGTTTATTCCAAAACACAGTAGTTTACTAAAAACATGCAGTCTCCTTGTTTTTAAGCTTTTTTTGCCCTTTTATTGTACTTGTAATGCCCATTTAATCTTTTATCATGCTCATTACACTTTTCTTGTGTTTGTTTTTCTTTAAACATGCTTGTTATGCAAACCGGAGGTAATTCTGAACCCCATATAAATAGTTCTGATAGTTTTATCAAATGTTGTGGTTTCGAACATTTTGTTTAATTAATAACATGTTTTGTGCCTTTCATCTGATTAATGCATTTTGTGCCACTTATTTGATTAATAATGTGTTGTGTGCCTTATGGATGCTCTGTATCACTATCTTTGCAAAATAAATTACTTGCACAAGTTTTGGTTACCTTAAGTTCGTTTCTGATCCTTTTTAATTGTTTGAGCACTGTATCACCCAACCTGCTCAATAAACTTTCAGAGTCAACTCTGCACCTCATGGCTTGAAGAAGTTGCACTCTCAATCCTGGTTATGATACCATGTCGCTCATCCGGTCAGGATAAAACAGACGAACAGTTGTGGGTTCGGTTCAAGCAGCTTTATTACACACAAACACATGTGGATTGAGGTTTACTAACTTAAACTTAAACTTATAAACAGACTGACTGCTACGCTCATACATGTTAACACTCTGGCTGTTCTCTCAAAATGGCACTGCTGCCTGCATGTGCTCACTATTTATATGCACGTGCCTATGCTTGGAAATGCTTCTTAAAGTTACAACACACATCCTGTTCTACAGAAGTGATGCTTTTTTAAAAAGTGGGAGGGATCTGGGTTTGGGTGAATATCTTTGCTATTTTTCTGAATTGATATTTTACAGAGTGAAGTGTGTGGCCAGTTATATTTTGCCTTGGTTTGGTATTTCATCATAAATTTGGATACTTAGTTTTGAAATATTTAAAGATAAATAAATCAGATATGGTTTGTTTGTACAGACAAGATGTTATGGAGAAAGACAGGCTGCGTAGATGTTAATATTCTTTGTGAGGACTGGTTGAAGTCCTTAGTATTTGAAGGAGGAAGATTTGTTAATTGCTGATGAAGGCTAGTAGAGTGAGGAGGAATAATACAATAATCTGAGTTAGGGGCATCTTATTTAACTTGGTTTATCTTTGTTGTAAATTAGGATTAGAAAATGTTATGTAGAGATGTAATTTGATAATTGAAGTGAGAAAAGATTAAGACAGTTTGAGACAGAGTCTTGATTGGTAAACTAGAGGTGGTGTTACTATCGGGAGTAATTCTATCAATTGCTTCTCTTTTGGAGGAACTGATGGTATTGGTTTGAAGAATATGTGGGTGGTGCTATGGAAGTATAAATGTAGAGTAAGAGGGGGTGGGTTGGAACTGGGGGTAGGTTATGGGAGCGGAGGGATCCTAAGTTTTAGAGAGAGAGAGAGAAAATGAAATGGGTTGAAAATTTGGCAAAGCGAAAAAGAAAAAAAAACACTCAGTGACTGAACTTCAACAGCCACAAATCTGCTGAGAGAGAGACAAGTAAAAGGAACAATGCAGTTTAAAAGGCCTCTGTGCTAGCAGATAGAAGTCTTGATTGTGTTGCTCACAGTTTTAGTAGAAGGGTTAGTCCAATATCACCTTGACCTGATTAATAGTGATAATAGTAAAAAAAAATTGCAAATGACTGAACAACTGTGTAATATATGGAGGTTTCTATGGACTTTGAAATGCAAAGTTCAAGGGCTACCCCAACCCCCACAGATCAGCAAAACAATGAGTAAATGTCACTGTCTGTTAGGAATTAGATAGTAAAAGCTGACCAGTAGGATATTAATAGAGGAGGGTTACAGACTATAAGGCTATTGCTTACAAACTAGGACACTGAATCACCTGTCTTTAGACTAGTCACTATATAGGCTAAACACACACAGAAGACTGGATGCCCCTAACATTTACTTAAAGCACAAGGGGAGAGGTGGTATACAGTTTGTCCTAAATAAATTGCGGTTGGATTGAGTGGACTGAGAATGCCTGTTGGATGAGCCTGTTGAGTGTATGCTTTAGGGATGTTTCCAGTGAACCTGTTGAAAAAAATTATGCATTTAAGGTTCAGTAGAAATCCAATTAAATTACTATGGGATAAACTGTATGCAACAGAACAGTGCCACCATTAAATGCACTGCAATTGTAAGGCATTTCTTAATAAATATAGAAATTAAGTTCTGTAATTAGCTTACCACCTTAAACAACACATCCTCAAAAGGAAACAAACAGTACTATTTTATTAATACCCTTACAAATTAAGGACACTAATCTTTCAAAAAGCAGCTTTTTAGTATCAGAACAACAAAAGAACAGTGATAATTTAAGAATAAGACAAGAAAATAATTTCAAAAATAGCTTCAAACCTCACATGCACTTTAAATTGAACATAGAACAAGCAATTACTTTAACTTACATTCCGACAAACTCTTTTTGGCAATGAAAGGACTTGATAATCCTATGAGATCCCTACAGTTTAGGTTACGTTTCTAGCTTATCTAACACCAGATGTAAAGAGTTTTGCTAATAAAATAAGCATTCGGTCTTTATAATAAACACAGTAAAATTATGACGACAAATGTTGGGCACCATTACAAAAATTACTGACACAAATCAACTAAAGTATAAATGATGGTTGCAAGTCATACTTAGTAGAAGGTACATTTACAGGTCAGTTAGATAAACACAATCAACCAGTAAAGTATAACATAAACGTCATACACCTAGAGCCAAACGTAAGGTGAATATCTATACAGTTACTGAAAAAATAATAAAAAAGACCAGGCTCTGAACGTGGAAAACAAATGTAGCAAATTTAATAAAAAAATCACTTCATCAAGTCTCCCCAAGAGATGAACGTGTTTATGAGAATATTGTGATTTTTTATTAAATTTGTTATATTTGTTTTCTACGTTGGAGGCTGGTCTTCTTTTATTATTTTTTCAGTATTTGCTGCTTTGCCACTTTTTTGGTCTTTTTTTTAATATATATATATATATATATATATATATATATATATATATATATATATATAGTTGTCAAGAAAGGCACTATTTCCATTTGCATTTGCACTTTCTGCAAGATCTGAATAAAGTGATTAAAAAAGTGCAATACCGAATTGATTACAGTCAAGGAAATGGACTCAGAAATGTCAAATTTCTAGTTTTTTTTTCAGTAGTAAATGCAATCCAGGGTTTGTGCAGATACAACAAAACTAGTACAAATTGTGTATGTTTGATATTTCTTCTGCATCAGTGGTACTCCCAAAAGCTATCCTGTACATTTTCTAAACAGATTAAGACAGCATAATTTCAAGTTAAATAAAAAGAAATATAGAATTTTAATGTCAAATCTGAAACAAGCCATGTTCTAATACACAACAGTCTGAAATCTGGTGCAGAAAAAGTAAAGCAATTGTGTAAATGTCAAAGACAGAAGACAACAGGCAATATATTTTTTCTATGAATTATATGCTATCCTGCAAAGTTAATACATAATATGTCTACATGAATTTCCATCTAAGAAGGCTTTTAAAGCAAGCTGTTATCTCGGAATAGGACTAATGATAAGAAAATTCTTTGGAAATGCTCATGAGGCTTGCAACAGATGGACCAACAATAAATACTTTACTGTGAATAAGACAGTTATACTGCAAGCAGAGTCCAGTCAGAATGCTCCATATGTAAATACAAGGTAACTGTTAAATTTTGAAATGCTGTTCAGCTTCATAAAATCTTTACAAAACTTTGCTCCATCAGGTTTTGGTATAGCACTATGGGGCTGTTCCACTCAGCCATTATATCTCAATTATACCTATGTGAAATATGTTTCTTATTTCTGTATTGTCTTGCTTTGTGACTCCAGTATTTAATAGGCTTTTAAGTTAATCTTCTCTCCTGGACTTGTCTCAAAGTGGTGTTGAGTTAAATTTGTTCTGCCAGGTAATTCTAAAAATACATCCTTGCATTGTGAAAGAAATTATTTTATTTCTTGTCTCTGTGGCTTGGAGAGTGTCTCACCTATCTGAATTGTAGACACAAAGATCGGTTTCCTTTCTTTAACAGTTTCAGTATTCTCTGCATGTAAACTAAGTACCAAGGTTTGTGCTTCTTTCCACGGTTTCACAATGTTCATATAGTATATCTGTTCCAGTGTTCTCTTCACTCGACTTTCTAACTCAAAGTTTACCTCACTTACCTTTTCTATTATTTCAAATGGGCCCTGTCATTTAGCTAAATATATGTTTTCAGCAGTGGGGAATAAAACCAACACCTGGTCCTCAACTTTACATTTTCTGATTCTCATATTTCTAATATACACCCCTTGTTGTGTAACTTGACACTTTCTGTTTATTTATTTATATTTATTTATTTCAGATCGATGACCGGGGAAGTCCACTGGGCTTTGAAAGGTCCATTTTCAGTGGAGGCCCGGGGAGATAAGCTCCATGACACAATTACAGTAACAAGTCAACTACAATTCAGAAATGTCAAAAATATTATCAATAGTAAGTTAGATCCATCATTAAGAGGACATTGTTCAAAACAACAGACATATAGTACATGTTACAGTACAATGTATTGAATTTAGCTGTTCAAAACAAGAGACATACAGTACATGTTACAGTACAACTTAGTGAATTTAGCATAATAGGTGTTAGAATAAAGTATAGGTCTAGTGGTATGAAGATTTGTTTCCATATTATGTGCATCACTACTTTCATCCTGTCTTTCAAGCTGGTACAGTGTTCTATTGCACATTTATATAGAGTTTTATAATCTTCTCAAGTTTCTCTGGCTGTAACTAATAATCTGTGAGATGCCTACCATATAATAACTCAAAAAGACTGAACCCAATCAAGCTTGTAGCATTTCTGTAATTGTAAAAAGAAGGTATTGTCCCAGTTTTTGCCATCTTCTTCAATATTTTTTCTTAGCATGGACTTTAGTGTTTGGATAAAATATTTCACCAATCCATTAATCTGGGAATGGTACACTGAGGTTTTTAGTTGCTTGACCTTATTTCAATCGGTTCCAAGCATCAGGAACTAATTAATTCCATTATTTCCTGACATCTTTTAAGTTGGAAAACCACTTGATTCCTGAGAGGGTTTCTCCTATATCTTCTTTTAAGAGTATACCTGGTATACACAGACACTCATCATAACCAGCAATTATAATTATTTTGCTTCTTTGTACACCTCATATGTCTAACTGTGATAAAATAGCTGGGGCAGTAATGTATGTCAATTTAAAAAAAAAAACAGCAGTCACAGAAAGTATTCCAGCATACTTCAAAACATCTGCATATAACTGTTTATCTTAATTATATGATGGTAGTGTCGTTCATAAGCAGTCCTCATACCAAACACTTGCAGCTACTTTGTTGAGTGTATACACCTCAGATGTGTGAGTATGATATAACATGGCCAAATAAAACATATTTAAGCTTTGTTTCAAGCAGTTGTCACAGTAAAGTATTCCAACCCACCTCACGCAAATACACATTTGTCTTGTAGAGTCAGAATAACTATTTAAACTGAACTAATCACATAAAGGTTACTCACTTTTAACCACAACGTGCCTCTGAACTCAGCATTTATGGCTACTTTGTTAACTAGATGCACCTCAGATATTTGAGTGCAATAAAAGGAAAATTGCAGTAATTGACCACTGTAATTTATTTCAACCTCCTTACACACATTCACACACACACACACACACACACACACACACACACACACACACACACACACACACACACACACACACACACAGATGTGTCCACTAAAAACTGCATTCCTGCTGACAATGTGTAACAGATTTCAGATTAAGATCAAATGAAGGAATAAATACAGAAATAATTGCCAACACAATATATTTCAGTTAACAGTTATCAAAAGCTTATAGCGCAACCCATTACCATCCCTCCTGCACAAACACCCACACCCATTTCCCAGCTGATCTGATCACAGAATTTTATCAAATGAATGAATGAATATATAAATAATAGCCACAGTACTGTATATCAGCTCACTGTTTTGAGGCCCATATAGTAAAACCCATTGCAACCCCCCCCCCCACACACACACACACACTGCATATGTACTTAACTTGCAGAAAGCTGGCTACAAGATGAATTTCTTCAGGTTGCCCTTGGAATTTCCTGGGATTTTCTTTGACTATCCCTGACCAAGATTCTGTTGTATAAATCTACTGGGCTTTTGTTTTTGAAGTAGGCCGCTGGAACATTTGTTGAAAATATAGAACCAAACTCCTAGTGTGGCTATTTATCTCAGAACTAAGCAGCTCCTGTTGAAGGCACTCATGTTTCTACTTCTGTTGTACCTGCACAAAGTAAGATGCACAAGTGATAGGGAAGAAGAGTTGTCACTGGCTGTAGAAGTGTGTAGCATTCCACTGAGGTAAGAGGAAATATTTAAATGGCATTGCTATATAAAATGCCACCAATGGAGATTATTTTTAAAGAATGACAGTGTTTGCAGTTACAAAAAAACATAATTAAAAAAATTTCAGGTATATTTTTCAACTACTTTCAACTACCTGAGCATTGCCTAATGTGGGTTATTGCTGCCTGTGAATGCAAGAAGCATACAGAAACAATAAGGGGTTTGGAGTTTAATTCCCTTTTTTATTTTTTTCCACTGTAATCATATATTTTACAGAACTTACAGACCACACATACAGTTATAGAATAAGCCTGGTTTGAGATCAGTAGGTGCACTGTTTAAAGAAATACTGTGAAATATAGTCGGGAATGAGAACACTCACTTCAGGAGCAAAGGGAACTCTTCTGTTTAGATGAGTATGTTGCTACAGACTACACAGCAACTCAGATTTTCTTCTGAGCACATACCACTTGAGTTGAATTCTGAATTTTCTGTCTTGCTAAAGCATTAGCTAAACTGGTGTATTATTCTAGACAAACAGGGAGCTCCCAGTGAGTACTTCCATTGGTATCCTGATCGTTATAAGTAATAAAACTAGATACTGGTTATATATTTATCATTAGCATTACATAACGAAACAGCTTCAAGGCATTTAGCTGTGCAGTCCAAAATAACCACACTATATTCAGATGCATTGCTGGATTTTCCTAATGGACAACCAATGTCCACTGTAAAACATTTTAATGGCAGCTCTGTAATCAAAGGATTTTTAAAGCCTGGATGAGGGGCTATCTTCTGGCTCTCAGATAATCCAGCATTTAACTGTTTTCTGGGCCAGTAAAATCTAGCTAAGATTCAAGTTTAAGTCTTGTTCATTACTAGGTGTCCCCCTAGTACATGGCTATGGGATAATCTCATCATTAGGTTTATAAAAGCCTTGGCAGCAATAGTTGGCATACAATCTCCTCTCTAGCCTTAGTTATAAAGTAATTTTGTAACTCAAAACAATGGTAAGAAGTAGGAGCATCTTGTACACCGTCTTCCCCAATAATTCTGACTATATTTTCTCTTACTCTACTCAAAGTTTTAACTTCCCACTGTGCCTTTTTTAAAGTTTAGCTGGCGTACCTCAAGGCCATTCTGCCTTGAGTCTCAGTACCTAACTCTTCTCCTACAAAAGGCAACTCATACCAGTATTCTTTAGTGTCAGTTGCTATCTTTATGTTATTTATTTTTTCTTGTTTCCTTTCTTTATACATGTGATCCATACAACCCTACTTGCTTTGCTTAGAATTCCTCTATTTCGGCTGAACAAGAATATTATTGACTCTGTTAAAGGTTACACTGTCTTCCAGTATACACTGCCTTCTCCTTTTCTCTCCTTTATGTGGCTCACCATCTGTCTCAGAGAGTTCATTCAGTTTCTTTTTCTTATCTGGGTTTCTCTCTCTCTGCAATAGATTTATTTTACATTTTATTTACAGGTAACCATTGCTTAGAGTATTCCCTTATTTGAGATTTCAGGTACATTATTATATAAAGACTGGTGGTCTCAGCTGCTTTAATCTTCCACATTGTGAAAAATAGGTTTAGAACACTAACCAAGTACATTTTCTCCCTCTAACTATCCTGGTGAAAATGTTCTTATAGTTAAAGCTCTCTTTTTTAGTTTGACAAAAAGGTTTGAATTCAGCTCAAGTGGTATATTTTCCATACTTCCTAAGCACTCTGCCTTAGAATATACCATTTTGGTTAGTGTTCCCTTTTCCTTGATTCTGCTAGTCAGCTTCTTACTTTACGACTTTTTCAGTGTGCAGTGATACTCCTACTCTCCGCTTTGCAACTCTTCCAAGTAGCAATATTTTCGTGTGTAAGAGAGTGGCCCTGCTTTTGGGATAGCCATCGATGTAGTTACTGTGACCATCCCTTTGATTACAGCCAAATGCTCTATGATTTGGTTTCTCTCAGCCCAATTTTAGATTACAATCATTATCTCATTAAGCAAGACTATTTGTAATAATACGGTCAGGTATCTTTCTGTTCTTAAAAAAAAGTGGTATTACTTATCAGAAACATTTATTTTCTTTGTTATCAGAAACACTTATTTCCTTTAAGGAAATATCACACTATTTTCAATGGACTATTTATAACCCTGATATAAATATTATACACAACTATTTACACATTTTCAGAAAACCTGTTTGTTTTCCCATTTTCTGAGAACTGCTACTCTAAGGTTGAGAACCACTACACTATATACACACACATACACACACACACACACACACACACACACATATATATATATATATATATATATATATATAGGTATATGCATACATTTGTTAAGCAGGGTGAGTGGGCTGCTACAAAGACCCATTTTAGTTATAACTTTGAAAAACATAGTTCAATAAAATGCAACAATACAAAAGAGAAGTGGCATTGACAAGAAGTTATAACAGTAAAATAGAAGTTAAAGTACAATTGATGGAGATCATCACAAAATATGTAAGTATAACAGAAAGATGAAGAAAATTAGTGGTGCATATAATGGTTAACTATCGGTCTATGTAAGTTGTATTAATATACATAAAGACTATAAAACAAACACTGTATACATCAAGTAAGTCACAAGAAAGAGAAGAAGTGAAACACACAGACACAGTTGTTACCATGGGGGGATAAGGATAAAAGAAAGCAAATACAACAAGCTGTGACAGTGGCAGAGATGGAAATATAAGATAAAAGAATGAAAGAGAACTAGAAGTAAGCTAGGTAATGCTTTTAGAAACAGAGGAAGAAAGGATATGTTTTCATTGAGAGAAGGAAGAGTGTTAGAAGATATGTGGCCATATGTAGGAAATGCAAAACATGGTGAAAGAAGTACTGTGTACGAGATATGACTACAAAGGAACAGTATACCAAGGCAAAGAGTACGCAGTTACTCCTTGTGGTGGGGTGACAAGTCTATCTAAAACATGAGCTATATGCACAGTACAGGAGAATGA
This sequence comes from Protopterus annectens, assembly GCF_019279795.1. Lineage (NCBI taxonomy): Eukaryota > Metazoa > Chordata > Ceratodontiformes > Protopteridae > Protopterus > Protopterus annectens. The sequence continues at coordinate 220,926,091 of NC_056748.1, forward strand.
GAAATCAGTTTGTTAAGGAGAAGGAGTAATAGGATGCAGTCCTTCAAGTCTTTGCTCATTGTTTATTTCAGGATAAGTATTTGTGTGGCAAAGGAACTGGATACTTAAAATGGTAGAAAACATGAGGGTTCTCCTATTTTGGGTCTACAGGTAAGACGGAATTATCAGTTTAAGGATTGTAGTAATGTAGATGCGGGTAAGCTAGCATTGACTATCAAACAGAAGTTGTTTAAGTTTGGGGATGCAAAATTGATGGTGGATAGTTGAAAACTGTTGCACTCTGTAGAGATAAGTGATATTTTGAGGATGGAATTGTTCCATCCTGTTATCATGGCTGATATCACATCTGAGTTGTTTACAGATAATGTCAATTTTGCATTGGAGTAGGACAGTATTGGTTATGCTTATTACAAGCCCTTAGAAGACTAGCAGTTGCATTTGATGGTTTTAGTTTTTAATGAATGGTATTCACAAGGTGTTTGTTGTTAGGAAGGACTGCCTAATCAGCTAGTGAAATTGTTATAGAAGATGTATAGGCACGAGAATCTGTCAAACTGGTGTCCTTTGACATAAATGAATGCTGACTCCAAGCTGCTGTTGTGACTAGTATATAGCAGTATTACTTGGACTTTTGTAGAGAATTAGCTGTGGCTATTTATTTATTTATTTATTTTAAATTTGTTAACCAGGAAAGTCCAATGGATACATGTCCTTTTTCAGTAGAGGCCCGAGGAGAAAAGCTCCACAACTAAACAACAGTAAGAATGAAAACAGTAGATGATAAACAAGAAAATCTATGAAAAACACAATGTATAATACATAATATATAAAAATAAGTTGATATTAACAAAGTAAGAAAACATAATTAAGTAGATGCATACATAAGTTGGTTTGCCCATGTCATTTATGCTTCAGCCTACATATCGAACATAATTAAGTAGATACATACAGAAAATATTCCATACTGTACTGATGTCTAGTCTGGTTATGCAGCACATGCAGGATATAGCCCTATATACAAACAATAGCTGTTAAGTATTATTTACAGCGTATAGTAGAATTGAAGCTTAAGTGGGTCAGAACTGTAGAATGAAGCTAGCCTGGTCTAGTATAGGAACACAGCCAACTGTTAAAGGTTTAATTTGAATATTTATGCATTATAAAGGTCTTTTTGTTAGGTGTTGAACAATCCTGGCTTCATGTGGATGGTGGATATGAATAAGGTGTTTGACCAACTTATTAATGCTTCTTTATTTTGTGTTTTAGGCTTGAACAGGTTTGGTTGTTCATTTATTGATTAGATTCATGATGACTATAGTCACTTATGAGTAATGTCTATGGTGAATAGTAATACAGGATCTCCACTTCAAATCTGTAAAGAAGCAGGCCAATTCAGTCAGGCCATTTTTATATGGTTCACATTTAATCTGCCTATTTGTTTGTTGAAGGATTTTTTTCTTTATTAGGGAAAAATTATCTTTGGCATTTTTTCCTGTGATGGTGTTTTATGCTGGCAATTTATTTTTATGTGTTAAGTATGAGGCTAATAAAGTTCCTGTCATGGCCATTTGGGTCTGTTATTATAGCTTTGTAGACTGAAGGTTAATAGGGATATGTGATCTGAGATATGGCTGGAAGCACTTGTTCAGGGCATTGTTTTTTTTTCTATGAATTTTTTTCTGTGTTGGGCATGAAGTATGACACAAAGGATGTTGTCCTCCAGTAGTGGTAACTGATGTCACAGACTGTAAAAGAGGTAGTGACTTCTGTGTCGCCCAACTTGTAAGTAAGTGCATGGTATCAAAGTCCAAGGAAGTCATAGTGCCACTTTATTTAGCCCTTATCAGACCCATCACTGAGTATAATGCCTCCTTTGGCATGTACCTGATGAGACATATGCAACAAATTAAATGCCCAAAAAGGTTCCTTACCAGGAGAATCCAGGGTATAAATACATTGTCCTATACAGATCACCTTAAAGCCTATCTCTATACTGTCTCCTACAGGTTACTGAAAGGTGATCTATGCTGGCATACAAGGCATTCTCAGATTTATCTCTGACGGACCTTTTTCATATGCACAAAACAAGCAGCATCAGAACTACTAAATGCATAAATTTAAATTTTGCTTGTGCCATAAATAAGACATGCTGGTGAGATAGATATGTGTCTCAGAGGATTCCCATGTTCTGGAACAGGCTCCCCATCCATGTGAAGCAGAGTCCATCCCTTACTCTAAGCATAACCTTGACCAATGGATGGGAAACAGGAAAGTCACCCCTGGTCTGGCCCCCGTGTCTCTTATAGACAAAGGCAGACAGTAATGCCTAAACTAAAATACCTCCCCATATAACCTTGAGAAACTTACTAACATATCACCCTCCTAATAAATGCCAATCATGCATAGGGACCCAACTGGGTTGGATTGCATGGCTAGGCTTATAAAGGCCCTGGTGGTTGTTAGCCTAATATATACTTATGAACCTAAGAACCTATGAAAGTTTAGTAAGTTTCTTTGTATGCTATTTATTTTTTTTTTTTTTTGGGGGGGGGGTGACATTCGTTTGTGGTAAAGGTTTATTTAGTGCCTGACAAAGTGGAAATAGTCCTATCAGGTATATTTTTTCATCTGTATGGGATTGGGGAAACAGGCTGAATCCTATTAAATATAGTAATGGGTAGGACTGTCACAGACTGCTATCTGTTATTTTTCTCTTTTTTCAGGCTTCAGTGACATTCACAGTGAGAGCTGACATCACTGTGAGAAGGCTTAATAGGGTGCATTATAAAGATGTTGAGAAGGTTGGATATTAGGATGCAACAGGCTGACTGACTAATTATTACTGAGATAAGAATGCAAAATCTCTTCAGTGTAAATTAAAGAAATGGGAAATTACATCAAAATATGTCCTTTATGTTTGCAACAGTGTTATTCTAGTATAATAACCTCCTAGATTTTGCCCTGGGTTTGAAAACTTTGTCTTTCAAAATGTTAAACTGAATGCAACTGAGGAAACTGATCACTCAGAAACATGTTTATTTACTGGACTGTTACTTGGTGAACAAGAATCACTCTGTTAAAGAGTTGCTGTTTTAAAAACCCATGTCTGAATATTCCTGCTGTGGTTCACTTAAAACTACTACCTTTTTATGAATATCATAGGGTCTCATTTTTTGTTGGGTACTTTGATCTTTCACCAATGTTTTCTGATCTAATTTTGTTATTGGTTATCAGGCAAAGGTGTCACTAATTTCACTGCTTGGAGTAATATTTTACTGTTACTTTTTAACACATTTATTGAATTATCATTTATGACACATGCTGACATACATTTATATAAAAGAAAACAAATCATATTAACATATTCACAGTTGCAAACATTATATGTTGCATATATTCTTCTGTACAATTATCAATCCAACATTATATAAACTGCTCAATTCCTGCCTTCCCTTAAACCTCACTCCTCCTCCAAAATATTGCTCAGCATGTATTATTCCTGCAATTTCTATTTCTTTTTCTATATAATTTGTTCCTAACCTTTCCTAAACATCCCTCTTCCTCTTCTCTTATCTGTTACAATAGTCACTATTTCAGATAAGGTTGGCTTAGACTTTGATTTCCAATTTCTAGTAATTGTTTTTTTGAGACCCACCAGAATTAAATTTAACAAGGCCTTACTATGTCTAGGCAATTGAGATAACATATTCCAGCATGCAAAAATAATTTCCTTAGTTAACACACATTTGCTCACCCAGTATTTCTGACAGAGTAGTCTGCAGGGAATTTTTAAAGTTTGACAACTCATTACACTCCCAAAACATATGTTCCCAGTTACATCTTTCTTCCACATCACACTTCCAACAACTGCCATCTTCCTACAGGAAAAAATTATTTGGAGTTGTTTCGGGTATAAAAAAAAAATTATGCAAACACTTCCAAGCTAAAATCATAAATCTCCTAGACTTTTTTGCATATTTTGTAGCCATTCTTTTTGTGGAAAATACACATAGGTAGGTGTACTTTTGTCTTACGCAATACACATTGGATGTATTTGCTTTATGTGATATGGTAATAGATGTTTTATATTCTTTAGCTTTGTGATGTACTTTTTTTGTGTGCCTCACAAGACTGCAAATTGTCCCCAATGTATTTTTATATGCCATTTATTATTTTGTACCCACCTAAACACTAACTCAGGCAGATGGGACCTCAGTTTAACATGTTATCTGACAGACAGCACATCAGAAGTCCAGCACCCCTCTTATGCTGCAGAACACTGTCAGTATTGAACGAACACACATACTTGGCATAGAAATAAAATAAAACAACTTTCTAATGTTTCAGCATTTAAGGTAACTATTCGGAACCAATGACACTAATCAGATTACATCTACCTAACCATATGTTTTATGCTACAATTTAACTATGCGGCAAAAAACGTAGGAAAATGCTTACATAGTGTAGCTGCCACCACCCCAGTTTTGTACTGCATGCTAAAGCTTAGTTTATCTGCCAAAGTCTCTAATGGCAACTGCATTCTCTTTAACAGTAAGGGGAAAAAAGCCCTCAGAGAGCTCCCAATATGGCTATTACATTAGGTTTCTTTTCAGTACTACACATTCAGACTCAGGGAAGCAATATCATAGCATTATATAGACATGTTCAACTTTCTAATACTCTCCGCTGCTCTTGTTATCGTTCTGCTGACCCTCTCATCACACTATTTAACCAACACTTCAACCTCAACTGCACCATGTTATGAAACGCTTCTGTATCAGTCATTAACATCCCTGAGTTCTCCGAACAGGTAAATGCATGTATAAATGAATCTCATCTCATTTCTCCTCTCTCAGATAACAATTTTCAAAAAAATCACCACAGTTAAAAAATGGCAATATACAGATCAGAAATTATGCAAAGCAGGAACATGCTTAACACTGTGAAGGCAAAAATATATAAATATATAAAGCTTTAATGGAATGTACTTCTACATTTTCCAGAAGGAACTTTGTTATAGCATACTAATTTTCTTTCTCTGTTTTATTTCAAAAGAAACCATGTATCACAATCAATCATCCACTCTGCAGTTTGTCAAGCTGGTCATGTTTCACCAGCATTAAATGTCATCCTGCGCTGAGAAATATGACATTCCTACAGCCTCCTGAAGCCTGAGTGTTAAAAAAAGCTCTGCAGTATGCCCTTTGCCTATTATTTACTGAAATCATTAAGAAAGTATTATTGGAAAAGAGGAACACCGGTGTGTTCTATGCAAACATCGCAGCAAGCAGTTGTATAATTTTCTGCCTACAGGTCCCTTACTACAGCCCACACATGTTGCAGTCACTGAAAAGAAAATATTCTATGATGCATAAGTTTCCACTTCTTTATGGATATATTTTGTGTGTTTTGTTTTTTCTTACTGTCAGGCAGTTAATATCATGAACCTGTTTTACCAGTGCATTCAAAATGGTTGTATCTAGCCTTCTTCATAGATAAAATGGCATGAATAACATTCAAAATAAATATAAATGCAGAGTTTATATAAGATTAATTTAGGATGCGTGTAAATATTTGTCTGCTTTGTAAAGTTCTAGTATTCAATGCTATGGTCTGCCATGTACACAAGTCACTTAAACGGTCCTATCTGGTATGCAGTAACGTCACCAGCATAATTCATTAACAGACTTATACTCAGGGCAGTTTGCAACTTCAGTTAAACACACGGTGGATTGGCACACTAATTATATTGTGCACTTCAGCAGCCTACCAATCACCAGTTAAGATGTAGATCATCAGCCAAGAGCAGGAAAGCACACAGCATGACAAATTCTATGCTCTGAGCAAATTGAAAATGATCATTATGTTTGCATCTTTAGGGAAAGTAGCAGAAGGGGGACTTACAAAAATGTGGCTCACTGTTATAAATATATTTATAAATAACCAATATAAATATTATGGATGGAAATTCATAAGCATACATACATATACAAACACATACACACAACACACACACAGTAACAGCTGTTTGCTTGTTTGTCTATGTACCCTAAATGACAGAAATGGGGGATTCACCAATTACAAAGGAATGCAGGCATGCACCAAGACTCTCATAACTAGTGCATGCATATATCTGAAGTATAGCAAACTGTATGCACTGCATTTTTAACTGCACTAATGGTACATTTTAAAGTTTATTACAATACTTAACAGTAAATAGTATGCACCCCCTATGTGCTTCATATATCTGCCATTTACTATAGAAGCTACATTGCTCTATACATGTTAATAGTGCAGTGTGCAGTGGCTGCTACAGAAAATGCTAGACATGCAAGAAACCTGGCGGTTAAACAGGAACATATCAAACAGTTAGGGCTTCCACATACCTAACTGTTCTACTCCATCCGAGAAACTGAATATTGATCAGGTAATCCAGAAATTACTTCATAAACTCTGGTTTTCTGTCTTCCACAGCAAATAGAATACTGAAGTTTGCAAAGACACCACCACCTCCATACTTTTTTTATATAAACATTGCTTCAGTGCAATGTGATAGTGTCTGAGGGATGATAATTCCACCTCCCACAGTGACAAAAAGATGTGCTCATTTGTTTAAAAATGGAGATGGCAAGAGGAGAAATAGGTAGTAAAAGAATTTGATAAATGTGGGACAATTCATAGAAAAGATGGGGCAAGGAGTGGATCAAGAATTGATAGAACAAATGGGGCAAGGAGTGGACCAAGAGGTATGGTGTTTATCTGTTTTTTGCCTCTTCCCGAGATGGCAACTCTGTTCTTGGCATGCATATGTGAAAAATGCAAGTCACAAAGGTTTCTGTATCACTGTACATGCTTGTAGTATTCAAGTGCATATTTTTACTTATGTAACTTTAATGATGTAGTAAGTCTCAAGTTATGAAGATTTAGATTAGTCTTTTGACTAGTAGACCGAACAGTAGATTTTAATCTACCTGGGGGTTGAGATCACATCTTGACTTTTGTGTCTGCCTTCTACCCACCTCTTTTCAAGAAAGCTGTGTACAACACATTTCAATTTCTTAGAGATTTTGTTAAGTGAACCCTGTGGTATTTGTTTGCACACTGTTTAAGACAATGAGAATGGTTGCTACTAACTGAACCAGTCAATTTTCAAGTAGGAGTGTAGATAATAGGAATGTAAAACTGCAGAATTTGGATATAATAAGCTGTGATTTTAAAGGTTTTAAATGCCCTTGTAAAGAGAAAGATGACTTTGGACAAACTTAATTTAAAGATGCAGGTGGCTCGCTTGCAAGTAACAAAAATCATAAAGGATGTGTTTAAGTCAGTTGTAACAATATGAGTGCAGTATGATAGCATCAGATCCTTGGGCAAAAAGGGGATAATTATGTTATTTAAATCCATTCTAGGACGGAAACATGAAGGCAGTGTTGTGGATCTAGCCGGTAGGTGGTATATAAACAAATTAAGCAATAATGACAGACACCTAGTTGTACAAAATTTTTATGGTCCAAATCAGGAACAACCTTACAGTTTGTTGAGATTTCCAGGAAGCGTTACTGAGAATGGCAGTGGAGCAGAGGGACACTCATGATTATTCGGGAAGACTATGATGTCTTGCAAAAGAAGCAGTTAGATGAGATTCCTACAGTGGTTCAAGACAAACGCAAATACAGCATTACAAAAGGAGATAAAATATTTTTTTCAGATCCATGGAGATTAAGGAACCTTGCACTAAAGATTATACATTTATTTCTCTAGCAATAGGAGAGGTCAGCAGAATATATTCGTTTTTGATCAGCAATTAACTGTTGCCACAAGATGAAGATGTATATGTGTAGGACTGGCAGACTATTAGGACATGTATGATAACAAAAATGTTGAAAGGAATTGCCTACAAGAATACAAGTCCTAGATGACAATTGGATTTGCTAATCCTGAAGGAAAAAAACAAAACAAACAAAAAAAAACAGACAGAAAATGAGGAATGGGATATTGAATGGTGTGTTTCTAGGATTACAACAAGGGCTATGATATGGGTCTACTTCTAATCTTCGAAAATGCATTTCTTTGAAGATTAGAAAGCAGATACCCACTTTCGTAAAAGTCAGTTAACCGAATCGCAGTACAGTGAGGATAAGTTTAAATTTAGTGACTCTGCAAATTATGGCTCCATTTTTAAATATTCCCTGTGTCCCACGCAGATCGGTCTTGCTGTAGGCTGCTGGCTTCACCAGCTGTGCGTGCTGCATTTCACCCCATTTACTACACCCTAAGAAACCTCCCCTCTAAGGAATTCTACTACATGACTCTGCCAATACCCTCTAAACAGCTTCAAACAGACAGCCCCTCTTCAGAAAATTTAATAGCCTGTGCGTCCTGCGTTCCACCCCATTTACTACACACTAAGAAACATCCCCTCTGAGGAATTCTACTATGTGACTCTGCCAATACCCTCTGAAGAACTTCAAACAGATAGCCCCTCTCCAGAAAATTTAATAGTCTGTGCGTGCTGTATTCCGTCCCATATACTAAACCCTAAGAAACCTCACCTCTACTATGTGACTCTGCCAATACCCTCTGAAGAGCTTCAAACAGATAGCTCCTCTCCAGAAAATTTAATACTGTATGTACTGTCTTTTGTAAACTTAACTGCTACTTGTGTCTCATTACTGTGGTGCCTGTACTTTTCCCTGTGCTAGCCAAGCAGCCTACTGTGGTTTCTGTTTTACTTGCACCTTAATCCCTCTTACCCTCTAAGCCACTTGATATATATTTCTTACCACTAAGTGGCACTGCCCACCCACTTATTTTATACACTACTTTATTCTTATTCTGCTCTCACCTAAGCTACCCCCCACTCTCTCTACTTATTCACCCCACTAGCTTGCTGTACCTGGTGCACTGATTTACTACCTTTCTCCCCTCACTCTCTTCAGTATAGACTTACCTCTGCTGTTTCTATCCTTCAGGTAAAGTCCCACATTTCTCCTGAAGCTGACTGGTTTCTGTCAGCCACCTTCTCTCCAGCTCTTCCAGCTCTGTTCGCCCTACGGGCTCACTCCGCTCCCCTACCCTGCCCCCAATTCCCACCCACCCCACTACTCCTACATTTATTTCTACTGCAAAGCCCTCCCCCCCTCTCTATCAACCAATCATTTCCACTCAGCAGCCCCTCCTCCTGCCAATCAAATCTGCCCCTCCCCATCCTTCAAGATACCTTCTCTACTGCATCTACACTTCTATCCTCTACCATGCCTTCTTTTCTACCCACTGCCATTCTTACTCCATCTATCTGCATTCTACTACTACTCCCTTTATACCATGCCACCTCCTACACCTATAACTAACTGCAACCCTGCTCCCTATCCTATCCCCATCTCACCACCTCCTTCCACTTACCTCAGAAACACACTTCCACAACATATCTGCCTCTCTAGTTCAACCCAATCCACTCCATTACTTCAGAATAAAACTTTTTCCACCCTCAATTAATTACTACAAGCCTAAACTCATACCCTACTGTCCACAACTTACTAAATGCAAATCTAAAACACTTCTTCCCTTCCTCAATGACCTCTGCTTAGCTGGAGATATACACCCAAACCCAGGACCAAATACTGCCCCTAGTCACATTCCCCATGTCAATAATAATACAACCAACCTCAAATACCTCAAATTCCTCACCATCAATGCCCAGAGTTTAAAAAATAAAGTAGCTCACTTCCACGCACGGCTAAACCGCAACCTACCAGACATTGTAGCAAAAGTTGAACCTACAGTGTGGTGAGGTATAAAAATGCCAGTTTACCCTTTTACAAATGGGGACAGCAATGGGAAGTGCAGTTGAGAAGCCACACTGGCATGCTAGCCATCACTTTCCAAAGAGAGACCTTATGAAAACAAGAAATGTGATTTTTACCCAATCATTTGAAACTAGCCAACATAGTAATATACCTTAAGGAAGGAAAACAAACTTAAGAACCTGGAAGTTCATAGGTTCATACTAGGCTATCTGCCCTAGGGCATTTATAAGCCTAGCTAGAATGTGTTTGGCTTTCGCCACCCATTTTAAATTTATTTTGCTATGCCCTTTTTCGAGGTTAGTATACTGTGCCTCTGTCTAACAGTGACACAGAAGTGATACCCAGGGTAAACCTATGATCTCCCATCCACTCATCAAGATTCCTTTTGAAGAGAGTCAATGAGGGACTCTGCCTAACCTGGACTGGGATTTTATTCCAGAGTGAAGGGAGCCTCTGGGTTATGAATCTGTCCCTCCAGCATGTCCTATTTATTTCAGTGCTGAGGTTCAAGTCTCTCAAGCGCGTAGCTCGATGGGATTTGGATTTTCTGAGGTGCAGCATGTCCATTAATTCCAAGTTGGACATGGCTTTATACGTCAAGCACAGATCGCCTCTGAACAGGCGGTATGCCACTGAGTAGAGCTTTAGTTTCTTTAACCGGGCAGCATATGGCATCTGTTTGAGCCGTTTGATCCTCTTAGTGAGGTACTTTTGGGGTCTTTCCAGTTGCTGCAGGTGTCTGGTAAGGTACATCCCAAAAGGGGCATTGTGCTCAATTATGGGCCTGATGAGGGATGAGTAAAGAGGCACGATGACCTCCCCTGATCTAGATGTTAATCCCTTCATGATTAGGTGGGCTGTATAAAATGTTTTTCTAACCACTTTGGCCACGTGGTTGTCAAATGAGAGATTGCTATCAACTTGGGTCCCCAGGTCCCCAATTACTTCTTCTGTACTTAATGGATTACCACCTATGTGGTAATATGTGGGCACTTTGTTTTTGCCAAAGGGGATGACTATACACTTTTTGGCATTTAACTTGAGACCATGGCTCTGGCACCAGTTGTCTGTTTCTATGAGGCCCTTTTGGAGGATGCTTGTGTCGGCTGGAGAGTCGATTATGGAGCCAAGTTTGCAGTCATCTGTGAACTTGGTCAGCCACAGTCCTTCCATGTTGGCCTGTACCTCCGAGAAATATATACCGAACAAGAGAGGTCCCAGGACTGAGCCTTGTGGGACACCACTTGTAACTGGTTTGGAGTCTGACATGGCTCCAGCAATTCTAACCATGTGGGTTCTGTCCTTGAGCCAGTTTGCAATCCATCTAGTGACATAGTGGTTAATATTTAAGCTGGTGAGCTTATCTATAATGCCAGAGTGGAGTATTGTATCGAAGGCTTTTGCAAGGTCCAGGTAGGCTGTGTGGACCACCTTCCCCTCGTCAATGGCCTTGGTGACTGTTTCAAAGAAATCAACCAGGTTTAAGAGGCAGGATCTGCCCTTAACAAAGCAGAACTGGGTAGGATCCAGTGTCTGTAGGTCCTCAATATCTTTATTTATGAGGTCCGTGATGATCTTTTCCATAGCTTTGCAGACCAAGCTAGTCAGGCTTATGGGGCGATAGTTTCCAGGATCCGTTGAGGCACCACCTTTATGGAGAGGGACCACTGTTGCTGTACGCCACTCTTTGGGCACATATCCTGTAGTAAGGCTGAGACTGAACAGTAGTTTTATGTTTGGGTTTAGCTCTTCTTGGAGTTCATGTAGGACGCAGCCCGGGACACCGTCTGGTCCCATTGATGCTGTGTTTTTTGCTTTGGAGAGGGCGGCTCTTACTGAGCATCTGAGATGTCAGGGGGGCAGCACTCTGCTGGGATAGATATTTGCTCTTTTGGTGGGGGGGGTTTGCACTGAACCTGTCAGCTAGGATGTTGGCAAGGTCTGTGGGTTCGGTGTATTTTTTGTCATTTTGGACTAATTCTGAGCATATCTGGGAATTACCACCCAGGTTCCTAACATAACTAAAGAAAGCCTTGTGATTATCCTTAGTGTCCTGTGCAATTTTTCTCTCGAAGCTGGCCTTAGACAATTTTATGAGTGCCCGTAGTTTTTTGCTAATACTGATCAGTGATGCCTTCCCTTTTTGGGATTTTGCTCTATCATTTAGTAGCTTCCTCCTTCTATTGTATAGTTTGTTTATGGCTGGGGTCTACCAGACAGGACATCTGCCTTTGGAGGATTGGGTCTTGGTTTTATTTGGGATCGCATGATCCATGCATTCCTGAAGGTGTTCATAGAATGCATTTATAAAGGATTCTGCGGTCTGGGCCGTATTTTCCACAGGCCCGGGGGCTTTGAAGGATTCCACCTCGGTTTTGAGGAGTGTGAAATTTGCTTTAGAGAAGTTTTTCACTGTGGTTTTCTGGGCAGGGGGTGGGGTCGGGATGTGAAAGAGATTAGTTTATGGTCTGATCTTAACAGTGAGGGATACACTTCTGGTCTGGAGCATAGAGTCCCTATGTTGGTGATGATCAGGTCTAGTATGTTTTCCCCTCTTGTGGGAGTGGTAACAAGTTGTTCCATAGCATTTGAGTTTATAAATTCTAGGAACCTTTGGGCTAGGATGTTGGAGCTAGAGTAATGCTCCCAGTCTATGTTTGGGTAGTTGAAGTCGCCCAATATAATGGTGTTTGGAGAGACCTTCATATTTTCCAGTGTTCTCAGGAAGGCCGAGTGGGGTTCCAGGGTTTGGGAGGGTGGTCTGTAGTAGGCTATAAACTGGAAGGCAGTTTTACCCACTGTTAGTTGCACATGGATAGTCTCTGATGCTTCGTGCTTTGCCACCAACCTGGAGGTGTGGGTATCTTTGATGAATATCGATACTCCCCCTCCTTTTGTGGTTCGGTCCAAGTTTTGGGGCCCAAAAAGCATGGTATGAGGTATAACCTGGTAGTGCTGGGGTGCTCTCGGGAGCCCTGAACCAGGTTTCTGTTACTACACAGATATCGATGTTCTCCATGCTAAGGAGAGTTTAGAGTGCATGCATCTTGAGGTTTAGACTTCTGGCATTGAGTAGCATTACTCTTAGTTTCTTATCCCTTGTGATACCTATGGAGGTGGGTTTGTCTTTTGAGCCTTGCCTAAAAAGGCACTATGGGGGTAGCAAGAGCCTTTGCCAATATCCAAAAGCCCAGGGGTGACAGGTGCAAGCCGTCCCTAGCGAAGCATCGTGGCTTGTCGAGCATATCATCCCAAGCTGACAGGCATTGGATCCCCTTTGAATGACACCAGTACTTAAGCCAATTGTTGAAATTGATCATCTTGTCTTCATATTGTGGCATCATTCTTGGTGAGGGTAAGAAGCTACTCAAGGTCAGGGTCATACCGGCCTAGGCTACATGCTCAGAGAGCTCCTCTATGTCTTTTTTCATGTAGTCCAGGGAGGTACGTCTCAGGTCATTTACACCAGCATGGACAATGACTGAGTCATATTTGTACTTGCCTTGGAGTGACCTGAGTGCTTGTGTTATATGGCAGATCCTAGCGCCCGACAGGCTCCTCACCGTGACCCTCTCCTTGTTCAGCCTGGTGAGCGGGACGTCAGTGTGCCTGACGATAGAGTCACCTATTACAAGTGTAGCAGGTGTGTTGTTTAGTCTTAAGGGCTGTGACAGTTCGGCACACTGGCTTTGTGAGATATGTGTTGCACGTGTTTTGTTTTGGGGTAGCGGCGGTTGCTTGGGTGTCTGCTTTGGACGTCTCTGCTGCTTAGGCAGATCTTTATTTAGAGCCTCCGAGTATGTTTTTGTGTGATTATGTGTTTGGTTTGCTGTCGTGGTAGGTCTATGTGAGACTGGAATTGTAGTGAATGTGGTTTCCTTCTTCTCCTGACTGGTTATGCCAGTACTGAGTTGAGAGAGCTTAGCCTCCAGTTTGGCTATATGGTTGCATCTCTCACATGTGTTGGAAGTTGTTGGGAGGAGGAGAGGGTTGTCTGTGTACATGAGGCAGTTGTAACATTGCCTCAAGATTCCCAGATTCACCAGCTGGACCGGAGAGGAGATTGACAACTGACCTTTGGACATGCTAGAATAATATTGGGAACATTTTGACAAAGATACTTACAGGTTGTTTGGAGAAAGTATTATTTCAGTATCAGTGGCTCAACAGGTAGCACACACACCTTTGATGCTGAAAGATCAGAAGGCTGCTTGGATTCCTTTACCAGTACTGACGCTGCAATGCAACATAAGTGGGTGGTACACTCTGAATGTGTCATCCTTTCAATGAAATATTAAACCAAGGTCTCATCTGACAAGTTAGTAGTAGTGCAGGTGGATATAAGAGATCCCATGGCATTTACTGAAAACAGCAGGGAAGTTCTTCGGTGCCCTGGCCAAGAATGAAAGCCACTTGAGTCTCCCCTGAAAAGCATCTGATGGCTTAGTGGGACTAACTTGGTTAACAAAAATTTAATAAACAAACATGAATAAATAACTGCTTACAATGATTCAAGCCTACCAACAAGGATTTGTAAAAGGTATGGCAGGAGGCCCAAGCTCTGCAAGATTGTCCTTAACATTCAAAAACATAGCAATGTAAGTCCATAATCTAAAGCAGTACTTTTTATAGACTTTAACAAAGTACTGGAATTCTTGCACTGGTTTTCTGTTGGATGCTATGACTGGATTTAGAATAAAAAGGGACTTTCTGAAGTACTTTCAACAGCTATACTGTGACCCATCAAATCAAGTCATCACTACTAGACTTAGTTCTTCTCCTTTCCTGCTCATTCAAGGTACATAACAAGTATGTCCGGTGTCCCCAATATTAGTTACCATGTAAGCTGTGATGGCAACATCACAAGCAATGGGGTACATTTATTGGGTCCACTGATACATTGAATATGCCTTGGTTAACAGATAGCTTTGGTCTATAGACAGAAGAGCCTGAGCTACATTTAGATGACATTGTAGAAGTCTTTAAGGCTTTGAAGACTTTTTCAAGATTAAAGTTAATATTGAGAAAATACATTTCCCTCTAAATTAGCTAGTGAGCTGTCTTTAAGAAAAGAGTCACTGCAGTGGGATGAGCTGTGGAGAAAAGCATGTTTATTTAGGAATTAGACTAAGTGTATTTTATATTTCCATGTTAGAAGACAATATAAAACATACTATAATGGAAATTAAGGAGAAGAATTCCTAAAATAGGAAACAAGTCTGCCTACAGTATATTGCAAAAATAATAGAGATCTTCCTGTTAATTAATTTCTGCTTTTATCATGGCAACTTCCTACTTCAGGCTGATATAAGGATGCAGGAGAAATGCAAAAGCTGATGAAAGAATTCATCTGGAATTCTAAAACTCCCCGTATTGACAGGAAACAGTTTTTTGCAGCCATAGCTCAAGGAGTTTACGGGTTCCAGGTCTTATCCCATATGCTAGAATAACAGCAGCTGTGCAATGCTTTTAAGCTAGGCTTTAATACTATCCACTTTGGAGGACAATAGAAATGGCAAGCAAAGACAAGCTGTTTCATAAGGCATGGGGCCAGAAAACTGAAATGTATGAAATCCTGGAGAGTTGGAAAGGTAGATTGTTGCATGGTTATACAGCAATTTTAAAACTAAGGCTTGGCTGATAATATTGCCTAGAATCTGGAATAATCAAGCATCTAAGACTGTACAAAAGGAAGCTAACTGGGAAAATTAGTAGAAAATGACATCCTACGCTAGAGTGATCCAGCAGTGGTAGTCATCTTTTTATTACTAAATGAATACAACAATACAGACAGAGAGAGAGAGAGACAGAGAAAACAAGAGAGATGGAATATATTGCAATGATGGCAATATTTCATTTATGAAGATTACCTAGGGATATTCCAGCTGCAAATATTCCTATCATCATTTTTTAAAGTTTTATTGCTAATCAGATATTGGCTAAGAGGGTAATATTTACACTATATAAAATGATTTTGCTGTGTTGGGAGACATCCTTATGAATGTTAAAACAAAATAGGAAGAACATTTCTAGAGTACCATACCCAATAAGGGCTAGCAAGCACATTAGTAAGTTGTCAGCATTTTAAAAACACAAACATTTTTAATACAATAAAAGAATGCAAATGTGGCAGTTAGCAGAGAGAGGGCTGGTAACAAATCACTGTTGGAGGTATGGACAAACAGAGGCCAACTTTGAGAAGACCTATTGGTTTGTTCTATTATTAATGAGATTTTTATGATCAACCTTTTTTGTGATTCAAATTATCTTTGCACTCTGATATGTCATTGCAGTCTATTTTTCTCAAAAAAATGCTTGTGCCCAATAGGTATGCCAGAAAACTTAGTGGGACCAGGAAATATGGACTAAAGCAATATCAGCTACCTATCTGACTATAGGTTAATCCACTCATCCTTTTAGAAGACATACAGTTCCGGGCTGTAAGTACACAAAGGTGTACATTAAGAAGGCACTTTTCAGCTGGCTTATGCAGCTATCAGTCACTATTTCAGCTTTTATACTCAAATTTTAGAAGCATAACCTGACAGACATTAGTAATGACCTGCAACATTAAGTAGCAATGTGGGGTGGGAGGCACAGGAGGTCAGACAAAAAATTCCAACTTGATCATGTTGTGAGGTACATTTTATATTGTTGGGAATTGCTGGGCTACATTAAAATGATGTGTATTTGAAAGTTTCACAAGGGTTAACAGTACCTGAGGTGCAATTAGGCAAGATGTTTTATGGTGACTGAAATGTTTAATGTGCAGTACAGAATTTTCTAATTTCTTATAATTCTGTTTTTCTTTCAAAGTAAATTCTATTGCAAAATCTTAAAAGTCATGTTCTATTATTACTGAGATTTTTATTTTTTTTCAAATATTTTTTTATTTTCCAAACAATATAATGTTTAACAATATAATCATCAATAAACAAGTATTATAATCCTGTATATACACTATGTACAACTGACCTGAACAAAGGAGGGGTAAAATTAATAAAATATATGAAATTAGTTACAAAAATTTATAATATTCAATTAATAAAGTATAAAGTTACACATTAATTATTTAGGGTTAATTTTTAATGTCTCAATAAGAGTTAAATTTTTTTCCCAAGGATTGTTTGTCCATGTTTTAGGTGAAATTCTCTATTCCTTCACCCTGATTTCTAATGTCACTGTTTCTTCCATCAATCTCAAGAATTCTTCCAGAGTAGGTTCTTGTGAAGACTTCCACTTTCTAGTTATACATGTCCTTGCCACAGCTAGAATGGACCAAAGTAGGAACAGATCTTTTTTATTCATTCCAATAGTATCATTAACATTTAAGAGGACTAAAGATTTTGTTAAAATAAAGTTATCTGTAAATACAGTTTGGAGAAAAATAGTAATTTCTTCCCAGAATTTTTTTATATTAATACAATCAAAAAATATATGAGACCAATCATCTTTACAGTTTAAAGGACATCTCCAACAAATGGATTTATCAAGTGAATTGAATTTGGCTAGTTTATCAGGTGTAATAAATGCCCTGTGAATACATTTCCATGTAAATATTTTCCATACTTGTAAATTAAATGTTAAGTTAACAGAACATAAAAGATTTAGTTTTACTCTCAGTTGATAGATTAGTGTGACATCCTTTTGCTAAGAAATTCCAATATCTTGCTTTAGGGTTAGTTTTATATGTTATCAATACTTTGTATAATTCTGAAATTAGATTCATCCAATTATAATTGTCATAAATAACTTCAGATATTAGACTTATCAAATTTAGACTAGTTTTATAAGAAGAATTAATAATTTTACTATTAAGATCCTTAACATATGGACTGCAAAAAATAATCTTTTACTGTTTCTGGTAACTCGGCTTTTGCCTTCTCATGGAATTTGAAAAATGATTCCGTGAGAAGGCAAAAGCCGAGGTACCAGAAACAGTAAAGGATTATTTTTTGCAGTCTTTGCTGTTTTCCGTGTCTTTGTGTGTTTGGAATTTTGGATTTGCAGCTTTAGCTGAAGTGTGTTGTTTATCCTTAACATATAATAATATGCTTTGTAATATCAACCAATCTGCTGATGGAATGTCCTATTTATTCTGACTTTGTTGAATGTCTAATACTACTTGACTCTCTATACAATGTTGCCAATAAGTGAAGTTTTTCCCCTCCCATCTAGTTAAGATAACATTATGAATTTTATTGAAGAAATTCTTTGTAAAGAGCTAAAGGGTATTATCAAGTCTAGCCAAATCTTAATATCAGTGTTAGTATATATAAATCTTCTGAATAAATTGTAAATATTATTTATATAATTTAAGTTTCTTAGTTTTATTATATTATATTGAATATTGACAGTCAATATGTGCCACATCCTATTATTTTGTTCACTTAATATACAATTTTTAATTATTTTATTTTCATTTAGAAAAACAATAGTGTGCAATGTTTTCCATGTTGAAGAATAATTAGGACCTATTCAGTTAATGATAGTTCTTAATATGGAAGCTTTTATGTATGATTCTAGATCTGGAAGTTTAACTCCACCCATTTCCCAAGATCTAATATGATGTGTATAGGCTATTCTATTTATTTTTGGACACCAAAGAAAGTTTAATGGAATTGTATTTATTTCTTTCAAGATTTTCTTTTAGGTACTATAAGAATAGCTTATGCAATGTAATTAATTTTTGGAAGTATTGTTATTTTTATTATTTGTAATCTGTCTTCAAATCTCAAGAACATTTTATTCCAGCTTACTATTAACATTTTTATTTTATTAATTATGTTGCTATAATTTATTACTGAGATTTTTATGATCAACCTTTTTGGTGATTCAAAGTATCTTTGCACTTTGAAATGTCATTGCAGTTTATTTTTCTCAAAAAATGCTTGTGCTAATTCTTAAGTGTCTCTCTGTACAGTCAATTACAGGTTGACTTTGTGTGTTTAGTGTGCTTCTGTACTCAGTTTACTGGGTTTCTTCAATTACACATGAAGGAGCTGAATGCAGACATTCTGTGTTTCATATATATATATATATATCAACCCTCATTATGGATAAGACAAATGTGAATGGAGCAAATTCCCTGTTTAACTTTGGATAACTCCATATGTATAAGCGGACTACACTAACATGCTAATGTGTGTGTCTGTGTGTGTGCAGTCTGTACCAAGAAACCAGTGCCTGCTGCACGAGAGGCATATTTTTAATGGCCTGGACATTATGTTACATGTATTGCTATGTTGAGCTGTGCACATCACTACTTTAGCACTGTGCTGAGGGTCATTTTACATATGTTGAAAAACACCTGTTTTGATGCCATTTGGCCCATGCTAAGTACATCAATGTGTAGTTTTTCCAGCTGTGAATTCTGCCTAGTGGATAATTCTGCTGGGAATTTTCATTTGCAGAGCTATCTCTGCTCTTACAAGTACACAGCTGCATTAGTTTACCTTGCTGAAATTGTTGATGTATTTGTAAACTGGATGAGGTCAAGGTGTTTGAATTCTGCTCACCAGCCCTGTGTAATGTGGACTAGCTTCATTATTTTCACCCACTGTAAATAAAGCTGTCCCGCCTAGGGAAATTCAGTAGGATGGAAGTTGATACATGTTCATTCATTCTGTTTTCAACGTTTTTACTGGCCAGCATAGTTTGCATCTGGGGAACATTTGTTTATATGAATGACAGATTATGTGCTCAAAAAGTAGTTTATTATTAACACCACCTCCTTTCTAACAATATTAGCTAAAGTCATGTAATGATGCCACAAAAATGCAGGTAAAGATAAAGAAAAAGCAAACTACACATTGTGTCTGAAGCATAGTTGTCATTATTTAGTATTTTGAAGAAGTCAGATTTTCTAATGCCACATTTAGATTGGATCTTGAATATTTAATTGAAGGCAATTTAAATTAAATGCATTTTCAGGTGAAAAATATGGCTCAAAGTATATTTACCCAAATGAAAAAAAGCATGATTTTTATGAGGGCACAGTCAACTTTGGAGTAAGAAGAATTGTTCCCTTACAATGGCCTCCTTTGACAAATGTTAGTTGTCAGAATCTCCCTCTCACTTGTCTAGAATTTTGAAGAATGTCCTGGATTTTACCTCATATTTCGCCCCACCCCCATACAAATGTTTTTCTGGTAAACCTGCTGAGATTTCAGTCAGTCAATAACACTAGACATTATAGTTTTGTACTTATTATTGTACATAAAATGCATGTTGATAAAAAATTGTAAGTGAATGACAGTAATATTTAAACATATGTGCATAATTTTGGCACTTTTTTCCCCATTATTTTTGACTTCTTGAGCAAAGAAATTGAGATATATCCTTGTCTCATTTGCTTTCACTTCAAATTGTTATAAAGCTAAACAAATGTGAAAAAACATTCGATATTAGTAAGAAAGACAAACAAAACTTTGAATAAATTCATTATTTTCCAAGCTCCCCAAAATTTTGATTAGCAACTTCAAAATATAAAACGATCAGGAAGATAAGTGTGTTGTACAAGGACTCATGTACCACATGTGCTGGCAAAAATATAGATGTGTGAGTATGTGAGTCATTCCTTTTTCCAAACCACACTGCTTGAATTGCAGTGTTTATAAAATGCACCTTTCCTGTTCTAAAGTTGCACAAGAAAAAAGGAGAAAACCACACACGTGTGTGTGTGTGTGTGTGTGTGTGTGTGTGTGTGTACCAATTTGTGAGAGAGATAATGCTCTTTCTCTAAGTAATAATGGTGTCAGAGCAGATTATAAGTAGAAGGGGTCATACAGGGAATGGAGAGAGTTTTCCCTCAACATAAAATTCAGATAATTGTATATTTCTGATTTTCTGATTGCATTTTTATGCATACATGTTAAAAGGGCTTGCATTTGTTAAGGGATTCATAGGTATATTGACCGTAACAGTAAATGTTTGAATAACAAGAACAAAGCTGCAGAATACTTTTAATATAAATGATGAATCTGGTGTAAGGAGATGAAAGCCCCTGGGCCCGATCCTTTTTAATAGCCAAATGTCCCTAATAGTGTGCAGATGTGTGGATGTGGTCTTTTGCCATGACTGCCATGGGATGTCCAGCAATAAAAGATAGTATACCTCCCCAAACTATTCTTCCTCTTAGGTGCCCAGAAAGTGACAAACAAAACAAATATACCAACATATGCTCTTCTGATAGGCTTAAGGAGAACTAAACTCTAAACAAACTATGTGAAAGCATGGGTCCCCTTCAAAACATCTAAAACCCATGACTCACATGAGAATAACATCCCTCCATATATAATGACATATAATGACACCAAACTATAACACAAACTTTTTACTACATTTCTGCAGAGGGTCTTGATACAGCGGAGTTAAGAAATTAACTTTTTCCCACTGTAGTGCGATCTTGGAGTTGGTATATTTAATTTACGGCGGATGTGGGGGTGCAGGGGGGCTTGCCCCCTGGAGAAACATAGTAAAAAGTGTGTTTGGTAGTTTGGTGTCGTTATATGTGGAGGGGGTGTTATTTTCTTGTGATTTGTAGTGTAAGATGTTATGAAATTAGATGTCATGGGATTTAGATGTTTTGGGTTTTAGATGTTCTGGTCTCAGTGTTATGAATTTAGATGTTATGGGTTTTGGATGTTTTAAAGTAGACCCGAAAGCACATCCTACTGTAAATTAATGGTCAAAACTTTACCAGACACTATGATATATGCAAATCCAGCTGATTAAGTGGAAGAAACAAATACTTCAAGATTTCCACTTATGTAGGGTAGTTGCTAGAACAGATTGATTGTTTTTCCCCTTACACGTGTGATAAACTCTTAGTGGTGGTGAGAAATGAGTACCTTCAGTACTAAAACATTATTCTGCCTTTGGTGAACTATCTTCCATTAGCCTACATTTTTGTGGCACAAAAAGAAGAAGAAGGACTTGTGTGAGAATGGCTTGGGTTTCCTTGCCATTGCATGGTGCAGTGAAATTGTCAGAGTTGTTCAAAATGGGCAGTATTCAGTGTTAGAGTCTGGGAAAGGAGGGAAGGTACCTGTAATGCAGAACCCTGAGGGGCATGTGTCTCTGAAGAATATTGAAGCAAAGACAGTAGACATACAGACAGCCATTGGCAAAAAAAATAAATAAATAAGATTTATAGTGGACAATCAAATTCACAAAGAACAACTGAGGGTCACAGTTTTGTTAAGAATTATTCAAGGCAAACAATTTTAAGTCTGATAGCAGTACCATAATGAATATAAACAGGGATCCTATCATATTCACATACATATTGCTTTCAAATTGAACTGGTATGTAGGAATCTGTGACTGAGATTGAGACAATACACATGATCTATGTTCCAAAGGTTTAAGACATGAAGAAAGCCTAGTAGATTAACTGTCCACTAACCTAGTTACATAATGAAGAAGATACTACTGCAATTGCTTTGAAAGCTGGAGAAAACAAGACTACAGCACCAAGATGCATTGAAGAGGTGGTTCTTTGTCCTAGCTAATCAGAAAAAGATTAGTTGTTAATTTTTTTAACAGGGATAAAGCCCTGATCAATGTCCAGATGACTGAGTTCAATTAGTGACTTAGGATCTAGATGGGCTAGCAAGGAGGATGTGAAAGCCCATCCTGGATGGAGAGGGTGGTGTCAGTCACAGGACATGGCAACCTTCAGATGAAGGAGGCAGACATATAACTGACAGATGGAGTGTGGTGCACCGAGCCATTGATGGGTGATAGCCTTCATTGAGCAACTGCATGGCAGTGTGCATTTGCATAAGTACACATTGCTATGCACTGTGAATTTGCATAAGTAAAAGACATTGTGGCCCCTGAAATGATGTGGGTTGTTTGTCCTCCTGCCCATGGGAAGATTTAGGCTAAATAGTAAAAATGTCCTCATTGCTAGCCCAACTCTGTGGCAGAAACGGATGGTGTCCTAACTGTGACCCAAGTGACTGAGGTTCAATTAGCAGCCCTGGCAGCTGAGAATGTTCACCTCTCCTGGGGAGGTTGGTGGTAGGATTGCATTTACTTTGGATCATACTGAGTCAATGTGATTTCCTGGGTGGAGACTGAGGAAGTCATCATTCATGCTTCCTGGTAAGGAGCAAGGCTGCTTGGAGGGTACGCCCCTTGTGGACGTGAAAGTATTGTATCTACGGTCAGCTCATTACATGACCCACCTCAGTGCTTTGCCAAGTGCATGCAGGGGGATAAGGCATAATGGGTCTCTATCACTACATCGAATCGCCACTTCAACAAATGGCATTTCACTGGAAATGCCGTTCATCAAATTCTGCTCAAGTGGGGAGGAGTGCTCCCCACACCCTCTGATAATTATATATACCAACTCTGACATTGCACTACAATGAGGAAAGGGCAAATTTCCCGATCCTCACTGTACTGCAATCACAGTATGAACAGGTTGACGAACGGGCATGTTCGATGTAAGTGCACTGAAAATGCCATTTGCTGAACTGATTTTTCTCTGAACTGATACAGACCCAGGCATAACTGCAAAAAGATGAGCCACCCTTAATGAATACTTAAATGATAGCCTCTCCTGGCTGACCCTTGCCCTGTCATGGAGAATTAATAGGTTGACCAGTTGAGACAGGATTATTTATAAGCTGACAGTGGTAGGCAAAACACAAACAGCAAAAAAGTCATCATTGCTGGGATGCCAGTGAGGACATAAACAACTGTCATGGCAGCCTGAATGATGCCCGCCCTTCCTACTCCCCCAGATGGCTGTTGCACTAGTGAATCTGGGAGGATTCCCTCCACTGGAGAATGAGTGGGTTTGAGCCCTGTTGAGAAAGGATTGATGTTCAGCAGGATGTGGGGCAAAAAGCACCAGAAAAACTAAAATGATTTTTTATCCAGCAAGGATCCTGGACTTACTTAGAGCTATTTGTGTCATTAGATATGCTGAATAAATTTGAATAAACAACTAAATATTTATTTATTTATGTTACATTTGTTAACCGGGGTTAGTCCAGCTGAGCGTTTAGCCCGTTTTCAGTGGAGACCCGAGGAGAAAAGCTCCACAGTCAGTATTAACATTTTACATACAATTAATAAGACATTTTCATTTGAAAATTTTTAACAAGATAACTATTGCAGTAAATCATAACAGTTAAACAATTTAGTAGAGTGTCCAACATTGTACAGTAAAAAAAAACATTTCTAATAAATCATCCAATTGAACAATTGCACAGTAAAAGACATTTATATTAAGTCATACAGAAAGCAGTTTTGCATAATGAAAGAGGTCATACTGCAAAAAAACTGCGGTTCAGAGTGATGAAAGGAAGTATAGTATTCATAATTCCTAACTGGTTATATACAGTGTAGTTACAGAAGGCGTAGACAAGGGATGAAGTGGATTAAGTACAGAGATGGAGGGGTAGATGATAATTTAGCTAGGCAGATATCCACAAAAAGAGTAAGAAACAGAAGTGAAATGAGAGTACTGCTCAGTTTTTACAATAATTTTTACAAGATGCAAGGGAAACACAATTCCTATTCAAAATAAAAATGTGTACCTAAATAGGGTTAAACTAGTAACCATAAAAAACAAAAAATGAACCAAAAACGGCTAGGAAAGCCCCACTTTATTAGCTATAATCCAAAATGACTAAGTGCTTTCGCCAGTAAACCATCTGGCTTCTTCAGAGTCATTTTGAAAGAATTAAAAACAATTACTTAAATATTCACCATTCATCTTCAAACAACCAGTCAGAAATAATTGCATCTTAAATAGTTAGTTCATAAATAATTAATTAGTTAAACCACACCATATAATGCATTGTCCTGATGCATCGTACATACTGAGTATATCATTCAACATAAATCTCTCTTGAAATTATAGGGATGTTCCTCAACGGAGGATACCCCTTGAAATTGCTGCTTAGGACAAGGGAAGAGGTTGTGAATAAAACAGAAATGTGCTTTCCACCAATCCTGAGAGCAGGGGAGGGGATTATGCAAAATATGAGACAGGAAAACAATTCTGCAGGCCTTATGTTGAGATACAACCATATAGCTGCCATACTTGCATCCACTATTACAAAAGTTTGGAACCTAAGTTTGAATGAACAAACCAAGGCAAAGCTGGGGAATAAACACAGAATAATATACAGTAGAGGAAAGAACATTAAGAACATTCTTGAGGGGAATAATTTTAGAAGGCAAAATTCCCTTATGTTTAAATGTGGGGCCTGCAGATATTGTAGATATATTAATGATGGACCGTATGTTTCCATACAAAGCTATGATAGGACAGGCAGGTGTAATTGAAACACTACAAAGTTAGTGTATGTTGCAACATGCACCAAATGTCACGGATTCTACATTGGCAAGACAACACATAGGCTCCGTGTCCAGATTGCCGAACATCTAAGTGGATTCAAGAATAAAGACAAACTCAATGCTTTATTTTTTACACAGTTTGGAGTGCCTTCATTTTAAAAAATTTACTTTTTTTGTTATCGATCGTGTATTTTTAAATGAAAGAGGAGGTAATGACAAAATGAAAGTTGATGAGAAGGAACTCAGGTGGCAGTTAAAACTTAATGCCATGTGCCATCCGGGCTTAAATGACAATATATCTATTGCCCCAGTGTTGAAGCAACAGTTAAATTTTATATAGACAGTCTAACAATTTTAGTGAATCGCATACTGACTTTGTACCTGACCCAATAATGAACTTAATGAATTTACTGAATAATATATTGGCACGGATTTTAAAATCTAAATTTCAAGACAGATTTATGCTAAATGATATACTCAGTATGCAAGCTGCATCAGGACAATGTATTATATGGTAGAGTTTAACTAATTAATTATTTATGAACTAATTATTTATGATGCAATTATTTTTGATTGGCTGTTTGAAGATGAATGGTGAATATTTAAGTAATTGTTTTTAATTCTTTCAAAATGACTCTGAAGAAGACAGATGGTCTACTGGCGAAAGTGCTTAGTTGTTTTGGATTATACCTAATAAAGTGGGGCTTTCCTGGCTGTTTTGAATCATTTTTTGTTTTTATAATTCTTATTTAATTCCAATGTGTCTCTAGCTGCATTGAAACGTTATGACATAGCCTATAAAGTAATTTAATTTCAGATATTTTTTTCTAAAGTTTGCTGGACTGAGGTTAACCTCCTATATTCCAGTTTCCATTGTTAAAATATATACATTTAAACAGTTACAATAGTGCATGTACATATACATTTAAACAGTTACAATAGTGCATGTACATTTCTGTTCTCTAGAATAAGGCACACTGTGGTTACATTTCAAACAGCATTTTGCAAATACCTTTTCAACACACTCACGCCTGTGCAAGCAGTTTGATATACACACAACATACAGTTCTAATACATTTGTAACACAAGTATCTTGTATAAATCATTTTGATATTCACCAATGACATATAATTATTTACAAAATTCCAGCTAGCTGTGCTGGCAGCGTTTCATTTCATCACAGTTTGCAAAAGCATAGAAGTCTGAAGTGGTTCTATAATGTTAAAAATATACTCTGAAATCACAAGGCTGGGCAGTGGACTACCATGAACCACTCAACATGTATAGTTAAAACCTGTCTTCACTTGACTGTATAACTTAAAAATATTTGGACTTTAAAAGGTACCTCTAATTTTACTGATGAACATAAAGGCATGTTATGGATACTGGGGGCTAAAATGTTTCATGATAAACTGTTTCAGTGATGGTTCAAGTACAAGAGTATCAGTACGTAAGATGCATCAGGACAATGTATTATATGGTGGGGTTTACCTAATTAATTATTTATGAACTAATTATTTATGATGCAATTATTTTTGATTGGTTGTTTGAAAATGAATGGTGAATATTTAAGTAATTGTTTTTAATTCTTTCAAAATGCCTCTGAAGAAGCCAGATGGTTTACTGGTAAAAGCCCTTAGTTGTTTTTAGATTATACCTAATAAAGTGGGGCTTTCCTGGCCATTTTGATTCATTGTTTGTTTTTTATAATTCTTATTCAATTCCACTGTGTCTCTAGCTGCATTGAAATGCTATGACATAGCCTATAAAGTAATTTAATTTCAGATATTTTTTTTCTAAAGTTTGCTGGACTGTGGTTAACCTCCTGTATTCCAGTTTCCACTGTAAAAATATATGCATTTAAACAGTTACAATAGTGCATGTACATTTCTGTTTTCTTCTAGTAAGGCACACTGGTTATATTTCAAACAGCACTTTGCAAATACCTTTTCAACACACATGCCTGTGCAAGCAGTTTGATATACACATGACATACAGTTCTAATATATTTGTAACACAAGCATCTTGTATAAATCATTTTGGTATTCACCAATGACATATAATTATTTACAAAATTCCAGCTAGCTGTGCTGGCAGTGTCTCCTTTCATCACAGGCAAAAGCATAGACGTCTGAAGTGATTTTATAATGTTAAACATATACTTTGAAATCACAAGGCTGGGCAATGGGGTACCATGAACTACTCAACATGTATACTTAAAACCTGTCTTCACTTGACTGTATAAATTAAAAATATTTGGATTTTAAAAGGTACCTCTAATTTTACTTATGAACATAAAGGCATGTTATGGATACTGGGGGCTAAAATGTTTCATGATAAACTGTTTCAGTGATGGTTCAAGTACAAGAGTTTTTATCACCACTGGAGATGTGAACATGGTGCCCAGTGGTCACTGGATTAAGGGTGAAGTTAGACCTACACAACACAGATCAGATTACCTGAACTTTTGTACTATATTAAAAGCACCCAAGGGAAAAAAACGTTTGTTGAAATGTCTTAAGGAATTTTTTTCTGCATACTGATAATGAGTGCCTTGGGTGGCACAGTGGTGCAATGGTTAGCATTGTCACCTCACAACAAGAGGTTCTCTGGTTTGATTCTCATCTGTTGTGCCTTCTGTAAGGAGTCTGCTTATCCTCCCCGTGTCCATGTGGGTTTCCTCTGGTTGCACCGGTTTCCTCTCACATTCCCAAAGCATGCTGCAGGTAGATTGGACATTCTAAACTGGCCCTGAGTGTGAATGTGTGCATGTGTGTGCTTTCTGATGAAGGTTGAGTGCCGGGCTGGCAACTCAACACAGTAAAACTCTACCACTATTTGTTCTACAGACCAATGATCCATTGTGTTGACCCCTAATGGGAGCAGCTGAAAGGAGAAGAAGACTGATAATGAGTGCTTTGAAGGTCATCCATGTTTCATTCTCAATGAAAATGGGAGGGATAGAAAGTGATTAAACTGCAGTGATGGGGGATGCTCTAAACAGGAATGCCCATTCCCATATTCTGGTGACAGAGGGTATTGTTCCTGGGTGAGGGGCAGACTCTCCTAAAAACAGTACTATTATGAGGTTTCTTTAAAATTCAGCAGCTAGCCTGGATTATAAATAAGTTGAAATGCCAAATGATTGTATTTAAAATGAACTTACTGCTGTGAAATGTCAACAGTTTAGGAAATCTTGTCCAGAGAGATAGGATGCTTATGCATTCTCAAGACGTATTTTTCAGAAGACATATTTTTTTTAATTCAGATAATTCTAAATTGATACCATTTAAATTGCAGAAAGTATTTTCCTCCATATATGAGAGATCTAAAAAACAAGGAGTGGAACTTCTGGTTGTGCATGGAGTGGCATGTCTGGAGACAGGACACAGATAATGAGGTGAGATTTGTTGTGATGAAGAGGTAGCTTAACAAAACTCACTTCACTTTAGTGAGCGTTTACCATCTTCCTGAAGCATCCTTGACAGAATTTGAGAAATTATGGTGGTATTATTAACGTCCATGAAAGAAAGTTACTAGAAATGTATATCAGTAAGTGATGTATGGAGGAACAATATCCCTAAAATACATATGACAAGGTCATCTTTGAAAAAATGCTGTTCTTTTGTGGATATGGTAGACTTCATAGATTCATTGGTTTTTAGTTGTTTACTAGACTAACTACCACAAGTGCCTTTTTAAGCCTAGCCATGAATCCCAAATCTCTGACAAGTTCTGTTACCATTGATGAGTGTTGGTAGGGGCCTGGGAGATGAAACATTTACAAGCAGTGACCTGAGAGATGAACCATTTGCAGGTTGTCTGTGTCCATTAGAGACATAGTTACCAGATCAGGGATAAATTTCCTGTTTCCCAACCAATTGTCCAAGTTGCACTTGAATTGAGTTAGGGAGGAACTCTGCTTCACAAGGATGGGGAGCCTGTTCTAGAGACAGGGTAGTCTTTGAGATACATACCTGTCTCTCCAACAGGTCCTATTTATATCACAGGCAAGGTTTAAGTCTAGAATGAGTAATTCTGGTGCTGTCTGATTTGTGGATATGCAGGAGGTCCATAAGAGTGGGGTCTAACATGCCCTGTGTGCCAGGCATATATCTCCCCTCAACTGCATGTAGGAGACACAATACAGGGATTGGGCCTTGAGGCGGTCTGCATAGGATATTTTACTTACAACCTGTATTCTTTTAGTGAGGAACCTCTGTGTACATTCCAATTGTTGATATGCCTGGTTAGGTTCATAAATGCCAGCTACAGTGGAACAATGACTTCCTTGGACCTAGATGCCATACTTTTGTTTATAAGTTGCTCAACATACGATGATTTCCTCATTATTGTAGATATGTGATGGTCAAAGACTAGATTACTGGCTATGTGTGTCCCTAAGTCTCTGACTACTGGGTAAACTCTAAGGAGTGTGTTGTCACTATGATAATTATCAGGGGTGGATGACTTCCCAAGGATACTATTATGCATTTCCTGGCATTTAGTTTTAGCCCGTGGCTCTGACACCAGCTATTTGTCTGTGTCAACACTTCCTGGACAATATTTTTGTCAGTGTGGGATTCAATGACAGCTCCTAATTTGCAGTCATTTGCAAATTTAGTGAGCCATAGAACACTGACATTGGACTTGATTTCACAGAAGTAAATGCCTAAAATGAGTGGCCCAATGACAGACCCTTGAGGGACCCCACTTGTGACTGGCCTCTTTGTAGAGGTGGACTCCCCAATTCTAACTTCCAGGGTCCTGCCTGTGAGCCAGTTTGCTATCCACCAGGTGACATTCGGGTTTATACCTAACTTCTTGAGTTTGCCAACAATACCTGAGTGGGGTATTGTGTCAAATGCCTTGGCCAAGTCAAGGCAGGCAGTGTGAACCATTTTGCCTTCATCTATTGCTTTGGTGACCTTCTCCAAGAAGTCCACCAGGTTGAGTAGACATGTCCTGCCCTTGACGAAACCAAACTGGGTAGGGTCCAGTGTACGGAGCTTTACTATATTGTTAGTGATCATTTCCATGATCATTCTTTCCATGGTTTTGCATATAAGAGTAGCAAGACTTATGGGTTTGTAGTTTCCAAGATCTGTAAATGGGCCCACCTTTGTACAGAGGGATGACTTTTTCTGTTCTCCATTCATGAGGCACAAAGCCTGTTTGGAGGCTACAGTTAAACAGCAATTCCAGACGGCCAGATAAGTCATGTTTCATGCTGTTTAGAAGGCATCCTGGGATATTGTCTGGACCCACTGATGCAGTGTTTTTGACGTTAAAGAGAGCATTAAGGACTTATTCCTTCGTGAGACCAGGGGAAGTTATATTTGATGGTATGTCCTGAGGGAAGGCTGAGGGGGATAGAGGGGTAAAGCTGGAGCTGAATTTATCAGCCAGTAGGACTGCTATATTTTCCCGGCTCAGTACAGGTGGTTTCATTCACAATGAGCTCTGCACACAATTGTGTACTGCTTTTGAGGTTGTGGACATAGCTAAAGAATGCCTTGTGGTTGCCCTTGGCCTGGGAGGCCAAATTTACCTAAAATTTGGCTTTGATAGACTTCATTTCAGAGGACTCTGTAAGGCACTATTTTACCTTTTATTCTAAAGTTTATCTAAAATATTATAGAATTAACGGGGTTATGCCAGTGGAAATCTTTCATTTTGTATATCCACTGTCAACAAATTACTAATCACACTTTTGTATCAAACAGCCTCAATGATACAGCTGTATAGTTATGCTCTTGATTTGTTGTTTTAAAGGAAGATCACCTCGGTATTTGAATGCTGAAAGCACACACAGGGCTCCAAGGTCATTAGCTATATATCTTTGACATATCATACAGTGAATTAAGTATAAGATGATCTCAGACAGAGAAGGAGATCTAGGAGAAGTTACATGTTTTATGAAAAAAAGAATAGGCAGTTATTTGAGGATAATAAACTCTATGAGTTTATGCAAGGGATTCAATTCCTAAATTGTCTGTTGAGGAATCCAAAAGTTTGGTAGTGCCAAAGAGAAATTGGAAAAGTTCTTCGCAAACTTTCAAAGGATAATGACGTGGCTTGGATTGGTTCTCTTTAGAGATGTATCAGTAATGGGGACAGCAGATGTAATGTTGTGGAAATTGCAAAAGCTATTCAATAAAATATTTTAGGTTGCTGGAAGCTCCATTTTCATGGTGGGTGGCTGTCTGTCATTTCTATTATTCCTAAAGACATAAAGGACTGTCTTTAACCCAGTCCTTATGGGACAATTTCATTGTTGAAGAAAGACTACAAAATGCTTGTAGCACTCATGCATCCAAACTTGCACACTTACTTCCTGAGCTGATTCACGCTGATCTGTGTGGGTGTGTAACTAGAGGGCAGACGTATGATAGTATTATCAAAACTTTAATGATGATGATATAGGAGAAAAAAACAATCCAAAACAATGATATAGGAGACTGAAAGGGGTAATTTTCCTTTAATGTTGGTCAGCCTGAAGTCTAAGAAAGCTTCTGACAAGGTGAACTGGGATTATTTATTTTCATTACTGAGAATGTTGAGATTTTCAGAGAAATGTATACAGTTATCGATTAACATGTTTCATGGATAATCCAGTCAAATGCAGATTAATGCAAAGTTTTCTGCTCATTGCAGATTATTTAGAAAAATGATGCAGGATTGTCAGCATAACCCCCCCCCCCCCCTTGCATTGCTGTTGCTTTATACTTGGGGCCTCTGGAGAGGCTATTAGGCAGACAGGTATTTGAGGTTTTAAAATGGCATAAAAGTCCTTATAAGCTCTTTGTCTTTTGATCTATTTGGAAAAGACTGAACAACATCTATGTTTTTTAGTTGTCAGATATATTTGGAAATTTGTCTGTGTATAAAGTGAGTGAGAAAAAGAAATAGACAATTTTGATATATGTTATTCTGCTTGTGTTCTTTCAGTGTTACCACAGTGTGGATTTTATGATTCCTTTTTGTATACAGTTACATTTTGCTAATTCCAAGCAAGATTCTACAGGACTCTTGTCTACCTTCTGGGCAAAAAATGTTCTAATGCTTTTTGCCCTCCTCCTCTGGTTGGGAGGGTGGCCTAATGGTTAAGGTGTTTGCCTTACAAACACAAGGTGCAGGGTTTGAATCTCACAAGGGATAATTGGCTAGGCTTAAAATGGCTCGCAAGGGCAGTTAGCTTAGTATGAATCTATGAACTATGAACTGTCGCTTTATGGAGCTCTAGTGCAGCTCCTGACAATTGGAGTTTGTGGAAAGCACCCAATGTTTTGTGAAGCTAAGCAGCTGTAGGGTTTAGGACCCATATAGCTTAGGCTGCTGCAACAGTGATCTGTGTATAACATTATGCCCTTAGGCCATAAGTAACAGGTATATTCAAAGCCATGTATTTCTTCTATACACACACAGTGAGGCACATCACAAACACATAACTAAAGCATACACTGCTAAGGCCAAAAATTATTCAATTATAACAGAGATGATTTACTAAATACTAAGAACATGTTGACTTCTGCTGAAGGAAGTGAATTGTGAAGATATACAAACATAACTATTTAGGGCCTACATATTTGCTGCTTAAAACTGTTCCTAGAGGCGTCAGTAGGAGTTAACTGCAGATGCACTTGGAGGCGTCACTCAGATGTAAAGAGGTACTAGTGCTATTATTTTTTTATATTTATATACCTCATTACATCTGAGTGAAGCCTCTAGCCTATCCGCTGAGTTTGCCCCTAATATCTGGACAATAGGGACAGTGACTTGCCTACACAGGCTTGGCCCCTCTACAGACCCAGGTAATTATAGGCCCATCTGCTTCACTAGACTTATATGCAAAGCCATGGAACATATCACAGCAGAACTAATTTATGTAGACATAGGCAACTTAACTGATCTAGACCCCACACAGTACACAGTTTGGTTTTGTGAAGGGCAGGTCCTGAATTCTGGACTTAGTCAACGTCTTTGAAAATATTACATAGGTTGTGGATAGTGGTCAGTCTCTGCATGCTACTTATTTTGTCCTGGTTAAGACTTCTGACACTAAATCCTGTGCTGGTATTATTGAAAAGTTCGACAAACGTAATGTAAACCCATGCATTATCCATTTGACTGCAAAATGGCTATCCAACACATCCCAGATAGTGAGTGTTTCTGGCATCCTCTCTGAGCATAAAGTTGAAACTTGTGGGGTACCACAGGGATTAGCGCTAGGCCCTCTCTCTGTTTAGTATTAATTTTGAGGATGTCTAAGCTAATAGTCCCAAAGTGTGGTTGATGAAGTTTGCTGATGACTGCAAGCTGAGCTCTATTATCTAGGTGTCAGATATTGCTTGTTCATATTTGCATCAGTAATTCCAAAGCTATGCTATGTCCAAGGTTTTAAACATTTTCATCTTAAAACTTACACAATGGCAAACTCAACTGCATGAATATTTAACCTCTGGCTAGCGCAGGTAATGAGATTTTAACTGTTATTTTGATTATATTATTTTCTATACATATAATTTTCAATTTTTTCTAAATATCTCAACAACCAAGTAACACAGACAAAACTTCTTAACCTCATATGGAAGCTCTCAGTTAAATGAATAAAATGCTGCTGGCAGTATATGTGTAAACTGAGTGGTTGTTGAGATATTGTAAGTTGTTTACAAAGTATTAAAAACGCAATAGTTATTGTGTTTACTGTGACTTATAAAATTCACTTTAAGACATAGAAACTAAAGAAAACTACCACTATAAAAATAGTTCATGCTGAAGGGTTTGCCATTTACACTTCTTTCATAATCGCTATGGTTCCAGAGATATGAACATCTGTTTGAAATGTGAGGACATAATTTGATTGTGTCAAAAGGCGTAAGCTCCGCCCATTGGAAGTTAACAGTGCAAACTTCCTGAGCTCCACTGGAATGAATGAGTTAAACTTATCCAAAAAAGGATGGAATATGCAGATACCTGGTGGATGAAAATGGTCTCAAGCCAAGTGCAGCATGGTAGAATTTAACAAAAAAGCTGTTACTACCTCATGCGTTACATGGTACTTCTGTTGAAAAAGACAGGTCATAGGAGTCCTCGGTACTTATATGGACAATGGTGCTAATGTAGACAACTCTCTATCATTCAATCATCATGTTTGCTGCCACAATAGTCAGGAAATTCTTCTATATGGCCCAGTTAGTTTCCAAGGGAATACCTTCACGATTCAAATAAGTCATCTTAACACTCTATTCTTCCTTTATCAGACCCATCATTGAGTACAAAGCTCCTTTCATATGTATAAATTGAAGCATATCACTCAAATGGAAAGACTTCAGTGATTTTTAACAAAAAAAAATTAAAGGACTTAAATCCTTTAACTATCCCAACAGATTAGCACAACTCTCCTTAAACTCAGTAAACCTCCATCTGCTCCTCCAAGGTGATATGTATCTCACTTTTCGATCTATGAAAGACTCATTCCTATATGATCTCCAACAATGTATTCCAAGCCTATAGAATAAGTTGCCGTTACAAGTCGAGTAAAGTATTACTTGTCTATCTTGTCTACCCCATGGTAGACATAAGTTATGACATACTTCCCTGGTAATTTCCACTTCTCAGTGACTATTTGCCTATTTTTAAGACTAGTCTTGATGACTAGATGGGTAGATATAAATTTACACTACAGTTATCATGTATGGTTCTGCTTGATTTGAGAAGTGGACACTATTTAAATACTCAAAGAGAGTGGCAAGAACTTTTAAGTATGCTTACGTAAAGCTATACACAGCTGGGCCTATTATGGTCTCTGTGATTGTTTGCATAGTATTTTTCTTATGTTCCATGTGCATGTAATTGTACATAGCTTCTTAAGATATGCAATTCTTAGAAATATGAACTAAACTATGCAGTGCTAGTACTTTATTTATTTAGTTGTCTTTGTTGACTGGGAAAGTCTGACTGGGCAAAGCCCATTTTCAGTGGAGGATCAGGGAGAAATGTTCCAGAAGTACATTTAACATACACTCAACAGAACAAATTATTTACAAAGGTCCATCACATAAATAGTTCTTAGACATCTAGATACAAACAGGTAGCTGTTCTGTAGTGAAACTTTAAAAAGTTAAAACAGTTTTTTTTTCCTTCTGTGGTGACATTATGCATGATATTAAATACCAAGTATAAAGAATTTAGTATCCAAAGAGAACATTCAATTGTAAGCTGATATACAAGGCTAGCTTTAAGTTCCAGAGAAAATAGCAGAAAGAGAAAAATGTTTTTAAGACATGAAGAATAATAATGCTAAATAGAATTATTCAATTAAATCCAAACTGGAGTGGGGCAGAATGTTTGGACACAAAAGTGAGCTTATCTAATAATTATAAATATCTTGATTCACTCCCTGAAGTTCTACATGCACTTGTCAAGTGGACGAGGAAATGCTTAGTGTCCTTTTTTAATGTGTCCATATCCATCTGTAATAGATCACAGCCTAACACTAACAAACTTAAATCCGCCCACTCCTTAATGAACTGTTCACCAATTCTGAATTCAACTAACCCTAACACTCCTACAAATCGTCTCACCTCTATACTGACCAAACTGCAAAAATCCTGCTTCCCAGTAATCCAAACTCTATACAAGCCAAAAACTAATAACTGGTTAATCTACAAGCTTAAAGCTCTTCAATAACTCAGAGACTAGGCATCAAATTCATGGAAAGCCCTTCCCACTACTATAAGCAGACAATGCTAATCCAGCTAAGCAACCTTGCCAAGTAAGTAATTCACTGATATAAAAGCACCTGACAGACTCATACCAAATTTCAGTAATAAAATCACCCAACACTTTCTGGAAAGAGGTCAACTGTTTTACAGGATGTAATAACCTTTCCTCCATGAATTCCATATTCTCTAAACTTTCTGCCTCTGACTTTCTTTCTCATTTCAGCAAACTTCCATCTCTTACTCTAGACAATTTCAAATTGCCTCTACCACCTCCATTACCCCTTCATTCTACTTCACAACTATCCCACCCAAGGACATCTACCCAACTACTCAAACAAATTAAATCCAATAGCCCCCCTCCACTCACTCTGGTACAGGCAACCGTCACCCATGTTTATTTATCAATGAACAGACATTATAACCCAACTGGAACACACTTATGACGTGCATTACACTTAATATTATGTCTAATATCTGGGAAAAATGTCACTATAATACCTCTCCCTAAGAACCTCATTCCCTCCAGTCCCTCAAATGTCTGACCCACATCTACCATCCCTGCTCTAGGTAAGACTGAGGAAAAATACTTTAGTTTATTTGAGACTCACTCACTGCATCAACCATTGCCACCTTTTCACCAAATGCTGCATGGCTTTTCGTCTGTTTGCAGTACATCTACAGCTATCTGGACACTCACGGATATCATTCTCTTGGAAAAAATAAAGGCCTGATTAATGGAGTCAGTTTTATTCACCTCACCAGAGCCTTTGATGTTGTCAGTCAACCAATTTTCCTAGACCATCTCACTGAAATAGACATAAGTGATGACATATTTTCCTGGTTCAAAAGCTGCCTCTCTAATCTCCACTTTTCAGTGAACCTCAACTCATCAATCTCTCCATCAGTCCCTCCTGTAGAAACATGACTACCAAGGACCTATTCTGGCACTGCTCCTCTTTTCTGTCTTCATTAACAAACCCACTTTTGACTTGCCCCATTTTCCTCTCCTGCTTTATGCTAATGATATGGCCCTGTTCTGCTTCAACCATTCTCTTTCCTCTCCTGAACTCAAACTTCAGGAAGATTTTCTTACCCTTATTCAATAGGTCAGTGATAAACACTTATTGCTTAACTCCTCTAAAACCACCACACTAGCCTCCAAACTATTCAGAGATGACACACCAACATACAACCTTAGAAGTCTTAACCACTCAGGTCCTTCCTTCAAACCCCCTAAACTAGGCCTCTATGCACTGGCCATGCTTTCTCAGTCCTAGGTGCTAAACTGTGAGAATGTATCCCTTCTTTGCAGATTATTCATCATACCCCATTTTCCAATCAGAACTAAAAGTGTATTACAAGACCCTAGGAAAATATAACTGTTCTGTCTCCATATAACTCAACCCGTCAGCTTTCAAAATCATAGCAGATGGCCATCACAAATAATAGCAGAGGTTCCAAAATCATAACAGGCAAAATTTGCATATGCACAAATTTGTGCCCCTTGGGTGGAGTTACAAATTTGTAAATGTACCCTTTTACCAGGTACAACTTATATAACTAGAACCCTTGTGGTGCTAAAGGATGCACACCTGCATAGCTCTACCAGAAAAAAAATAATTCTTACTGTACTGTAAAAAGATACACCTACCAGTTGTAACTACAGTTTAGATAGCAAAATTAGTATAAACTTTGCATATTCTTATCCGTCCATGACATAATTGTGGAACTTTCATTAAACATGCATTTATGTTGTGGAAAAATAAAACACAGAAGACACCTCAGCCTAGAACTGAATCTGAGCTCCAAGCATTTCTAACAAAGCCATACGCCTAAAATTTTCTTGCCCATCCGGGCCATTTTTAATGTGATTTCTCCATTCTCCAGAAAAAAAGGATTTAGGTCATTTTAGTTTGATATGATATGTAGATCTAGTTAGATCAACAATACAAAGTGTTTTGCCATCTTCCCAAAGTATTGCCTTTAAGCCCATCCATTGTTTATTCTACATAACACAGTGGTGCATTTTTTACATCCCTTTATCCTTCCTGCTTATCATAACACTATAAAAGTTTTGTAGTGCATAATTAAACGCACACAGTCTGCCATCATTTATAACCACTTGTATGACTGTCTGTATCTTACATATCTGCTTGCAATCATGTAAATTAATAAATTCATAAATAATGGCCTAAAATATATTTAATCTTGCTAATGTCAGAACCATAATGCAACCCACTGTAACCCCATTCCCTTTCAACCATTTAGCTTAAGAATCAGGAATAAAAACCACAAATCTATTTTAAATATTACTCATATATACTTAGAAAGTTGCTAGCTAAATAAGCAAACATTATATTGAAGATACAAAGTTCAGAAATGAAAGTTATATACTTACCATAACAATACATCCATGTTGCCTTATTTTCATCCACTTCAAACTTTGTGGTCTTAGATCCAGTCTCAGGACTTTCAAACTTGTGTATCCAGGACTCTGTCCCCTCCCCTACCCAAAATCCCCTTACTCTCTTCCCTAGAA
The DNA here is from genome assembly GCF_019279795.1 of Protopterus annectens. Classification (NCBI taxonomy): domain Eukaryota; kingdom Metazoa; phylum Chordata; order Ceratodontiformes; family Protopteridae; genus Protopterus; species Protopterus annectens. Next base: position 220,964,489 of record NC_056748.1, read on the forward strand.
TACCTCAGATCAAGTTGGCTTATCTCAAAAAAAATAGAAATCTTTTAAATTTCTTGTAAATTATTCCTTATACCAAAAGGAAAATAATATATATATATGTGAACAAAGGAAAACAACCAGTTATTGTTGAGAATAGCAAGACTCACCAAGAATACAATCTGTTCTTCAAGGTATAAAAGGTAACAATTTGGAAGGGGGAAGTAGGGAGGGAGGGATGTTGAACTGGACAAAAATAACACAACGTGGATCTATTGTTATGGTAACTGCATAACCTTTATATCCACTGTTGTCTTTTTTCCTCTGATTCACCCTTTGGAAAAGGTTGCATTAGTAAAATGATTGGTTAGAAAGTGCTGGATGTAAATATAAATTGAGCTATTACAGAATTATTTTCTCTTATCACTGACAAAGAGTTGTCCTAATTCAAAAGTTCTGCTTTTTATCTATTTCTGATTGTAATAAAAACTATAGTTGAGTTCCTGTTTTGTTTTTCTTTTGGACTTATATTTTAATGTTTGGGACCTATTTAGACACCTTGAAAGTTTTGCTGATATTTTTTTTTTTTTTAGTGAAAGACAAGCCCAGTTTATCATATACAAACATAATGCAGTTTGAAAGCCATCTGGAAAGACTGACTTTGGAGACATTATGTCCTACCTTAGCTTTGGAAAAAGCAACAAATAACTGGTCTGACTTTCTAAAACCTTTGTTATGGAGACAGAGCCTAAGTTGTTTATGAATACCAAGCAAATGCAAAGTATGCTATCCTTATTTTGAAAACTTTGGGAAGAAAATGAGAAGTTATGTACCTACCATAACGTTCCATGTTAGTTGTCTTCTCTCGCCTTCTTTCTTGCTTGATGGGTTCGGAGCTGATCCTCGGCTCCGACTCGGCACTTTGCTAAGCTCGAGAGTCACTTTTACCAGCTCGAGGCATCCCCATATCCCATGATGCAAGGCGGTAAGTACCCAGATCTCGTTTGTTGTCTATAGGCAATAACACCTAGCATAAAAAACTTTCCAAAAGGAAGAAAGAAGGCAGAGAAAAAGCCTGAAGGATGGGTTAGGAAGACCAGAACTGTATGGTCTTAAGAAGCATTCTTCCATGTAGGGAGAAAAAAGGTCTGTCCAGGCCAGGGGGAAGGAGGGAGGGTCGCAAGAAAGAAGGTGAGAGAAGACAACTAACATGGAATGTTATGGTAGGTACATAACTTCTCAATGTTAAGTTGTCAATCTCGCCTTCATTCTTGCTTGATGGGACCGCGTCCCTAGCACCTCTATCCTGGGTGGCTCAATGGAACAGACTCTTGAGAACTGTAGAGCCAAAACTGGCTCTGTCCCTGGAGGCCAAATCCAATTTGTAATGAGAAACAAAGGTATGAGGAGTGGCCCAAGTGGCTGCTGCACAAATAGTGTCTAATGGAAGTCTAGCCTGAAAGGCTGTGGAAGTGGCTAAGCTTTTGGTTGAATGCGCTTTAGGTTTCGAGCACAGCTGTTTTCCCCTGAGCTGATAGATTTCAGAGATGACAGAAGAAAGACATCTAGATAAGGTCACTTTTGAGACGGGAAGGCCTTTTTTGTTATCAGCATAAGAAATAAAGAGCTGATCGGATTTCCTGAATTGTTTTGTTCTGTCCAAATAATATCTGAGTTGGCTGTGAACATCAAGATAATGTAATTTTTGTTCCGATCTGTTTGAGTAATTTGGGAAAAATACAGGAAGGTCAATAGACTCATTCAAATTACTCTTTGAGGCGACCTTAGGCAAAAAGGTCGGATTAGTTCTCAAGGATACTCTGTCTTTGTGGAAGACCAAATAAGGGGGACGAACAGAGAGAGCATGAAGTTCAGACACTCTCCTAGCCGACGTAATAGCAACCAGGAAAAGAGTTTTCCATGAAAGAAATTTCAGGGAACATGAAACAGCTGGCTCGAAGGGAGGAAGAATCAAGGATGTCAGCACTAAATTTAGGTCCCATTGAGGAGGAGGACTCCTGACTGGAGGTTTCAGGAGAAAAATTCCTTTTAAGAAGGCTCTACAAAGCCTGTGGGACATAATGTTGTGATCTGCGAACCCGACATGAAAGTTCGAGATAGCAGCCAACTGAACTTTGACCGTGGAAGAAGAAGAGCCTGCGTGAAAGATTTCTGCTAAGAAATCCAAAACTGCTTGGACTGGAGCAGTAAAGGGATCAAGATTTTTAGCTTTTGCCCAACAAGAAAAACGTTTCCATTTGCTGGTATAAATCCTTCTAGTAGAGGATTTTAGGGAAGCTACTATGATGTCCCTAACAGGATTAGAGATCATAGGAAGCCTGGCTAAGGAAGGAAGTGGAGCAACCATGCTGTGAGGTTGAGAGAAGGGATAGACCGGTGCAGCTGACCCGATTGGTGAATCAGAAGGTCTGGTACTGGGTCCAGATGCCACGGCTGCACCAAAAGGTGACGATGGAGGAACGGAAACCAAATTTGTCGAGGCCAATAGGGAGCAATGAGAATCATTTTGGCTCTCAAAACGGTGGCTTTCTGGAGAACTTGTGGAATCAGTGGAAAGGGAGGAAAGGCATAAAGAAGTCCCTGGGGCCAATCCTGGGTTAGAGCGTCTCTGGGGGGATGGCATGGCAGTGGGAAGAGAGAAAAGAAGTCTGGGCATTTGCTGTTTTGGGGAGTAGCAAAAAGATCGCAACATGGGCGGCCCCATTCTAGAAAAATCTCCTCCACTATAGATTGTTTGAGAGACCACTCGTGAGGCATGAGAATAGCTCTGCTCAATCTGTCCGCTAGAATGTTGGTTTTCCCAGGGATATGCATTGCTACCAGAAACCGATGAGAGGAGATCGCCCATTGCCAAAGTCTGAGAGCTTCTCGACACAAGGGGTAGGACTTGGTTCCGCCCTGTTTGTTGATATACCATACTACAGACATGTTGTCTTTGTGAACTGCAATTGTTCCCAAGGGAAGAAAGTCGTTGAGGGCTTGCAACGTTAAAAGTACTGCTCTCATCTCTAGGACATTTATGTGCAGGTGGTATTTGAACGGTTGCCACATCCCATGAACCATCCTGCCCTGATAATGACCCCCCCATCCAATCAGGGAGGCGTCCGTAGTGACAGTGGCTACCGGGGCCGGGGATACAAAGGGTCTGCCTTGGTGAATTTGGGGAGAAGTAATCCACCATGAAAGATGATTCCTGCAAATTTGTGTCACCAGGATTTGGTGGCGCATTGGAAGTTGTTGGTAAGACCACTGAGTGAACAACATCCACTGAAGCAGGCGCATGTAGAAGCGGGCCAGGGGAAGAAGGGTAATGGCCGCAGCCATGAGGCCCAACACCTTCAGAACCATTCTGGCTTGTACTTTTTTGCTGGCTAGGATGATCCTCACGTGACTTTGTATATCTGAGATTCTTTGGTCTGTGAGGGTTGCTGACATCCGAACAGTGTTTAAGTTTGCAGTAATAGACTGGCAGGGCAATAAGGAGGATTTTTCGTAGTTGATCGAAATTCCCAATTGAGTGCAGAGATTTAGTGTGTAATCCCTGGCTTGAAGAAGTTGATGCCTGGTGGTGGCTGAAAGGAGCCAGTCGTCGAGATACGGAAACACCTGGAATCCTTGATGTCTCAGGTGAGCCGTGGCCACTGCCATACATTTGGTGAACACTATTGGGGCTGTAGTGAGACCAAAGGGCAGGGCTCTGAATTGAAAATGACTGGACCCCAGCTGAAAGCGGAGAAATCTTCTGGAGTGTCTGTGAATTTTATGTGATAGTACATGTCCTGAAGATCTATTGAGCACATCCAGTTGTCCTTCTCTAGGAAGGGCAAAATTGACTGAAGTGTGACCATTCGAAATCTTGTCTTTCTCACAGACTTGTTGAGTCTGCTGAGATCCAATATTGGTCTCCAGTCTCCCGTCTTTTTGGGGACCAAAAAGAATCTTGAGTAGATTCCGGGCTCTGAATGGTCTGTTGTAACTGGCTGAATGGCTCTTTTTTGTAGAAGTTTTAATACTTCTAACTCTGCAACTTCCCTTAGACTGGGTGGTACATCTGGAAGGGAATTTGTGTGAGAGAAGGGACTTTCCTCGAAAGGAATTTTGTAACCCTCGGATATAATCGACTGTACCCATCTGTCTTGAGTGAGGGAACGCCTGGCTTCTGGGTACAGCAATAGTCTTCCCCCGACTGCCTCCAAGGATGGACAGTCGGGCAACATCTCAGGGATGCTGAAAGGGCTTGTCAGAGAGAGGCTCTCTGCTTCCCTGGTTCTGTGGACCCCCTCTGCCTCTAGAGCGGTGTCTGTTATTATTACCCCCTCTGCCTCTAGGGGTAAACTGACCACGTGTATCCGGCGTGACTCCTTGGGATTTGCAGAACCACATCTTTCCACCCTTCTGTCCTTTAGGGTAAGGTCTAGAAGGGGTGGAAAAATGGACCCCTACGGCAGAAAGAGTCTTGCCGTCCTGTTCACACCTGGTCAATGTATCCTTCACTTGAGGGCCAAACAAAGCTGACCCATCAAAGGGAGAGTTTGTGAAGGACGCCTTAAAGGGATCTGCAAAATTACAGAGCCGCATCCAGGATTGACGTCTAAGAGCCACCCCTGTACCTGCGGCTCTACTCGCTCCATCTGCTGCGTATGATATCAGTCGCATGGAGGAGTTAGCTATAGAATTAAGGATTCCTAGCTGAGAAGCAATTTTCTCTTGAGCCCCTGCAGCTGTAGGATCCTGTACTACTTCACCTAGTTCCTTAAGGATGTCCCTTTGGAGTCTGGTGAAGTGACATAAGTAGTTCAGCGAGCGCATAGCAAAGGTCGCTGAAGAGAACATCCGCTTACCATACCTATCCATGGTCCTAGAATCCTTATTAGGAGGATGGACAAGTACGGAAGGATCTGCAAGTTCCTTCTTAGTGGCAGCCGCCACCACCATGTCATCAACAGGGACACCTTTCGTAAGGAATTGCTTTTCCGAAGGGGCAGTAATAAATTTAGACGGCCTCCTAGGAACTGGCTCTACAGAGTCAGGAGCAGCCCAAGCCTTTCGAGCAATAACCTCCATAAGGGGGTCGAAAGGCGGAGACACCCAGGAGGTGGAGGGCCGAGATCCAAACGCCTCTAGGTATACCGACTCATCCTCAGAGGGATTTGTGGAGGGCCAGTTTCCCCTCTGTTTTAGGAGTTCTAGGATGTCTGAAAAGGAGACATCCTTAGAGGGGGATCTTGGGGATCCCTCCGACTCATCTAAGTTGGTATCTGAAGTGATAGACTCAGGGGAGTCTAGGTGTTTCCTCTTACAAGTCCTCTTGCACGGAGGATCTCCTGACTGATCAGGAGAATCCTCGGAAGAGGGGGTTATTCCCAGTGGGGAAACCTGAGGCGGAGGATCTCTGGGTCCGGGAGCAAGAGATGGCAGAGATATCGACAGGCACTGTAGAGGGAGGAGCTAAGGGAATAGACTGCTGGCTGAGCCCAGTGGCCAGCACACTCTTCATCACCTCGAAGGCCCCCCTCCCAGGGAGGTCCGAGAGAACCCGTTCCGAAGAAACCGGAACTCCAGGGCCCACCGAAAGGGAAGGCTCCGAGGCAGATGTCGGAGCCGAGCTCACCAAGGCCGAGGCTCCAAGGGGAAGAGTGGGGTCGGACAAGGGTCCGATGCCACTCACCCCCTTGGAGGAGACCAGGGAAGCCCGACCACCGAATCCCTCTAAAGAAGGTCTCGAAGAGGAGATAAGAGTAGATGCCGAGGGTGCAGAAGGGGGGGGTATCCAACCCTCAGCCATAGCAGAAACTATCCCCGAAGACTCCAGCTCCAAACTCTGGGGTAGAGCATCTGGGCCAGTGCCTGTGATTTCAATAATCTACTGACCACCCTCTCTAAATCATGGTCTGAAAGCCTGGATGACCTAGATGATCAGCTCCGATGGCTCCGTTCCGAGAGGAGAGGTGAGGCCGGAGCCGAGAGTATCGGTTCCAAGGAAGGGGACCTGGACCTCTCCCTCGAAGGAACCATCGGAGCCGAAGAAACCATAGATGCAGCCGGAGCCGAGGACTTTTCGGCTCCGAAAGAAAGTCTCGATGCATCGGCTCCAGCCGGAGCCGATACAGACATAACAGTAACGGTGTCGGCGCCGGTCGGCACCGACACCGAAGCCTGAGCCACATGGTGGTCGGAGCCAGTCGGAGCCGACACCAATGTGACTGTAACAGTATCGGCACCGATAGCCATTGGTGCCGAAGGTTTTTGCAAACCAGGATCGGCTCCAGCCGGAGCCGATCTCGACTCCGAAGGAGTCGGAACCGAGGCCACAGGCTTGGACACAGAAGCCTGGGCCTTGGAAGACTTTGAAGTCTTGCTCGGAGCCGATTTAGCCGGAGAGCCCTCCGGTTTAAGGAGACCCCTTAAAATCAACTTATTTCTCCTCTCCTGCAGGACTCTCTGGCTAAAGGAATGACAAATCGCACAGGAGTCCTGCAGGTGGAGAGGTCCCAGGCAATATAAACAAGAAGTGTGACCGTCTGTCAGAGACATCTTCTGACAGCACGAGTCACACTTCTTAAAGCCTGAGACCCTCTGCTCTTTGGACATAGTGGACAAACTCAGAACCACACAGTCCCAAACAAACAACTAAATTATAGTTGAAAAAGTAAAACCTCACACACACACACACACCCTGACAGGGGGGGGGGGGATGGGAGGGAAGAAGGCCTGACTAAAAAAATTAAGGAGGAAGGATAATTTTAGTCAAAAAGGGGCTTAATATAAACTAAAAATGTCAGATATTAAGTTTAAAAGTGAAAAGGGGCTAAAAGCAGTTTAATATAAAACACTTACCAGGAGCTGGTAAAAGGAGGACCTCATCAGCGAAGCGGCAAATGAGATCTGGGTACTTACCGCCTTGCATCATGGGATATGGGGCTGCCTCGAGCTGGTAAAAGTGACTCTCGAGCTTAGCAAAGTGCCGAGTCGGAGCCGAGGATCGGCTCCGAACCCATCAAGCAAGAATGAAGGCGAGATTGACAACTTAACATCTGGAAGTTTTATGGATTGATAAAGATTATATTCAGATGTTACCTTATGAAGAAAGGAATGGTTTCTTTTTAGAAAAACCCTGTCTTTGTGAAATACCAGGTATGGTGGTTTGCACAAAAAGGCCTGCAGTTCTGAAATTCTCTTTGCAGAAGTCACAGATACTAGCAAAATTGTTTTCTATTATAAAAATTGTAGATCTATTAAAGCTGCAGGTTTGAAGGGAGGCTGTGTAAGGGCTTGAAGCATCACTGCAATATCCCATCAAGGAAATTGATCTTTTATAGGAGGTCAAAGCAAAAAAGTCCTTTCAGAAAACACTTAGAAACTCTTAAAGAGGCTATGAGGGTTTACTTTTATTATGCCCAATATGAAAATTAAAAATAGTTGCTAACTGCTTTTTGACAGTGGAAAAACTGGACCAGTTCTGAAACAAATAAGATAAAAAAATCAAGAATGGAGGGGAGAGGTGACGAAGGGGATTCAAATGTCTGCCTGTAGCCCAAATAGAAAACATTTTCCATTTACTTAGATACACTTTCCTAGTACTAGATTTCTGAGAAACAGTAAGGATATGTACAACTTTATCTGAAAACCTGGCATCTCTGGCCATCATTAAAACTGGAGGAACCATACAGTTAACGTCAAGGTCTCTGGATTTGGGAGAGGAATGCCCTGAGAGATGGGATAGGAAATGTTGGCTGTGTCCCAGCATCCAGGGAGGATGTACGATGTGAGGCCAAAGATATGGGAACCAAATTTGTCAAGGCCAAAAGGGGGCCACGAGGATCCCTTTTGCCTTGCACTGTCTGGCTTGAATTTTGTTAGGAGGGGAAAGGGAGGAAAGGCATATAGGAGACCCAGGGGTCAGCTGCAGACCACACCATCCTTCAATGATTGACCCCAAGGAGGGATTAGGATAAAGTAACTGCTGCACTTATTGCTCAGGTATGATGTGAAAAGGTTGCAACAAGGATGGCCCCAGTGATGGAAAATTTTGTTTGCCACTGCTTGATTGAGGGACTACTCATGAGGCAGGAGAATGTTCCTGCTTAGCTTCTCAACTAACACATTGGAAGTCTCTTGCTATAAGAAAGCATTAGGAAGACATCACCCACTGACACACTTTCATGGTTTCATGACATAAAGGATAAGATCTGGTTCTTCCTTGCTTGCTGATGTACCAGACTACCATTATGTGTCTGTCTGGATGGAGATCACACCCTATGGCAGAGTGTCTTGCAATGTGTGCAGCACTAGCAGGACCGGTCTCATCTCCAGAATGTTGATTTGAAGTTTGGTCTCTAACAGCATCCAGGATCCTTGAACAGTCTTCCCTTTGTATTACCCCCAAACCCTAACAGGGAAGAGCCCGTTGTAACTGTTGTTAAAGGGTGTGGCATACAGAAGGGACAGCCCTCTGAAATCACTGGAGACATTATCAATCAATAAAATCAAACAATAGATCAATACATACAATCAATTTAATATTATATTATTGTTTTGCATCTTATCAGCAAAGAGTTGTTGTAGAGCCACAAACAACACAGCTATATGAACATTAAATAACACTGCATAAAAATCAGAAAATTATAGCTATATGCCATTTTCAAGGAATGTTGTCCTTTCACTCTTATTAGTAAGCTGTTCTGAAATGAGCTGGCTCCCGCCTATCAGTGCTACCACTGCACTCTCCTCAGGGTTAGATTTGACAAGTGCTTATATGACACAAAAAGTAAAAAAGCTCCTGCAAACTTAGAATTGTTAGCAGTGTCAAGACCTTCTCTTATCAAAGTATGCCACAAAGTCTCTCTAGCCAACTTTCCCTATACATTGACATCATGGAACATCTGTCTGTTAGGAGCATCAGAAACACTGGAGGTGAGCCTAAAACAATGCACAGAGACATCACAAACATATTTCACGCAAAGGTCACTTCTGCAAAACTAATTCCCTGATTCCGTGTTTATTACTTGATGATAATGAAGTAGATAATAAAAATTGAAAGATAGAATATTTATTCATTCTTAAAGTAACATAATAGAAAATTTTAAAGACACTTGCATTTCAAACCTCCTTGAGACAGAATTCTAAAGTAATGCACCTAAGATGTTGAACCAAGACATAACCCTTCTTTTTGATACAAAGGATGCATATAAATGCTTTTACTTAGCAATATGGTATAAAGTGATTAAAGTACACTGATCATCATGTGACCAAGGTGTGCAAGTTGATTTTGACTACGTAGGGTTGAAGTATGTTTGTAGTATATTTTATTCACATATGGAGAAAGTAGAAAAAACACCATCTAGATGCACAGTTCTGAAAAGCACTGGAAAAAAACATTTATTTGACCTAGCCATCACTGTTCATCCTTTATTAAGTAGTAGTGGAGATGCTGACGCTACCGAATCTGTTAATTTTTACAAACAAAATACTAAATATAGAGGGAAATGTTAATAGTGTAAGTAATTTACTGTTTAGTACTGTGTGGAAACAAATAATTCTACAAAGTGAATCACTTAACTAATAGTGATTTCAGTTACACAACATTGCACAACCCAAATAGCAAGAGACCCACTGCCTATTTAGTTTTCTCACCTCTGGTCCTAATGGTATTTTGTATTCTAACAGTCCACTTTGCCTGTTATCACATGAGAGTGTTAACAATGGTTACTACACATTCAATGGTCTCAACTTTTACATCATCTTTCTTCTCCAGTCATTCTGACAGGAAGTTGCAAGGATAATCTAACATGGTGGGTCTGTCTCCCCTTGTCCATGTAAGGAGTTTCTTTGTACTTTTTCAAGGCAGGATAGTCAAAGGTGTTTGGAATATCAGCAAGGCAAACCTTCATATCAACATCTTAAGAGATGAGGGTGGTTCTCCTTGCTTTGCAGGAGCTTCAAGAGTATCTACTTTTGGGATTCACTTTGAGTTGCATCAAAAACACTGATGGCATGGTATATCAACAAACAGGGGCAACTGGGTCATAACCTTTATGTTGTAAAGCAATGAGAGTGTGGCAACACTTTCTGATAGCATCAGACCTTACTGGACAATCCATCTGCCTTGTACAGAGGCTTAGTAGGATGTACAGAGGCTTAGTAGGACTATTCTGATACCTCATAATTGGTCTCTGAATTCAACAGTGGCTCAGGCCATTTTCAACTGTTGGGGCTATATCTGTTGTGATCTTTTTGCATCCCCTAGCCAATACCAATGCAGCATCTACATTGCCTTGCTCGCCCAAGATGGGCAGTACCTGAGAGATGCTCTGGTCGAAAGTGGCCTTCCAGATTCTTTTATGCTTACCTACCTGTGCCCCTAATACCCAAATTCTTATAAAAAACTCTTTGGTGCAAAATAACAGTAATCCTCATTTCTCCATTTTGGCGCTGACAAATTTAGTTTCCCCCTACTAATGCCTCACCACAAGAAGCCTCTTTTTCTCTTGGCTTCACTACCACATCTGCTATCTCAAACATCCAAAAAGCCTCACCCAGATCTCCACAATCTGAAGTTAAAACCACTTGGTTTTCCAATTCCAGTGATGGCCATAGAACCTGCCTTATACCAGGAGGCTGTGCAGATTCTTATAGTATTCCAAAATTATTCTACTTGGAAGGCCTATATTAGTGTTTTGCAGACTAGGCTACCTCCTGAAATATAAATCCTCCCAAGGCCTCTTTTCCAGAGCTTTTACAGTTCTTTTCTAACCTTTTTGACTCAGGTGCTAGTTTTTCAACAATTAAATTACATTTGCCTGCTATTTCAAGCTTTTTTTTCTGCAATATGATACCCATTCTCTAGTGTCTCATAGATTTTGTAAAGCCTTCTAGAGGGATATATTCCTCCATAGGCCCCCCATGAAACAAACTATCCCTCCTTGATATGGAAATGCTATATTGGATGCTCTAATTCCATTATCCACTATCCCCATTCCATGGATATGCATGATGAGTGTGAAGGATTTCTACCATATTGATAACTCTAGACAGCAAACCTCCATCTGACGGAAGCTAGCTTACATAGCAGAGGTGCATTATGGGTGGGCTAGTGGAGCTCAAGGCTGGAGCACTAACTTTTCTGGCTCAGATCCAACAAGTGGCCTAAAGGCCGGTCAGTTGTACTGGATTAACAAGAATTATGATGAAGAAAGTGTATCTTCATGTAAGTCAATTCCAGCATTGTTCACTTAGGCTTCACCTAGGCTTCAGCTTTGCTAAACTGTAATATAATATATTTGGAACATATAGGAATTTCCTCATTTGATTCAATGTGGATTTCAAGAGCTATTTGTGACTCTGCTGGAATTAATTCAGGCTCATGGTTTCTGATCTCTGTTTCTCTGTTTCTCTGTCTCTCTCTCTCTCTCTCTCTTTTACATTAAAACGTAGCTTGGCATTTTCATTCTTCATTTCATACTTTTGTGGTACTGTCTCCACTGCAACACTTGGCTATGCTTTCTACTTCCTTCCACAGAAGTACAATTTCCACATCTGGCACTTCTGCACTTTTACTATTTTGTTTCACTAGCTGCATTTCAATTTTTGGTTTACTTACTTGGTTTTGTTTTACACGAACAATGGAATCCTAAAGGATATACTGTCATGATGCCTCTCAGGATTACAGATAGCTTGGGATTCTAACCCATTAGTCAGATTGGGTGGATGAGTAGGATATAGAAGTAATGTACTTCCCACAATGCCAGATTCTTTCATCCTAGTCCATCCAATATGATATCCCTCCCCATCCCATTTCTAAACTGCTATTTTTCAGAGGACCTGGCAGACCATTTTGAAGCTCTTCTTTCCATCTCTCCTGTATTCTTTCAGATGTTATGTCCTATGATGCTGTTAGGCAGCAAACTCAATCTGAAAGAACTTAGTATCCAAGAGAATTACAGGAGGGAAAAAAGTCTTAAAAGAACTCAAGGTTTGGAGCTTTGTTATGGCTGGATCGGTTCCAACAAGTGGCTCATAATCCAGTAGTTGTATCAGATGGATCAGGATAAAAGGAATCCAGCTTTATGGTAAGTACATAACTTCCATATTTCTCCCCCCATCTAATCAAACAAAATAGAGTCAGAATACCAAGCTATCTGTAATCCTCAGTGGCATCATGGCAGGATACTCTTTACGATTGTTGACTCAAAGGAAAGCTTAGATCTGCATAAGATTTCCAACTTATAATACCTAGTAAATTCATGCAATGTAGACAATGTTGCTGTGGCAAAATTATATCCATTGTAGAATTTCTGAAACAGACAACAGAAGTACCAATTGATCTTGCAGAGTGAGCTTTTGGTTTGAAAGGTAGAGATTTGTTCTGTGAAGTATAAATAAACTAAAACAATAAATGAGAAGGTCACTGAAAAACCAATCAGTAAAAACAAAAAGTAAAAACAAAATGAAAACTCCAGCAAAGCTAGAACCTCCACTGAGTGACCTCCCAAACCTCTTGTGTCAGAGGCACATGAGATATATGCAAATGACCCTTATGAACATCAGGTATTTCAGCTAATTGGCGATTCTGAATGCCCATGACTTGTTTCGTCATTTTAATGGACAAATTCAGGCCCATAAAGCCAAACCCCACTAGTAGTCAACCACTCTGCTTGTGCTATGCTGATGAGGTCATAACAAGGCCGAAATATGCATATCCATAGCTAGTGGGGTTTGACTTTATTGGCCTGAAATTGTCCATTAAAAATACAAAACAAGTCATGGCATTCAGAATCTCCAATTAGCTGAAACACCTGATGTTCATAAGGGTCATTTGCATATATCAGTGTGGCCCACTTTTTCGTTTTTATCAACTCCCATCTTACAATCGACTGCTCTGTGTATCCATTTATCAATTACTCTCTCCAGAACTTTCATGCAATGTGATAGGAATATGATGCCTCTGTAGTGCCCACAGTTATGGATGTCCCCTTTGTTCTTGTACACTGGCATAAGTATGCTTATTCTCCAGTCATCTGGGGTATGCCTTTCTCTCCACACTGCTATTAGTACTCTTAGGAGCCATTTCTCCCCTATCTCACCTAGCATCTTTATCATATCTGCTGTGACCTCATCTGAGCCTGCTGCTTTCCCTGACTTCATTTTCCTTAGTGCTGTTCTTACTTCTTCTATGGTGGGCTCCTTTTCTTCTCTCGTCTTAGGCTGTTTTTGAGGCAGTACAGCTTCTGTGGGGTTTTCTTCATTCAGAAGCTGCTGGAAATACTTCTTCCATCTGCCTTTGATGTCTTGTGGAATGGTAAGAAGGTTGTTGCTGGCACCAATTATGAAGGGTGTCTGACTATCTTCTTTATCTTTCTGTCTTTGCCTTGCAACCTGATATAGTTTCTTTGTGCCACTTACTGAGTCATTTTCTAGAAGATGGTAGAGTGCCTCTGATGCCCTATTATTTGCTATTGCAACTTCTTTCTTAGCTTCTTTGTTAGCCAACCAGTAGTCCTTCCTAGCCTGGTCAGTCTTTTCTGTCTCTCACATCTTCCTGCACTCTGTTTTCTTTTGATGACTTCCTGGACTTCTGCATTCCACCACCAGTTTTCCTTATGTACCTTATTACCATACCTGGCTCAGCCAAAAATATTTTCTGTAGTCCTAATGCATGCTGTTTTTAGGCACTGCCATTCTTGTTCATCTCCACCTATTTCCTCCTCTTCTTGTGGTGGTAGAGTCCTGAGTAATTCCTTGAATTGTTGTACTTTCTCTCCAGTCAACTTCCACGTCTTCAGCCTGGTCTCTGTTGACCTTAGAGCCTTAGTGCTTGCAGCTAATTGTGGCAACTAGTGGTTTATGCTGTGGCCTGACTGTTTCACTGGGATGACTTTGCAATCATGGATTCTACCCTAGTGCCTTTTCCTTACTAGGAGGAAGTCTGAGTTGCATGTTGGCTTATTTTGTATGAGATCTTGTTACTGTTTCTCTTTCTGAACCATGCGTTGGCTACTATCAAGCCATTTTCAGGCAGAAGTCTAGAATGGCTTTTCCTTCTTTATTCCTGTTGCCCCGCTCATGCGGACCCAAGCAGTCCTCATATCCTGTTCTGTCTATCCCAATATGTGCATTCAAGTCACCCATTATCAATACCAATTTATGTTGTCCTGCTTTATCTAGTAGGTCCTGCAACTGCTATTTGAATGCACTCTTTTCCTCACTATCACAATCCTGCATGGGGCATAGGCTGAGATTATGAATACTGCCCTATCATTTACACTGGAGTCTGACTGCCATGAGTCTGTCATTAATTCTGATGATATCCCTCACTGCCTTCTGAAGCCTCTCTCTCACCACAGTTCCTACACCATTTCTAGCCTGTCCCCCTCCAGAGTAGTACAGTCTGGATCTCAAGCCAAGTGGCTTTGCTGCACTTCCCATCCATCACATCTGTTGGACACATTGGATGTCCAGCCTCCTCCGTATCATCATGTCATCCACTTACAAGCTGCGCCCTGTCAGTGAATCTACATTTTGCATTGCAATTCTCAGTTCATATTTGGCAAGTTGGTTGGTTTTATGTCTAGCTTTCACTCAACAGAGCTATCCCACATAACCCAGACTGGGCAACTAGACATCGGCTAGCCAGTAATTTTCTGACCCAGGGCTTGCTGGGATTTATGGTGGGTACACATTAGCCAACAGGGGCACATATACCCCTCCCACTGTTAGCAAGGGTCCCTGGCATAGGTCAGAGTATGCTGAGTACTCAACCCACTTATCACCAGTAACTACTCATGCCCATTTTTTGGCAACATTAGTCTACATGACCAAATCACCTAAAGCCATATTTTACATCTTCGAGTGGCTAGCCCTGCCATAGTGCACAGTCTGTGATCCATGTTTTCCTATCTTGAGGATACTGCGCACTACAGTAGATGCCCAAAGCAGTTGGTCTGTACAACTCTATCCCCTATAGGGCACCATGTAGAGTCTGTGCTGCTGCCCACAGCTCCATTCACTGGTGAGTTTGAGATGGAAACACTCAGCATGTTTTTCAGATATGGGAGAAACTTATGGAGACACAGGAAAAATATGCATACTCCAAAGAGGCATTGGTTGGAGGTCAGTATCGAACCCTGTACCTTGTGCATGGGATGCTAAGACCTTAACCATTATGCCAACTGGTCTCATTCATGATTTTTTTGTTTTATGCTGAAAAAAATTTCAGTTGCTTATGAATGTCTAGGGGGGTAAAGAATTTACTTTCCTTAATTAGTATAATTTGGGAAGAAAAGTGGCAAATGAATAGAATGATTGAGGTTACTGTCAAATGTAATCTTATGAAGAAAGGAGGGAATAGTGTAAAGGGACCTCTGGAGGTTGTCAGGGCCTGCTTATTTATCTACTCACTCATGTGGCTGGCAATCACACAGGACTCCTGGGTAAGAGAGATTTTATCCACAGTTCGCATTGTCTGTCATTATTGTTTACTGTTTTACTGATTTTATATTTAGATGTGTGTGTGTGTGTGTGTGTGTGTGTGTGTGTGTGTGTGTGTGTGTGTGTCTACTGCAAAAGCTGAACTGATCCAAATGCTTATGCTCACAAGATGGACCACAAAAGGCTAACTTTGTAAACATTAACGTGCTGCTACTCATGTGCCAAATAAAAATCTCAGTGCATGCAAAACAAACAAAAAAAAAAGAGCAAAACATCGCACCCCTCATGCTGGGGGGGGGGGGGGCTGCGCCTCCCACACCTCCTGATAATTACATATACTAACTCTGAGATCATACAATCCATGTGTAAAGGGCGTATTCACCCACCCAAATACTGATAATCTTGCACACTTGTTGACTAACTGTGTAGTTAACTAAATGTTGTCAAATAAACAGATGTCGACCAAAGTATTCATCCATATTCAGTCCCCCCATGCAAATACACACACACACACACACACACATATATATATATATATATATATATATATATATATATATATATACATATATATATATATATATATATATATATATATACACACATATATATATATATACACACACACATATATATATATATATATATATATACATATATATATATATATATATATATATATATACATATATATATATATATATATATATACATATACACACATATATATATATATATATATATATATATATATCGTGGAAGTTAATTTAATTGAATCACATTTCACTGACTCAAAATTGCCCTGAAATCACATTTCACTGAATACTTATTTTATTGAATCATAACTGACTACATTTAAGTATGAGGGGTTGGGGGACATTTTAATTAATGTAATTTGAAGGCACATGTGACAGTTGTAATTCAATCTGTGTGTTTTTTCTGTTTTCTCCACTATTGTCTGATTGCGGAGTTAGTATGTTTAATTAAGGTAGGTGTGTAGGGGCTGTAAGTTATTTTTGGTGTAGTACACAGATCATCTCAGGTAAGCATAGGCAACCAACTGTATGCGAAAGGTATCTTGAATACAGGTATCCCCATGGGATCAGTACTTGGGCTTCTGCTCTAGTCACTATTTATAAATTACCTTAAGTCTCATCAACCAAACTTTAAGATAAATATGTATGCTGATGATATTCTACACATTGGAGCTAGTAAGGATATAAACCTACTACATGATAAACTATGAGACAGTTTCACAGCCCTTACCAGTTGGACACAACAAAACAGATTGCTTATCAACACACTTAAGTCAAGTATTACAATATTTGGAGTTCCACAAAGGCTACTCAAAACCCTCAATAACAACAAACGGTTGTATCCTTCCAGTTGTCTCTGAACAGAAATACCTTGGCTTGACAAAAGACTTTTCCTTAAACTTCAGCAACCACACTAATATCACTACCAGAAAAACTCTTCAGCATTTGAAACTATGCTAAAAAATCTCATGTTTACCTATTCCCCCAGTTCGATGCAGTAGCAAAAAATGTCCTATTCCACAAACTGAAATATGTATTGCAGTACTACTAACCCTTCACTGTAGTACTAACCCACAAAAAAATTCAAACAGCTATCAATAAAATATGCAAATGTGTACTTCTGGTAGATCAAAGGACAAATCACTGCCAACTCCTGGAGCAATTTAAATAGTTATCCACCAGTGAAAGCACAACACTATTACTATCTGTTTAAATTGTCAAAATCTTGAAGTTAAGTTGCTGCCTGTCCCTAAGAAAATCACTGAAAATTAGGCAGGAAAACTAATTAATGAATAGTCACTCATTAAGCCTAGATCTTGAAGAAACTTTATCCCTACTAAGACCTACATTAAAGACAATAGTGGGAGAATGGGCCTTCTCTAAACTTGCTCCCTCTATTTGGAACAAAATACCAGCAAATAGGCAAGAAAGCACCTTAGACAAATTCAAAGCTGAACTGAAAACGACTATGGAAAAGATTCAATCTGAAATAGCTTCATAGATAATAGCTAAATAGAAGTTATGTTCTTACCATAATGTTCCATGTTAGTTGTCTTCTTCTCGCCTTCTTCTTGCTGGATGGGTTCGGAGCCGACCTCAGCTCCGACTCGGCCACTCTAAAAGCTCGAGAGTTGGTTCCACCGGCTCGAGGCTCCCCTTATATCCCACAATGCTAGGCGCGAGTTACCTCAGATCTCGTTTGTAAGCTAACCCCAGCTTATAATAGTAACAGTATAACTGTAAACAGAGTCCACCTCTAACAACAGGAAGAAAGAAGGGTGACCTACATCCTGAACCAGGAAATATGCACAACAGCATATGTCTAAGAAAGAGGTGGTAGAAAGAGAGGTCACAATCACAACTCCTCTAGGTCTGTCCAGGCCAGGGGAAGGAGGGTGGGACTTAAGAAGAAGGCGAAGAAGACAACTAACATGGAGCGTTATGGTAAGAACATAACTTCTATATGTTAAGTTGTCTATCTACTTCATTCTTGCTGGATGGGACCGTCCTAGCACCTTGTCCTGGGTGGCCTAACGGAACAGACTCCTGAGAACAGTGGAACCAAAGTTAGCTCTATGCCTAGAAGCTAAATCCAACTTATAATGAGAAATGAAAGTGTGAGGAGTAGCCCAAGTAGCCGCTGCACAAATGGTGTCAATAGGCAGTCTGTCTTGGAAGGCTAAAGAAGTAGCCAAAGCTCTGGTGGAATGGGCCTTAGGTTTATTAGGCAGCTTTTGATGTCTAATTTCATATACAAGGGAAATCAAAGATGTTAGCCATCTGGATAATGATACCTTTGAAACTGAAAGTCCCTTTCTGCTTTCCGCATAGGAGACAAACAGCTGATCAGATTTTCTGAACTGTTTTGTTCTATCCAAGTAGTACCTCAATTGACGGTGAACATCCAGGCAGTGTAATTTTTGTTCAGACCTATTGGAGTATTCTGGAAAAAAGACAGGTAGATCAATGCTTTGATTTAGATTTGACGTCGAGACCACCTTAGGCAAAAAGGACGGGTTAGTTCGTAAGGATACTCTGTCCTTATGAAACAAAAGATAAGGAGGACGACAGCTGAGTGCTTGAAGCTCTGAAACTCTTCTAGCTGATGTAATAGCTACCAAAAAAAGGGTCTTCCATAATAATAATTTTAAAGAACAGGAGACTGCAGGTTCGAAAGGGGGGAGAATCAAAGAAGCAAGAACTAAATTTAGGTCCCAAGGAGAAGGAGGATTTCTTATAGGAGGTCTGAGAAGAAAAACTCCTTTCAAAAAGGCTTTGCAAAGCTTGTGGGACATTAAGGCAGATTCAGAAATACCCACATGAAAGTTAGAAATAGCTGCCAATTGAACTTTAAGTGTAGAGGGAGATGAACCTGCATGGAAGAGTTCAGCTAGAAAATCAAGGACTAATTGGATGGAAGCAGTGAAAGGATCTATGTCCTTTCCTTGAGCCCAATATGTGAAGCGTTTCCACTTACTCAAATAAATCTTCCGAGTGGAAGATTTATGGGAAGCTATCAAAATATCTCTAACAGAGTGAGATAATTGAGGAAGCCTGGCTAAGGTTGGAACTGGAGGAACCAAGCAGTGAGGTTCAGAGAGGGGAGGGAGCGATGAAACTGACCCGACTGATGGATCAAAAGATCTGGAACTAGGTCCAGATTCCACGGTCACTCAAAAGAAAGCGATGTAGAAAGGGGAACCACACTTGTCGAGGCCAGTAAGGAGCAATGAGGATCAATGAGGCCTTCTGAGCGATAGCTTTCTGTATCACTTGAGAGATTAGTGGGAAGGGAGGAAATGCATACAGAAGTCCCCGGGGCCAAACTTGGACTAGAGCGTCTCTGCTGGGTTGGCCTGGTAAAGGGAATAGAGTGAAATATTCTCTGCACTTGCTGTTTTGGGGAGTAGCAAAAAGATCGCAGCAAGGCTGACCCCACTTGAGAAAAATTTCTCTCACTACAGAGTCTTTCAGAGACCACTCGTGAGGCATGAGTATAGCTCTGCTCAACTTGTCCGCAATTTGATTGGACTTTCTGGGGATGTGCGTTGCTATCAGAAACCGCTGAGAAGAAATCGCCCATTGCCACAGTCTGAGTGCTTCTCGACACAGGGGGTATGACCTGGTTCCGCCTTGTTTGTTGATGTACCACACTACAGACATATTGTCTGTTTGGATTGCAATCGTTCCCAAGGGAAGAGAGTCTTGAAGGGCTTGCAACGCTAAAAGCACTGCTCTCATCTCCAGAACATTTATGTGCAAGTGGCATTCGTTTGGTTGCCATGTGCCCTGGACCATCCTGCCCTGATAATGCCCCCCCCACCCGATCAGGGAGGCATCCGTTGTCAGAGTAGCAACCGGAGGAGGTGGAACAAAGGGTCTTCCCAACAAGAGCTGAGGGAAGACATCCACCACATGAGATGATTTTTGCACGCTTGCGTGATCATAATGGTGTGAGACATTGGAAGTTGCTGGTATGACCATTGAGTAAAGAGCATCCATTGAAGGATCCGCATGTGGAATCTGGCTAATGGAAGCAGAGGTATGGCCGCTGCCATAATTCCCAACACTTTCAGAACTAACCTGGCTTTGATTCTGTTGTTGTTGAAAAGGAGTGATACCAGTTTGTGAATGTCTGTTATTCTCTGATGTGTTAGTCTCGCAGACATGTTTACTGTATCTAGATTTGCGTCTATGTAGGTAATAGTACGACAAGGCGACAAAACAGACTTTTCGCAATTTATTGAAATACCCAGCTTTTGACAAATGCGAAAAGTGTAATCCCTGGCCATCAGAAGGAGATGCTTGGTGGGAGCTGTGAGGAGCCAGTCGTCCAAATATGGAAACACCTGGAATCCTTGTCGTCTCAGGTGAGAAGCTACCACTGCCATGCATTTGGTAAACACCGGGGCAGTGGTGAGACCAAAGGGCAGGGCCCTGAACTGAAAATGACTGGTTCCCAGCCTGAAGCGGAGGAATCTTCTGGAGCGTATGTTCATTTTTATGTGATAGTACGCATCCTGAAGGTCTATAGAGCACATCCAGTTTCCTTTGCCCAAAAGGGGAAGGATGGATTGCAGCGTGACCATCCGAAATCTTGTTTTCTTGACTGATCTGTTCAAGACACTGAGATCCAAAATTGGTCTCCAGTCCCCTGTTTTCTTTGGAACTAAAAGAACCTTGAGTAGATTCCGGATCCTTGCTGGTCTGCTGGAACTGGCTGAATTGCTCTTTTTGCAAGCAGTTTTGAAATCTCCAAAACCGCTAGATCCCTTTGAGCGGGTGGAACATCTGGAAGGGATTTTTTTGACTGATTTGGAATGTGAAGAAAGGGGATAGAATAGCCTTCGGAAATGATGGACTGTACCCATTTGTCTTGAGTCAGGGATAGCCAGGCTTCTGGGTACAGTGACAATCTTCCCCCGACTGCCTCCGAAGATGGGCAGTCGGGCAACACCTCAGGGATGCTGAAAGGGCTTGTCAGGGAAGGCTTCCCGATTGCCCTGGTTCTGCGGACCCCCCCTGCCCCTAGGGCGACGTCTACCATTGTTATTCCCACCTCTGCCTCTGGCGGGGAAACGACTCTGTGCGTCAGGCGAAGTCCCTTGAGATTGTTTACGGAACCACATCTTTCCACCTTTCTGGCCTTTGGGGTAAGGCCTAGAAGGAGTAGAAAAACGGACTCCGACGGCAGAAAGGGTCTTGCCATCAGTTTCGCACCTAGTCAAGGTTTCTTTCACATGAGGACCAAAGAGGGATGATCCATCAAACGGGGAGTTAGTGAAAGACGTCTTGAAGGGGTCCGCAAAATTGCATAGCCGCATCCAGGCATGCCTACGTAAGGCCACACCTGTCCCTACGGCTCTGCTCGCTCCATCAGCCGCGTAAGAAAGAAGGCGCATGGAGGAGTTGGTTATGGAGTTAAGGGTAGCCAGCTGCGTGTTCATCTTATCTTGGAAACCCGCAGCTGTAGGGTCCTTTAACATTTCACTCGCTTCCTTGATCAAGTCCCTTTGAAGACGAGTAAAATGGCACAGGTAGTTCAGCGAACGCATGGTAAATGTCGCTGACGAGAACATCCGCTTCCCGTACCTATCCATGGACCTAGATTCCTTGTTAGGTGGATGGACAGGTACTGAAGGATCAGCTAGCTCCTTCTTAGTGGCAGCAGCTACCACCATAGCATCCACAGAAACTCCTTTTGTTAAGAACTGTTTGTCTGCTGGTGCCATTATGAACTTGGAGGGTCTCCTGGGAGTGGGGTCCACTGAATCAGGAGCCGTCCATGCCTTCTTAGCAACCACCTGCATGGGGGGGGTCAAAGGGGACACCCAGGAGGTGGAAGGACGAGAGCCAAACGCCTCAAGATACACAGATTCGTCCTCCGAAGGGTTGAGGGCTGGCCAATTTCCCCTCTGTTTCAGGATCTCCAGAATGTCTGCAAATGAGACATCTTCAGAAGGGGAACGGGGAACCCTCAGAATCATCCAAATCTGTGTCTGACGTGATGGACTCAGGTGAGTCAATGTGTTTCCTCTTACACTTCCTCTTCCGAGGGGCTCTTCTGCCAAATCAGGAGAGGCCTCGGAAGAGGATGAAATCCCACAGGGGTTCCTGAGGAGCTGGCTCTCTGCGGTCCGGGATGAGGGAGTGAGTCGACTTAACCTGAGGCACTGTAGAGGGAGGGGCGGACGGAGCCGACTGTGGAGTAGAGCCAGGCTCTAACACACTCCGCATGACCTCGAATGCACCCCTGTCAGGCAGAGCCAGAGGTCCCGCTCCGAGAAGCTAAGAACCCCCCTCGGCACCGACAGTGATGGCTCCGAGGCCGATGTCGGAGCCGAACTCACCAGCGCCGAAGCACCGAGAGGGAGAGGGGTCAGACAAGGGTCCGATGCCACTCACCCCTCGGAGCCGACGAGGGAAGTCGGCGCCGCGATTCTTCCAAGGAAGAAATCGGAGCCGACGGAGCCGAAGACAATTGTATCGGCTCCGACGCTATCACAGTCACGGTTCCGACGACCCGGCTCCGAGCTCAAGAGAGTCGAAGGAGGAATATATTGATGGACGGGGCAGGCATCGACTGATGAGTCGGGCTCTGAAGCATCTGGGCCAGTGCCTCGGACTTAAGAAGTCGACTCACTACCCTCTGAAGGTCATGATCCGACAGCCTTGATGACCTAGAGGAGTGAGATCTTTGGCTCCGTTCAGACAGCAGGGGAGATCCTGGAGCCGAATGAACGGAGCCAAGAGATGGTGACCTGGACCTCTTCCTAGTTGTCGGCTCCGAAGGTCTGGTCGGAGCTGACACGGGAACTTCTAATACCTCGGCTCCGGCCGGAGCCGAGGGAACCACAGAAACTGTGGACTGAGACTCATCGGCTCCAGCCGGAGCCGATGTAGGCAGAGGTTTAGAAACCTTAGGTCTCGGCTCAGTTGTCGGAGCCGAAGACCTAGATGCCTTAGAGGGCTTCCCAGTAGAAACAGAAAGGGAATCCTCTGGCTTGAGTAAGCCCCTCAAGATCAATTTATTTTTCTTTCCTGCAGGACCCTGGGGCTGAAGCCATGGCACACAGCACAGGAGTCCTGCAGGTGCAAAGGTCCCAGACAGTAGACACAAGAAGTGTGAGCGTCTGTCAGAGACATTTTCTGACAGCACGCATCACACTTCTTGAATCCGGAGACCTTTGCTTCCTTAGACATTTTTAAAAAGGTGTAATCAAACACACACACAAACACACTAATTACACCCTGTCAAGTTTAAATTATAATAAAACCACTAACTAGCTTTTTAAATAAAAATAATACACACACTCCTAGGGAAGGGAAAAGGCCAATAGGCCCAAGGGAAGAACCTAAAGTTCTTGAGGGAAAAACGGAATTTTTAGAAGGGATAAAATTTCTCTAAACTAAGGGAAATAAGTAAAAATATTAAAATTAAAGGGGTTTTAATAGACTAAATTACACAAGAAAAAGTCACTTACCAAGAACCAGTAGAAAACCAACCTCGATAGCTGTAGCGGCAAACGAGATCTGAGGTAACTCTCGCCTAGCATTGTGGGATATAAGGGGAGCCTCGAGCCGGTGGAACCAACTCTCGAGCTTTTAGAGTGCCGAGTCGGAGCCGAGGTCGGCTCCGAACCCATCCAGCAAGAATGAAGGCGAGATAGACAACTTAACATTTGATGTTTACCTCTATGTAACAGGTAAAATCCTTAACTTGCACTACTTTGTTTAAATACCTCTGTATTTCTTCTCGGAACACCTTGTTTGTATTATAATGTAATATAGCCTTAACTTATACTATAACTCATGACTCCTCATGTTTCCTACATAAGTTTTTTTCTATCTGTATACAAACCTCTTGCCTGTAATTATCTATAAATATATGTTCACCTCAACATTTTTATTTCAGTTTCTGCCCACTTTGGCTCATGTCATGGCTGAAAATGCTCTGTTGATCAACCTACTCACCCAGTTATCAAACTGTAATAAATAAGTAAATAAATAATTTTTGTAGTCAGATGTAACTCTGTGAAGTGGGGTTTCAGACAACTTTGATTTCAGTAAAATGCCTTCAGTCAGTTGTAATTCAGTGAACTGTGGTTCAGTCAAATTAGCTACTCTTTTATATATATATATATATATATATATATATATATATATATACATATATATATATGTATATATATATATATATATATATGTGTGTGTGTGTGTGTGAGAGAGATATATATCTGTATATATGCGTGCATGTGTGCGTGTGTGTGTGTGTGTGTGTGTGTGTGTGTGTGTGTGTGTGTGTTTGTGTGTGTGTGCATGTGCTTATGCGTGTTATCGGTTGATTTGGTTGACAATGTAGATGATCAACAAAAAGTGTGAGACAGGACATTTGTGCAAGGTGAAGTTACCATAACAGTAGATGTCTGAATGGTCACTGCAGCAGTAGTCTTAGCTATATGGGTTATAACCTGACAAGTACACAGCATCCAGCCAACTTCCAAAGTTTCAAGGTATCTTTATTTACCCAAACTGTCAGGCAGCTTGAACTAAGATGACTAAAAGACAAATTTGAAAGTGAAGACCTTCAGAGCTTTCCAGCCACCAGAGAGAGAGTTAGAGAGACAGACAAGAGAGAGATGGATGCTGTACCCAGGAAGAATAATGCTAGGAACAACAAAAATAAATGGCCATACCAAGGCATAAAAGACACACCAAGAAAACAAGGGGGTGGAGGGAGGAAGCTGCTATTGCAGCAGTGATCATTTAATTATCTACTGTTATGGTAAATTCAACTTACACATCTGTATTATGTTCATCATATCAATCACTGCTGCAGTACCTTTAGCTATATAGCTAGATTACCTTGGCTAAGTAAATTTGGGAGGTGGAAGGAAAAGAGTTCAGGAGTCCCCTGGAGAATGGTCCTAGCAAAGCTTGATCTGGACCTAGTGAAGGAATCAAGCTTATAGTGCTCTGTAAAAGTATGTACAGAGGACCAAGCAGCAGCTTCTAGCATACTTCTAGAATCCAACCCTTTCCAAAAAGGCATAGATGAAGCTAAGACCCTGGTAGAGTGGGTGTTGATCCTGCCCAGAATAGTTTTATTATGGTGAATATAACAAAAGGTAATAGTCTTAGACAACCATTTGGAAATAGTCTGTTTTGACACCGGTTGTCCATTTTCTTACCTTTGCAAGAAATTAATTATTGATCCGAAGATCTGAAACATTTAGTTTTGTCAAGATATGACATGTGTTGCCTTCGGATATCGAAGGTATGGAGTATTCTTTCTCCCTTATTTTTTATGTTCAAGAAAGTAATCAGGGAGATGGATAGCTTGGCTTAAAGTAAACAGAGACAACATTTTATGCATAAAAGAACTGATTAGTTCTCAAAAAAACCTGTGTCTCTACGGAAAATGAGATAGGGTTGACTCACTGTAAGAGCCTACTACTCAGATACCCTTCTTGCAGAGGTCAGAGCAATTGGTAAAATTGTTTTCCATGTGAAGAATCTGAAGTCAGCCAGATTATGTGCTTCAAATGGAGCAAGTCTTAGCTTCTCTAACACAAAATTAAGATCTCAAGGAGGGGCCACCATTTTTTTATGGAGTCCTCTTATGCAAAACCCTTTTAAGAACATTTTGACATGAGAGAGGATCCATGGACAGACAAGCTAAAATGGCTGATAAATGAACCTTGACAGAGGAATAAGATGGGCCATAGGTTAGTAACTCACACAAATATTGCAAAACCAGAGAACACCTAGTCTTAAATGGGTGCTGGTTATGTTGGTATCACCAACTAGAAAACCTTTTCCATTTGCTAATATATGACTTTCTAGTAGCAGACTTTCTTGCCTCTATTAATACAGGTTGCATGTCCTATGTAAACATGTGCCTAAAGGAATTAAGTCCCTATCATTCAGGCAGTCAATTGATCATGATTGACACAGGGGTGAATAGATTCAATCTGTGAGGAAGCTTGTGGTAAATGTCCCTGGCCATTTCCAAAAAAGGGAGAACCATGGTTGCTGGTCCAGAAGTGAGTCAACACAGTGACCTTGGGAGAGTACTGCTGAATCTTCATAAGCACCCTGGATATTAGTGGAAAATTATACAGGAACATTTCTGTTCAAAGAAAGGAAAAGGAAATAAAAGATGTCTGTCTTCCAGGCGTTCTGCGTGGAGTCCTGGAACAGAATCTTGAAAGTTGATTGTTTTGAGTTGTGGCAAAGAAGTCTACATGAGGAAATCTACACAGATGGAGCAAATCTTGGAACACCCTCTGATCTAGTTTCTATTCATGAGAGTCTACCCTGGTCCTGCTCAGCTTGTCTGCCACACAATTTGCTCTTACGGAATGTAGGATGGATGTGGAATGAGATTTTGCTGTGAAGTTATATATCCCAAGCTAAGAAGACTATTCTGTAAAGGTAGTATGACATGTTTCCCCCTTGCTTGTTGATGTAGCACATGACTGTGGTATTGTCTGTAACCACTTTAAGAAGTCCTAGGGACCAAAGATAGTTGACAGAGTTGAGTGCCTTGATCAGAGCAAGTATCTCCTTGATATTTATGTGCTTGTATCTGTCCTTAGTGTCCCACACCCCATGCACTTTTATCCCTCCTGAAACTGTTCCCCAAGCAAAGCCTGAAGCATCTGTGGTGACTGACTGCTTTGGAGCAGGGAGGGAGAGGAGGAGACATGGATATGAAGATATCTGTTATCTCCACCAAAAGATTTCTCGTCTGACAATGCCAGCACCAGGATTTGAAAAGAAAAAGGGTGATTATCAGGGACCAAAGAGATTTCAGATATCACTATATCTTTCTCATGTGAAGTCTTGCCAAGGTATCATGATAATTACAGATGCCATAAGACCTAAAATCTTGAGGTATTCCCTCAATAGTGACTGGGGTCTGAATGGAAAACCTTAGAAATAGATCTTAATAAAGATCTATTTTTTTCTGCGTAAGAAAATGTCTTTGTACTGTGGTGCCTAGTTGACACAATCCTATGTGAAAGAGTCAAGAAAGACTTTTGAATGTTCTCTTGGAATCCTAGCTTCTGTAAGAGATTTCTCACCCCAAAGGGAGATACTTTACACTTTGAAAATGATTCTGCAGAGATAAGCAAGTCATCTAAATATGGAAAAATGTGGATACCCTGTAGCGTTCAATGAGCTATAACTGGAGCTAGACACTTTGTGAGCACTCTTGCTGCAGTAGATGGTCCAAAAGGTAAGGCACAGAACTGATATTATAATCTGAACACACAAAAACTTAAGAAATGACTGAAGTCTGGATAAATAGGGATATGATGATGCGTATCTTTTAAGTCTTATTGTTACCAGGATACTTGAAAGAGAAGAAATAATAGGCTGTGAAGTGACATAATTTTGAATTTGGGCATTATCACAAGCAGATTTAGGAAAGAAAGATCCAGAACTGGTCTCGAAGCATTTTCTTTCTTTGGCACTAGGCACATTCTTAAATAAAAACCCTTCACCACGTGGGAAGGAGGAACTGTTTTTATCACACTTTGGGACAAGAGAGTCTGATCTGGAGTATGAGGAATTTCCCCCCTCTGCCATCTGTAACCTTGATGATAATTTTTAAAATCCATTTGTCTGAAACAATCTGTTTCCAAAGAGAATAAAATAAAGACTCAGACTTTCTGGAAGAAAAAAGGGGCCATGGTGGGGGGGGGGGGGTCACAAGGTCTCTTGAAAAGTCATTCTTACTGGACTATCTTTGGTTTTGGGTGGTCCGGGACTTCCTTTTGGAATCCCCTTGCCATTTCTTGTTAAACATCTGTTTACCTTAATTTTGTTGAGACTGCTTTTGCTGTTTTTTGACAAAATTGGATGAGAAGATAGAAAATCCCTTGGACAATTTGGGAAAAGAAGGCTGAAAAATCTTACAGATTCCCTGGATCAGCTTGCCCCTTGCACCACACTTTTTGATCATCTCTGCAATCTGAGATGCCAAAAAATAAATCTCTTACCAAAGAATTTAAAAACTAATTTTTAACATCATCTGGGAGGTTCTGAGAATGTAGCCATATAAACCTCCTTAAAAGTCATATAGACATTGCAAACAATGAGTAGTGACCTGTGCAGTAGATATAATCTAAGTTATTTAAGCAGATTTTCCTAATAAGAAGAAACTGCAGATCTTTTACAATTTGTTAGAACAAACGTTAACATACAAGCCAACAATTAAAAATTCTGAAAATCAAAGTTGCGGAATTATACATTTTCCCCATACCTATGAATAATGTTTCCATCCTTATCAGAAAGAGAGGGATTGGAATTACCTATGTGCTTAGTAGCAGTGTGATCAACTAAAGCTATAGCTGCTGGGTCCTGTTTTGGAATAGTGTATAAAAATTTAAAAGGCTGAGGAACTTTATACATCCTATCTTCCTTTTTAGGACAGCTGGACAACAATCAAGAAAACTGCACATAGTAGCACACACATCATCTAATGCAGAAAGAACTGAAGGAATGTATGTAGGTTCTGGAAAATCCATCTGCACATTTGAATAAGAAATGTGAGGATAAAACCCTGTATCTGTCTGTGCATCTTCCTGTTCAGATTCAGAATTTTGAATCTCTTCAGGAAAAGAAGAATCCCTCTTTCTTTCATTTGAAACTGCTTTACAAGAAGAAATAACAGCCTCAAGTGAACCGTTAGACAGACCCAGTAAACTAATCCTGTGCAAAGACATTTGAGGAGATACATGCTTTGTTTTCTGTTTCATTTTGACAGAAAAATTGGGTCAACCATGTTACCAGTGGCAGCACCTGCTTCCCAGAAATGGGCACAGCATTCCGACACAACAGGGAAACCTTCCCTGTGCCCTCTCTCAGGACCAGTAACAGTGACTCTCCCTTGCCCACTGACCGGACCCAAACAGGCACAGAAGACTTTGGCTAACCCCTGTTTCATAGTGGCTGTAGATGATACACCAGAGGGATATGGGGTAAAAGATGAGTGGTCTGAGATATAGCAAACGGCCTCCAGCAGACACACACAGCTGCTGCTGAGGCAAATTGCTAGCTTGCTGTAGTGGCAAAGGCTGTTTTCTCACCTTTCTCTTTTTGTGGTTGGAAGAAGGACTGAGTGTGGGACCAATAGTCTGTTCCATGGTCAGTCCAAAAATTGTGCCTCTTTTCCTGGGAAAGACAAGCAACAATTGCTGGTAAACACTATCACTCCACAAAAGTTGCTTTTTTGACAGAAAAAAAAAACAGTAAAAAAACACTTTAAAACACTATGCCAAACCCTAAATAAATAAATAAACAAACACAATTCCTCCACAGAAAAAATGTATTCACTTATTTTACACTGCTTTTAAACTGACAGAAAAATGAGTGCTGTGTTTAAAAGTACATTACAGTCTCAAGACAGTCTGTTTAAACATAACACTCCTAGCTTTAAATTATTCCTGAAAAGGAAGTAATAAAACTTCAACAAAATTATGAAAATTGAAGATTTTGTCTCCAAAGGGAACTTATCTGCCCGGCAAAGGAAAGCACAAGCTGACCGTTAATCCTTGAAAACCTCAGAGGAACATACTCTTTGGCGGCAGTAAAGCTCTGAAGTGTTTTGCACCCAAATTTGTCTTTTATTCAGCTCAGGTGGAGCTGCCTGACAGTTTGAATGCACAAAAGGTGTTCTGAAGCTTTAGAAGCTGGCTGGCTGTTTTACTGTTGGCAGGATATTGCCCATAAAGCTAAGACTACTGCAGCAGTGATCAATATGAAGAACATTGACACTCTCTGGAATTCAGTAATATGTCACTTGCTAGAAATCTCGGAACTGGCATTTATAATCAGCTGTGGGATGCAGGGGAGCTTCCTCCTGCAAAAAGCATTTTTTTTTGTTTTTTTGTTTTGTTTTGTTTTACTTAACTTTTACTTTACATGTGTAGCGTATTTTCATCATGTATGCATAGTGCACTGTCTATGTTTGCATTGCTGATGTTATTATGGTGTTTTGATCATAGTAAGTACACACATATGTATAAATTTATTTATTTATTTATTTGACATTTGTTAACTGGGTTGGTCTGACTGGGCAAAGCCCTTTTTCAGCAGAGACCCAAGGAGAAAAGCTCCAGTATTACATTACTTAAACATTAATTAACACAGACAGTTGTTACAGGAGAAATAAAACAAAATAATGAATAACTAAGGTAAACCATACATAACTAGATTCAGTTTTTACATTTGAAACACATTGTGTAGAAAATAACAAAAGTACAAGTAAATCAGAGGTTTGTCATCAGGGACAAAAACAGGCTAATGGGCATATACATACATGTTTGAAAATAACAAAGTATGATCAATTATAGGTATATTTAGGAAGAAAAACTGCAGTGAGTATATGAGGTGAAAGAGTATTACTCTATATGAATATAGCTAGTGTAGTGTAAAAGAGAAACAGAGCAGTATATGGAGTAAAAGCTGGATAGAAAAGAGAACAGGTAAAGAGCCTGTAAAAGGACTAGTATGGTAGTAGCTAGTAGATCAGCACTCTGTGGTAGTGGAGGGCAGCTTATGTTGGATCATGGCAGAGACATGACCATGCTCTGTGGAAGCAGTCTTTAATTACTATTTTAAAAGTGTTAGAGTTAGTGATACATCTAAGACAGTAGGGTAGTTTGTTCCAGGCATTTGCGATGGAATAGCTATAAAGTAATGTACCAATATTTTTGATGGGCATGTAGACTTGCAATAGATTCTGTTGTGAGCTATGGAGAGAGCATTTGGGAGTGTAGAACTGGATGAGAGTGGAGAGAGAGGGGAGGCAAGAAGGTTTATGTAGAAATGAATGAGCCAGGAGAAGCTGTATTAGGATCTGATGATGAAATTCAAGCCACAGCAAATTTCTTAGGGTGATGCAATGGTGGGCGTGGTAAGGTAGGTTGGAGGCAAATCGAGGTATTTTGTTATAGGTAAGATCTCGTTTAATGAGAATATTTGATTGGAGGTGTGTAAGAATAGGGGCAGCATAGAGCAGTGTGGGGAGAAGAAAGGCTTGTGCAAGGGAGAGTCTGGAGGCATTTGTAAGATATTTATTATGTCTAAAGAGCAGGCCTAGTTTTTGATGGGTCTTTTCAATGCACTGCTGAGCAGATCAAATTTGAGATGGTCATCAATTATAATCCCTAGGAGTTTGGTGTGGGGTTCAGATGAGATGGTAGTATTATTCAGGGAGGAGACAGAGAAGGAAGATTTGTGATGCTGAAGGGAGGTAGGGAGAAGCAAGAGTTTAGTTTTCTTAGGGTTCAGTAGTAATTGGTGGGAAGTAAGTAATCTTTCAATGGAGTGGATAATTCTTGGGTAAGGATAGGAAGGTGTGTGATGCTGTCAGACCAGGAGATAATTGTGGAGTCATCAGCATATTGAATAATGGTAGAGAGTGGACAAGAAGAGTGAAGATCATTAATAAAGATGTTGAAAAGTAGGGGACCAAGAATGGACCCTTGAGGCACCCCAGTTTGAACTGGAAGAAAGGTTGAGAAGTTCGACTGCCATCTCACGGCCTGGAATCTATTTGAGAGGTAGATGGAGAACCATGATATAGTAGAGTTAGAGAGGTTACGAGAAGCACGTTTGGATAGTAGAAGTCTACGAGAAACAGTATCAAATACTTTGGATAGATCTAGAAAGAGGCAGGAAACTGATTTATTGTTATCACATGATTTTGTGATAGTACTGATGAAGGATGTCAGAGCAGTAGCAGTACTGTGCTTTGGCCGAAAGCCATGTTGTGTGGGGGTAAGGAAATTTTCTTGCAGAATATGATCAAGGAGCTGTTTGTGGATACATTTTTCAAGAATTTTAGACAGGGGAGATAAGATGGAAATAGGTCTGAAGTTAGAAGGGTCTGTTGCAGTACCACCTTTATGTAATGGAATAACATAGATTTTTTTCCAGATATCAGGTATCAAACATTCCTTGATAGATTTCTGATTAATATAGAGATAGGGAAAGTGATAGGATTAGCAGCTATTTTAGGAACTGAGGAGGTAAGCTGTCATCTGATGGAGAGCATATTTTTAGTCTGGTCAGAAGTGATTTGATATAGGATGTGAGGACAGGTTTAAGAGAGAAAGTGTGAGAACTGGTAATGATTGGTGGTGGTGCATGGAAGATAGTAGTATCGGTTTTGGTGATGGATAGAAGTGATGAAGAAGGAATTTAGAAACATAGCCATCTCAGTGTGGGAGCTGTTTGGGCAGGGATTAGGGGAAGATGTGCTCCCAGGATGCAACAACTTGTTAACAGATTGCCAGAATTTTGGGGGGCTGGAGTGAGGATTGTTAAGTCGTTAATAGAAAAAAAATTGTTTGGCAAGGATGACCTTTCTTGGTTAAATTGCAGAGTTCTCTGTATGTATAAAGATTAGACATGGCCTTGGATTTGTTCCATTTTTTCCAAGCACTACCTCTCTTACTCATTAGAGGTGTGTGTGTGTGTGTGTGTGTGTGTGTGTGTGTGTGTGTGTGTGTGTGTGTGTGTGTGTGTGTGTGTGTGTGTGTCTGTGTGTGTGTCTGTGTGCATACATATATAGGTGTGAGCCTTGGCTCTAGAAGTGACATCCCAACTCGATGTGCAAAAATGGGAAAAGGTATTGTGGATATATATATATATGGTTCTACCTTACATAGTCGACAGTGCAGAACACCGACAATGCAATCATCGACATCACATAATCGACAGTGCATAAACACGACACCTCACATGCCCGACAACGAAATAACCGATGGTTCACAAACACGAAACCTCATACGCTGCACACACCACAATAACAACAATCAACAAACAAAACACATCCCCTGTCCAAAAACCACACACACAACACAAGCACACCAAAATCCTTACAAACCCACACTAAACCTCACATACACAACTATCTACAACCCTAACCCAAACCCTAACCCTAAGGTCCGTCACTATCGCACACTCAGCTAACCCGCGCCCTAACCCTAACTCACTTAACCCGCCCCTAACCCAAAGACTTTCACTACCGCACACTTACCTAACCCGCGCCCTAACCCTAACTCACTTAACCCGCCCCTAACCCAAAGACTTTCACTACCGCACACTTACCTAACCCGAGCCCTAACCCTAACTCACTTAACCCGCCCCTAACCCAAAGACTTTCCCTACCGCACACTTACCTAACCCGCTCCCTAACCCTAACTCACTTAACCCACCCCTATCCCCACAGACCGTCAATATCCACACTTACCTTACTCGCACCCTAACGTCCGTCACTACCGCATACTTACACAGCCTTTTCTCATGTCGGTATCCTCAGCGTCGGTGTTTTCATCCGTCGGTCCTCTGCATTTTCTATCTTCTGGCGATCGCAATTGCGTTGTCGATGTTCTGCACTGTCGACTATGTAAGGTAGAACCATATATATATATAAAGATACAGATACAAATTTAGGAAGATATCTATACCCATATCTATATCTATATGTTTAGGTTTACTATTGAAATTGTGAAGTGCCTATGCTCGAATGGCATGTGTTCAAAAGGCACTCTTCCAATGGGCACAATGACGAACCAGAATACAGCAAATACACAACACAAATCGGTAGTGTACTTCGATTATCTGAGTTTAGAATTGTGAGTGGAGATTGTGGTTCAGTGAGGAAAAGGGAATTAACCCATTTGCTGACTGTACTGCGAGCTCAGAGTCGGTATATATAATTGGCTTGCCCCCTGCAAAACAGTAAAATACACGTACTGTTGACTATGGACTACATTACACTGTATAGCTTGGATCACTGATGTCACCTCCTGCTATGTTGAATACATCAAACTACGGATGTCGATGTATTCAGTTTCGACTTGGAAGCTTGCTTAATGTTACGGATTTTCACATTTCAGGTCGACATTGTGACCAGCGAAAGCATTTTCAGGGTTCCACTACTAAACCTAGATATATATATATATATATATATATATATATATATATATATATATATATATATATATATATATACACACACACACACACACACA
The DNA here is from genome assembly GCF_019279795.1 of Protopterus annectens. NCBI lineage: Eukaryota > Metazoa > Chordata > Ceratodontiformes > Protopteridae > Protopterus > Protopterus annectens. The sequence goes on from NC_056748.1 coordinate 220,998,504, forward strand.
CACACACACACACACACGTACAGTAGCATAGCAAGGATGGGGTGAAGGGTACAACAGTCTCAGGTGCAAAGTATAGGGGCAAGATTGATAGTTCCTGCATTCTTTTCTATGTTGTAACAAAATGCCAGGACAACAGAAAGGTGAATACTGTCTTGCTAAAGTTTAAGGTTTTTTTTTTTTTTGCTCTTCAGTTTGAAGTTGTGGAGGGCGTGTATCAGTTGGAAGTTGATTGGTGCAACTTTATCAATTGTCTTTTTACAGCAAAAGCCAAAGTCATTTTTTTTTTCTGTTCTTTACGCCAAGAGGTGAGGCAGGCAGGCATGGATTTGGCTACCATAGAAGTCATTTTTTGCTCTGAAGGTGGCCTTAGCTTGACTGCTGTGTTTGTTTTTGCCCTTCACTTGAAGAGCTGAGAGGTACAGCAGTACTTCTGTGACTGCACAAGGCACTGGCTAAGCCAGCTACGGCTCTGTATACATATTCATGTTTCCTTTTCTAAAGTCACACGCATGTGCCAGAAAGCATAGAAAGTGAAAGGATAAGCAAGCACACATAGGCACACTTCTACCAGTGATACTAAGAGGCATGCCTTTTCATTACTGCCATTATCAATTGCTTTGAATGAATGGCATGGAATGTCACCCCAGAGAGAGATATATATTTGGGGGACAATTTGTTTTTTTCTAAAGTCAAATGATGGCTTGAACTAAGCAGCGAGAGAGAGAGAGAGAGAGAAAGAGAGAGAGAAATAAATAACTATAGTAAGTATGCTTCAGAAACAGAGTTCAACATGCTGACCAAAACAGTTGTCTTTCGGTGTTTCCCGGTTAGGGGTTGCCACAGCGGAACTCCGGTCTGCTAATGATTGGCAGTTGGTTTTTATGGTGTCGAGTTGCCAGCTTGACGCCCAACCTTCAATGAAGGCACGCCCATTCAACGCATGTCTTTCGAACGCCCACTCGACCGCGGGGAGGACATGCAGACTCCACACAGAAGACACTCCCAACCCAAGCCGAGAATCGAACGGGAAAACCTCTTGCTGTGAGGCAACAATGCTACCGCTGACCAAAACATTACTTGTATAAATTATAAAATTACGTTATATGGGCCATTAAAGCAATGAGCTTCAATAACATAAGAAAATGGAAAATTAGATGGCTATAACAGATGAAACCATTTCTAAGCAGTTGTAGATATAATGTGTTCATCTCTTGATAGCTGCTACCCCCTCCCCACACACTAAATAACATTGGCTTTCTGTATGATCCTAAAAATGCCCATCTCGCATCCATTACTAAAACTGTAGTGAAATGATAAGTTCACCTCTCTCTCTCTCTCTCTCTCTCTCTCTCTCTCTCTCTTATTTACTTGTTAAACTAACTGATTCTTGAATCTTGACATTTGTAAGAAACTGAATCATTTGAAAACTGACAGTATGGCTTGGTTTGCTAAATGCAATAAGTATCATATGATGTTGCTTCTTCAAGAAAAAAAATTACATTTCTACAACTGAATGCCTTTTTTCCTGAAAGTAGTGATCAAATGGTCTGAATCATTTTAGTAAATAAGACATAATTTAGATATTTTCAGAAAACCTAATTGAACAATGTTATGACTTTTAATACAAGAATTATTAAATATTTGGGTTCCCACAGCAGCATCAGTGTATTGCGAATAACATGGAAAACATTCCAGATCATTTTCTTTCACTACTCTTATAATTTCTGAAAGAAAATTTCATTTGCAACTGTCTGAAATAATTTATCATTGGAAATATGTTTTACCTGCAGGTGTAATATAATTGCCCACAGGTTCAATAAGAGCTAAAATGTTTCTTTGAGAATATTATGCACTCAGAATTTGTTGTTGTTTTTATTTTTCTCTTTCTCTGACCTATGTAATTAATTTATTTTATATCTAGCTCTGCTAGACAGGATTCTGCTGTTTCTTTTTATTGAAGAACAATTTTCTCACCTTAGCTATGTAGCTGATGCTGCAGATGCATGGCTGCATTGATTGTTTTATGATTTAATGTCTTAGCCTGTCAGTGTTTCACAGCACAGGACCCACATAACGCCAGCCTCTAACTCATTCATCTACAGATATAGAGAAACAAGGATCAGCCTGTGACTTAAGTGACAAGCCACCTAGTGCTTAATCTACATAAATCAAAGGTTAGAAATGGATGACTTTATACCTGACTCATGAGAGGTTTATTTTTACATAAACAACTGGCTGTAAAGTGCTATGTTGTATCATTCAGAGTTAAGCAGTCATTTATTAGGTGATGGGAGCTGTAACTGGAAATGTGCAGCAGGAATCGTTAACTGTCTGAGAGACTAGAGTTAAGTAATGTGAATATAACATTCCCTACTACTGTTTTACAGAAGACAGCAGGGATTACAAACTAACTCCATGCAGAAAAGTAAATCCCCATCAAGCTACATATTAATCTGATTCAAAAAGCAGCAGAGAGTTTCACGTCGCTACTCCTGAAAAGAATACTTCATAGTTTGTACATAGTATCACATTCTGCATGGCAGATCTTGAAGCCACACACTAGAAAGGATTAACATGTTTACTTCCATGAAATGCATATTAAAATGCATAACGTTGCTGTGTGAGCACCAGATTACCTTTATACTGCTACACACATAAGCATTTATAACCCTACTCTCAACAAACCAGCTTTAAATTTCCTTCCCAGTAATATTTACTTAAAATATATGTCCACAGAATTATTTCTTTCAAATATCAATACACTCTGTAATAAACTTCAGGATGTCTTCAGATGCCATTACCTTTATGAAAGATATGAATAAGAAATGGAAAATAGAATGGTTAAAATATTTACTTTTTATTGAAATACATTGTCCACCTTATGGATACTCATTACAGCAATTTACAGTGAGCATTTGCTGCCACCTTGCTGTTATTACTATTACGGCATGGAAATGTTGAAAAAAAAAAGTTCTGAAAGATAAATAGCACATAGCTAGTACATTATTTCCTCTTGTTCACCATGATAAACTCTATCCCTAAATGCAAACAAATATCTATCCATAGCTTACATCTACTTACTCTGTCTTCTTCACTCACTTCCTTACTTCTATCAATTTCTCTCCCAATTGGCTCTCTCTCTCTAAATATACCATAAGCCTATTTTTTTTCTCACTTCATATTCCAATTCCTATTGGAATTATACTAATTTACCTTTAATCTCTCTATAAACAGGCTAAAATTTCTCTATTACATCATTGTCATAAAATGTATACCTATTCTTAACCATTGTATTCATATTATGTCTAATTTGGTCTAATTATTTAAACTGCAGTTGTATTATTTTTAAAGAGTGTAAAATTATTGTTCTTAAAATGTTCTGTAATACTTTGGAGCTTTTCTCCCCGGGCCTCCAATGAAAATGGGCTCCTACCCAGATGAACTTTCTCTGTAATCAAATATCAATAAATAATAAATAAGTATTCCTCGGCAAACCTAAATTCATTATATCATTGACATTCATATTTAGTTAATTTATTCTTTATAAATTTAAACATGATGGTTCTTTTTTGGGTTGTAGTTTACTTAGCATAAAGCTTACCTCTACCAGTACAGATGCTGACCAGCTGTTTAAGTTATCTGCATCTTCTGGATGCTGCCCAGTGGCAGATTAAGCATATCTTGGGCCCTGGCTCATAGGTTCATAGCTGTGTACTAGGCTAATGGTCCAGGACCCTTTACAAGCCTAGCCCATAGACTTCCCTCATATACACACCTTTTTTTGGACCATCCATAAATGCATGTGTTCTTTTGGACTCACCATCCTGATCAGTTTAAACCATGAAAGACCACCCAAGCTACTGTCATTATAATCCACCAGTGTCTGTATCCATCAACTACATCCACTTGATAGTGTGTAAACCTGAAATGTAGTATACAGAATGCTATGATTACACTCTGGAAATTGGAATAAGACAAGCTTATCAAACACGTTTATGATGTCTAACGCATACCTTTCTGATATTAAAAGGGTGCTTAACAAGTTTTTTTTAGGCACCCCTACATGCTTTTAACAGCGAATCTTGCAGTAAGGATTAACAACAAATAAGGCCTGAGAGCCAGAGAGCAAAGAACAGCAGAAGTAAAATGCTGCACATATAAAGAAAATGTGTGGCTTAATGAAGTCTCTAATAGCTTTTAAAGCCATTTATTCTTCAGAGTGATACTTCATTTCTTTCTGTTGTCTGTTTGGCAGGACTAAGTATATTTATTTATATATCTACTTGTTTATTTATTTGCCTTTCTTCACTGGAAAGTAAAGCCATTTTCAGAGGAGGCCCAGAGAGAAAAACTGCACATTATACACATTTGTATGAGCCAACAGTAAAAATGTACTGTACAATACTCAGAACTATACAACTTAACAGGTAATTGCTATGTTACATACTCTATCAGAATACACATCCAAGGAACACTGAGCATTATTTTACACTGTACAACCACACTCCCACTGTAACTTTAACTGACTGACAGAAATAAAGGCATTTTATATCCAAACAGTTAAATTCATTTGAAACCTGTAACAAGGAGATTACTGTAGTACATGTAAGAGAACTGATTTGACTTCTGAGGCTTTGAAAGTGATAAAAAAACTTCATATGCTTTTGTTTGTGTAACTGGTAGTGCATGAAGCAGGAAAAAATCTATACTCTGCAAGAATTATGATCGGATTTCACCAGTTGTAACCTTTGTGATGACCCACCACTGGACCAGTAATCAAGGAGCTTCAACCCTCTCCACTGGCACCTGTGGGAAATGTTCACTGGGTGGATAACAGGTACACGCAGTATTTCCAGATGCAGCTCTCTGCATCAAGTGCAATCTCCCTTAAGAGCACACAGAGATCACAGTCAGTCTGGAGCTGGTTTCTCACCCTTTCTCCAGATCCCCAATAAGACTCCCCACTGGCACAGCTATAGAGTTGAGTCCTTAGCTAGGGTTCCAAGCAAAGTCCTCCAACACTCTCTCTGTCCAACCAGTGCTTCGTGTCCCTGCCCAAGTAGCTGACACACACACACACTCTTGGAGATTTGTTTTACACACACGGGAAAGGCTGGCACAGGTTTACTAGCTATGCCCCCTTTTGCCCAGACTATAAGGTAGTTACCACTGCCACCAGAACCACTCTCTAGCTACTTTAAGGCCCTTAACAAAGGGTGTCCAATTTTACTGTGCAATATTAACACTAATACAAATGGTAGCTTGACCAAGAGCAAGGCTATTAAGAGTGTCCAACCCAGTGTCTCCAAATAAATATGCAAGTACTCTCAGAACATAAATATCTCTACAAAGATCAACCACAATAAAATGTTTAAATATATATAATAATAAATAATAAAAGAACAAGATGAACACTAAATAAATATTCAAAGTGACATCAGAGTTCAAAACCACGGGAAATATTTAAAATAACATTGCAGGACAAGCTCAGACAAATAAAGAAAAACAATATCTAAACTAAGCTTCACTATATTCCTGACTGTACCTAAGAGAATTACTATACCTTAATAACTTACTTAATAGAGCAAGGCAGATGATGTGGTGAGTGGTCTTTGTTGTTGTCAGGCCCAAGGCAGAATACAAAATGCTCTGTCTTACTAAGAGACTTCTCAAAATAATATCTAAAATATTACTGCTGGGATAGCTTGCAGAATTACATCACTTCTTGTCATCTGACTTCTAGTTCCCAAGCAGAACCCCCATTGCTGAAAGCTGAAAGGATTTAGCATCTGCCAGTAAAAATACAAACACAAGTGCTTTTGCTCAGATCTTTGGCAGGTGCTAGAAGTCATACAACAATTGCATACTTCCACACACTTCCAGCGTGGTAATTAGTTCACCCCACAGGCAATACAGAAAGCTTCCTAGTACAGACTTTGAGTCTCTGGTTGCCCTGAAACCTGTGAGATTTAATTTCAGATATTTTCTAAAGTTTGCTGGATTGACATTAGCCCTCCAGTTTCCTCTGTTGAAACATATTCATTTTAACAGTTACAACAGTGCATGTACATTTATGTTCTCTCCAGTAAGGCACACTGTGCATACATTTCAAACACAAGCAATTTACAGATAACTTTTCAACACAAATGTCTGCACAAATCAGTTTGATATATACATGACATACAGTTCTAATACATTTCAAACACCAGCATCTTGTTTGAATCAGTTTGATATTCACAAATGGCATATAATTATTTTCAAAATTCCAGCTAGCTCTGGTGGCAGTACCTCCTTTCGTCAAACCCTTATTATGTGTTCTCAACATGGATGCCAAGGTTCCTCTCTCAAGCTTTTTTTAAAGTAAATTTATTGGCAACTGCATCTCAAAGACATAAGCTGATTATGATTGGAGACTCAGTCATAAGCCTGTATGTCCATCTGTGACAAAAAAGACCATGGTTAAGAATTCCCAGTTGTTTTGTACAAATGCACACCAGTCCTACAAAGAGAAACTAGACTAATCTAATCATGATATCAGAGTCAGACATCAACTATACCCCCACTGTTGACTCTGTACGTATGATTGGGGTAAAAAGTAATAAAGCCCACTGAAAGCAAGTTCCCCTTGTTTCCACACTAAGATGCAATAACTCAATTATTACAACTTATTTCACATAAAGGCTTACTAGTCTATGATGCTTGACTATTTAAAATGTACACATGACAAGAGATTTAGTTACTTTTATCCAAAGACAAATCCTGCCCCTATTTAGCAGTTATAGCCACTTTGCTGTGTGTACAACTCATCTCAATGTGACAAAAATAATCCCTCTTAACTTCTCAATGCAAAAGTCAGGAATAAAGTCAAAAATTGTGAAGGACAAAGTTAGAAGACCAGGGACAGATTTTAAATATTGCTCTTATATATTTAAAACGTTTCTGGAATAACAATTTTTGCATTAGCATGCATTTTTTGAAGGATATAAAGTATGAAACTTAGATGTCTCTTATTTTTAATGACTGCAATTACCAGTGATTTGCCAGAACACACACACACACACACACACACACACACACACACACACACACACACACACACACATTTTAAGAGAAATAAACCAAAAATATGAGACAAAATCAGGGGCTTTCTATGAAGTAAGGGACAGTTGAGAATTATGTAATTTCCATTCTGTTTCACGTTTACAAATTCCACTTTTGTTTAACATTAACAGCATTTTTAAGTAGATCTGATAAGGTCTGGTTGACTTGCTACTTAGCCTTGCTCTAGACTTACAACACTTTAATCTGAAACTAGGGAGATGCTGTGGAAATCATGACTTTAGCAACATTATACTGTTGCACTGCTTCACACTATTTTGTTTTTAAATATTTTTATTGATTTTAATGAATAAATAAATGTTAACATTAAAGTATATACAGAAATAGAAACATTTAACCATTTAAAAAAACAAAATAAAGCATAACCAAATAACTATTTACAAAGGTGTCTACCAAGAAACTGATACTGTAAATTTTTTTTACTAATATGTTGATGTCTGTTTATGCAGCAGTTCATTAAGTTTTTTCCAAATGCTGTAAGATGTGGTAATTCTCATTGTTCTCATTTTGATTATTAGAAGTTCATAATGAGAAATATTGGTTGCAATATTTATAAATTCTTTAATTGTTGGAGTTTGTTCATTCTTCCAATTTGTTATAATCACTTTTCTTGCTATTGATAGAAGGCTCCATAGAAGTGGATAGTTTACCTTCTTTATGCTTTCAGGAATCGGTGTGTTAAACAAAATTAATAACTTGGTTAGGTTGAATTTATCATTAAATAAAGACTGCAAAAAAACATTAATTTCTTCCCATTATGGTTTAATAATTTTACAGTCAAAAACATATGCTGCCAATCTGCTTTACCACATATCTTACACCTCCAACAGATCACTTCTTTGCTGTATATTAATTCTATCTTATGTGTGTAGTCTCCATTTTATAGAGAATGTAATTTGTTTTGAAGATGTCAACATATATTTTTTATCTTCATTTCTTAGATAGTAATTATTTATAGTTTTGAAATAATCCCACTATTTCTCATTAATATATTCCTCTACATTCTTAATGACGTTATATATTCTAGATAAAAGTCCTTTTTACACTATATTCTGGTGTATTAATTTTACTAATAAATCAATCAAATTTGGGACAATTTTTTATTAATGGTTGCATTAAATTGACCATATTTTTATTGAATGTCTACAATTTTGAATATCCAACTACATATCTTTGCCTAGATTAAATTTATTGATTATAAATTTTATGGTTTGTAGTTTATTACCATCCATCAATTGGTACCAGCATATCAAATTATCCTTTGCTTAAACATGCAATTCGTTTTCCCTGTGTAGTAACAATTGCATGTCTGACAAGTAGCAAGATAGACCACATTCGTGGTCCTGCAGTTAGCTCTGGTGTTGAAAGAATATACCCTGCATATGATAGGATGAACACAATTAATGGCCCCATTAATGTAGTGGCAAGCCTTACATGACCCACATGGTCGAGTGCCTCTCCTCATTTCAATCCGCTGTTTGTCATGTCTGCTCCCATTACCCAGTAGGTCTTTCAAGTTTTTGTTTCCTGAAGCCAAAACTGGGTTCTTCCCCACAACCTTCCTGATCCTCTCATTAGAAAGTAAGATCTTTCAATTCTGTCTGATTATATTACATACCCCATGTATGCTGTTGCTACATGTGAACATAAGTCTCATTTTACCACTCTGTCTCTGTCCACTGTTGACCACAGGAACTCTCCCTGCATCATGTTTCAACCATGGACACATTCTATCCTTCCTGATATCTCTATTGGTCTGTATAATCTGCTGGACCTTCTGCCTATTGTAACCCCTTTCTATGAAATTACCTTCCAAGCATCTCACTTCCTCTTCAAAATTACTTTCCTCTGTGCATAGTCTAGATACTCTCCCTAGCTGTCCAGTAATGATGTTATCAAAAGTGAATCTAGGATGCAGCTGTCCTGGGTCAACATGCTGTTCTTCCAACATTCTTTTCTGTATAGGGTTGTCTTAAATCCCCCCCTCATCTTGGATCACCCTGACATCCAAGAAGTTTATCTCTGTGCTGGAAAAACTCACCGAAAATCTAGGAAAGGTTGTAGTTGATTCTAAGTACTTATCAAAATCAAACAGCTCTGTTCCTTCCACTTTCCACAACAAAAACATATCCACGAAATGTCTATATAGGTGTAACTTGTCCCTCCATTCGTTGTGGGACCCCATCACATACATGTTCTCCCAGTGTGACAGTACCAGGTTAGCATATGTATTCGCACAGGGGGTGCCCATCGCTACCCCCTGTGTCTGCCGGTAGAAACTTCCTATGCAGGTGAATACATTGTTTTCTAAAACTAAACCCAGAAGATTCGCAATCAACTCTATTCTACCCTTCTCCATCAAATTCAGTTCTGCCAGTATTTGAAAGACTACATCTATACCATAATCATTACTTATTATGGTGAAAAGACTTTTCACATCTAGTGTCACCATAATATAATGCCCTTCCTCACTTGCTCCTATACTCTCTCAAAATGATGTCAGAAAATGTCCTGTATCTCTTAATATCTCTTTCAAAGAGTTCAGACAAGGTCTCAACATACACTCTAACCAAATGGAAATGTTTTCAGTAATCTATCCCCTCCCTGAGACAATGGGTCTCGGGGGGGGGAGGGGTTGTGCAAGTTCTTGTGCCCCTTTGGTAAGGCTTTAAATACAGGAGTTATGGGATGCTCTATCCACAAAAATTTGAAGAGCTCCTTATCTGACAAACTTGTGGCTTCCATACGCTCCAGTCGATCCCTGACCTCTTGTATGAAATTACTAACACTGACAGGGGAAATAGGGCTGAAGGTAGAGGTGTCTGAAAGCAATTCTGCCAACTTATCATGGTAAAAACTCTTACTCATCACCACAGCCACCCCCCCCCCCCCCCCATTATCTGCGGATTTAATGACTATTATGTTGTAGATCCTTTAGGGCCTGTCTTTGTGTAACAGTCAAGTTATGAAACTTCCTACCAGGTCCATTTTGTAAATACAACATGATTTCTTGTTCACAAACCCTGATGAACGTTTGCATGATGTGATTGAACACTGGTAGAAAAGTACTAGGCTGTCGCAAAGAGTTGTGTTGCACCTGGTTGTTACTCCCAAATAAATCTTTTAACATTACATTTCTACTAAACATCATAATGTCTAAAATTATTTCACTAAAAATACTTTCATGACTCGGGACAAAAGTTAGTCCCTTGTTTAATACATATGGCTCATCACTAGATAAAACATGTTCAGATAAATTAAGCACAATACTATCACCAGTGACTGTGAGAGCCTCCATTTCTTGGTTTCCCTGCTCTGGTGTTGTGGATGTTTCCAATCTCCTTTCTTCTTCACCAGTGCTGGTAAGGAGGCAAAAAAAGTCCATTCTCCTCTCCAACAACCGGTTCCTTAGGCCGTGCTCCTGTGCATGTAATGGAATAGTTAACTTGGCGGCTCACAGAAGCCCCTGAATGTTTGGGGCCCAAAGCAGCCAAATCACTGCAACAGTCTCTTCATTCCTCTTGCTGTCCATCATTTATTTCCACACTTTCCCTTCCATTCGCGTTAAAGCTGCAGTTCACTGTACTTTTCCCTGACTCCATAGTGCTTTGCTTACTCTGCTTCTCCCCTGCTGTAGTCGAGGAGCTCAGCATGGTGTCTGGCGTCCCCTCTCATTGGTCCGCTCCTTGTTGGCATAGAAACTGTTATGCCTGGGCTTCTGCAAATAAGTAGGCTTCCCCACAGTCTCTGTCAAGCCATTTGCTTGCATATCCACAATATTGGTGTTTTCCTTAGGCCAGACAAAAATCTGGCCTTTCATAAAATCATTGTAGTCCCTCTGAAGTTTCTTTGTTTTAGTCTGCTGGAGTTTATGATCAATGGTGGAAAAAGTGCAGTAAGTATTTTCTAGCCAACTGACATATCTCTCCTCCTTAAACGCAGTCTCTAATTGCTTCTGCAGAATCTCAACATCTTTGCTTAACTGTTGTTCTTCTGGAGCAAAACACTCCAGTAGTAAACACATATAGGAAAAGCCAGTATTAATGTTAATCTGCTGCCACTTGCAAGGAGTTCCGGATAATGCTCACCTTGTGAGGGCATGCAAAAAACCTTTGAGCCCCTCAGAACCACACCAAACTGTAAGCATGCCTCAAAATGATTCCATTGCCACTGCAGTCACTTCAGTTTGTTCATCTTGTTGACAAACTCACTTAACAGTTCTTCAAAATTAGAATGTTGCTCAGTATTCACAGTTTCTAATAACTGTCGCCCTGTAGTAACATGTAGATCTAGTTGTAACAGAGGGTTATTTATTTTTTATTTATTTATTTGCAGTTGGTTTACCAGGATAGTCCATTGGGCCAAGATTAACCCGTTTTCAATGGAGTCCTGAGGAGAAAAGCTCCAAAAACAAGCAAGGTTACAATAAGGTTTTAGGTTACAATTTTTACAAATGTTACAGACTAAAGCAAAAACATTACAAACTAGTATAGACTAGTGAAAAACATTACAGATGCTACAGGGGTTCCCTGTAGAGACCAACTTTCTCTTGACCTTATCCAAACATGTGGATGGGAACACTTGTTGTACATTTTCCTTCGCAAGCAGTACATTCTCCATTGTGTGTGAGGTCTCCATACACAGAACAAAATGCAAGAAACAAGCAGAGAGGACCTCACTCAAGGTAAAGCTGCTGAACAAAGTCAAACCAAATGCAAAAAAAGCAGCTACCACCACTTGGAAAACAAATATTTAATCCAACAGCTCAATAAAAACAATAAAAGAAAACAAGAAATGTAAAGTTTGATGAGCGCTTTCAAGCTGTGCCCTTCATCAGATAAATTGCTCACATTCAAACACTCATTTAAAGGGAGTAACAACCAAGCTGTGCTCAATACTGAACTTGCCTTTTTTAAGGCAGGTTTTAATGGAATGACATCATTAAGCCCTGGATGTCTGTGTGCTGTAAATTCTATTATCCATTTGGCCTCTTCATATTCACTGTCATTCACTATATTACCACCCCTGATGTTACTCACCATATGCCAAATCACCATAAATTTAAAATAATGTCCTTGATGACCAGATATGTGTCTTTACAGGGCATTGTGTTCCTCCTGAAGCCAAAACTGGGTTCTTCCCCACAACTTTCCTGATCCTCTCATCAGAAAGTAACATTTTCCAATTCTGTCTGATTATATTACATACCCCATGTATGCTGTTGCTATATGTGAACATAAGTCTCATTTTAGCACTCTGTCTCTGTCCACTGTTGACCACAGGAACCTTCCCTGCATCATGTTTCAACCATGGACACATTCTATCCTTCCTAAAATCTCTTTTGGTCTGTATAATCCGCTGGACCTTCTGCCTATTGTAACCCCTTTCTATGAAATTACCTTCCAAGTGTCTCACTTCCTCTTCAAAATTACTTTCCTCTGTGCATAGTCTAGATACTCTCTCCAGCTGTCCAGTAACAATGTTATCAAAAGTGAACCTAGGATGCATGCTGTCCTGTGTCAATATGCTGTTCTTCCAACATTCATTTCTATATAGGGTTGTCATAAACACCCCCATCTTGGATCACCCTGACATCCAAGAAGTCTATCTCCGTGCTGGAAAAACTCACCGAAAATCTAAGAAAGGTTGTAGTTGATTCTAAGTACTTATCAAACAGCTCTGTTTCTTCCCCTTTCCACAACAAAAAAATATAATCCATGAAATGCCTATATAGGCGTAACTTGTCCCTTCATTCGTTGTGGGACCCCATCACATACTTTTTCTCCCAGTGTGACAGTACCAGGTTAGCATATGTATTCACACAGGGGGTGCCCATCGCTACCCCGTGTCTGCTGGTAGAAACTTCCTATGCAGGTGAATACATTGTTTTCTAAAACTAAACCCAGAAGATTTGCAATCAGCTCTATTCTACCCTTCTCCATCAAATTCAGTTCTGCCAGTATTCGAAAGACTACATCTATACCATAATCATTACTTATTATGGTGAAAAGACTTTTCACATCTAGTGTCACCATAATATAATGCCCTTCCTCACCTGCTCCTATACTCTCTCAAAATGATGTCAGAAAATGTCCTGTATCTCTTAATACCTCTTTCAAAGAGTTCAGACAAGGTCTCAACATACACTCTAACCAAATGGAAATGTTTTCAGTAATCTATCCCCTCCCTGAGACAATGAGTCTCGGGGGGAGGGGGTGCAAGTTCTTGTGCACCTTTGGTAAGGCTTTAAATACAGGAATTATGGGATGGTCTATCCAAAAAAATTCGAACAGCTCCTTATCTGACAAACCTGTGGCTTCTATACACTTCAGTCGATCCCTGACCTCTTGTATGAAATTATTAACACTGACAGGGGAAATAAGGGTGAAGGTGGAGGTGTCTGAAAGCAATTCTGCCAACTTATCATGGCAAAAACTCTTACTCATCACCACCACCCACTTATCCACTGATTTAATGACTATCTGAGTACTATGTTGTAAATCCTTTAGGGCCTGTCTTTGTGTAACAGTCAAGTTATGAAACTTCCTACCAGGTCCATTTTGTAAATACAACATGATTTCTTGTTCACAAACCTTGATGAACATTTGCATGGTGTGATTGAACACTGGTAGAAAAGTACTAGGTTGTCGCAAAAAGTGGTGTTGCACCTGGTTGTTACCCCCAAATAAATCTTTTAACATTACATTTCTACGAAATATAATGTCTAAAATTATTTCACTAAAAATACTTTCATGACACGGGACAAGAGTTAGTCCCTTGTTTAATAGATATAGCTCATCACTAGATAAAACATGCTCAGATAAATGAAGCACAATACTATCACCAGTCACTGTGAGAGTCTCCATTTCTTGATTTCTCTGCTCTATTATTGTGGACATTTCCAATCTCCTTTCTTCTTAACCGGCGCTGGTAAGGAGACAAAAATAAAACGTCCATTCTCCTCTCCAACAACCGGTTCCTTAGGCCATGCTCCTGTGCATGTAATGGAATAGTTAACTTGGCAGCTAACAGCTGCCCCTGAATGTTTGAAGCCCAAACCAGCCAAATCACTGCAACAGTCTCTCTGTTCCTCTTGTTGTCCATCATTTATTTCCACACTTTCCCTTCCATTTGTGTTAAAGCTGCAGTTCAATGTACTTTTCCCTGACTCCATAGTGCTTTGCTTACTCTGCTTCTCCCCTGCTGTAGTCGAGTAGGTTACCGTCGGTGTCTGACGTCCCCTCTCATTGGTCCGCTCCTTGTTGGCATAGTAACTGTTATGCCTGGGCTTCCACAAATACGTAGGCTTCCCCACAGTCTCTGTCAAGCCATTTGCTTGCATATCCACAATATTGGTGTTTTCCTGGAAAGACCTACTGGGTAATAAGGGCAGACGTGACAAATAGCAGATTGAAGTGAAGAGAGTCACTAGACCATGTGCGTCATGTAAGGCTTGCAGCTACATTAATGGGGCCATTAATTTTATTCATCTTATCACAGGCAGGGTATATTCTTTCAACACCAGAGCTAACTGCAGGACCACAAATGTGGTCTATCTTGCTACTTGTCAGACATGCAATTGTTACTACATAAGGAAAACTAATAGCATGTTTAAGCAGAGGATATTAAATCATTTGTCAGCTATAAGGTTGAAAAATGAACACAATGCCCTGTATATACACATATCTGGTCATCAAGGACATTATTTTAAATTTATGGTGATTTGGCATATGGTGAGTAACATCAGGGGTGGTGATATAGTGAATGACACTGAATATGAAGAGGCCAAATGGATAACAGACCTTATAGCACACAGACATCCAGGGCTTAATGATGTAATTCCATTAAAACCTGTCTTAAAAAAAAGTTGGGATCAGTATTGAGCACAGATTGGTTGTTACTCCCTTTACATGACTGCTTGAATGTGAGCAATTTATCTGATGAAGGGCACAGCCTGAAAGAGCTCATCAGACTTTGCATTTCTTGTTTAATTTTATTGTTTTTATTGAGATGTTGGATTAAATATTCGTTTTCCAAGTGGTGGTAGCTGTTTTTTTTTACATTTGGTTAATACAGCAGACTGAAAGATCCTAAAATGTATAATTCATTTTTCCTTTCCTGATTCCATCTTGTTAGGTTCGACTAAATAAAACCATAGAATCCTCCCTGCTCTCATGGACAGGCTCACAATTTGTTCCAGTCAGTGATGGGATGTGAGCACGGCCTTATTACACCAGACAGGTAGGCATTAGGAGGATAACTATAAAATCATCATTTAAAAATTTCATGGTGTGCTACTACTTTAAGACAAAAATTTGGATTTTTTTGGCTAATACTGAGAAGTTGAGATGTATGCATTTGTCAGTGACTAGCAGAAAATTGAAAGTAAACTGTAATTACTAAGTGTTATGTTCAGCATGTAAGCTAACTAAAATGAGTTAGCCCAGATGGCCACCCAAATTGCCCCTATTATAATCCACAACTGATCTAACCACTTACATGCTGAATCAGTGACCATCAGATTAGATCAAGTAAGCCAGAAGTTAATGGGTGAGAGCACTGATTCACACAAACTAAAAAGTCTATTTTCTTCAGTGTAGATTTATACATAGAAACATTTCATGGCAGATATATACACACAAACACACACACACACACACACACACACACACACACACACACACACACACACAAACACATATACCTGGCTAGTGCTTTATGTAGCTACTAAGCTTTGTTCATTTGACTAATCTTATGTTTATTATAGTGGTTGAATTCTCTTTGCCTAAATTGTTATTCAGTGTTACATGACTGATTCCACATATTGGTGCAAAGTGCATTTGAATGACATCATGGCAGTTAGTTATACCTTCATCATCAACTGCTCTGAGATACTGATCAAGTACATAGCTAAAGAAAGTGTTATTTCTTCTTATTAAATTAGATACAACAGCATTACAATATCTTCTACATCTGGGAAAAAATAAAGAAATTATGTACTCACTATGACATTCCATCGGTGTTGTCGATCTTCGTTCATTCTTGATGAGTGGGACTCGGTTCTGATCCTCAGAACCAGCTTGGCCATTATACAGCTTGTGCCTGCCAAAAAAACTCTCGAGCTAAGACTACCCACAATGCCCATCTCTCCAATATCTCAGATTGAGTTTGTAGATCATAGCAAGAGTATACACAGTAATTGTAAGTAGAAGTAATGTCCAAGGAAAAAACCCTATGACAACCCAGGACAAGGGTTCGATCCCCCAGGAAATCTGCAGTTGAGGGAAGGTGGGTGGGATGTCAAGAATGAATGATGATCGACAACACAGATGATATGTTATGGTGAGTACATAACTTCTTTATCTGATGTTGTCAATCTTCGTCCATTCTTGACGAATGGGACAGAGTCCCCAGCTATTTTAGTTTCTGGGTGAGCTTATGGAAGGATATTCCTGAGAACCATAGAGCCAAAGGATGCTCTTCCCTTGGAGACCATATTCACTTTGTAATGAGTGATAAAGGTATGAGGCGTAGCCCAAGTTGCAGCTGCACAAATTTCATCCATAGAAGCTTTTGAATGAAAAACTACTGATGTGGCAACTGTTCTGGTTGAATGTGGTTTAACAGGTACAGGTAACTTATGGTTGGTATGTGCATAAATAAAGGTAACACAATCTCTTAGCCATTTTGATAAGGTCACTTTTGATACAGCTTGTCTGACTGTTGGACCAGAAAAGGAAATTAACAATTTATCTGATTTCCTGGATTCTTTAGTCCTGTTCAGGTAAAAATGCAATTGCCTATGTATGTCCAATAAGTGTAAGCAATATTCACCTTTGTTGGAAAACTTTTGGAAGAAAACTGGTAATTCAGTAGTTTGATTAATATTGGATTCAGAGACCACCTTAGGAAGGAAAGAAGGGTTAGTTCTCAATGACACCCTGTCTTTATGAAAGATGATATAGGTGGGCTTCACACATAATGACTGGATCTCAGAGACTCTTCTGGCAGAAGTGATGGCTACTAGAAAAGGAGTTTTCCAGGAAAGGAATTTAAGATGGCAAGTAGCTGCTGGTTCAAAGGGAGGTAGTACTAAAGACTGCAAAAACCAAGATGAGATCCCATGGAGCTACAGGATCTCTTATACCCCAGGGATTACTTCAGTGTCACTGCTTGACAGAGGCACAGCAAAATGATAGGCATAGTTTTTATTCAAACTAAAGGGGTGGCGAAAGCCACATAACTATGGGCTAGGCTTATAAATGCCCTTGGGCAGATAGCCTAGTATGAACCTATGAACCTATGAACCTATGAACAGGGGTTTTAGTCGTATAGCACCTTTCAGAAAAACCTTCCACAGGTGATAAGAAATTAGAGGATGATCATCAAAGCCATTGTGAGAAATTAAAATGGCTGCTAACTGGATTCTAATAGTGAAAGCTGAAGCTCCTTGATCAAACAGAGTGGCTAAAAATTGCAAAACTTTTTCAACAGGCACTAAAAATGGATCTAAATTGTTTTCAGAGGCCCAAAACAAAAATCTTTTCTATTTACTGGAGTAGAGTCTCCTGGTGAAAGGCCTATGGGAGGCCAGAAGAATCTTTTGTGCTGGGGAAGTTATATTATACTGCCTGGCAATTATTGGAATTGGAGGAGCCAAGCTGTGAGCTTGAGAGAGCACAGATCAGGGTGCACCAATCCCTGTGGGTGAGACAGCAGGTCTGGAACTGGGTCCAGAATCCAGGGCTGGTGAATCAAACAAGGCCATAGAAAGGGAAACCAAATTTGCCTGGGCTAGAAGGGAGCAATGAGAATCAACTTGCTTCACAACCTTTGGGCTTTCTTTAGGAAGAGAGGTACGAGTGGAAATGGGGGAAAGGCATAAAGAAGACCTGAGGGCCAACTGAGAGGGAGACTGTCTCTCAAGGCCTCCCCCTGATGGAGAATTAAGGCAAAGTAGCTGCTGCACTTGTTGTTCATTGGGGAGGCAAAAAGGTCACAGCAAGGCTGGCTCTACCGGTGAAAGATTTCTTTCTCCACTTTGGGGTTGAGAGAGCACTCGTGAGGCAGTAGAATGTGTCTGCTCAGCTTGTCTGCTATCAGGTTGGAACTTCCTGGGATATGCATTGCCACAAGGAAGTAGCTGAAAGATATCGTCCATTGCCATACTCTGAGAGCTTCCCAGCAAAGGGGGTAGGATCTGGTTCACCCTTGTTTGTTGATATACCATACCGCTGACATGTTGTCTGACTGGATCGGAACTGTGCCCCGAGGAAGAGCAGATTGAAAGACTTGTAACACTAGGAACACTGCTGTCATTTCCAGGACATTGATATGCAAGTTGGCTTCTTGTGGAGACCAAGTGCCTTGGACTGTTCTTCCCAGTTAACACCATCCCCACTCCATCTGGGAGGTGTCCATGGTCACTATTGCCTTGGGTTGTGGGGTAACAAAGGTACGGCCCATTAGGATGTCTTCTGACTGCATCCACCAGGATAAATCCTTTTTGCAACATCCTGTTATTCACATCGGGTAAGTCACTGGATGAGGAAGAATAGACCCTTGGGAAGCCAGAAGCCATTGAAGTATCCTCATGTGAAGTCTCGCCAAGAGGACTAAGGTGATGGCCGCCACCATAGATGCTAGGGCTTGGAGAATAAGTAGAGCGGGCACTTTGTTTTTTACCAGAATGAGCTGTACTTGAAACCTTTCTCCTTTGGAGCCTGTGAAAGGGTAGAGAAGCTATACATGGATCTATGTTGAGGTGGGCTCCTATGAAATCTAGGTCCTGACTGGGAAACAGCTGTGACTTTTTGTAGTTGATTGTTATGCCCAGCGCACTGAACAGGTGTAGGATGAAGTCTGTGGATTGCAGCAGAACATGCATGGTAAGAGCAGTGGGGAGCCAGTCATCCAGATAAGGAAACACCCAGAATCAGTGTAATCTCACATGAGCCGTGACTGCTGCCATGCATTTGGTGAACACCCTGGGGGCTGTGGTGAGGCCAAAGGGCAGTTCTCTGAGCTGGTAATAACTGGCCCCTAGCCGAAAGCAAAGAAACCTTCTTGAGGGCTTGTCCATCTTTATGTGGTAATACGCATATTTGAAGGTCTATAGAATACATCCAACTGCTTTCCTCTGCTGAGCAAAATTGCTTAGAAGGCTGAGGTCCACTATTGGTCTCCATTCCCCCATCTTCTTTGGCACTAAAAAGAACCTGGAGTAAAATCCAGATCCTATCTAGTCTGGTAGAACTTCTTGGATTACTCTTTTTTTCTAGCAGCTTTTGAACCTCTATGCCTGCTTGATCCCTCTGACTGGATGGAACATAAGGGATTTTTCTCAGAGATCTCGGGAGAAGGGTGAAGAGAATATGATCCCAAGTATTGGAGGTAATTTGTAGCCAGGCTGTCAGGTGTAATGAGAGTCTCCCCCTCGACTGCTTTCAGAGGTAGGCTATTGGGTCTCCTTTCAGCAGCACTGGTAGGGTTGTCCAGAGAAGGAGTCTCTGGAACCTGGTTTCATGGGCCACCTCTGCCTCTCAGTCAGAGTCTTCCATCTGAGCTCCCCCTCTACACCAAGGGGAGCCGCCACACCTGTGTACTGGAAAGGCTCCTGGGACTTTTAGAACCACATCTTTCAACTCCTCTGATTCCTGGAGTAAGATTGCTGAAGAGTAGAAAATGAATGCCAACAGCAGATAGGGTCTTTCCATCCTTTTCACACCTGGCTAGTGTGACCTTCACCTTGGGGCTGAACAAAGATGATCTGTCAAAAGGAGCATTGACAAAGGAAGACTTGAAGGGCTTCACGAATTCACACAAGCGCATCCAGCCAAGCCGCCTTATGGCAATGCCAGAACCTGCTGCCCTGGTCATGCCTTTGGCTGCATGTGCAATAAGCCCCATGGATGAGTTTGATATAGACTCCAGGATGGCTAGCTGAAAGGCGACCTTATTCTGCACCTCGTTAGACACAGCTCCAGTGCCAGTCTCCGATAACTCCTTAATCAGATCTCTATGAAGTCTAGTAAAATGTGCCATAAAGTTTAAAGACCTGATTGCAAAGGTCGATGAAGCATACGCCCACTTAACAAATCTGTCCCTCATTCTAGACACCCAGTTAAGAGGATGTATAGAAGGACTCTCATCGGCGAGTTCCATCTTGGTGGCAGTCGCCGCCACCATGGCATCTACTGCTAAACCCTTGGCTCAGTATTGGTGGCCCTCTTGTGGAGAAAGAATTTTGTCTGGTCTCAGGGAAATAGGCTCTGTGGAATCAGGGGGCTTCCAAGCCCACTGCGTGATCAGCTTAATAAGATTGTCAGTGGGTGGGGTCACCCAGGAAGTAGATGGTCGAGCAATGAATGCTTGCAAGTACATGGATTCCTATGAGATCAGGTCTTGGGGCTTCCAGATACCCCTCTGCTTGAGGATCTCTAGGATGTCTCCAGAGTATATATCTTCAGGGGGTGACCTGGTCCTCGGTGACAGATTCTTCTGGGGAATCTAGGTGCTTTCTCTTGTATGTCTTCTTACTGGGGGGGGGGGGTTCCTCAGTGGAGATCTCTGAGGGAGACTCTGAAGAAGAGGAGCCCTGTGCAGGGGTAACTTGAAGCTTTGGTGCTCACTGTCCTGTCATGGGGATTGGTGTCAGCTCTGGACTAGAAGATAAGGTAATGAAACTCCGATGCAGAAGGAATCAGCCGACACCCTGCAGAGGCTAAAGCTCCTCCAAAACCTGGAAGGCAGGGCCCCCTGAAGATGAGTGGGAACCCAGAACCGAGAAAGTCCACCTCACACACCCTGCTCTTAGAGTCCACCCTCCGAAGCAGGAGCCAGGGAGGGACCCACAACTGATAAAGTCCCAAGAGCCAAGGTCAGCTCCGCATAAAATACAGGGGCTGATCCAAGAACCACAGAGCCAGCAGCCGAGTCTCAGCCCTGAGAATCTGTCGGTTCCATGGAGGGAAACAAAGAAGTCAGAGCAACATCCGGTGCTGAGGTAGGGATGCCTAATGGCACCGAGGCAGCTGTTACCGGGGGGATTGAAGTGCTGGGCTCCAAAGCTCCAGTGAAAATCAGAGGAGGAGAAAGTGTAGGAGTCCGTGGAGAAGATACCCCAACTCCAGAAGGGATAGGGATTTGAGAAGGGGCAGGAATACCTCTGACCTCCAACTGCTGATCCACCAATCCCACGACATCTACCTCGGAGAGAGGACTGAACTGAAAAACCTGAAGGATGCTTGGGTTGTTCCAGGAAGGGACTGGGCAACAGGCCCAAAAAGGGGTCTAGGGAAAGTGAATACCTCATCCTGAGAAGAAGGTTTGGATCTGGTTTCAGCACCTAGGGGCTGGGCAGAGCCTGCTGAGGTGCTGTTGAAGACGTCAGCACCGAGTTGGTGTTGATGCTGGTGCTGACGGCACTGTAGTAGCAGTAGTTGGTGCCAAGGATTCCTGAAGCTGTAACTTCAATACCTTTGCTTTCAGTTCCGTGGAGGCAGTCAGAACCATAGTCTTTTTTTTTTTAGCCACTGGTGCCGTAGGGGACCCAGATACTGATTGGCTCTTCTTTTTGATGGGATCTGAATTAGAAGGGGAGTCAGACTTGGACAACACTTCACTAAAATAAGTTTTCAACAAGCCCTTCAAAATGAGCTTATTCTGATGCTCGACCAAGGCCTGTTTACTAAAGGCCTGGCAGATGTTGCAGTCTTGGTCAAGATGTGGAGCTCCTAAGCAATAAACACAATAATGAAGCCCATCGGAATTGCGCATCTTTCTTCTGCAGTCTTGACACTGTTTAAATCCTGAAGTGCTTTTTTTTATTTTTCCACCATTTTGACAAATAGTTTAAAGAAACAACTTAAACATGCCAAAACACACACACACACACACACACACACACACACACATCAAGGATAGGAGGAGGTCTAACAACAATGGTAGTGGAGAAAATACCCAAGGGTACTAGAGAAAGAAAGAAGAAAGGAAGTACCAACAATGGTACTAAGAATTACCAGAAAAGGTAAGAAGGCAGGAGAAGGGTTACCAACAATGGTAACAAAGATTACCAGAGGTATGGGGTAGAGAAGTCAAACACACGTACAGCTTCAACTATGGCAAGAAATAGACAGATGATGGTACTAAGAATTACCAGAAAAGGTAAGAAGGCAGGAGAAGGGTTACCAACAATGGTAACAAAGATTACTACAGGTATGGGGTAGAGAAGTCAAACACACATACAGCTGCAAAAATTATAGAATACATAAAGGTATATATATATAAATATATGGCTCTACTTATATATGACTTTCGAAAAGCTGACCATGTAAAACAAACATATAACACACACCAAACACTTACCTTTCAACTGTTAGCAGGGGGGCAAGCCCCCCTGCACCCCCCGTAACATAAATATAGCAACTCTGAGATCACACTACAGTGCGGAAGAGGAAATTTTTCCATTCCGCACTGTACAGAGACAGTAGTTCCCCATGGTCGGCTTTTCGAAAGTTGATCATATGGTCTCGGCCAAAAGTCGACCATGTGAATGTCGACATATATATATATGGGTCTACTTCATATGATCGACAGCTCATATGATCAACAACCAAAACACTGACACCAAAACAATGAAAGCTCAAAACACTGAAAGCTCATATGATAGACACATAAATCCAAAGCATTATGCCCTTTCCCCACTGTAGCGTGACCCTGAAGTAGGAATAAATAGTTGGGGGTGTGGGGGGCACAGCCCCACATATTGGGGGGGTGTGGGTGGTCTAGCCCCCCACATTATTTACATGAATATAGTCAATTCAAAGTATCCACATGTATGTTTAAAATTTATGACATATGTGGGGGGTGACGCCCCCCACCCCCAATGTGGGGGGGCTGTGCCCCCACACACCCCTATTTATTCAACAAATACAAAATGAGAAAATCACTGGGAACTGCTGCTGTACGAACACAATAAATATTTATTAAGACACTGAGAGTAAAAAACAACAAAGTGAGCGCTTTCGGGCTAAACCCTTCATCAGACAAAAGTGCTCTTACAAACATCTAATTTTTAAAAAAATACTTACACCAATCAGTACTCAGAAAAAAACTGCCTTTTTCTGTGGGTTGTCCTGATACATTCTATTCAATTAATAATTAAAGGCACATACTACTGCTGATGTGTATTCAATAAAATAAAAATGAAAATAAAAATCAAAAATAAAAATGAAAATAAAAATCAATAAAAAGCACGCCTATTTTTGAGAGTGGGTTTCAGGGGTACCATATCATTCAGTCCTGGTTTAACATGGGCTGTTAGATCTAAAATTCATTGTGATTCTATAGCCTCTGTTTTCAACCTGATATCACCACCTCTCTTATTAAGAAAAACATTAGCAATCACCCTAAATTTAAAATTATGTGTTGGGTGATCCTTAACATGATTATATAGTGCATTGTGCTCATCACAATTCCTAATGGAGCCTAAATGTTGCAGGATCCTGGTCTTTAACATATTGTTGGTCTTGCCAACATAATATCCTTGACATGATGTACATCCTGCCATATATACCACATTAGTGGTCCTACAGGTAGCTTTCCCCTTAAATGTAAAACTCTTCCTGTTAACGGATGTATAAAACTGTCTCCCTATTTATATATTCACAGGCCTTACAACTACCACATGGCACAGTGCCCTGGGACCTAGGTAAGCATGTGACATCATTATTGCCCCTATCTCGACAGAGTATATCCTTCAGATTCTTGTTCCTCTTATAACTGAACTGGGACTTCCCCTACTATGTCACTCAGGTTCCTATCACTTGTAATGATATTCCAATTCCTCTTAATGATGTCACATACCCCTTGAATGTTACTCCCATATGTCAAAGTCACTCTAGGTTTCATGTCCTTGTTCCTATCATTATTATTATAGCCATTTTGACTGCTGTCATTACTTTCTGACCTTGTATCTATGCTAAGCCATGGCTTATATTTCCCTTTCCTATTATCACTGCCTCTTATAGCTGCTGCTTCCACTAAGTCATGTCTATATCCCCTATCCTGAAAACACTTCTTCAAATTCACTACCTCCTTCTCAAATTGGTCATCCATCAAACTAAGCCTAGATATCCTGCCCACCTGCCCTTCCACTATGTTGGAAAAGGTGAACCTAGGATGCATACTATCAAAAGAGAGTAAGGAATTCTTCCAACTCTCTTTTCTGAATAGTTTTGAACTAAAACCTTCAGATGTAAGTTCAATAGTAACATCTAAAAGTCCAGGGCCACAAACGAGCTCTTTGTATCAAATCTCAGGAAGGAAGTAGTGGAATGCAAAATTCCACAAAGGAGGTCAGCCTTTGTTCACCTCCCTTCCAAGCAATAAAAATGTCATCCACAAATCGTAGGTAGACCCCTATGTGTTGATTCCAGTCACTGTTATTTAATACATGTTGTTTTTCCCAATAAGAGAGAACTAAATTAGCATAGGAATTAGCACAGGGGGTTCCCATAGCTACCCCCTGTGCTTGCCTATACATTGTGCCATTGCTCAAGAAAACGTTGTTCTCCAGAACTAATTTCAATGACTCCTCTATGAGAAAAAGTTCTCTCTCTGCAACACCCATGTCCCTTAGAATCCCTACACAGGCCAATATTCCATACTCATTACCTATCACTGTGAATAAACTATGTACATCTAAACTTACTAACATAATCCCTTCTTGTCTGCCTTCCCTATTCATCTCACCCAAGATCTTTAGGAAGTGTGCAGTATCCTTCAAAACATTATCCATGAGATCAACGTAGGGTCTAAGTGTGCATTCCAGCCATATAGATAAATTCTCAGTGACCCAGCCCCTACCCGACACTATGGGTCTAAGTGGTGGGTCAGTCAGCGACTTGTGTACTTTGGGTAGAGCCTTGAACACTGGAATGACTGGTTTATCTACATGAAAAAAATCTTTAAGGTCCTGTGTTATGTACATGTTAGCAAATAGCCATTCTACACGTACATGTACCTTACTTATGATGTTCTTAATTTCTACTGGATTCATCATATGATAGACCTCTCTTTCTGATAACAGTTCTGATATCTTTCTATTGTACCAATCAGTGTCCAAGACAACTACTCCCCCTCCTTTGTCTGCCATCCTTATCGTCAGATCTTGATTTTTACTAAGTTTCTCTAAGGCCTGTCTTTGCTCATTAGTTAAATTATAAAAACAGTTTTTCCCTTTTTCTTGCAAGAGCTTACACAAATCACTCTCACATTTGTTAATAAATAAATTCAGTGCTGGTGAAAATGGGGGAATATAGCTACTAGGTTTTCGTAGGCCCATACTAGAACCTTGTGCCCCTCCATATATCTTATTCAACATTACCTTTCGGCAATACAACATTAGATCCAGCACTATATCACTATACATACAAGGTTTACTTGGTACAAATGTCATTCCTCTATTCAAAACATATGTTTCGGCAGCATTTAGTGTATATTTAGATAAATTAAATACAATACCATGAATAAAACAACATGAAGTCAATTCAAAGTCCTCCTTTTGTTCATCGAGTCCCTGTCAAGCTCCGTGACCGCTTCCACGGACCTTTTCTCTTGACATTCATGGGCAACATGCCCAAAAAATAATCCTGTCCTAATAGCACTTTAGGACGCGCTCCCATGTCCCCTGAAACAGGCACTGATTTTACCCTCTCATTAAAAGTATCTTGCAAACTAGTCAAGGGAGTCACAGATGTGATCAATGTCCCTCCCTTAACTAAATCACTTTGATTACAGTCAGTGTTCAACGGCCCTTCCAAATTCGCCGATTCTTTGCCCGTGACTGCTAAGTCACAAGCAGTAATCACATTCGAAGTTTGTGCAGATTGGGAAGCTCATATTTCACTGTCAATAGCTACCACTCTTTCATTAGCCATTAATGGATTCCCCGCCAAAACGTCAGCCGGAACTGTTGTTGCTGTGAGTGTCTCTGTATTAGACGTCAAACGACCGCGCCGCTCCTCTGCATTCATAGGTCTCCCTCTGGGTCCCTGTGACCTCCATGTATTATTAAAGGATCGAGGGGTATTCTTCGGCCACACGAAGATATTACCCCTCGAAAAATCTTCATAGTCTCGCCTTAATTTACCCATTTTCAAAGTTCTTAATTTATCAACATTATCCAGAAGACCCTGATGTATCTGCTCCAATCGGGTCTTATGATGTGGTTCCCGGAAATTGTCCGTCAACTTCTGCTTTGCATTGGATACCTCACATTTCAAATCTGCAACTTCTGAAGAGAAAAAAGTAATCAACAACTCCATGTATTGAAAGCTTGTTTTTATATTGATAGCCTGCCACTTAGCTAATAAATCTGGATACTTGTCCCCTTGTGTTGGCATGCACATAACACGCATGCCCCTCGGGACAATGCCATAATCCAGACAAGCTTCCAAGTGGTAGGCTTGCCATTGTAGTCGTTGTAGCCTCATGGCCTTAAAATTAAGGTCACGAGCCAAGTCTTCAAAAGTTTTGTCCATTGCTAGCGGTTTCAACGGCTCTTCACCATTGTTCCTCAAAACAGAGAAACCCAAATTAAGCAGAGGATTCTGCTGCGTTGTCAGTTTATCTGTGCACCAAATATCCATAGCCAAACCACGACTGCCTACTGCTGACATTGTATTCAGTCCATTGGTTACGGTATTTCCCTCAGCAGCATGCATAGCACAATAAGCCAAAAGTAAAAAATCCAAGAAGAATACTAGTGCTTAGCCTAATCCCAGTGCTTCCAGTTATCAACAAATACAAAATGAGAAAATCACTGGGAAATGCTGCTGTACGAACACAATAAATATTTATTAAGACACTGAGAGTAAAAAACAACAAAGTGAGCGCTTTCGGGCTAAACCCTTCATCAGACAAAAGTGCTCTTACAAACATCTCATTTTTAAAAAATACTTACACCAATCAGTACTCAGAAAAAACCCGCCTTTTTCTGTGGGTTGTCCTGATACATACTATTCAATTAATAATTAAAGGCACATACTACTGCTGATGTGTATTCAATAAAATAAAAATGAAAATAAAAATCCCTATTTATTCCTACTCCAGGGTCGTGCTACAGTGGAGAAAGGGCATAATGCTTTGGATTTATGTGTCAACATATGAGCTGTCGATCATATGAGCTTTGAGTGTCTTGGTGTTAGTCAAATGGGTGTCGATCATATGAGCTTTCAGTCATATGAAGTAGACCTATATATACATATATATATATATATATATATATATATATATATATATATATATCTCAAAGTATAGATAGCAAAAGGTGCAGGAATAAGGAAATTTTAAAGCCTTCGCTGAGAGCAATGGCTGATTCCTCTTGCTGACAGAGCAGCAAACGAGATCTGAGGTAATGGAGAGAGAGGGACATTGTGGGTACTGTCTTAGCTCGAGAGCTTTTTGTCTGGCACGAGCTGTATAACGGCTGAGCCAGTTCTGAGGATTGTAACTGAATCCCATTCATCAAGAATGAATGAAGACTGACAACATCAGATGATTTATTATCATGATGACTATGTAGCCACACTACACTCAGATTTATAATAACTGCAACTTAAAACAGCCTGCCTCTTCCCATATATACAATTTACAAATGGTACATGTGGGGTTTTAATGTTCCACATTATAACTTAGATACTTTCAATTTCCAAAACAATTTAGTCTTGGGTAAAGGCTGCCAATCATTTATTAATATGAAAAAAATCACCCACAGGCAGAATGCATGGAAAGGAAACAAGCAAAGTTGATATGTAGATGGCATATGACTTCCAAAGCCATCCGAAAATTTGCATCACTTTATTAAAGATACATGAAAACTGGTAGATATTTTGAAAGTGGCCATTCTGTGCCATGGCAATCCCTAAATTATAAAACTAAAATGCTACATTTCCTAAAAGCAATTACCCTGAGGGTAAATATAACAATGGTCAAGAAGGCAAAGCCAGCTACTGAATACCATGCAGTAAAAAGGCAATCAGCTAATCATTACTAATGACTACAGATATGTCAGTTCTGTGACAAGGAGATTACTGGTATGTGCTGGCTAACCAGATAACTGATGTTGCCTCTATGTGTCCTTTGTGAACCTCATATAAGTCAATGCAGCCAGCAGCAGCAGAGAAATCCAACCCTGTTAGAGCTCACGTCTGTCTGTTTCTTGGCATAGTTGTACATTGCACATTTCATTGACCCAGGGGCTGATACAGTACAGATATCTCAGACATCTGCCTTTTCTGTCCTAGGCTTTTGTCATGAGGCTGGGAATTACATAAAGTTCCCATTAACACAAGTTGAGCAACATGCAGTCATGGAGCAGAGCTGGTGTATGAAGCAGTGCACCTTCTTGCTGTCAAGATGACTGCATCCACATCATTATAAAGACCCCTTCCTGGAGTGATGACCTATGCTTCATCAACAGCAAGAGGTGGTATTCAATCAAATGCCAGGCTGCATGCTCAGCAAGTGGCACGATTTGTTAGATGTCCAAAACTTCACTTCTTGACTGCATTAATGATGCACGTATCTATCAGACCTGTGTGCTCACATAGAGGTTCATTATGAAGGACGTTCCAAAATGTGATCTAGGGGGTGAGTACATGTATATATATGTCAGCAGTATGTAACTGCACACCATAAATGTACACTAGGACACACTTGCCAAAATGTACTTATGCATTTCAGGATTCACTGGTTAACTTCTGAAGGTATAGCTACATACGGCTATAAACAGGGCCACTGGAAAATTACAGCCCCAATTTTTCTGCAGTTTTCATCTTGTTTTCCATACAACATTTTAATTTTTTAATAATTTTATGACATTATATTATGACCAAAAGTGATTAAACTATTTATACATTCAAGTAAATCTAGCAAACGATAGCAGAAGTCTAACATATTATTGCAATATGGCACGGAAAGCCTTTTTTTTCCATTTTCTATTCCTAATTTCATTATTCACACTGTGTATTAGAGTTTGATCACGTGTACTGAGTTAAAACTGGCAAATAACTTTTCAGAGAGAAAGAACATTAAACAATAGGTGTGAAAAGAGGTGAAATTGTCTCCACACTGGCTACACAGTGATGACAAAGTTTTGTTCTGTATTACTGAGTTTCTCTGCTGTAAATGGCTCCTTGTAAATATTCACTTAAATGACCTGGTTGTTTAAAATGTTGAATATGTTCAAGGGATTTAAATTCAGTGATACAGTGTAAGTTTAAGAAACCTAAATGCATTCTTACATCTTATGAGTGATCATTTTCATTAAAGTGGTGCATTTATCATAGTTTTTGGCAATATATGTGCTTTGCATTTAAATGGTTTTCTAAATAAATTTACTATAAAATGTTTTGTGGAGGACAGCAGAACAGATCTCTAATTCTATTATGAATTCATTTTTCAGCAAAACAGGGACAAGTAATTAGAGGTTGACGTTAGAACATTTTGTTGCATTGCACGAAGCAAATTTGCTCTGCGAGTGGCCATATGCAGTGTGTGTGCAATTCAGAAATCCTAGCTACACAATGTGGCTAAGTCAAAGTGGATAGCCATGCTATATGCTAATCACTGTGTGATGAGGAGTCATGTACGATAATGAAGCAAAATAAGATGGAAGAGAGATTCAAAACCATTTAAATGCAATGCAACAGAGCTGTTCTCGCTTTAAATATGAACTAGGCCATATGCCTATGTTCTGATGGAATACACTGCAGACTTATTTTTAAGGACTGATGCAACCATCATAAATATGTATCTATAGGAAGCTCTAATTGAAACTGCTTTGCCCAAAGGTGCACAATGTCATCCTGGAGGTGCTGAGTCATTCAACTATACTTTACATTTCATGCCTTCCACAACCTCAGCATAGTAGATCAGTACCCTATTGAGAAGGACACCATGCAACAAACTGTGAAGATGAGTCAGCCTCATCTGCACCCAGTGGGAGTCACTGAGTACCTACAAGGATGTTTCAGTGACATACTGGATAAAAGTGGAGGCATCTCAGACATCTGCCTTGAGAATACTTCATCAGTTTTGCTACCCTTTCCTTCAGCATGAGAGGGAGTATATGTAATTCCTACATTCACCAGAGGAGACAGCCAATACACACAGGAGTGCTATAATATAACCCATATTTCATAGGTACTGCTGGCCATAAACTGTACCCCATTTGAAATTAAGGCCCCACTTGGTGAACTGGGAAGGAATTACATGAACCACAAAGAGTACCACTCCATCAACTGCCAGGTGGTCTGTAATGCACAAGGTATCATCTACAATGTGTGTGTAGGCCATAAAGGTAGTTTTCACAACTATCACACATTACAGACATATGACCTTTGCCAACAGTTTGTGATGGGTGACTTTCTATATGGCCATCTTGTTGGTGATGCTGGATATGTTCTAGAACACTGGCTTGTGACATTCATCAGAAATCCATGGATTCAAACAGACAAGGAGTACAACTGTGCACTAATTTAAACCAGAAACATTATAAAAGCATGTGTTTGCTGAAGACACGCTTTCACTATCTGGACTCATCCGGTAGTGTCCTGCAATATGACCATACCACATGTGTCAAAATACTGACTGGCTTTGCAGTATTGCACAATATTATACTTAGGAAGCAGCTACAGCAGGGTGGCCTCCTATATGGCTAGCAGTTCCCAGCATAACAGGAAGTGGAAGCTGAGCCAGACAAGTAGTCAGAGGAGGAACCAACAGCAGTGGATGATCATGCTGGATGGCAGCTGGCACTAGGAAAGGAACAGAGGATTGCACATAGCTTTACAGAATAACTA
The DNA here is from genome assembly GCF_019279795.1 of Protopterus annectens. Classification (NCBI taxonomy): domain Eukaryota; kingdom Metazoa; phylum Chordata; order Ceratodontiformes; family Protopteridae; genus Protopterus; species Protopterus annectens. The sequence continues at coordinate 221,029,490 of NC_056748.1, forward strand.
TATTAGAGTTAAACAGACATACTACAGCAAAAATGATACATGCAAAAACATCAGGCTGTGCTTGCCCATGAATAGGCTGGCTATGGTGTGCATCAAACATATACAACCTGAGTAACAATGTACAAAGAGCAGAGCACAGTTATCATCATTTGCAGAAGTGGAAAAAGCAGTACAGGTATATATGTCTTTCACAGTGAAGTGTGTGAGTGCTGTTATGTATAACAAGAAAAAGTGCTTTTATCAGAAGAGTCAAAACCAGTATGGGGGTAGTTAATGTTGAGAAGGGATAGGGTCAGTGGATGTGTCTAATGTGCTGGAGGCTGTGGTGGATGTGTGTGTGTGTGTGTGTGTGTGTGTGTCTGTCTGTCTCTCTCTGCAAGAATGAAGCCTCAGCAGTTAGTACAACAATGCAGATTGGTCTACTGGACAGGTCCAGGGCATTTATGATAGAGGGTTCAGCTTCCTGTTCACTTTCTGCCCATGAATGGTGGCTCTGCCAAGAGTTGCACTTGCTGTACCATGAGCCTGGCTAGATGGTGGTGTGCTACATGGCTTTGACTGATGTTTGCTAGCAGATGTGCCAACATGATGATGCTCACAACCATGGAGATACCCCCTCCTCGGAGTAGACACTTCCACAAGAGATGTTGCTACAGAAGTACCCACACAGTGAGAGTGGAATCTCACACATCCATGAGCATGGCTATGGGGATGGGCCCTCACCTCTGCCAGATAACCTTACACCTACCCTCTATTCCAAGGAAGACACTACATGGTCCAGTGTGATTCAATATATGCACAACATCACACATATGTGACATGTATTCCTGTAGGTCATCATTCATACCACAGACCACTCTCACAATCACTGCCATAGTTGTGGTGGCACTAGTCCGTGCTACCATGATTGCTTTTCACATATGTTGAGTTACAGCTACTGATACACCTACCTCAGGGGGAAATTGGTAATTATATCTTCACCAAGCACCATTACCAATCCCCATTTGTAGACCCCTCTACCCATGATTGCTAGGGTTAAAGTCAGACTTTTGTGTACTGGGGGACACCACACTTCCCTGATATACAGAGTTCTCATCAACCAGTTTGCTCTCAAACATTTGTGTATCCTGGGAATCTGCAGGCATACAGATTTTAATCCATGATCATTGTAGAGGATGTGGTGGTCACACTGCCCTGACAAACATGCATATTGTGCACCCTCAGATTTTGCCAGCTGATCTCTGCTATCATTATCAGAGGCTACAGATCCTCCAGCTTCAGACAGAAGCAGTTCCACAGATCTGGTGATGAATAAAGATTCACCTGTGAATACATCGATCCAAAAATATCTAGTGTAAGTATGATCTAGCACCACAACTATACATGCAAATGACATCTTTACAATTATAAACATATGATAAAATCTACTACTCTTGGCCATATCTTCTACAGATGGTTGTGGCACTTGCACCCCCAATGTACTTGTATAGCATTTAATGAATGAAGTTTAGTGTGACTAAGAGATAAGGAGGACTTGTAGCTGTTGATATTATGAACCAGAACTACCAACCTGCCGAAACTCTCTGGGGCTTGTCCAGCTCTATCCCATCATCCAACACTACACTGTGGAACTTTGTAGAGGAGGTACTGCCTTTAAGAGACCAGGAACTCCTCTGTCTTCATAAGAGGTGGTTTTGTCAACAGCCCACCACCTCTTGCCATTCATTCCCATGCCAAGGCTTCTGTTCTGTGGGTGGCAGAATGGATCATATCCATAACCCTGAGGCAGATCATTTCATAACCATGGTCTTGAGCACTCCCACACTGACAATGCTTATAATTTCAGACAAGGCATGGTCACAGTAGCTCCTTTCAATGGCATGGACAGCAAAGAGCAGTCAGCCATGGAGACAGAGGGACTTTAGTCCCATCTCATTCTCAGCATCTGTGAATTTTGCTTTAATGGTGGATGATGTGGATTGCCCACCAGACGCAGCACTTTTTTTTCTTTGCTTCCTATTTTTTAGGCATAGCTCTGCTTTCATGTAAAGCAGTGGAATTAACAGCCTTGTTATTGCATGGGCCTTACAAATCCTTTCACTACTATTCTGTGAGCACACATGCTCCACATAAGGCAATATGTATTATAGGTGCATACATCCCTCCAAATAGAATCAATATTAATGTAACTGCAAATATACTTAAATGGATTATTAGCAATGTAAAGCAGGAAACCTTTCTTCTTGGTGACCTTAACATAGACTGTTCTGATCAAGGCACATCCCACTTAAACATCATCTCTTTGGTCTAACTCAAGTAAATAAATGTCCAACAAGACATGGGAAAGTTTCTGGCAACGCTAGCACCCTGGACTGCATGCTGTCTACTAACCCTGATGAATGAAATGGGCTAGAATACTCCCTGATACATTTAGTGACCACCATCAAACTTATGTAATCAAAGACTTCATAAAATTCAACAAATGCCAGCACCTAAACTCTGTTAGAAACCTTACAACTTCAATAAAGACATGTTCATTGAGAAATAGAAACACTGCAACAGACCCCAACTAAAAAACTCTTTCACTAGATGATGATGTCTCATACTTTTATCCCACTTTTCTGCAAATTTTAAACAAACAGGCACCTCTGCAAGAGCAAAGAGTCAAGTGATAACTGCACCCTGGCTAACATGAAAAACAAAGCCATTAATGAAATTAAAAGTTATGTATTCACAATAACTAGGCATCTGAGTTGTCCATTTTAATTCTTCCTCAACACATGGGTTCAGATCTGATCCACGGATCAGACTCGGCTGCATATTTCAGACTTCAAATCCAACTCTCAAACTCCTCCCTCTACCCATAATACCTTAGTCCATCCCCATTACCTCAGATTGATTTTGTTGCCATAAGGGCCATATAGCTGACATAGACAGGAATAGCTGACAGAAAAAGAAAGTGCTGAAACCAGGAAATGTAAGTTCCAAAAACAGTCCAAAAGGTTTCTCCAAAAGATTTAAGGAATGGGCATAGATTGGGGAGAAGTTGTGGAAGAATGAAAACGGACAACGCAGATGCCTAATTATAGGGAATACATAACTTTTAAATCTGATGTTGTTTTTCATTCTTCCTCAACACATGGAACAAAGTCCCCAGCTACACTGATGGGTGGATCTCCTCATGGAATGATATTCCAGAGTACCATTGAAGCAAATGCGACTCTGTTTCTGGAAATAATATCCAATTTATAATGAGTAACAAAGATATGAGCATTGGACCATGTGGCTGCTGCACAAATATCATCAATAGATGTTCTAGACCAAAACGCAGATGAGCCAGCCATGGATCTGGTTGAATTAGACGTGGGCAGTTTATGTATGGGAATGCCTTTTTGAGAATAGATCCAAGAAATACAGCCTGTAATCCATTTGGCTAAAGCAACCTTAGAAACTGGGAAAACCAGTCTTTTTGGTGAAAAAGGAAACAAAAAGTAGATCTAATTTTCTGATTTGTTTCGTTCTGTGAAGATAAAAACATAATTGTCTGTGTACCTCAAGGATATAAAGCATGTACTCTGCTTTATTCGAAAAATTTAGGAAAAAGACTGGTAAATGAATGGATTGATTAATGTTAGTTTCTTAGGCTACTTTAAGTAGAAAGGAAGGGTTTCTCCATAACGTAACATTATCTATATGGAAAATAATGTAAAAAGTCTTTGAAGAAAGAGCCTGGAGTTCAGATATCCTATTTGCAGAAGTAATGGCTGTTAAGAATACTGTTTTCCATGAAAAGAATTTTAAATCTGTTTTAGCTGAAGGTTCAAAAGATTACTAAGTTTGGTACTTGCAGCACAACTGTCAAATCCCAGGGGGGGTGAAGGATCCTTTATTGGTGGTCTGAGAAGAAAAATCCCGTTCAGAAATGCTTTGCATAATTTGGACAAAGCCAACAAATAATTTTTGTCTTCTATGTGAAAATTAGAGATAGCTGCAAGCAGCTTAATCGTAGAGAAACTAGCCCCTTCTTTAAAAAGAATTGCCAAAAATCCAAGTACTGCAGAAACTGTAGCAGAAAAAGGGTCAACCTCATTTTTCAAGGCCCAAAGGGAGAATCTTTTCCACTTGCTCTTATAAACTTTCTTAGTAGAATCTTCTTATGAGGATAAAATAATGGTACATACAGGGGAATAAAGCCTGGGCTGTCTAACCATTACTGAAAGTGGAGAAACCATGCGATTAGTCTAAGGGCCTGGATATTGGGAAGTTTAATTCCTGGTGGGTGAGAGACGAGATCCAGAAATGGCAAAAGTATCCATGGAAGATAACGAAGATGAGTCCACAGAAAGGTGAACCATACCTGTCAAGGCCAAAAGGGGCCAATGAGGATGACTGAGCTCTTCAGCTGACTTGCTTTCTGAAGAAATTTGGGAATCAAGGGAAGTAGGGGATAAGCATAAAGAAGACCGGAGGGCCAAACATGGACTACACCATCTCTCAGTGACTCTCCCTGAGTTGGGATAAGAGCAAAGTACCTGCTACACTTGTTGCTGTTGGAAACATAGAGAGGTCACAGCAATTTAATGTTAATTTGTCTGCTAACATGCTGGTTTTCTCCTGTATGTGCATACAACTAGAAAGTGATCTGATGAGATTGCGCAGTCCCACACTCTCATGGCCTCTCTGCAAAGGGGTTAAGATCTAGTTCCTCCTTGCTTGTTGACATACTAAACCACAGACATGTTGTCAATCTGAATTGCAATAATCCCTACAGGAAGAGCATCTTGAAAGGCCTGCAACAATAGAAGGACTGCTGTCATCTCTAGTACATTGATAATGCAGATTAGTGTCTTGGGGGGACCATATTCCTTGGACCGTCCTTCCCCAGAAATGCTGTTGGGAGGCATCCCTAGTCACTGTGGCCATTGGGGATAATAAAACAAAAGGTTGGCCTAGATGAATGTCATCTGACTGAATTCACCAGTGAATGTGTCATTTGCAAACTGGAGTAAGTTCGGCTGGAAAGGATAGGGGTTGTCGAAGAAAGTACAGTTGTGTACACTTACCATAAATGTAGATGTTCGAGTGTCTTCACTGTTGCAGTCATGACTGTAGGGTTCTCCCCTGCCGGCAGGCAGTCCTCGGTCGGCCAGAATCCCAAAGTCTGTGTCCGGCGTCGGCTGTTCAGCCATGCTCCCTGATGTCAGAGCGCCAGGAGTACAAAGCTGACAGCTGACGCCATGTTCTCCAGTTTTTCTTGCCCCAGATGTCAGGAGTTCCAAAATGAGTAAGGTCCCATAGGTTCATAGGTTCATACTAGGCTATCTGCCCTACGGCATTTATAAGCCTAGCCAGAGTTGTGTGGCTTTCACCACCCCTTAGGTTGAAGAATACTATACCCATTAGTTTGCAGTGCCTCTGTCTAGCAGTGATACAGAGATGATCCCCGGGGTAAACCTACGATCTCCCATCCACTGGTCAAGATTCCTCTTGAACAGAGCCAGCGAGGTGCTCTGTCTCACATGGACCGGGATTCTGTTCCACAGCATAGGGAGTCTCTGGGTGATGAATCTGTCCCTCCAGCACATCCTATTTATATCCGTGTTGAGGTTTAAGTCTCTTGCTCTTGTGGCTCTGGTGGATTTGGATTTTTTGAGGTGGAGCATGTCCATTAATTCCGGGTTGGACATGGCCTTGTATGTCAGGCACAGGTCACCTCTGAGCAGACGGTATGCGACTGAATAGAGCTGGAGTTTCTTCAGTCGGGCAGCATTTGGCATATTTTTGAGCCCCTTTATCCTTTTGGTGAGGAACATTTGGGGTCTTTCCAATTGCTGCAGGTGTCGGGTAAGATACATTCCGAATGGGGCATTGTACTCAATCATTGGTCTGATAAGTGAAGAGTACAGGAGAACAATGACCTCCATTGATCTGGATGTGAATCCCTTCATAATCAGGTGGGCAATGTAGAAGGTCCTCCTAACCACTTTGGCAATGTGAGTGTCAAAAGAAAGGTTACTGTCAACTTGGGTCCCCAGGTCCCTGATAACCTCTTCTGTGCTTAATGGATTGCCACCTATGTGGTAACTTGGGGTTACCTTATTTTTACCCAAGGGTATGACTATACATTTTTTGGCGTTTAGCTTAAGGCCATGGCTCTGGCACCAGTTATCCGTTTCTATGAGACCTCTCTGAAGGATATCTGTGTCTGATGGATTTTCAACTATGGCGCCCAGTTTGCAGTCATCTGCAAACTTTGTCAGCCACAATCCTCCTATGTTTGCCTGCACTTCTGAAAAGTAGATGCCGAACAAGAGGGGGCCCAGGACTGAGCCCTGTGGGACACCGCTTGTGACCGGCTTGGAGTCTGACATGGCACCAGCAACTCTAACCCTGTGGGTTCTGTCCTTGAGCCAGTTTGCAACCCATCTTGTGACATATGGGTTTACATTTAAGCTGGTGAGCTTTTCTATGATACCCGAGTGGGGTATTGTGTCGCAAGCTTTTGCAAGGTCAAGGTAGGCTGTGTGAACTGCCTTACCCTCATCAATGGCCTTGGTGACTGTTTCAAAAAAGTCGACCAAGTTCAAGAGGCATGATCTGCCCTTGACAAAGCCGAATTGGGTAGGATCCAATGTCTGTAGGTCCCCTATGTCTTTATTTATGAGTTCCATTATGATCCTCTCCATAGCTTTGCAGACCAGGCTTGTTAAGCTTATGGGGCAGTAATTACCAGGGTCCGTAGAAGCATCGCCTTTGTGGAGTGGGACCATAGTTGCCGTACGCCACTCGTTGGGTACGTATCCTGTGGTAAGGCTAAGATTAAACAGCAGCCTTATGTGTGGGTTTAGTTCCTCATTGAGTTCGTGTAGCACACAGCCGGGGACACCATCCGGTCCCATTGATGCTGTGTTTTTAGCTTTAGAGAGAGCAGCTCTCACTTGGGCATTTGAGATGATTGGGAGGCTACACTCTGCTGGGATAGATATTTCTCCTTTTGGGGGGGAGGGAGGGGAGAAATTTTCACTGAACCTGTCTGCCAGTATGTTTGCAATGTCTGTGGGTTCAGTGATTTTTGTATCATTTTGGACTAATTCTGAGAATATCTGGGAGTTTCCACCCAGATTTCCAACATAGCTAAAGAAGGCCTTATGATTGTCTTTTGAATCCTTGGCAATTTTTCTCTCAAAGTTGGCCTTGGATGATTTTATGAGTGATCGTAGTTTTTTACTAGTATTGATCAGAGATGTCTTCCCTTTTAGGGATTTTGCTCTATCTTGTAGTAGCTTTCTCCTCTTGTTGTAAAGTTTGTTTATGGCTGGGGTCCACCAGATCGGGTGCTTGCCTTTGGTGGAAAGGGTCTTGATTTTATTTGGGATTGCTTGATCCATGCAATCCTGGAGGTGCTCGTAGAAAGCATTTGTAAGGGATTCAGCAGCGTGGGTTGTGGTTTCCAATGGCTCAGGGGCCTTGAAGGATACCACACCAGTCTTAAGAAGTGTGAAGTTGACTTTTGAGAAGTTCTTCACTGTGGTCTTTTTTGTTGGGGGTGGGGGCGGGATGTGGATCTCCAGTGAGATTAGTTTATGGTCTGATCTCACCAATGAGGGATATACTTCCGTGTGGAGCATTTTGTCCCCATGTTTGTGATGATCAGGTCTAGTATATTTTCACCTCTTGTGGGAATGGTGACAAGTTGTTCCATAGCATTTGAGTTTATGAACTCCAGGAACCTTTGGGCTAGGGTATTGGGGCTTGAGTAATGTTCCCAGTCTATGTTTGGGTAGTTGAAGTCACCCAATATGATGGTGTTTGGAGAGACATTTATACTCTCCAGTGTCTTCAGGAAGGCTGTGTGGGGTTCCTGAGTTTGAGAGGGTGGCCTGTAACATGCTACAAACTGTAGAGCAGTTTTGCCTATGGTTAATTGCACCTGAATGGTCTCTGATGCTTTGTGAGTTGCCACCAGCCTGGAGGTGTGGGTATCCTTGATGAATATGGATACACCCCTCCTTTTGTGGTACGGTCCGGGTTTTGGGGCCGGAACGCATGATATGAGGTAAAACCTGATAGTGCCGGGGTGCTCTCAGGAGCATTGAACCAGGTTTCAGTCACAGCACAGATATCGATGTTCTCCATACTGAGGAGGGCTTCGAGGGCATGCATCTTGAGATTTAGACTTCTGGCATTGAGCAGCATTACCCTTAGTTTTTTTCCATTATTGTTTTCTAGGGTGGTGGGTTTAGAATTTGAGCCTTGTCTAAAAAAGGCACTATGGGGGTGGCAAGAGCCTTTGCCAATATCCGGAAACCCAGGGATGACAGGTGCAAGCCATCCCTTGCGAAGCAGCGTGGCTTGTCAAGCATGTCATTCCAGGCAGACAGACATTGGATCCCCTTAGAATGACACCAGAAATTAAGCCAATTATTAAAACTGATCATTTTGTCTCTGTATTGTGGCATCATTCTTGGTGAAGGTAGGATACTGCTCAGGGTCAGGGTCATACCAGCCTAGGCTACATAATCTGAGAGCTCCTTTATGTCTCTTTTCATGTAGTCCAGGGAGGTACGTCTCAGGTCATTCACACCGGCATGGACAATGACTGAGTCATACTTGTACTTGCTGTGGAGTGACCTGAGTGCTTGTGTTATGTGGCAGATTCTAGCGCCCGACAGGCAGCTTACTGTGACCCTCTCCTTGTTCAGTCTGGTGAGTGGGACGTCAGTGTGTCTGACTATGGAGTCACCTATGACAAGTGTGTCTGGCATTGTGTTTGGCCTTAAGGGCTGTGACTGATTTGCACTCTGACTTTGTGATCTATGTGCTGCTTGTGTTATGTCATGAGGTGGCAGTTGTTTGGGTGTCTGCTTTGGAGGCCTCTACTGTTTTGGTAGATTTTTGATCAGTGCCTCCGAGTATGTCTTTGTGTGTTTATGTGTTTGATTTGTAGTTGTGATAGTTCTATGTGAGACATGGTTTATGGTGTGTGTGGTTACCTTCTCCTCCTGTCTGGTTTTGCCAGTCTTGAGTTGAGAGAGCTCAGCCTCCAGTTTGGCTATATAGTTGCATCTCTCGCATGTATTTGTGTTTTGTGGGAGGAGGAGAGGGTTGTCTGGGTACATGAGCCAATTGTAACATTGCCTCAATATTCCCAGATTCACCAGCTGAGCAGGAGAGGACGCTAGCAACTGACCCTTTGACATGCTAGAAGAAATGAAAAAGTTTGCTGTGTAACTGAGTCAGAAAGGACCTATAGGGAAGTGGGTACTCAAGGGGGTTTTAAGCTAGTGAAGTACTTTGTATAATATAGAAGTGCTTTACCTGACTAAAAAATGCTTTACCCTTTGCAAATACACCTCAGAAGAAGGGAGAAAAAAGGAACCACACAAAAGAAAAAATAAGAGGGGACAGGAGGGAGGGAAACCCAGACTGCAACAGTGAAGACACTCGAACATCTACATTTATGGTAAGTGTACACAACTGTACTATGTTCATCGTGTTTCACTGTTGCAGTCATGACTGTAGGGTAGAATCCCAAAGCAGAATGAAAGGGAGGTGGTCATAAAGCAGAGGGGGCGGCTATAAGGCCCTGCAAGACTGCAGAAGCAAAGCCTGCCCTAGACTTAGAGTAGAGAGGCAGATTGTAGTGCTTGGAAAAAGTATGCACTGAACTCCAAGTTGCAGCTGCCAAAATGTCTTTGGTAGGAACTCCCCTGAGGAAGGCAGCTGAAGTGGCAGCAGCTCTGGTAGAGTGAGTCCTTATACTCCCTGGGATTTGCTTTCCATGGTGTGAATAGCAAAATCTGATTCCATGAGCAATCCATTTAGAAATGGTCTGTTTTGAAATGACTTTACCTTGGGAACTTGAAGCATAAGAAACGAACAATTGCTCTGATTTCCTGATGTCCTTGGTTCTGTCCAGGTAAAAACGTACTTGTCTGTGTACGTCCAAGGAATGTAAGATCCTTTCCCCTTTATTTTGAGGAGTCGGGAAAAAAGTTGGCAAGTGAATAGTTTGATTTAAAGCCACTTTGGAAACCACCTTAGGCATGAAAGTAGGATTAGTCCTTAAAGACACCCTGTCTTGATGAAAAATAACATAAGGTTCTACAGCCATAAGAGCTTGCAACTCTGAAACTCTCCTGGCAGAGGTCAGAGCTAACAGGATGGCTGTCTTCCAAGATAAAAACTTGATGTCAGATGTGGCAGCAGGCTCAAAAGGAGGTAAGGTGAGCTTTTCCAAAACATAGTTGAGATCCCAAGCAGGAATGGGAGGAGATCTAGGGGGCCTTAAGTTCTTAGTTCCTCTGAGAAACTGTCTCATGAGCTGGCGGGAAAAGATTGGAGGGTCTGTATTATAATGAGCAGAAATAGCAGAGGCATGAATCTTTATGGAAGAGAAAGAGAGACCCTTATGTAAGAGGTCTGTCAGGTAAAGTAAAATCTGAGGAATGTTAGGAATAAGTGGATCAGAATCCTGAGCCTGCATCCAGGAACAAAATCTTTTCCATTTTCCTGCATAAGATTTTCTAGTGCTAGGACATCTGGCTTCTAAAATGACATCCATAACCTGCTTGGGTAGGAGAGAATGATTCAAAGACCCTGGATTAACCAGGCGGCCAGGCTGAGAGTTTTGACATGGGAATGTAGAACCTGACCCTGGTGTTGGGACAGAAGGTTCGGAGTCTGTGGTAAAACCCAAGGGGGCTCCAGACAAAGGTTTTTCAGTGTTGGGTACCAAAACTGTCGAGGCCAATTTGGGGCCAGCAAGATTATCATCTTGGGCTTGCCCTGTTTGATCTTTAATAATACCCGTGGAAGAAGAGGAAGAGGTGGAAAGGCATATCCTGAGAGATTTCTCCAACTGAATGATAGTGCATCCACTTTCCAAGCTTGTTCGTGGAAAGTCCTGGTGCAAAAAATCTGTAGTTGATGATTGAGGTGGGATGCAAAGAGGTCTATGTGTGGACATCCCCAGACAGCAGTAATCATCTTGAATATTTTCGTGTCCAGCAGCCATCCGTGTGGGTCCGAAAGGTTTCTTCTCAGACTGTCTGCCAGGAAGTTTTGCTTCCCTGGTAGAAACTGTGCTTGAAGGTCCAGATTGCAAGCTAGAGCTGTGTTCCAAAGATCCATGGCTAGTCTGCAAAGGGGATAGGAATGACATCCCCCTTGCTTGTTTATGTACCACATAACTGTGGTGTTGTCTGTCTGTATCAGTAGTTGTCCTGGTTGTAGAAGATTCCTGAAGGCCAATAGAGCTTTCTGAAAGGCTAACATTTCCTTTAAATTGATATGCAGGTGCTTCTGATCCTTTGTCCAAAGGCCCTGCAGACAGTTGCCCTGAAAATGGGCTCCCCATGCATAATCTGAGGTGTCTGTGGTCAGTATCTGAGTGGCAGGAGGCAGACAGAAGGGTTTTCCTTTGTTTAGAGTACATGCCTTGGACCACCAAAGGAATTCCTTTTGAAGACAAGACAGGACGGAGATCAGTATGTCTAAACTGTGGCAATGCTGAGACCATACACTTTTTAGGTACCACTGTATTTTCCTCATATGTAGTCTTGCATGTGGTACGAGAAGAATGCAAGAGGCCATGTAACCCAAAGCCTGCAGGAATCTCCTTGCAGATAGCTGAGTTAAAGTTGCCAAGGTTTTGAAAGTTGAGGCCAGCTGCAATTGTTTTTCGTATGTCAGAAATGCCATCTGGGTTGTTGTGTTTAGAGAAGCGCCCAGAAAAATTATCTGTTGTGAGGGTGTCAAATTTGACTTTTTTATGTTTACAGAGAATCCCAGGAACTTGAGAAGATTCTGAACAAACTCTAGATGCTGGAGTAAGACATCCTTGCTGTCTGCCTGAATAAGACAGTCGTCCAGATAAGGGTAAATCTGAATTCCCTTGAGTCTACAATAAGCTACTACTGGAGCCAGGCATTTGGTGAAGACCCTGGGCGCAGTAGACAATCCAAAGGGCAGCGCAGAGAATTGATAGTGCCTCGATTCGGCCTTGAACCTGAGGTATTTTCTGCATTCCTGCCTGATGGGAATGTGTAAATATGCCTCCTTTAAATCCAAAGTTACCATCCATGCATTTTTGGTCAGCATTAGAAGTAGCTGCTGTAGAGTAAGCATCATGAATTTTGGTATCTCTAGAAAAGTGTTCAAAACTGACAGATCCAGAATGGGTCTCCATGAATTTTGCTTCCTGGGGACTAGAAAGAGCCTTGAGTAAAAACCTTGTCCCATCTCTGAAAGTGGAACTAGTTCTATGGCTTTCATAGCCAAGAGAGCTTCCACCTGGTTTAAGGCCTTTGACCATTGATGTTTTGGAAGATCTGGCCATCCGCTTGGCCTTGGTAGGGTATGAAAAAGGAATTTGTAACCTCTTGAAACTACATCCAGAACCCACTTGTCTTGGGTTATATGAGTCCAATTTAGGTGAAAAAGAGAAAGTTTTCCTCCGAGAGGGGCTTCCAGGAAAGAAGTTCCTGCAGCCCAACAGAGGGAGTCATTGAGTCTGTTTCCTATGAGCATGCGACCTGTCCTCTCCTCCCCTAGGGGTGGAAGCAGTTCACTGTCTTGGTCTATAAGAGGCTTGCGTTTGAGGCCTTCCTCGGGAGCGTCTTTATCTACCCCTCTGAGGCCTGTCTGAATTGGGAAAGGATCAATTTTTTGTAGGCCAATTCCTACTAAATCTGGGTGGCTGTACTTGTAAGAAATCTTTAACTGTTTGCATGGATTTTGCCTTGTCCTCCATCTTTTTAATCACTTCTTCAGCTTTAGATCCAAACAAAACATTATGCTGAACAGGAGCATCCAATAATTTAGCTTTTACTTGATCTGGCAAATTTTGTTCCTTTAACCATGCATGCCTTCTAATTACTGTGCCAGAGGCAGCAGCCCTACAAGAAGCCTCCAAGGCATCAAATCCACAGTGTAAACCATGCTTCCCAACTTGTTCAGTGGCATGCATTAAGTCATGTAGCTCCTTATCATCTGCACAGGCGGAAATGGAAGTTAGCTTTTGTTTTAGAACAGACAGGAGAAATTGCTGGTATTTCAGCATATGAAACTGACAGTTTAAAGCCCTAATAGATAAAGTAGCAGAAGTGTATACTTTTTTGCCCCATCTTTCTAAAGATCTTGAATCCTTCTCAGTGGGAATGGGGTTTTTCACAGAAGCGGCCTTTACGCCCTTAGCACCCTGAGAAATGGTTTCAGGGTCAGCAGAAGGGTTCTTGTATAAAAACTGGTGGGAATCAGGAACCCTATAGTATCTGTTTGGCTTAACAGGAGCTGGAGGAAAAGAATCAGGAGTTAAGTTAGCCTCAGAAAAAGCATCATCCACAGTATCCAAAATAGGAGGAATAGCCAGGGGTCTATGTTGGGGAAGAAGAAGAAAACCCCTTAGTCTTTTCTTAGATTCTGAATACTCCTATCCTTCCCAGTGGAAATGTTCCCTCATTTCATGCAAAGTTTCTCCAAAAGAGAAATCCTCAGGGAGAGAAGCTGAAGGAATGGATTCCTCAGCATCAGAATCCTCATAAGGAGGGAAAGAATATTCCTGGTCAGAAGAAGAAACTGAAGAAACAGAAGCCTGATCAGAGAAGTCATAATAAACTTCCTGCCTTGGCCTTTTATCTGGAGGGGGATGTGAACCTCTAATCATAGTAAGTAAGTCCTCCGCCATCTTAAGTAACTGTTTCTGAGACTTGGGAGCCGGATCAGAAGAGGCCTGGGCTGCAGTCTTTGATTTGGAAGGAGTCTTTGCCTTTGTCTTTGGCTTTGCCTTTATTAGAAGCTGAGTAGGCCTGAAAACCCCTTCGGAAGCCGGTACATGCACAGCGGCTCCGGACCCATCCGAAGGAGCATTGTCTGAAGGTCCTGCAACAGAAATATTCAAAGGCCTAGTTGGCTCCTCGTGGGAGTCCATTTCAGCTATCGGTTCCGAAATGGCTGACGACAGGGGCTGCAAAAGCGCCTCACTGACGATGGCCAAACCTGAAGCTGGCTCTGCTTGTGCGATATCGTCTGATTTGGACCTCGGAGGCCTGTCTTTGTCCTTGCGTCGTTTGTGAACTCCGGTAGCTGGAACCATATCCGATGACATTTTGTAATTAAAACGCCTACCGAAGTAATGAAATGCAAAATCGTACCTTCGTTTAATAGTACGTTGATTGAATCTAGCACAAAACCGACAACTAGCTACGTCGTGGTCAGGGCCTAAGCAAGGAATACAGTAAGAATGAAAATCCTTATGAGGTATTTGCTTCCCACATGAAATACAATTATTAACTTTTTCTGACATCGGACTGGAGCAAGAAAAAAGTTTCCCCAATGGGGTACTTAGCTTTGAGTAGGAGAAGAAAGTCTTCGGACTGAAGTTTGTTAAGAAAAAATTGTCAGGAGTCAGCCGACCAGCACTTGCGAACTATCACCGCACAGCAAGAAAGACTGGAGAACATGGCGTCGGCTGTCAGCTTTGTACTCCTGGCGCTCTGACGTCAGGGAGCATGGCTGAACAGCCGACACTGGACCCAGACTTTGGGATTCTGGCTGACCGAGGACTGCCTGCCAGCAGGGGAGAACCCTACAGTCATGACTGCAACAGTGAAACACGATGAACATCTGACCACTGAACACCTAGAGTCCATTGAAGGACACGCATAAACAATCATGCCAAGGGGAGCAATACAATACCTGCTGCCACAGATTCTATTGCTTGAAGGACTGATCTGGCTGGGGGAGATGGATGAGAGATAAGCAGATGGACCTGATTCCTGAGGGTGGATATACGATGAAGTGGAAGTGATGCTATCTGTGTTGTTGAATCCAGATATGTACCAATGAACTCCAGGCTCTGGACTGGTGACAAATTTGATTTGGCATCATTTTTTGTAATCCCCAGTAACTGACAAATCAGGAGCAAATAGCGCCTGCACTGTTGGAGAAGATACTTGGAGGAGGCAGTAAGGAGCAAGTCATCCAGATATGGAAACAGAATCCTTTGAGTCACAGATGAGCAGCGACCACTGATATGCAGTTGCTAAACACTCTGGGGGCTATGGTGAGTCCAAAGGACAGAGCTCTAAATTCATAATGACTGGCTCCCAGCCAAAAGCATAAATGTCTTCGGGAGCACCTGTCTATTTTGATATGATAGTATACATCCTGAAGCTCTATTGAGCCACACCCAAACATCCTTATGAAGAAATGTCAGGATGGACTGCACCATGACCATTCGGAACTTAGACTTCTTCATGTACCAATTCCATTTGCTCAGATCCAAAATTGGTCTGAGGTCCCCTGTCTTCCTGGGCACTAAAAAGAAGCGTGAATAAGTACTGAATCCATTTTTTTGTCTGGTGGGACCTTTTGTATCACTCTTTTTTTCTAGCAGCTTTTGAATTTCTTGTGATGTGTGTCTTTCCTCTGACTGGGTGAAACATTGGGAAGCTTCTTCCTTTTGTAAAAAGGAAGTTGGAAAAATAGAATGAACCCAGGTATCTTCTGTTATGTTTGCCAAGGCAGGAATAATCGTTCTGGACTACATTCAGAGTTGGACAGTGGGGCAGCACTTCAGGAGTGCTAGAAGGGTCTGTCTGGAAAGGAATCACAGAAACCCTGGTTCTGCAGGCCTCCTCTGCTGCTAGGGTGATGTCTCCCCCTTAGAACTTCCTCTTCTGCCTCTGGAGGAGTTGTCCCCATGCGGATCTTGAAAGGGTCCCTGAGATTTTTGGAACCATATTTTCTTATCACCTCTCTGATTCCTGGAAAAGGACCTTTGAGAGGTAGAAGACTTGATTCCCATGGCAGACAGAGTCTTTTCCTCTTGTTCATTGCAGGTAAGCATCTCTTTTACTGATGGCTCAAATAAGGATGTGCCATCGAAGGGGGTCCTGATGAAGGGCATCTTAAAGAGCACTACAAAGTCACATAGCCAAATCCAGGCATGTCTCCTTAGGGCAAGGCCTGTACCAGTCACTTGTTATATGCCTTCAGCTGTGTGAGAAATTAACCTCATTGAAGTGTTTGAGATAGACAAAAGAGTGGCCATCTGTGAGGGCGTTCTTTTGAAATCCTCTGCAGATGTGGATCTGAGTGAGTACTTGAAAGCTCTTTGGTCAAATCTCTCTGAAGTCTCATGACGTGTTCCAAGTAATTAACCGACTTGTTTTCCGAATCTGTCCAGCACCCTAGACTCTCTGTTTGGTGAGTGGACGGAACAGCTCTCTTCTGGTAGATCTTTCTTAGTGGCTGCTGCCACCACAGTAGTATCAACCGGGACTCCTTTGCTCCAGTGGAGTTTGTCTTTTTGAGAGGCTAAGCATTTGTCAAGTCTCTTCAGGATAGGTTTGGTGGTATCTGTCTCCTTCCATGCCCAGTGGGAAACTAAAGCAATGAGTTCATCCACAGGGGGGGGCAACCCAAGAAGTAGATGGGCCTGAATCAAAAGCTTCCAAAAAAATTGATTCTTCTAGAGAGGGGTTTTCAGAAGACCAGACACCTTTTTGTCTGAGGATCTCTAAAATGTCTCAGAAGGCAAAATTGGTATCCTCCATGACAGACTCCAGCAGGGAGTTTATGTGCCTCTTCTTGCACATTCTCTTCTGATAGCTCTCCTCTGTGGGATGTTTAAGGGAACTGTCAGAAGAGAGGGAGATTTCCTGTACAGGAACTGACTGGACACTTGTTTGAACTTGCTGCCCCTATGGTGTAAGTCTGATCAACTCAGAGCTCAAAGCTGATGAGGGAAAAGGGGTTGGATCTGAAACCTGGGAAGGCAGTTCTCTAGAGAGAGAGAGAAAAAGCCCTTTCCACAATCTCAAAGGCAGATAGACCTAGAGAAGCCTCAACCAGCTGAGGTGGAGCCAAAGCTCCCAGCAAAAGCAAATCTTGACCACTCTCAGATCCATGCCTCAACGATGGAATCAGACCTGAACTATCCTGGGCCAAAGCTCAAAAAAGTAGGGATGGATTCGACAACATTGGTGTCAATCCCGGACCCACAGATCTGACACTTGGGCTCAGGGACCCATTCAGATCTGAGACTGCCAGAGTAGAACTAGTGAGGGATAAAGTCAGAGTTGAAGACATCTTCTTCAGATTCAACTCCAGACCTCTTGGTATTTTGGATCTTGGGACTCCAAAATCCAAAACAACTGGACAAGTCAGGGAAGGAGATAGAATAGTTTGGGATGTCTCAGGATGGCTCATGGATCCGATAGGGGATCAGAGCTGGGGAGACCCCATCTGAATCTGAGCTCTGAGAAATTTTCACATCATCCTATCCACATGCACTTCTGATAAGTTTCTGGAAGACCTAAACGATGTAGTGGATTCTGGCCTTGAATGTTTTTTAGGGCTTTATAACAACAGAGATCACAGAGTAGGTGATATAGGTTTGATTACATACTCGGGAGTAAACCTCTGTGTGAGGTGCCAGGCTTCAGATCTGAGAACCTAGGATTCGAGGAAGGCCCCTATGGACTGATCAACATGACAACTGGATCAGAAAACCTTGGATCAAAAGGTTTTGGATCCAAAGATAGGGTCTTTGGATCTGACAATGTTGAATTCGATGCTTTTTGGCTGTTGGTAGGTAGCTCCAACTAAGACCTGTTTCTTTAATTATAAGGGTGTCTTTAGTTGTAACTAATTAATTAATTGATTTAATGTAATTGTATGATTAATTGGTTTCCTGTTTTGTATATAAGTCTTAATATACTGGGTTATGTTGTCTGAAGAAGTGCATGGATTTTATGTACGAAAGCACTTACATTAAATAGTATCTGTAGATGGGTCTCTCTGCTTTTTCTTTTTTGTATACAGTTTTGTGTTTTCTTTTGGATTTTTAAGACCTGGGGGACTTCGGTAGGGAGTGTTTTCTATGCTTCAGTGGAACAGACTTGGTGGTTCTGTCAGGGATTTGTGCCCCAGATGTACAGGTGGCAAGAAGACCTTTCAAAATTAACTTGTTGCGCCAATCAGCCAGTACCCTTGGGTTGAAGATTGAGCAGATAGCATAACTAGTGTCCAAGTGGCCGGCTCCGAGGCAATATACACGCTCCTTGTGGGCATCCAAATTCAGGATTTTATACCCACAAGAACTGTATTTCTTAAAGCTTGTCAGTTTATCTGACATAATAGCTAAAAGCAACAGTACAACTAGTACAGTTAACAGTAAGAACACGGTAATAACAAAAAAAAAAGTTTTTTTTTTTTTTTTTTAGAAATGAAGAATGGAGGAAAAGGCTTAATTACCAACAATGGCAATTTAAAAGAAATACTAAAAGGGTAATAACAATACCAACTATGGTAAGAAGAGACTACTGTCTAATATAGTAGTAAGCCCTAACGCCTGCAACAGACTAAGAGAGAGGATAGAGATAAACAACAAAACAGCTAAAGAAAAACTTTTATGGAGAAAAGAAAGATTAGTAAACAAAATAGCTCTGAAAAGTGCTTGCGAGAGGAACCTACATCTAGGTGTGATAGCAGTAAACAAGATCTGAGGTAATGCAGATGGACTAAGACATTATGATTAAAGACTGGTATATGGGACTATGCCACTAACACCATTGCTGCTTATGTACACTGAATCCAAAGTCACTGTACCTTAAAACAATAGAATTCCCTCATGCTAACATCTGACATACATGGCAGGTACCATACCTTGTCAGTGTTTAGTAGTAAGATTCCTGCAGGTAACTCTAACAGAAAAGGACAACATATTTCCACACATGCACAACAAAACATGATGGTCAGCCCACACATATTTCACCTCTGTATGATCTATGGTTCTGCTCCCCCAAAAGAAACCAGAAACTCCTCTGCATTATTTAGTGGGACAGGTAATGGGCAGCCACAGGTGGCATTATGAGCTGCCTCCATTTCCTTTACATGCTACTGTACCTGAACCCCCTTGCTTTTGACATGACATTGATTGATCTGCACTGTGCACCCATATAGATCAGCTGCATTTATCCTCTTGAGTATATTGTCCAGTAGCATCTCATGACGGACTCTATCTCTCTTTACCCCATAATCCAGTAAAGTCATTCAATGCTCCTATAAAGCCTCTAGTTAAACTTCATTCTATACAGATATGAAACGGTAATGTACTAGTCACTGTGCAGCCATTACCTAACATAGGATATATGAACAGGAAATAGCAATGCGGACAGATATGCATAAATCAGTACATAGTCGCCAATAACAATATGAATGATGGAACATGTGCTACTATGAGCACTATGCAGACAGTCACAGCAGGGGTTAACGGTGAGTAAAACACAGAGGTGAGTGACTACTGACATACATTGCTGAGATATGCTTCAAAATGGATACAGCAAGTAAGCCATGCAGTATGATTTACAGTCATAATGACACACAAACATATGCATGTCACAAATACTGCTGCAGATAGCTGTGCATGTTTTGCAAATGGTGCCAACATATGGAATGTAAGGCTACTATGTAATGGGCAGAAGTTTCATTTTTTTGCATAATTTGGCTACTGAATGTAGTTTTTGATTGGCACACATCTATCTGTATGGCTAATTATTCCCTGTATTTTTAATGAGCCTCATTTACATTCAGTGATTTGTAATTATATTAACTTCAATTCAGGTAAGATGACAACATAGTGTAGTGACCTACTCACTTGCTTGCTTGACTGTCAGATCATCATCAGACATTTGCGGTGAACCTCCACATAGGTTCATAGGTAGGTACTAGGCTATTGGCCCAAGGGCCTAAGTAAGCCTAGCCAACAAGGTTCCCTGGCTTACGCCACCCAAGAATGTTATTTTCCTGTGCCCCTGTCAAGCAGAGCCACAGAAGTGATTCCCAGAATGTATTTCCTATTTCCCATCCACTGATCAAGATTTATCTTGAAGAGTGCTAATGAGGAACTTTGCTTGACATAGATGGGTAGCTTGTTCCAGAGTTTGGGAAGTCTCTGGGACAGGACTCTGTCCCTCCAGCATGTCCTGTTTCTTGTAGTGACAAGGGTTAGGTCCCTAGAGCGTGTAGCTCGGAGGGACTGGGATTTCTTTAGGTGCAGCATGTCCAACAGCTCTGGGTTTGACATAGCTTTATATGTTAGGCAGAGATCACCTCAGAGTAGGCGATATGCTACAGAGTAAAGCTGGAGTTTTTTTCAGACGGTCAGTGTAGGGCATCTGTTTGAGGCCAGTAATCCTCTTTGTGAGGTACTTCTGTGGCCTTTCCAGCTGCTGCAGATGTCTTGTGAGGTACATTCCAAAAGGGGCATTGTACTCTATAATGGGTCTAATGAGTGTCGAGTACAGGGGAACAATGACCTCTTTTTTCCTGGATGAGAAGCCTTTTGTGATGAGGTGTGCCACATAGAAGGATTTCCTGACTACTGTGGCGATGTGATTATCAAAGGAGAGACTACTGTCCACCTGGGTCCCAAGGTCTCATCACACATTCGGCGTTAACTAGACTGCTGCCTATGTGGTAGTTCATGGGTACAGAGTTTTTACCAAAGGGGATGACAATGCACTTTTTGGCACTGAGCTTGAGGCCATGGCTCTGACACCAGGCATCTGTTTCAGTGAGGCCCTTCTGTAGGATGTCCACATCATTTGGGGACTCGACTATGGCTCCTAGTTTGCAGTCATCTGCAAACATTGTTAGCCAAAGGCCTTCTGTGTTAGCCTGCACTTCAGAGAAGTAGATACCAAGCAGGAGAGATCCCAGGACTGAACTCTGTGGTACTCCACTTGTCACTGGTTTGAAGTCAGATTTGGAGTCTGCAACTTTTACAGTGTGGGTTCTGTCAGTGAGCTAGTTGGCAACCCATCTTGTGACATAAGTATTTATACCTAGTTTAGTGAGTTTATCTATAATTCTAGAATCGAGGATGGTGTTGAAAGCCTCGGTGAGGTCAAGATAGGCTGTGTGAACCACTTTACCCTCGTCTACAGCTTTGGTGACTGCCTCAAAGAAGTCGATCAGGTACAGGAGGCATGATCTGCCTTTCACAAACCCGAACTGGGTGGGGTCCAGAGTTTGGAGGTTACCAATGTCTTTGTTTATGAGTTCCATGATGATACGTTCCATGGCCTTACAGACCAGGCTCATCAGGCTAATAGGGTGATAGTTCCCGGGATCAGTGCTGGCTCCCCTTTGTGGAGTGGGATAACTGTTGCTGTGTGCCATTCAGTGGGCGCAAAGTCTGATGTGAGGCTATGACTGAACATGGTGCTTAGGTGGGGAGCCAGTTCGTTCTGAAGTTCTTGTCAAACACAGCCTGGGATGTTGTCCGGTCCCATGGATGCTGTGCTTTTGGCTTTAGAGAGTGCAGCTTTTACCTGCATAGTTGTGATTACAGGGACTCTGCATTCTTCCTGTATAGATATGGGCCCTTTAGGGGGTGAGAGGGGGGTAAAATTAGCACTGAACCTATCTGACAGGATGCTGGCAATATCAGTTGGTTCTGTAATTTTCGTGCCGTTGTACTGTAGCTCAGAGCTGATCTGGGTGTTGCCTCTACATGGTCTATAAGGCATGTGCATGACATAATATTACATTATCTGAATTCCTTGTGGTAGGCAATATGCCATATTATGTATAATGTTTGAGCTTTGACATTTTACTCTGCATTCAAGAAATCAGGTATACCAAGTCTGCTGTTCTTGTGCAAACCTTGAGGACTGTATTAGTCACCAGGAGCATAAAGTGTACATCATTATTAGAAATGGGAATGGGATTGTGGGTATCTATTTAGGGAGAACATAATGCTCTCTCTACTCAGGTACTATGACATCCAACTGTTTGGACCACTGATGAGTCCATTTCATTGAACAGATATATGGGAGGATCTGGCCACTGAAATCACTTGGAAGGCATAGATTCACCATACTGGACTGCAGGTCTACTACTCCTAAGATAACCTGGGAAGAAGGATGGCTGATGACCCCCAGCAGAGTCTACGTATAGTAGTGTAAGGAAACTTACCATAATAGTAGATGCTAGAATGATAACTGCTATAGTAGCTATATGGGTTATATCCTGTACAGGATGTAACAGCTGGAAAGATTTCAAAGCTCCAATGGCACCTTCTATGTGACTAACCCATTATTCACCTTAAGCTGAGCTGAGTTTAAGAAAAAAAGCTGTTTGGGAGCCAAGCCTTCAGAGCTTTCATGCCAAGTGAGTGAGGGAGGCTGAAACCCTGATAAGGTTAATGATAGAAAACTAAAGTTAAAGGTCCTCACCCTGGCAACAAAAACATAGAAAAATTAGGGGGAGATATGATAATTAATTCTGCAACTCTACTATGTTCATCATATTGATCACCGCTGCAGTAGCCTTACCTATATGGGTAGATTACCATAGCTTAGAGTGACTAGGAGGGGAAGGATGTAGGCCTTAGAAAAACACGTTTGTATGCCTCTGTAAAGGTGTGCACAGAAGACCAAATTGCTGCTTCTAGAATGCTTTGAGAATTTAACCCTTTCCAAAAAGCCACAGATGAAGTCAAGGCCCTAGTAGAATGAGCCTTGACACTGCCTGGAGTTACCTTGTTGAGGTGTGTAAAACAAAAGGTAAAAGCATGAGATAACCACTAGGAAATACTCCAAGTTGAAACAGGTTGACCTTTCTTCTTAAGTTCACCAAAAATGAGTTCCTGAAAAGTTTTTGCTTTGTCAAGATAGTACCTGTGCTGTCAGTTGACATACAAGGCATGGTGTATCTTTTCTCCCTTGTTTTGGGATTCTGGAAAGATGTATAGCTTGGCTCAAAGGAAACGCGGATACCACTTTAGGCATAAATGTATTTATTTATTTATTTTTTCATTTATATATTTATTTATAATTATTTACCAGGGTAGTGCACTGATCAATACTGACAAATTCCAGGCTCAGCCCAGGTTAAATGAAGGATTAGTTCTTAATGAAAACATATTTTGTGGAAAATGAGATAAGGCTGACCTACCATAAGAGCTTGCAGCTCAGATACTCTTCTATGGAGGTCGAAGCAATTAGTAACTTTATTTTCCATGTTACGAACCTCAACTCAGCCTGATGAGCTGGTTTCAATGGAGCAAAAGTAAGCTTTTCCAAGATAAAATAAGATCTGAAGTAGAAGCCACCTGTTTTCTTGGAGGCTTAATATGCAACATTGGTTTCAAAAACACATTTCAATGACATTGCATCGAATCAGGGGATCCATGGATAAACATGCTGAAATGTATTACAAATGAAGCTTGATTTAGGATTAATGTAGCCCATAGTATATAATCTCACATAAATAATGTATAACTGGCCCAGAAAGGGTGCTTGTTCCTGTCTTGATACCAACTAGATTTTTTTGTTTATTAATATATGATTTTCTACTACTAGCAGGTTCACTTTCTGATGAAACAGGTGCCTAAAAGGTATAAAAATTCTATCATCCAGGCACGTAGTTGCAGTTGTGGGGGTTGGAATGTATCAAACACCCATTATCCTGTATGAGAAGGCCCAGTCTGTGAGGATGCTTGTGGTAACTTATTTTGACCATTTCCAACAAAAGGGAAAAACACAGTTAACCTGGGCAAGAACAGAGTCACTAAAATGATCTTTGGAGACTCCTGCTAAATGTTCAGAATGACCCTGGATATTAGTGGAAGTGGTGGAAAAGCATGCAGTAACATTCCTGCCTAAGGAAAAGAAAAAGCATCTGTTTTTCCAGGCCTTCCTGCATAAAGTCCTGAAGTAGACCTTTGCCAACTGATTTTTGTGACTGGAGGTAAAAAGATCTATTTGAGGTGTTATCCACAGCTGGATCAGTTCCTGGAAGACCTCCTGATTCAATTTTGATTAGTGAGGGTCTGTCTTCGCACTGCTCAGCTTGTTTGCCACAAACTTTTGCTCAGACAGTAAGATGCCTGTAGAGTAAAATTTTGCTGAAAAGCTATATCCCAGGCTACCATGGCTTATCTGCACAGTGGGTAGGATCTTGTTCTCTTTTTTTATTTATGTACCTTATGACTGTGTTGTTGCCTGTAAACACATGCAATGGTGCTGGGGACCATAAATTATTGGAAGTGTAGAGGGAATTTATGAGTGCTAACATTTCTTTATAAATAGTATTGTGAAACCTGTTTATTGTGAAACTTGCTGTTTTTACTTCATATGAAGTACCTTTCTCATTTTTATTACTGTTCTGCTTGTTTTTAAAAATTGTAATTTTCTGTGGAGCTTTTCTCCCCGGGCTTCTGCTGAAAAAGGGCTTTTGCTCAGTTGGACAATCCCAGTCAACAAATGACAAATAAAATAAAATAAAATAAAACAAGTTTATGTATTTTGCATTCCAAAGACCTTGCACATTTTCCTCCAAAGACACTACTCCCCAAGCAAAGTCTGATACATCTTTTGTTACTGACTGTGCTAGTGCTGGAAGGGAAAATGGGAAACATGAATTCTGAAAAAAAATGTTTTCTCTACCAAAGAATCTCCCTTCTCACAACCCCCAAAACTGGAACCTGGAATGGCAAGGGATGTTGATACTGGGACCATGTAAGGTTTTAGGTACCACTACATTTTTCACATGTGGGGTCTTGCTACAGAAATCATGAGAATCATACATGCCATGAGACCTAGAATCATGAGATTCCCTTGCTGAGACAGTAGTCTGAAGGGAAAAATACAGGAACAGACTGAGATACAGGTCAACTTTTCTTGTGGAAGAAAAGCTCTTTGAACCAAGTTATCTAAGAGACAACCCATGAAAACAATACTTTGAGAGGAAATTAAACAAAACCTTTATATGTACTCCAGGGACCCCAGTCTGTATAGATCTTCCACTCAACTGAGAGATTCCTGACAATTTGAAAAAGACTACGGAGAGATAAGCAGGTCATCAAAGTAAGGAAAAATGTGAATATTTTGCAGTGAGTTGTGGGTTGTCACCAGAGCTAGACAATTTGCAAACACCCATGGAGCAGTGGATAGATCAAACAACTGATAGTGTGACAGACACAGAAAACCTTAAGAAATGTCTGAAATATGAAGCAATAAGAATATGAAGATAATCATATTTTACATTTAAAGTCATCAGATACACCAAATGGAGAATGAGAGGTAAAATTGAGAATGGATAGCATTTTGAACTTGGGCACTGCAACAAACTGGTTCAGGAAGGAAAAAAAATCAGAAATTGTTTCCATGAAATCTCTGTCTTTTAGACCAGGAACATTCTTGAATAAAGCCCTTTATCTACTAAGAGAAAAAAAAAACACTTCTACCACTGCCTGAGTCATCAGATGTTGAATGACAGGCGGGAAAAGAGTTTGATCTGGTTGATGAAGGGAAAGCCCTTGAAAAGGAGGGAGAGACCTCCATTGTCTTCTGTAACATGGATGAATTACTTTCAGAACTCATCTGTCTGAAATTATCTGTTACCCAAGAGACAAATGAAGGTTCAGATTTGCTGGAAGGATTAAAGATTTGCCAGGGTGGGAAGTGGGGTGGGGATCTTGCAGATAGTTGTTCAGACTTATTAGACTGTCCATTGTTCTGCGAGGTTCCTCCTTTCTTTTAGGAACCTCCCTGCCATTGCTTTGTAAACATTTGCTTACCAGCAGCTTGCTGTGTTTGCTTATTTTTTGTTTTGCCAAAACGTTTAGTGGTAGCATTAAACCTATTGACAAGCAAGGAAAAGGAAGGCTGAAAAATCTGAGAAATTCCTGGAATCAGCTTACCTCTCTCATCACACTTTTAAGGACTTCTGCAGCTGATGGTCCAAATACTTAATCTTGGTCTAAGGAAGGATACAAAATATCAGCATTAACATCCTCAAGAAAGTTTTGAGTATACAGCCAAGCAAACCGCCTCATAACAGTGTCAGTGGCAGCAACCCTGGACGTGGCGTTAGCAGAATCATAAGCACATTGCAAACAGTGAGTACCCACTTCAGACCCAGAAGCAATCAGGCTACACAAAGATATTCTTTCTTCAGAATAGGAAGCAGATACTATAATATCCATCTTACTTTCAAAAGTAGCAAGCATAAACATTAATATATGAGCTTGACAGATGTGAATTCTAAAAAAAAGTATTGCAGAGCAATACATGTTTTTCCCAAATCTATCAAAAGCTTTTCCATTCTTGTCAGAAAAAGATGGATTGGCTTCAAGCAGATGTTGAACATCAGCAAGGTTCACCAGAGAAATAATTTCTAGGTCTGATATGGAATTAGTATATAAAGATTTAGGATTTTTTTACATTCTATCTGTTTTCTTGGGGCAGCAGGCTGGCTGCCAGATAAGTTACAGGTTATAAAAAATGCATCCTCCAATGCTGAATGAACAGGAGGAAATGGTGTAGGTTCAGTAAATCCAGCTGCAATAAATTATAATAGTTCTTCAGAGACAGTGGAATGTCATTATGCTCCTACTGAAACAACTGATTTATTACGGAAACAGTTTCAGAAAAGGAGAATCCTCAAATGGACTTCCAGAAGCCACACTTTCTTCATAATCTAAATCAGCAACATGAGAAGAAAATAAAAACATCCTAAACTAAACATAAAGCTAAGCCTAATAAATCAATCCTTTCCAAAGTCTAAGTTTTTGCTTCTTTTGACAGGAATTTCTGAAGCCACAGTCCCGAGTTTGACAGGCAAAATCTCCTTAGGGATGAGCAATCCAGTATGGATAGGCAAACAGCAACTCTGTGCTCCTTTTTCCAGAAGCGTAGTTTCCTCCTTGTCCAACAAGGATGCTCAACAGCCACAGAGGATGTGTCTAACCCCTGGTCTATGATTATTGTAGGAACTACAGCAGAGGGATTCAAGGAAATAGCTGAATGCTCTGAGAAACCAGAAATGGCCACAGCAGAGTCACCCATCTGTGGTTGAGGCACACTTGCATCCTGCTGTGGTGACAAAGGCTGTTTAGTAATTTTCCTCTTTTTGTGGCTGGTAGAAGAAAGAACCAAGGAAATAAAAGGTTGCTCCGTGGTAAAGCCTGTAAAAGATGCCCAATTCCTGGGGAAGACTGGCAGCAATAATCTGTAAAACATGTAAATACTAAAAAAGTCACTTTTCCACAAAAAACACAGTGGAAAGCACTTTAATGACTTACTTCCAACCCCCAAAATGTAAAATAAAAAAATTACCAAGGAATATGTAGTTTTAAATTGGTTTTAACAACTTTTTCCCAAAAAGGTAAATGGTAACAATCCTGTTTAAAAGTTAAAAGTCAAATGACAGTCTTTAAAAATACATTTTCCTAACATAAAAATACTAATTTAACAGAAGAAGTTCAGTTTTAATCATAAAGATAACAAGTGGAAGTCTTTTTCCAAAAGGAACTTATCTGCACAGCAATGGAAATTGTTCACTGACTTTCAATCCTTGAAATACACAAGAGGAGCTCTCTTCTGCTCCAGAAAAAGCTGTAAAGGGCTTAGTGGCTAAACCACTTATTTTCTTCAGCTCAGCTCAAGCTAAATAATGGTTTGGGTATATGGATATTTATACTTGACGCTTTGGAAGCTGGCTGGATGTGCAGGATTATAACCTATATAACAAAGGCTACTGCAGAAATGATCAATATGATGAGCATCAGCAGGTGACAAATAGGTAACTATCAGGATTCAATAAGTGTAGTACTGTTGAGCATAGTACAGTGCTTTCACACTTTTATTTCATGCATGCCCCTATATTATATGGTACACTGTATATTATATGGTACAGGTTCATAAAG
The DNA here is from genome assembly GCF_019279795.1 of Protopterus annectens. Taxonomy (NCBI): domain Eukaryota; kingdom Metazoa; phylum Chordata; order Ceratodontiformes; family Protopteridae; genus Protopterus; species Protopterus annectens. The sequence continues at coordinate 221,057,214 of NC_056748.1, forward strand.
CTGATTGATATTTTGTGTTAGTTGTATTGGGTGGCATATGCATGCTTGTGATTGTTATATTATTGTGTTGCACCTATGGTGTTTAATGGTGATTCCATATGACACTTACACATGCAGGCTATAAACCATTTGGGCCCCCAGAGCAGGTTACATAGAATTAATAAGGTATTTTTATAAACAGACCATGTATATAATACCTTTTGCACTCCCATGTGGGTTATGCTTCTGTGTACTGGTTTTGTTAGTGTACTTATAAATATATCTTTCTAAGTATATTTTGCTATTGGAGAGTATTCCTGACTGCATTTCCTGATACCCCTTCAAACATAACTCTCAGCCTGTCAGTCCATGAACCAATGAAAAAAAAAATAGAAATCTGAGGGACATTTGCCTCACACTTGGGGAATATTTTTATAATAGCTTGCATTTATTGGGGCAGGTGATATAACAGCAAGGTGATTTGCATGAATATATAACTAATATATACTGTTCAGAGTAAAAGTATGAGCCCCTGTAGGATGACTATTGCAAAGTAAATGCAGCAAAAGTACTGCTAAAACATGCTGCGTTTCAGAATAGGGCAATATTAGTGTACCTCTTTAGATAGCAGAAAGGTATAAGAGTAAATCCTCAGCATTTTTCTGAAGGTGGAAAAGCTTCTGTAGTTCCTTTAAGCTGTTCAGTCAAAATTTCTCCAAACTGCTCTGTTGAAACAGATTAATATGGTAGTAGAAGCTTTTGTACCAGATGAAGATAGCTCCAGAAAACATGTCCAAAAGTTATTGGTGACAGAATCCACTGTTCCTTTGTGATGATTTTGCAAGCTACAGAAAATTCACAAACTCTCTCATACCACATGGGCAGCCCCAGACCAGACACAGGACTGCAGTGGAGAAACCAGTGGGGTTGTCCTTTTTGCTGGTTCGGCTAACACATGAAAGAGCAAGACTTTGGGATGCTTCAGAACCTTACTCAGGTGGAAGAAAATGTGTCTCTCTGCACATCTTTTCATGACATGCTGGAATTTTCCCAGGCCTCTTCCCAGTTGTGATGGAAGGCTACCTATTGAAATGTTGGCACTCATAATGCTCACTGCTGACCTGAAGAAAAAATATACATTGAAAATGCAGGAGGAAATATAGAACATTTTTTTTTTTTTTTGCAGTGGGGTAGCCCCCCCCCCCCCGAACTTATACATATTAACTCTGATATTGCCTTACCTCAAAGAAAGGGGAATATTCCAAAGAAATGGCCATCTCAGACTTAATATAAGTATGTCCCTTTTTTGGCCTTTCAGTCTCAGCATTATGGAATTCTTTAAAGTGGGTGCCAACATTTCAAACAGTTACCACACTAGAACATGCACCCACCCTTTCTAGGGGCTCCTGCACCTCTTCCTTATGTGCTGTTTGATAATGGCATCACATTAGTCTACAGTGCATCAGCAGGCCTCTATCTCTGAACTCTGCCCTTCTTAAAGTTTCTCAAGTCTGTTTCTAACCATCTCTCTAACTGACTATCAAGAGATCCCTTTCTTACCTTCTCTGGCTAGCTTTAACTAGAGCTGCTTATAAAGTCTACTTTCAAGTAATCCCACCACAGAAAAAGTGACATGTAGCCTATTGCATTCATTTTATTATAGTACTGCAATGCACAAATGCCACCTAGGATACCTGAACACCAAATAGTTCACATTCCTCATTCCATACTGGGTTTGGTACCTTAAAGCCCTCAGGAACTAGTTCAGAGATCACAGTGCTGTGTTCTGATAGACAGTATAGTTGTGTAAGAAGTTACCACAACAGTAGATGTCCGAATAGATCACTTTTACAATACTGTTCACTATTGGGAAGTATTCAACCAAGGATACTGTACATCTGACCTGTATATCAAAGCTTAGGTAACGTTCTTTCATACCACACATCTGACTCATGACATATGCATAAGAGTACATGCCGGTACAAAAAGAATGTATGGGTGTCATGCTCCTCAGAGCTTCTTTCCCTAGAAAGAGAAAATTGAGGCTAAGAAAAGAGAAGGAACAAGACTCAAGTCAGCAGGGAAGAGAGGGGAAAAGGTAGGCCTGCCTCAGCCAAGGAAAAAGGGGGATGGAGGGGGGGGGGGTACATATACTGTAACAGACATCTTTTCAGATATCTGGTGTTACGGTGTGTTCTTACAAAATTGTACTATGTCCTTCATTTGATCACTGTTGGGTATTGCTCATTAGTGGGATAATTTCTATGCATTTATAATAATTGGGAGGAGGAGTGAGGTTATGAGTTGGAGTATAGGATGTCTTGAAGAATGGATCTGGCTAAATCAGTTCTGCCTCTAGAAAATACACCAGTCTTGTAATCCTTTGTAAATGTGAGTATGGAGAAACAAGTAGCTACTTCTAAAATAGTTATTGAGTTTAGACTCTTGAAAAAGGCACGAGATGAAACAACAGCTCTAGTACAGTGAGTTTTGAACTGGCCTTGAAGTAATTTCTCATGAAAAGGAAAGTAAAAAGAAATAGCAAGAGGAATCCATTGGGAAATTGTTTGTTTTGAGACAGGAATTTCCATCTTTTTACCCTCATATGAAAAAAACAGCTGATAAGATTTTCTGAAGGAAATGGTTTTGTCTAAATAGAATCTAAGTCATGTATGAACATCCAACAGATGTATGATTCCTTTTCCCTGTTCTGATGATTAGGAAAAAAGGTTGGTAAATGAACATACTGGTTTAAGGATATTTAATTTAAAATTTTTGGCATAAAAGATGGATTAGTCCTAAGGGAAACTTTGTCTTTGTGAAGAAAAAAATAGGAAAGGAGGAGAGGCCATAACAGCTTGCAACCCTGAGACTCTTAGCAGAAAAGTCATCAGCAAAATTGTATTCTACGTGCAGTATTAAGTAGAACAGGCCAGTTCAAAGACAGGGAGAGTTAACTTTTCTAAGAAATAGTTCAAGTCCCTAATAAATGGGGACAGATTTTTTTGTAGTCCTGATTTGAAGGATGTCTTTCAGGAATTGTTTGACCTCATAACATGAAGAAAAATGTGGATCCTTAGGCAAAGCAGAAATGGCTTGCCGCTCGTCCCTCCCTAGTATAGCTCGGCTTTGAGTCTTTTCTGCATTAGCTACTGGAAATTTCTGGGCTGGTGACAACTGGGCTGACATCTGGGTCTAACGTCATGGAGTACACAGCTGGAAGTTTGCCTAGTTTGTCTTCAAAAAGGTCAGCATAAGTAGAGACAATATATTGGGCGAAATTAGGACTGCGGACTTTTAAACTAACATGACGGACTTCCTTATTAATTGAAAGCAGTCCCATTTTCAAACTGTCTCTGAGCCCTAATAATGACTGGACGTGCCTTTTGATCACATAAAATAACAAGTCTTACCTCCTCCCAGCAGAGCAACATGAAAGTACTACTGAAACTCAGTTTGAATCTTTTCACCACCATAAGCAACAAGTTTCCCACACTCTGCCAGATCATGCTTCTCACCAGCACATACTCTAGCAAATGTTTCTGCAGACATAACGTTGCATGTTGAACCTGTGCCAACTTTGAGATCTATGGGTTTTCCATTTATCCGAACAGTACAAAATACTTCATTCTTTGCTGACAAATCTACTGCAGTGACTGTTTCATGTAGCAATGACACACCATCAACATAAAAAGTAGGGTCATAGCTTTCTAACTGATCAACTTGTTTCTTTGAATGTTCCCTTTTAATAAAAGAATGTGTGCCTTTTGATTTACAAAACCTTTTGAAATTATTCCACTTATTATATGTGTGACATTGCTGACTAAAAGCTAAACATTTTTCCCTTTTAGCCTCATGACTTCCCCTACAATTACGACAGTTGCTATAAAACTGGGTATAGGTACATGCTTTAAGTTTGCTGACTCACTCTTATGCTTCACTGAGACTGCGGTTTCCAGAGTATGCCTTGGAACTTGCTAGAAAAGTACGGGGTTTCCCAGTGACTGGTACAGGACAAGCAACAGTCACCATGTGCTTGGTCCTGTTCCTTTTAACCACATGCTGCATGCTATCAACATTGGCTTTAGAAGTTGCTGGAAGCATGCATTTCTCATTTGTAAGCATATCTCTGTGCTTTTCTATAAGCTCATATATCTGACAAATCTCAATGGCCTTATTCAAAGTTAAATCACTGTCACTAAGCAAAATCTTTCTCACAGTATCATTTTTAATACCACACATAAGTCTGTCTTTTATCAACTCATCCCTTAAATCACCATATCTGCACGTTTTAGCCTTGTTTCTCAAATCAGTTATATATGCTGCAAAAGTTTCACCAGGCGCTTGATCCCTTGTGTAAAATAAGTGCCTTTCCATTGTAACATTCATTTAGGGGGTTACACATTTCTCTAAATTTACGTTTTAAGCACTCAGGATCCTCCACTATATGATGGTTTTCCGCCTCTCCTGCAAAGACAGCAGGTGCATACACAAATGAACGCTCCCTTTCTATGGCTTCTGCCCCAGCTAAATTAAGCAGAATAAATGCCTTTGTATCGTCATCACCAGAAAATGCAGCCTGTATGAAAATATCACACTCTTGCTCAAACACTCTCCAGTTCTCTGCAATATCATTGTCAAACACAAGTGGATCAGGTTTTCAAAATCTGTCTGCCATGTCAACAAATTATGCCCAAACACACTGAAAAAGATGGCCCTTGTAATTATGCATTAACAAGCACACAGCCGGCACTTGTAATAACATGCAAATGCACAATAAACTCTTTGAAATGCTTCACTTTGAGAAATATGCTTTGTAATGGCTGTATTCCATGAAATAACTGTACTGTAATATTGCACAAACATGTGAACACTTCATACACTTCAGACAACTCAAATAGCTTTGATTAATGTAAAAAAGTAGTGCTTCGTGAAAAAATGTGGTTGTTTCCTTATTTTGTTCATTTTATGTGATTTGCACTTTATTTCAAACATTTTCCGTAGTTAGTTATTTCGAATATTTCTGATAATAAAATCGTAATTTCTGATATTTCTATTACTTAGAAATTCATTAAGAGAGTTCTGAATGCCTAGTTTCATATTTTGCAAATAAGAAATAGTTTGAGCAAGTTTCAGTACCTGAAATTAATTTCTGACCTGTTTAAATCTACCCCTGCATCTATCCAAATAGATAAACATCCTATTCTCCTTGAGCCTTCCTCTAGCTTAGCCCAATCTTTACCCAGCAAAACTAGTAGGAAACTCTTTTTGATGTATGTTACTTTAAACCACTCTGTTCTTACTATAAATTTCACTAACCTTAACTATCATTCTAATTCCTCTCCCCTTTAAAACTACCCCACTAGTGATTTTTCTTTCCCTTTATTAATTCTTTCACCCTAACACTATCCCTCGAACAATCTTTTCCTTTCTTAACTTTCAACCTATTTCAATAGTTACATAAAAAAGTGTGTATGTGTATACGTGTGTGTGTGTGTGTGTGTGTGTGTGTGTGTGTGTGTGTGTGTATGTATGTGTGCGTGTGTGTATGGATCTACTTTGTTTGTTTGAAAATATGTTAATTCAAACAAAGTAGATGCCCACTTCAGCGAAAGTGCATTTCAATAAAAGTGCACTTTCGCTGAAGCCTAGTTGCCATATCAGCTGACTAAAAAAAAAAAAAACACAGAAAACATGTTTTGCAGGGGGCAAGCCCCCTTGCATCCACCCACCCCTTCTTAAATATACCAACTCTGAGATCACACTACTGTGAGGATAAGGGAATAGTCCCATTCCGTACTATATTGTGATCTCCGTACTTCGTTTTCGAAGTTTTGGTACTTCGAACAACTGGGCTCGACCAAGTGGGTTTTGAAATATTGAAACTTCGTACAAATGAAGTAAACCCATATATATATATTTTTTTTGTGAATTACTATGTTTTTTTCTCTAATATTGTAACTTCCCACAATTTATTAGTCTGTTTCTCATTTTGTTATATTGTACTGTATTGTACTGTAATTTCTGTAAATTCTGTAAATTCTTGTAAAATACTATGTAATCATAATGTGCTTGTGGAGCATTTCTCCCCAGGCCTCTGCTGAAAATGGGCTCCTGTCCCAGTCAACAAATGTCAATAAATAAATAAATAATTATGCGAGTTATATGTGCAGTAGGGATGACTCACTCCTGTATATTTCTCCAGTTTTAACTGAGTGCCTCTCGGTCTTGAAGCTAAGGAATCTGGATCACATTCTGGCACCACGTCACTCATCACTCTCTAGTACAGATGCCGAACAGGCAGGTAGTTCATTTATATACTTTATTACATAGCAACACATGATGGATCAGGATGGATAGCAGCATTACAAAATATAAACAAACAGATTAACAGACTATACAGATATACATGCTTACATCTCAACAGTTTACTACAAAATGGCAGTCAGGCTCGCACGTCCCCAGTATTTATACACTTGTGCAAGACCCTAGAAAGAAATCTTCTTAAAGCTGTACACACATATTGATCGACATGGCTGAAATATGTACTTTAATAGGAGAGTATGCCATTCCAGAGCCAAGTAGCTCACAGAAGTATGCAAGGATATTAGGGATACCTAGTTGATAAGGGCCTGTCTTTTCTTTTTGTACCAAGTTAAAAATCTCTTCCATTTGTAAATGTAAGACTTTCTTGTAGCAGGTTTCCTCATCTCCTCTAATACTTGTATCTTAATCTCAGAAAAAAGGTGCCTGAATGATAACAAAAGCCTATCATCAAAACAGAGCAAGTTCAGAGTTTGCAGGTTTGGATGAATAACGGGGCCCTTTTACTGTGTAAGTCCATCCTGTGGGGTAGCTTATAGTGAATTTACTTATCTAGATGAAAAAGAAGGGAAGAACCAATTTTGTTTGGGTCAAAAGAGTGTCAACAACAGCATCTCTAGATTATTCTTCTTGCTTTTCGGAAAAAAATTCTTTATTAGGGGAAAAGGGGGAAACGCATAAAGGAATTTCCCATTCCAACAGTTTGACAGTGTCCGCTCTCCATGCATCTAGACATGCAACAAAAAATTTGCCTGAGCTGCCTGTTCAAAGTTGAAGCAAACAAGTCTATCTGGGAAGCTCCCCACTGATGGAAAGCTGAAAGAAGACCTCCCTGTTTAACATCCAATTATGGGAGTCTGTCTTTGATCTGCTCAAATAATCTGCCATTGTGTTCATCTGTGATGGATGGAAAAAAGAAGTTATGTACTCACCATAACGTTCCATCTGAGTAGTTCTACTTCATTTATCTTCAACCTGTGGGATTATGGATCTGTATCGGATCCAAGCTGGCAACTTTACTAGCATCAGCTCCGAGTTCCAAACTCCTCCCCTTACCCATACTCCACTGCCTTCCATCCCCAGATCGAATTTGCTGAACCTTATACTGATAACCCGACCTGAAAAATTAATTGTAATCTATAACTACAGCCCGAAGGCTGTTCATATGCCAAGGTCCGGGGGAAGGAGGGAGGGACGATTGAAGTCAAATTACGTAGAACTACTCAGATGGAACGTTATGGTGAGTACATAACTTCTTTATCTGAAGTAGTTTACTTCATTTGGTCTTCCACCTGTGGGACAGAGTCCCCAGCTACTAAACTCCTGGGAGGCCCTAATGGAAGGATATTCCGGAGCACCATGGAACCAAAGGATGCTCTCCTTCTAGAAGTCAAATCCAATTTGTAATGAGAAATAAACATATAGGATGAGGACCAAGTAGCTGCAGAACAAATATCATCCAAAGACACTTTAGACCAAAAGGCCACAGATGTAGCTATGGACCTAGTTGAATGAGCTTTCACCTGACCTGGAGGAGATATGCCTCTGTCCTTATAGACCTGAAGGATGCATGAAGAAATCCACCTAGCAATAGTGACCTTGGAGATAGGTATCCCAAAAAGGATTTATGGAAAGACACAAACAATTGATAAGATTTATGGAAATTTTTAGTCCTGGGTAAATAGAATCATAACTGTCTATGAACATCCAACATGTGGAGTTTGTATTGCATCTTGTTAGAAAAATTAGGAAAAAACACAGGAAAAGTGATGATCTGATTGATATTGACTGATGATGCCACCTTAGGAAGAAAGGATAGATTGGTTTGAAGGGAAACTGTTTCTTTGTGAAAAATCATGTAAGGAACTTTAATGGACAAGGCCTGTAATTCTGAAACCCGTTTGGCAGAGATAATAGCCACCAGAAAAGCTGTTTTCCAAGATAAATATTTCAAATCTGCTGTTGCGGCAGGCTCGAAAGGCAGAGCGACAAAAGCTTGAAGAACCATAGTAAGGTCCCATGGGGGAACAGGATCTTTGACCGGGGGGGTGTAACAAAAAGGTGCCTTTAATAAAGGCTTTACACAGTCTGGAAGAGGTTAAAGAGGCAGAATTCTCGCCCACATCAAAATGAGAGATGGCAGCCTTCTGAACCTAGACAGTAGAAGAACTAGCTCCGTGTTGAAAAATGTCAGCTAGAAAATCAAAAATGGTGTAAATAGGAGCCATGAAAGGGTCTAAACTCCTTTGAGAGGCCCAAAGGGAAAAACATTTCCACTTGCTGCGATAAACCTTCCCGGTTGAAGACTTATGAGCAGCCACCAAAATAGATCTAACTGAGGAGGACAGTCCAGGAGTCCTAGCAATCGCGGGAACTGGAGCAGCCAAGCTGAGCTTCAAACTGTCCAGATTTGGATGAAGCACCCCGAAGGGTGTGAAATTAGATCCTGGATGGGATCCGGGATCCAGGATCCAAGGCGGAGCCACTAAAGAAAGGGAAACCATACCTGGCGAGGCCAGAATGGGGCAATGGGGATCACTTTGCTCCCCAGTCGACGAGCTTTCTGTAGAAACCTCAGAATCAGAGGTACTGGTGGGTAAGCATACAGAAGACTGGGAGGCCAAGCATAAACTAGAGCATCTCTGGGGGACTCCACCGGCAGGAGGTTCAGAGTGAAAAACTTGCTGCACTTCACATTGGAAGGAGATGTGAAGTGATTGCAGCAAGGTTGACCCCACTCGCTGAAGATCTGTTCTGCAACTGAAAGATTCAGAGACCACTTGTAAGGCATCAGAATGATCCGACTTAGCCTGTCTGCTAGGATGTTGGACCGTTCCGGAATGTGCATTGTGATGAGAAAGCAACCAGTGGAGATCGCCCATTCTCACACTCTCATGGCCTCACGACAAAGGGGGTAAGATCTGGTTCCTCCCTGTCTGTTGATATACCAGACCACTACATGTTATCTGACTGAATTGCAATCATTCCCAGAGGAAGAAAGGCATGAAGGGCCTGCAAAGCTAGAAGTACTGCCCTCATCTCTAGGACATTTATGTGCAAGCTGGTCTCTATAGGGGACCACAGGCCTTGGACTGTCTGGCCCGAACAATGCCCCCCCCCACCTGAGTTAGGAGGCATCCATGGTCACTGTGGCTTGGGCCGGGGCTGGCACAAAGGGTCATCCATCCAAAATGTCCAGAGAACACATCCACCATAAGAGGGATGACAAGACAGACTTGACTGAGTTGAATCAGATATGCCAATGGCAGTTCTAACAGGGACCATTGTACAGCTAGAGTCCACTGTAGGATCCTCATGTGTAACTGGGCGCAAGTGAGAAGAGTTATGGTCACTGCCATTAAGCCTAAGGCCCTCAACACCGATTCCGCCATAGGTAGAGGAGAGTGGTAGATCAGGGAAACATGCATCCTCAAGTTTTGAACTATTTCCGAGGTCAGGAAGATTTTGCACTGGAGAGTATCTATCCTGGCACCAATGTAGACTATCATCTGTACAGGATCTAGGAGAGATTTGGATGCATTGATTGTGATCCCCAAATGCAGGGCAAGATTCAGGAAATAGTCCCTGGTTTGGGAGAGTAGACACCTGGTGGGAGCAGTGAGGAGCCAATCGTCCAGGTACGGAGAGACCTGAATCCCCTGAAGTCTCAGGTGAGCCACTACCACCACCATAACTTTGGTAAACACCCTTGGAGCTGTGGTGAGACCAAAGGGTAGGGCTCAAAATCGGTAATGACTGACTCCTAGCCGGAAGCGGAGGAACTTCCTGGAGCATCTGTGCATTTTTATGGGATAGTAAGCATCCTGGAGGTCTAACAAGCACATCCAGTTGCTCTCTTGCAGGTACAGCATGATGGACTGTAATGTGACCATCCCAAACTTCTCTTTGGCAACTGACAGGTTCAGGAGAGAAAGGTCCAGAATGGGCCTTAAGTCCCCCATTTTCTTTGGCACCAAAAAGAACCTGGAGTAGGAGCCCGATCAGGACTGATCTGGGGGGATGGTTTCCGATGGCTCATTTTTCTAGCAGCTTGGACATTTCCTGTGCTGCTGCCTCCCTTTGTGTGGGTGGTATGTCCAGGAGGTGTCTGGGAGATTTGGGGGAAACCACAAAGGGGATGGAGTATCCTCTGGATATAATCTGTAGCACCCAGCGGTCTGCTGTTATGGACTCCTATACCACTAGGTGCAAGGACAATCATCCCCAACCTCCTCCAGAGTAGAGCAGTCAGGCAACCCCTCAGGGTTGCTGCCCAGGTCTATCCAAGAAAGGTTCTTGAGACCCAAAATTTCTTGCACCCCCTCTGCCTCTGGGCCGACATCCATTCTGTCCTCCTCTGCCTCTGTGGGAAGAAGAGCCCTGAGTTTCCCAGGAATACTTTGACTTCTGGAACCCCATCTTCTTTTGCCCTCTTTGGTTCTGGGGAAAAGACATTTGAGGGTTCGAGAAGCAGATCCCGATGGCAGACAGTGTCTTCCCGTCCTTCTCACTCTGGATTAATGTCTCTTTGACAGTCTTATCAAAGAGAGTAGAGCCGTCATAAGGGACACTGGCAAAAGACGCCTTGAAAGGTTCCAAAAATTGACATAACCTGAGCCAGGCGTTGCACTTCATGGGCACACCTGACCCAACCACCCTAGCCGCTCTTTCCGTAGCAAGTGAAAGGAGTCGCCTGGACATGTTGGAGATTGCTTTCAAAGTGGTCATCCTTGCGGAGAACAAATCCTTGTCTTCCTGCAACATGGACTTGGGGGGAGAGTCCTCCAGCTCCTTTACCAGGTCGCGCTGGAGTATGGTGACATGGGCCAGGTAGTTCAGTGCCCTAATCGAAAAGGTAGCTAAAGCGTAAACCGGCTTCCATAGGCAGTCCATCATCCTCACCTCTCGGTCAGGAAGATGAACCGAGAAACTCTCCTGGACAAGTTTCTTCTTTGTGGCTGCTGCTACCACCATAGTGTCTACGGGGGAGTCCTTGTTCCATGCAGGTCTGTCTATGGGGGGGGATTAAAATTATATTGGGTCTTTTTGGAATTGGTTTCATGGTGTCCAGTTCCTTCCATGCCCACAAGGTAACCAGATCCACCAAAGGATCCATGGGAGCGGACACCCAGGAAGTAGATGGGCCCATGGAAAGCCTCCAGAAACACGGACTCATCAGAAGAAGACTTGGGGGCAGACCAACCTCTCCGTTGGCACAGGATTTCCATGATGTCTCCAAAGGAGACATCCTCGGTAGGTGACCTGGGGGAACCTTCTCCATCATCCAAGTCTGTGTTCTCGGTGAGGGACTCGGGGGGGGGGGGGGGGGGCAAGTGCCTCCTCTTGCATGCATGCTTGTGAGGTACCTCTCCAGTGGGGCTCTCCAGGGGGAACTCACAAACCACTTGTTCCTCACGGGGAACTGTCTGGGGCTCCTCGAGCATGGGCTGTCCCTCTGGTAAAATGATGGGGACTGTAGCAAGAGTAGAGGGGATCTGGGTGGAGTCTGAGGGGGCAGCCAGGGGTCTCGATCCAGCAGAGAGAACCCTTTCTACCAAGTCAAATGCCAAAGGACAGCAAACCTCCTGAGAAACCAATAAGGAGACTGGTCTCCCCGGATCTGGTGAGAGAATTGGAGCCGGGCCCGAAGTGGACAGAGCTCCAAGGGAGGGAACTTGGCCTGGCAAAGGTGGAGCCAATGAAAAAAGTTCCACTCCCTCAGATCTGACACCTAAGCTCCGGCTCCAAGAGCGGCTCATATCTGAGCTAGTCAGATCCGAAATGCTCCAGGCAGCTGTCTGCGTCAAGGAAGCAGGTTCCATTGGCGCCAACTCCCTGACCAAAGCCATCCTTGGATCCAAATACTCCGAACCTGATGGAAGGATCAAAGAAGGAGATATCGGCTGGAAAAAGGGAAGTAAGCTCCCCCCCGAGGGAGAGGGGGGCTGGCAAGACCCCTATCTGGATCTGAGTATAGATGAACTTCCTCATAATTTTATCCATATCAACATCAGACAAGGACCTGGTGGACCACAACGATGCCACAGACTCTGACCTGGCAAGTCGGGGCACTGAGGCCCTAGAAGCTGAGCGTGTCCCCTCCAGCGCCGTGAGAGCCTCGGAGAACAGAGTGGAGTGGAGTCACAGATCCATGTTTTCACAGGTGAAGGTAGTCCACAGATCTCTTTCGCTTTTCCCTCGCCTTCAACTCTCTCTCCTTCTCTCTACCCCTTTTGTGCTTTGCTTCCACAGGCTTTTGAACAGGAGGTTAAGTCCCAGCCTGGGAAGGAGGAGAAGCCAGGGGGAAGAGAGGAAGGAGAGGCGGCCATAGCAGTCGCTGTGACTGAAGCCGGAGATGAGGAAACAGTCTCTGAAGGGGTAAGAAGGCCTTTGAGGGTCAACTTGGCCTTCCTATCTTTAATGGCACGGGGGTTGAACCCTGCACATATACTGCAGTCCATATTCAGATGGGCCACGCCTAAGCACATAACACACGAAGTGTGGCCATCCGCAGGGGATAATTTATGGCCACTCAGTGCAACGTTTGAAAAAAGGATTGTCAGACATTCTATTAGAAGAGAGAAAATGTTTAAATAAAGTTATTCCCTTCTATCTGATAACATCCACTCACCACACTCACACACAGAAACACAGAGGGGGCGGGGAAGCAAAAAATCCACACAACTATTCAAACTAAGCTAACTACCCTAAAACACTGTAACTCGAAGCACCAAGCGAGGGGAGGAGAAAGGGGAACCTATTCTACCACTACCTAACAATTTTTAAGAAAATAAATAGTTTAAAGATTTTTTTTTACCCACTTGTAAAGTTGGAGCTCAAGAGATCATGATGCATATGCTATTCGCGGCAAACGAGATCTGGGGATAGAAGGCAGTGGAGGTGTATTATCGGTAAGGGTAGGAGTTTAGAGCTCTGAGCTGATGCTAGTAAAGTTGCCAGCTCAGATCCGATATGGATCCGTATTCCCACAGGCTGAAGACCAAATGAAGTAAACTACTTCAGATCTGCTTGAAAGAGCAGGTTGTGTTGAATAGCAATATCCCATTCACTTATGGCTAACCTACAGACGTGATAGAATTTTGTTCCTCCTCGTTTGTTGTTGTACCAAATGACTGCAGAATTATCAGGTAGGACATGAAAATGATGTGCAGACCACAGGTGATGAAGTGATTTTAGAGCTGGGATCATGGTTTTCATTGCCTTGATAATTATATGTTTGCTCCTGTACTGCCTTGACCTTACATGTTGGACTTTTGTATTCACAGAACAAGCTCACCAGGACAGGTCTTGAGCATCTGTGGAGACTTCCGGATGGGGGAGAGGGAACCAGAAAAGGTACTCCTGGGTTGAGTGATGTCTTGCTAATCTGCCAAAGGAATTCCTTCTTCACAAAGGACAAAAAAGGAATTAAGTTCAGAGGGTGACAGTTTTGTACCTAGACTGACTTGAGGTACCACTGAATCTTTCTCATGTGTAGTTTGGCTAAAGCTATTATATGTACACTTGATGCCATGTACCACAAGACTGTCAGTACCTTTCCTGCTGAAGGCAATTCTAGAGAAAGACAAGACTGGAAGTAAGAACTCAGAAACTGTCATCTGTTCTGAGGAAGGGATGCTATCAAGACATCAGTGTTTAGTTGACATCCTAAGAAAACTACATCCTGTAAAGGTAGAAATGTACTGAAGATCTTGTGCAAGTTTATTCTTTGAGAGGGTCTAGTTGTGAAAATCATCTAAATAAGGGCATACATGGATCCCTGGAAATCTGCAGAACACTATGACAAGGGCAAGGTGTTTTGTGATTATCTCTGGGGCTGAAGAAAAGCCAAAGGACAAAACAGAAAACTGAAAATGAAATTGCGAAGCACAAAATATTAACAATGTTCTGTGATCTGGATGAATGGGGATGTAAAGACAGGTACCCTTTAGGGCCAGGGTAACTAGAAAAACTTTAGGAATGGTCATAACCAGAAGTGACTGGAGAGATAGCATTTTGAATTTTGGAATTCTTAAAAGGGTGTTCAGGATAGATGAGTCCAAAATGGTTCTCTATGTCCATTCTTTTCATGGAACAAGGAATATTCTTGAATAAACTCTCCTGTCCTTTTAGAAGGTAATGGACTAATTTTATAGTTCCCTGATGGTATGGATCTTACAGGATTGGCAAAACCAGATTTTTTTTTACTTATCTGCTGAGGTGATTGGTCCTGTTTTGATGGAAAATTCCTTTGGAATTTTATCACAGGGGAGGAAAATAATGTTTCCTCTCTTGTAAGTTTTTGAAAATTTCAGCAATTGCTGGACAAAAAAGACGTTTTCTGCTCAAGAGAACATCAAGCAACTGAGCCTTGACATTTTCAGGCAAAGGCTGCAAATGTAACCAAGAACACCTTATTGAGATGAATCAGCAATAGCAACATCATATCCACACTTTATTGAATGTCTTGTAACCTGAGAAGCAAAAACAAAAGGGAGGATTTATTGCCTAAAATGATAAAAATCAGAATTTAGACTGTTCATGTTATAAAAAATGGACAAAAGATACATAGTCATATGGGTTTTATAGTTAATAGCAAAGAAGGAAAAAGTGCACATTTTGTTTCCATGCCTATCTGTGGCACTACAATCCTCATTGAGTAAGGCATTGGTAGATGGTAAGAGTTTAGCTGTTTTATCAGTCTCTGAAAATAATAGCAGGTCTGATGAATTTTATTTTGTACAGAAATTTCTGAGAGTCGGGTACCTTGTAAAATTTGTTTCGTTGGGGCAGTTGGTTGAGACTCAGGATTCAAAGAAGCAGACATAAAAGGGCCTGTAAAGTCTCAAACTTAGATGGGAAAGCTGACAGCTTAAGTACATCCATATTTAATAAGTCATAGTATCTTTTTACCCTCCCACTGAAAATGCTGCATCATCTTTAAAATAGTGTTATAGGAAAACAATCCTTTTAAAGGGGGTTCAGGGGAAAGGGTGTCTTCATCCTCTGACTCAAAGCCTGGGAGTGAGTGGATCTGTAAGAAGTAAGTCAAGGATTTTATATTTGAATGTTCTTCTTCTGAAAATGGATCTCTTTTCCTCTTCGGAGAAGTAGAAGGAGGAGTGGAAAAAATGAGATGGTTTTAGTCACATTACAGCTTGAATAAGTCTTAAGAAAAATTATACAACTTTTGCGGTCAGCTAGTGAAGGAGTAACAAGAGGAAAGGTATGCTTAATTTTTTGCTTCCTCTTTTTAGGAGTATCAGCAGAAATAATAAGAGATTGAGCATACCCTGATATACCTTAGTAAGTGTACCTGAGATGTCCTTTCAAATGATGATGTAAGGAATATCCTATAGTCCCTCGGAAATAATCAGCAAAATTCTCTCTTCCTGGCCTTGCCAACCATCTGATTGGTCAGAAGGGGCGTGCTTTCAGACTCTGTCTTGTCAGTCTCCAGAGAAGTCATAATAACAGAAATAGGAACAGAAACCAGTTATTCTGAGGGCTCATCATATGCATCAAGAGAGGCATTTAATTTCTTTCATTGTTACTTTAGGATATCTGATAGAGACGACTTGGAGGCTGTCCTACTGCACAACAGCGCCTTAAGTCTCTGGTTCTGTAAGTGTATTTTATGAGATGTTAAGTGACTCCTGACAGTCTTAGGGAAAGAGGATTTACAGAGCACTCAATGAGATTGTGATCAGGAATAAACACTCAGAATGATTGTATTTGTAATGAATTTGCTTACTGCAAGAATATTTACTTTTCTTTGCTGACATAAAAGATTTCACAAAAAATAGTCAAAAAACAGCAAAACATGAAGGGTCCCCAACAGGATGCTTATCTACCCACAACAACTGGAAACTGGCACAGGATGTACAGCTGATAAATCAAGAGATGTAGTCTTTCTTCGTGGACTGGCAGCAAGAATGTTTTGAGGAATTGCACTCCCACACATCCAATATGTACCAGCACATATTATCATGCGTAGATCATGAGTCAGATATATAGCAGAAGAAGAAGGCATGCAAGCTTTGTTATTCTGGCTGGACATACAGTATCCTTGGCAAGATACTTCCCTATAGTGAGTAATAATGCAACAATGATCAAATGAAGGGCACTGTAAAATATCAGTCACAACATACTCCCTAAGATTCCTTTGGAGATCAGCCATTAATTAGGCCTGTTCTTTGCAATCCCTAATGGTGCTGCAAATGTAACATCTCTACTATCAGGGTTGAACACCTGCCATAATTTCTCAAAATATATTAGTTACCTGTAATTCCACATCACCTCCACATCCCTCATGTGTGTTTCATGACTTGAGTTGCTGCCACATACATGTAACAAATTTATCAGACTTGCTGCTGTTCTGAACTCCTCTGTCACATCTCCACCTTTACTGCCTTCCATACTGTAGTTCAGGTGCCATTTTAAATGCTTCCCAACTGAAATGGACAGCCCTCCCTGTGATGTCATGGCTGAACTCCACAGCACCAGACCCAGCCCACTTTGATACAGCAATCTTGCATGCTTCCTTGCCAATTTTGTTTCTTGAAAAAATGAAATATCATCAAAAATGACAAAAGCTCATAGCAAAGGCACTCCTCTCTGTGCTGTATTCAGCTTGCCATGTTCCAGGAAATTAAATTTAAGGGCAACTAGATAATGTTTCTGACATCTTTCTCAAGCCTCACACAGACTGCCACATCTTGCTCTGTATTACAGAATCTCTGAACAGCTGAAGAGTTTATATTGGCCATATAAATCCTAACAATAATTCACTGACCAACAGACAAGTTCAAGTGCAGATTTATTTAAGTACTAGAATTAAAGCCCACAACAATCATTTGTAAGGCTTATTATATGGAAGAAAGTATAGTTCTATAAGACACTTACCATACTATCAGATATTTAGGGAAGGGTCACTGTAGCAGTAAATCATAAAATTTGGGTTTACTCACTTTTTTTACCATGGTTTTCCAGACCGATGTTTCCATGTAGTGGCCATCTTCTCTACAAGTACTCCCATAAAATATAGCAGAGTGCTGACATAGGTGACAGGAGCCTTCTTATATATGGTATGTTGTGTCTTGCTTTTTTTGAGTCTTTAAGCTTGGAACCTCAGAGAAGAGTATGTTTATGGTAGGCAAATTCTGTCTCTCAGTAAAATTTTCAAAATAAAAAGACTAGACCAGCCAGAAAATACTGGGGGTGGAATTCTTAAAGGTTACCACAAGGTGTATAGTATGTCATGTCCTACATTAGACTAACTATTAGTATTAGTGGATCACAATAGATAGGTAGCATAATGTAAGGAATAAATAAAGCAGGTGCTAGTATAGGGCATATAAATATAGCAGTGCACACTCTACAATAAGCATGTGATGCTAGTATGGCATATAAATATAGCAGTACATAGTCTAAAATAAGCATGTGATGCACATAAAGTAAAAACCTATACAATGTGATTAGATATTAGAATGGTTAGAATTTACAATCCAGCCCTGAAATAATACAGTGATGGCCATGATGTAGCCACTTCAGTCATATGCCTCCGTACTACAAT
Organism: Protopterus annectens; assembly: GCF_019279795.1. Classification (NCBI taxonomy): domain Eukaryota; kingdom Metazoa; phylum Chordata; order Ceratodontiformes; family Protopteridae; genus Protopterus; species Protopterus annectens. The sequence continues at coordinate 221,075,092 of NC_056748.1, forward strand.
ATATGGGGCATCTAATGAATGCTTATAAAGGAAAATAAATCATTACATTTTATTCCCCTCAAAGGACTGTTAACAAATATGATCTCAGAAATAGCTGTAGAGGTTGATGGAGAATTTTGTAACGTCCTTAGGGAGAATGAAGGAGTATTTGCAGCTAGATGTAGAAAATTTGTATGTACAGCAAATCTTATAAATTCAAAACATTCCTAATTATGCCTTTAAACAATAAACATTACAGTCTTCTAAAGAGAATTTAACAACTGAATGAGAATATCAATGAAGCATTAAATAATAGTTTACAGATTGATCCATTATAAAAAATGTATATTTTTCTTAGAATATGCTCACATATGATACAGCGTTACTTAACAAGAGAACTTATTTCCAAGGATTCCTGATTACTGCAGGAGTTCTGCCTTTTGTTGTAAAGCAATTGTTACTGTACTTGAGCTCAAAACCAGTTCATTTTACATCAGAAGGGTTTTTTTGCACTCTGTTGGGAGCAGAGGGCTGATTCAACCCATCTGAGTTAGGAACTGCTAGTGGAAGGCTTATTGTGTGTTTATCTGATTGGTCTGAGTGCTTAACTGTGTAAAAGTCTTTCAGCCTGCTGGCATAAAAGGCTCACATTTGTACAACATGCAAACATGGTTACCAGTGTCTTGTATATAAGCAAACCTCTCTAGTTTAAAATCCTCTGTAGGAAATGCTCTCCATAGTCTCTCACTGTTCATAGCTGCTTGAAGAGCTGCCAGTTTATGCAGAAGGCAGCACCTCTGCAGATCAGCTAATAATATACTGCAAAACACCGTCACTTAGACCTTTAAGGTATTCTCCCATCTACTACAGATCTGGTATAATGGATAGGTACTTCCATGTCATCTCTGTTTCTGGCCTGATGAATACAGGAATCCTGTGGTAGTGTAGTAACTGCCTCATGTTCACTGCAACCATTTAATTTTAGAACAGAAAAGCATAGTGTGTGAGAGATGTAGGTACACAATGTCATTGGAGGCAAAGCTCTCATACACATGCACACGTGAAAAATGCAAACCAGACTGTCAGCATTAATCCCAAAACACTCCTAACTTAAAGGACATGGGGAGATGCTGCTCCCTCCCATGCATTAAGTCCTGTCTGGCAAGATCTTACCAAACAATGATTTATTTTATTATTAAAACTAATGCAGAACCCCCATCAAACTCCAAACCTGTTAAGACCTTTGTTAAGGCCTCTGATGATGCAAGGTATTGCCAGCTATGTCTGGAGAAGTAGGGCAGTGGATGTGTAATATATGCCAGCACAACTAGTTGGAATTTTGTAAAGAATTATATGTTATTTGAATATCAGACTGATTTGTACAGATGTTTGTGTTGAAAATGTATTTGTAAAGTTGATTGTGTTAAAAATGTATGAACAGTGGGTCCTGCTGGACAGAAAAGAAAAATACATGCATGTAGTAATTGATTAAATATATGCATTGTAACTGCTAAAATGAATATATCTTAGCAGGAACTAAACCTATCAAATATACATCCTCCCTAAAAATCACGATCCACCAATTAAATGCAAGAATCAATTAAAACCAATAAAACTTCCATAAAAACATTGTTCCATTAAATACAATCAATACCAATAATAAAAAAAATAATTAAATAATGTCTTTCTTTGTACATCAATTAAAAAACAAAATATATATGTATACAAATATATTATAAATAATAAATTAGTACTTCTTATTTAATTTAATCGCACAATAAAAATAATTACCACCATCTTGTTTTGTATTTAGAAACTGCAGCAAGTTCAAACACACTTGGGACTATATAAACTGTCTTGAATAAGATTCTTCTAAAGATTGAACATTAAAACAAGTATAATTTATACCAGCCATACTATAATCATGCAGCTCTCAATTTCAACATTGGGGCTAAAGAAACAATATCATTGAATCCAGGAGGCTTGTTGGCTTCCAAAAAATTGCCAATATACCTCCCTGTACTTTCTCTCTTTTTTGCACACACCATTGTAAACCACCCCAGTAGAATTGCATGAACTGCACACCCTATCTATTAACCACTTATCCCTAGCCTACAAATAAAATGCTTCTTTATTCATGATACCTGCATTGTGGGCAAGCACCACATTTGTATGTACCCACCTTTTTTGTGTTACTATTTTTAAATTTGGGATGTTCTAAAATGTCTTTAATATTAAGGCCTCGACTATAGATGATAATTTTTAAGGGTGTGTTAAAAATATCCCCCAGATTAGTCAAACTGGCAAATCTCTGCCATTCATGTTGCATAATATTAATAATGACTCCTGAATCACCATTAAACTCTGTAATAAAAGCGTGTACCTAACCTGTACTCCTATCAACTTCCATAGCAAAGGTTCCTTCTGTAAACGGTCCATCTAGGATAAGAGATTCTAAAACTAGGATGGGTTTAAATCTTTTTGCCCTACCATGCAGAACTTCAACATATACTTTTTGGATCACCTCCAAAGGGTAACCCCTATTGATTCTTGTATTTAATTGGTGGTTTGTGACTTTGGGGGTATATATTTCATAGGTTTTGTTCCTACTAAGATATTTCACATCTGAAGTCCAAATAGATGAAAATGCAGTGATTTTAATGCATTTATGTGTTTTATTGATTGATTTATTTGATGTTTTTTAACCTCCTTTTGTTTTGTAATAAATTGATTTTCCAGATTCTAGACTAGTGTTGTGGTCCTAGTAGTTATTTTTTTTATATTTCATGTGGTTGAAACTCTGGTGTTTATTGTAAAAAGATATTCCACACTTTCATGTTCTTTTATTACTTATTATTAAATATATTTAAACTTTTGTTGTGCCTGGCCCTTTAGAGAATATTTTAATCTTTGAGAGTACTTATATCTATTTGATGACTCTATGGCCACTCCTGAAAGCCTTACTGCATTGGCTAAATACTATTATTTGTATTAATATTAATTTCAGTCAGTATGATTGGGTGGGTCTATATCAAAACTGCAAAACCTCACATACACGAATATGGAAACGTTGACACAACATATTAAGCGAACCGCGAAAACACCGAACGTCCTGAACCGCGAAATTCAAAATAATGAATCGGCATAGTTGGCCAACCCCACAGCCTGCTACGTACTACCTACCCAAACAAAATAAATAATCCACATACATACACTTAACAAAACCCTACTTCTAACGCTAAACTAAAGCTCACATATAGTACTATGTATGCACTTACCTTAACCCGCACCCTAACCCTAAGGTGCGTAACGATTGCACAACTACGTTAAGGAGCTATACCCAAACAAAATAAATAATCCACATACATACACTTAACAAAACCCTACTTCTAATCCTAAACTAAAGCTTACATATATTACTATGTATGCACTAACCTTAACTCGCGCCCTAATGCTAAGGTCCGTAACTATTGCACACTTACCTTAAGGAGCCAACTATGACAACTCGACATTTCGAATTTCACACTTCAGGACGATCGGTGTTTTTGCGGTTCACTCAGTATGTTTCGACGTTCCTATATTCGCACAATTGCGGTTTCCTGGTTGTAATACATAACCTGATTGGGTACCCTTTTAGGGAGTGTCTAGTGGCAGTAACTACCTTATAGTCTGGGAAGAGCTAGTAAATCTGTGCCAGCCTTTCTTAAGTGTGTGTGTGTGTGTGTGTGTGTGTGTGTGTGTGTGTGTGTGTGTGTGTAAATCAAATCTCAAAGTGTGTGTGTGTGTGTGTGTGTGTGTGTGTGTGTGTGTGTGTGTGTGTGTGTGTGTGTGTGTGTGTGTGTGAGTCAGCTACATGGAGCAGGGACATGAATCAGTGGTTTCACACAGAGAGTGGTGGAGGACTTGGCCTGGACACTCGGCTGAGGACTCAACTGTATAGCTGTGCCAGTGGGGAGTCTTACTGGGGATCTGAAGAGAGACAGAAAACCAGCCCCCGGACTGAGTGTATTTCCTGTGTGCTCTTAAGTGAAATTATGCATGACGCAGAGAAGCTGCATCTGGAAATACTGGGTGTATCCATTTTTGTTTCAAGTTAATGTCCCTCTCTGGAGTCAGTGGTGAGAATTTAGACTGCTTGATTACTGGCCAAGAGTGGGGACATAACAATGCCAATTATCCCAAACTGACAGTTTATTAAACTTTCAAGCCCCTTCAAATCCAGATGACACTGAGGACTACTCTGAGCTATACTCAAAAGCACTGTACAACCACAGTCATAGCTGCATAGAGGAGGCAATACCTGCCCAAGTGAAACATATGATCACTGGTAAAAATAAACCACCCTGGTGGACCCCTAGGAAAAATAGGCTATTCAACAAAAGGAAAAAAATCCTCTCCAAACCCAAGAAGGAACAGACAAAACAATGCAAAAAGACACTCACCAGTCTATACAAACAAATTAGAGGGCTGGTCAAAGCAAACTATGAGGCAAAGATAGCCTCTCAACAGATAGATAGTAACCTAAACTTTGACCGCCAGGTAACTATGTTAGTGAAGAAATCCTTCTGTCTGACTCAACTTATAAGTAAAAGCATGACATCAAGATCAAAGGAAGTCATAGAGCTATTATACTCTGCCCTCATCAGGCCCATAACAGAGTGTAATGTTCCCTCCTGCATGTACCTAATCAGGCACTTACATAAACTGGAGTGGCCCCAGAGGTTTCTCATTAAAAAATATATAAAGCATAAGACACATGTTTATGTGGACTGACTAAAGGCCTTATCTCTTTACTCCATTTCATATAATTTATTGAGAGGGGACTTACACCTGACCTACAAGGCATTCTCTGATTCCAGCCCTGATGAAAGTGTTACATAGTTGCAAGAAAAATTATACATGGGTTACACATTCCATGGACCTAAACTTTATTTGTGACTCTAACATAACTTGCTGGAGAGACAGATTTGTATCCCAAAGGCTACCTGATCTATGGAATAAACTTCCCATATTCATAAAACAAAGCCTGTCCCTCACTTTCTTCAAAAAGAACTTGGATAAATGGATGGGGAACCATAAATTCACTCCCGAGGAACTGACCATGTCCCTTATGGAATGGACATAGGCAAACTGTAAAATGACTCAAGGCTCCAATGCTCAAAGACCCACTACCCTGATACTACCCCTTCCCATATCTGATGAATCAAGATATAATATTGTCATATCCTGGATATTATTGACTAGGCATGTAAAGGCTCTTGTGCCATTAACCTAGTAATCACCTATGAACTTGTGATTCCTGAAAATGGTAACAAGTCTTATGTATTGAAGCTTCCTGCATGGTAATATTCCACAGGGCCACCTAGTAGGTAAATGCAGGCTTACTGGAAGTTCCTCATATCTGCAGCCACAGATGACATGCACTTATGGATCACTCCAGTTGTCTTTCTATGGTGTTTCAGGTTAGGCAGGATTCACATTGGAGACCTGGTTGATGATGCCAAAAAGAAGCCTACAGAGTATGTGTGAAATGCATTACAATACCACCCACACATAAAATAGAAACATCACAAAGAGTGTGTACGGTCTGCTGAAAGCTTGATTCTACAGCTTAGACAAAGATTTTGGGGGTACTGCAATATGTCCCTGTGTTTGCTTGCAAGCTACTTGAAGCATGCTGCAAGCTACATAACAGTATCACCAGGAAGTATGCAACCCAGCCCTCAGTCGCAAGAAAGTATAGTTGTGCAAGAATTTACATAAATGTAGTTGTATGAATAGATCACTCCAGCAGTACTGCTCACTAATGGGAAGTAGCCAACCTAGTATGCTAGAGCCTGGGTGCCTTCTTCTTGCACTGTATATCCAACCTACAACTATGCACAAGAGTATGTGCTAGTACATAAAAGAAGTATGAGTGCAAAGTTCAACAGTGCTTTCTAACCATGGGAAGAGTTGATTGAGACTAAGTAAAGAGCAGGAACAGTTCCCAAGTCATCAGGGTAGAGAGGGGAAACAGTAAGTCCACCTTGGCCAAGGAACACAAAAGGAAAAGGGGGAGGAGGGAGGATACATATACTGGAACAGTGACCTATTCATGCATTCACTAATATGCTAAGTTCTTGCACAACTGTACAATACCAATCACTGTTGTCATATTGTTCACTACTGTGAAAATTCCCAAATCTTTTTATACTGATTGAGAGGAGGTCTGAGGTGCAGAACTGGAGTCCAGAACACCCTAAAGAATGGATCTGGCAAAACCAGTTCTGACCTATTAAATGCATCTATTCGGTAGTGCTTAACAAAGGTGTGCATAAAGACCAAGTGTCTGTTGTTAAAATAGTCCTTGAGTCCAGACCTTTGAAAAGGGCATCAGAAGAGGCAATGACTCCAGTAGAAAGAGCTTTGACCTGGCCCTGATGGGATTCCCCATTAAAAGTATCAAAAATATATAGCCAGAGAAATCCATCTGGAGATTGTTTTGATACAGAAAATCTATCTTTTTTTACCTTCACAGGAAACACCTTATCAGATTTCCTGAAGATAAATATAATCTTAGCTGTTTGTGACCATCCAACAAATGAAGGACCCCTTCCCTCCTATTCTGAGAGTTAAAAATGGGTCTGAATGGATGGACTGATTTTAAGATATTAATTTATATTTAGATATAAAACAGGATTAGATCTAAGAGAAACTCTTGTTTTTATGAAAAATTATGAAAGGTGGAGAAGACATAAGAGCTTGTAACTCTGAGGATCATTTAGCAGAAGTCAAAACCAGTAAAAAAACTGTCTTTTGTGCACTGAATTTTAGAGAAGCAGGAGGTTCAAAGGAAGAGAAAGTTAACACACAATTCAGTTACCAATGATGAGGAATGAATTTTCTTTGAAGCCTGATGTAAAGGACACCTTGTAAGAATTATTTGACTTCACAATGTGAAGAAAAGATGGTTTCGTACACAAATAGGCAAAAATGGCTGACAAATACACTTTATCAGATGAGTATGCCAGCCCAGAGTTGAGCAGCTCACACAAGTATTTGAAAATAATGGGTATACACAGTTGATAGGCGTCTATATCAGTATTTCGAAAATTGAACAATTCGAATCACTAAATGTCGAACTGATATGATCTAAGTATCCAATTTTCAAATGCCAATAAAAAAAAAAAAAAAAAAAAAAAAAAACTAAATGGTGATTTTTGACGTTCTGCACTTTCGGCATTCTCGATGCGACAATATCAGATTCAATATTGTCAACGTTCCAGATGCTGATAGGAACCCATTAATAGTGCCCTTGTCCTTTCTTTTGGCACCAAACTGAAATATCATCCATTTGGGAAAGTATGATTTTCTTGCTGAAATTTTTCTAACCTTCTGTAATACCTGTAGCACATCCTGTTAAAAAAAGGTGCTTTATGCTATCAAAAGCCTATCACCCAAACAGATGAATTCAGAGTTTGCAAGTTCAGGTGTGTAGTGGTAAACTAGTATATAATTCATTTACATAACTGCTTTAAACTGCATAATACATAAAACTGAGAGTAAGCAGGAATAACATTTTATTCAGAGGAATTCCCAAGTCTATTAATCATTCAGATTTACCATCTGTGATATAAGAAAGTCTGCAATTACTTTTCACCAGGAAAACTTTATCTCAAAGTATCATCATCATCATGGAGCTCTAAGAACACAAAGAAACCAAAACCCTAGGCTAGTATATATGAAACTGCTCAGTTTTCAAGATGTCAACAATATACTATGTGCCTATAAAGGTAAAAAAAACCTGTATGGAAAAGCAATAAAATTAGAATTTCCCAAGATATCCCCTTGCCTTCTAAACAACAAAGGTAATTGCTAGCTCCATTTTGTGCTCACCTTATCCAGAACAAAGTTCATTTCTAAATGTTATTTCCAGCAAAACTAATTTTTACCTTCAAAGCAACAAAATATTAAATTACTTTCATGAAAGATGAAAAACCCATACTTCACAAATTATTTAACTTTACAAGTTAAATAAGATCAATATTGGGTTTTACAATGTTCATCACAATGCAAGTTATGAAAAATCTTTGATTTCCTCAACTTGAGGCACGTGAGTGATGTCATCCATGTTAACGCAGGAAGGTGATATGGGAAACCATTATGAAACAGGAAAGTGTGAAAGTCAAGATGGGACTAAAAATTATCGCAAACAGAGTAACTGCTTACAAAGGGACATCATTTAGCCTAAGTGCATCCTGAAGGTACGTAGAGCTCTCTGTGTTTAATCATTATTTAACAACTTCCCCTTCCTAGTTCAGTCTGAACATTCTCTCATTTCTAGCTTTATTCAGCTAAAAAACTTCAACCATTTCAAATGAATATTAAGTCTGCAAAGAACATGAAGTATAAGAAGCTATATCTTTTAAACTGATTACTGCATTTTAAATTTATAAACTTTTATATCTTAATTAACATAAAGATATATATATATGGGTCCATGTTAGATGGACGAAAAGCCACATCAACGAAGATGATTCTGCCGAGACGGGATCACCAACAACGGAAATGCCCGACAAAGGTAAGTAAACAAATGACAGCACAAAACCTCTTTCTGACTCCGTAAACATCAAAACAAAATCACAAATACCTGTATAGCAGGGGGGCAAGCCTCCCTGCACCCTCATGTGGGGGCTGTGCCCTCCATACCCCCCTTACTTATATATTCCAACTCCGAGATCGCACCACATTGTGGGAATGGGAATACATCCGATTCCGCACTACTCACCATTGTCAGGCATTTCCATTGTTGGCAATCTTGTCTCGGCAGAATCGTCTTCGTTGATGTGGCTTTTCATCCATCTAACATGGACCCATATATATATATATATATATATATATATATATATATATATATAAAATCATTATTTCACTTGCACTGATATTATATAACTATTATACAACTCATTCTACCTAAGATATAACTAAAATGTCTTCATTTTACTCTTTGTTACTGCTAAACAATGCTGTATGCTCTGATTTTGGTAAATCATCTAAGAGTATTAAGTTGGTAAACAACTTAACCTACATTCATGGAATTGTTGTCAGTCTACTAAAACTAGAAATCACTCTATTTCACAAACAATGCAATAGTTCAAAATTACTTTAAATGACTTAATATTAGCTTTACTACACTAATTTTTGTTCTCTCAGACAATCCATATACACAATATTACAAAACTGTAATAAACATAACTAGCAATGCTAGGATTGTTGATCACTATTAAGACTATATAATTAAATGATGTGTTGTTGCCATAGTACTAGATTCTCATGTATAGTAATTTCTCTAGTTAGTGAACTATACTCACAAGTGCTGTTATGTGATGTAGATGATGCCTCTTATCACTGTGTATTGGTTATATTTTCACTATTAAACACATTTCATAGGTATTAAGAGTATTAAACTTCAGTCTTTCTGTTGGATTTTGTTAACCTTTAATTATTAACAAATCAACTCTTCTCTGTTTTAAGAAGGGGATTAGGCCCTTTAGTTAGGGAAGAAGAGTGCATATATTCCTATTCAATAAAACTCCTCATACCTCTACATGCAATCAACTGGACATATAAGTGAATTTAAGTAAATCTTTATCTGCATTTTTTTCAAATAATACAGCATTTAAATTTATTTATTTGTGTTGCATTGAATACTATCTAGCTGGAAGTTGTGGCACTGTTTTTTCAGTAAATGCTTGTTGGAATTCCTAAACAGCCAGTGATAAGTGGGGGTAGTTCACTTCATTGTTATTCGGTTCCTGCATTATATAAGTGGTACATTTTGGATTATTTTCTGCTTAAACTCTGAGCTTTGGCTAGCTAAGACCTACATGCAATCAACTGGACGTATAAGTGAATTTAACTAAATCTTTATCTGCACTTTTTTCAAATAATACAGCATTCAAATTGATTTATTTGTGTTCCATTGAATAATATCTAGCTGGAAGTTGTGGCTCTGTTTTTTCAGTTAATGCTTGTTAGAATTCCTAAATAGCCACTGATAAGTGGGGGTAGTTCACTTCATTGTTATTCAGTTTCTGCCTTATATAAGTGGCACATTTTGGATTCTTTTCTGCTTAAACTCTGAGCTTTGGCCAGCTAAGACCTACATGCAATCAACTGGACGTATAGGTGAATTTAAGTAAATCTTTATCTGCACTTTTTTCAAATAATACAGCATTTAAATTGATTTATTTGTGTTGCATTGAATACTATCTAGCTGGAAGTTGTGGCTCTGTTTTTACAGTTAATGCTTGTTAGAATTCCTAAATAGCCAGTGATAAATGGGGGTAGTTCACTTCATTGTTATTTGGTTTCTGCCTTATATAAGTGGTATATTTTGGATTATTTTCTGCTTAAACTCTGAGCTTTGGCAGCTAAGACCTACATGCAATCAACTGGATGTATAAGTGAATTTAAGTAAATCTTTATCTGCACTTTTTTCAAATAATACAGCATTTAAATTGATTTATTTGTGTTGCATTGAATACTATCTAGCTGGAAGTTGTGGCTCTGTTTTTTCAGTTAATGCTTGTTAGAATTCCTGAATAGCCAGTGATAAGTGGGGGTAGTTCACTTCATTGTGATTTGGTTTCTGCCTTATATAAGTGGTATATTTTGGATTATTTTCTGCTTAAACTCTGAGCTTTGGCAGCTAAGACCTACATGCAATCAACTGGACGTATAAGTGAATTTAAGTAAATCTTTATCTGTACTTTCAAATAATACAGCATTTAAATTGATTTATTTGTGTTGCATTGAATACTATCTAGCTGGAAGTGTGGCATTGTTCTTTCAGTTAATGCTTGTTAGAATTCCTAAATAGCCAGTGATAAGTGGGGGTAGTTCACTTCATTGTTATTTGGTTTCTGCCTTATATAAGTGGTACATTTTGGATTATTTTCTGCTTAAACTCTGAGCTTTGGCCAGCTAAGACCTACATGCAATCAACTGGATGTATAAGTGAATTTAAGTAAATCTTTATCTGCACTTTTTTCAAATAATACAGCATTTAAATTGATTTATTTGTGTTGCATTGAATACTATCTAGATGGAAGTTGTGGCTCTGTTTTTTCAGTTAATGCTTATTAGAATTCCTGAATAGCCAGTGATAAGTGGGGGTAGTTCACGTCATTGTTATTCGGTTCCTGCCGAATATAAGTGGTACATTTTGGACTATTTTCTGCTAAAACTCTGAGTTTTGGCCAGCTAAGACCTACATGCAAACAACTGGACGTATAAGTGAATTTAAGTAAATGTTTATCTGCATTTTTTCAAATAATACAACATTTAAATTGATTTATTTGTGTTGCATTGAATACTATCTAGCTGGAAGTTGTGGCTCTGTTTTTTCAGTTAATGCTTGTTAGAATTCCTGAATAGCCAGTGATAAGTGGGGGTAGTTCACTTCATTGTTATTTAGTTTCTGCCTAATATAAGTGGTACATTTTGGATTATTTTCTGCTTAAACTCTGAGCTTTGGCCAGCTAAGACCTACATGCAATCAACTGGACATATAAGTGAATTTAAGTAAATCTTTATCTGCACTTTTTTCAAATAATACAGCATTTTAATTGATTTATTTGTGTTGCATTGAATACTATCTAGGCGGAAGTTGTGGCTCTGTTTTTTCAGTTAATTCCCCACCCACCTTCCCTGTTTTGTTTTGGTTTTAGTCTTGGTGGCTTTGAAACTGCCCACCCCTCTTGTAAATTTGCATTTGGATACTCCTCCTGGGCCCATCTCATTTGCTCACTCAAAAAAAAATTGCACTTTTTTATCTGCTTTTACTGTATTTGTGTTTCTTCCTACTTTAGTTTGCTTTTGCGTCATCTTAGAAGTACTCAATTGTATTTATTACTGCTTGGTGTAACTATCATTTTATGCCTTTTGGATTAAGCACTTGGGCTTCAGACAAATTCCTTTACATTAAGAAGGTTTGTGGTCTGCACTGTTATGGCAGGACAGGTAGCTTACACCCTTCTAAGTTGGGAACTGCTGATTGAAGGCTCAGTGTCTGTTATTCTAAAAGTGTATTAATTCTGGTTTAAGCACTTGGGCTTCAGGCTAGTTGTTTTACATTAAGATGGTTCATGGTCTGCACTCTTGTGAGAGGAGAGGCTGGACTCTGCCCTTCTGAGCTAGGAATTTCTGGTTAAAGGCTTATAGTGCCTGCATATATGAACTGTTTCTTACTGAAATTGGTACGTCTTGTTTGCTGTAACATAGACTAGATCCAGGCCTGCTGAATCTAGCTTTGTTTGTATAATTGAGCACTAATCCAGGCCTTCATTTTTGTAGAAGGTTCCCCTGCACCTCAGTGGCAGGAGTGTGCAGTTAGAACTTGTCTGATTGAAGACTACAGGAACATGACTCAGTTTTGAGATTTTGTTTTACTGAATTGTTTTAAAAGCCTTTTCTGATTGATTGTAGTCCTCTAAAGCTGTTTTAAGTGTATTTTTTTACTGTTTTTGCCTTATCTTTTCAAAAAAATGTTGCCTTGTTTCCCACCTTTCTAAGCTAGTATAGTCCAGTTTTCAGGCTAGTGCTGAATTCAGGGCTGTGTTACAATTTTATGAGTTACCCATACCTTACTTGGATAGAGGGAGGTTTCTCTGTTCACCTGTGAGAGAGGGAGCTTTGAGCGGCCATTTGTCCCTGGAGGAGTGGTTGCAGCCCAGAAGTTAGTAGTTTATAGGCCATTTTGGGCTAATTTCTATCTCTTTCATTTCCCTGCTGTAAAAAATGTGTTTGCATGGTTTTGCACATCCGGGCAGCGCCAGTTAGCTAGGGCTAAATTTATCCCGGTTCCACCAAGTCTCCTCTTCAGTTTTTCCCTTGAAAGTAGTCTAACTCTCAACCTAAGCACTTAAAAAGCATCCTACAGTCCAGCACTTGCTCAGAACTAATAGCAAGCACTAATATACCCTGACACTTGATTGCCCAGCAGGGCAAGGCTCATTATTCACCCCTCACCAACCAAGCGACTAAGCAGCCCACCCTACTATTCAGGCATGACCAAAGGGCAATTTCAGGTATACTTTCCAGTCCAGATGGTAAACCTGGGTATCCTGAGACAATGTTACCACTGCCTCATGTACACAGACAACCCTCTCCTCCTACAACAAAATATTAACATATGCATGAGATGCAATTATACAGCTAAATTGGTGGCTAAGCTCTCTCCACCCAAGACTGGAAAAGGCAGTCATGAGGAGAAGGTTAACACTTGCACCACACCTCCAGCCTCACACTGACATACTAAACCAGCACTGGCAAAAAATACACATAAATACATACAATCATACTCAAAGGCTCTAAATAAAAACTTGCAAAAGCATCACAGACCTCCAAAGCAGACACCCAAAAAACCTGCACCTCCCTTCACAAACCAGACAACACATAAAACACAAAATCAGTATACTGCACAATCACAGCCCTTAAGGCGAAATAACATACCTAACACACTAGTAATAGGCGACTCTATAGTCAGGCACACTGACATCCCACTCACTAAGCTGGACAAGGAGAAGGTTACCGTTAGCTGCCTGTCGGGAGCCAGAAACCGACACATAACACAAGCAATTAAGTCACTCCAGAACAAGTACAAATATGACTCTGTCATTGTTCATGTTGGTGTGTATGACCTGAGACATACCTCCCTGGACTACATGAAAAGAGACATGGAAGAGCTCTTTGATCATGTAGCCTAGGCGGGTATGACCCTGACTCTGAGTAGCATCCTGCCCTCACCAAGAATGATACCGCAGTATAAAGAAAAAATTATCAATTTCAACAACTGGCTAAGCTTTTGGTGTCATTCAAAGGGGATCCAGTGTCTGCCAGCCTGGGACGACATGCTCGACAAACCTCGTTGCTTCGCAAGAGACAGCTTGCACCTGTCACCCCTAGGCTTTCAAATACTGGCCAAGGCTCTTGCTACCCCATAGTGCCTTTTTTAGGCAAGGCTCAAAAGTCAAACCCACCTCCGTAAACAGCACAAATAAAAAAATAAGGGTTATGCTACTCAATGCCGGGAGTTTAAATCTCAAAATGCATGCGCTCAAAGCACTCCTCAGTATGGAGAACGTCAACATCTGTGCAGTAACTGAAACCTGGTTCAAGGCTCCACAGAGCACCCCAGCACTACCAGGCTACAACTCATACCACACATTTCAGCCACAGAACATGGACTGAAACACAAAAGGAGGGGGTGTATCCATATTCATCAAGCATACCTACACCTCCAGGTTAGTGGCGCAGCATGATACCTCCGAGATCATCCATGTGCAACTAACATCAGGCAAATCTGCAATGCAAATTGTGGCCTGCTACAGATCACCCTCCATGACCCAGGACCACCACTCCACCTTTCTGGAGACACTGGAAAACATGAAGGTCCTACCGAACACCCTGATATTGGGTGATTTCAATTACCCTACCATTAACTGGGAAAACTACCAAGTACAAACTCCCAGTTCCAGCACTTTCTGGAATTTATCAACTCAAATGCCCTGGATCAGATGGTAAACTCCCCTACCAGAGGTGAAAATATACTGGACCTGGTCATCACCAACATAGGCGACAGGTGTTCCACACTGGAGGTCAACCCTTCACTGGTTAGATCAGACCATAAACTAATCACTCTGGATATCCACACCACACCACCACCTCCAACCAAGTAAACCACAGTGAAAAACTTTTCTATAGCAAACTTCACCTTACTTAAGACAGAGGTGGTAAGTTCACAGCCCCAACGCTAAAGGATAACAGTGTCCAAGATGAAGGAACCTTTACAAATGCACTCTATGAGCACCTACAAGGATGCATGGATTGTGCTATCCCTAGCAAAACCAAGACTCACTCCCCTAAGAGAAGGAAAGCAGTTTGGTGGACTCCTGCCATAAACAGGCTATACAATAGAAGGAGGAAGCTAGTTCAGAAAAAAAGCAAATCCCAAGAAGGAAAGACATCCCTGATCAGTATTAGTAAGAAACTAAAGTCCCTCGTAAAATCCTCCAAGGCTAACTTCGAAAGAAAAATAGCCAAGGATTCAAAAGATAACCACAAAACCTTCTTTAGCTATGTCAAGAATCTAAGTGGCAACTCGCAGATATGCTCTGAGCTAGTGCAAAATAGCACAAAATATACTGAACCCACTGATATTGCCAACATCCTGGCAGATAGATTCAGTGCAAACTTCACCTCCCTCTCACCCCCAGAAGGGCCCACAACAATACTGGAAAAGTATAGTGTCCTGGAAATCACAGACGCACAGGTGAAAACAGCCTTTCAAAAGCCAAAAGCACAGCGTCAATGGGGCCAGATGGTGCCCCAGGCTGCGTCTTGCATGAACTACAGAATGAACAAACACCCCATCTAAACACAGTGTTCAACCTCAGCCTCTCCACAGGCTACGTGCCCATAGAATGGCGCACAGCAACGGTTATTCCGCTCCACAAAGGAGGGGCCACAACTGACCCTGGTAACTATTGTCCCATAAGCCTGACTAGCCTGGTCTGCAAGGCTATGGAGCGCATCATCATGGAACTTATTAACAAAGACACTGGGAACCTCCAAACACTTGACCTGGCCCAGTTCGGCTTTGTTAAGGGCAGATCATGCCTACTAAACCTGGTTGACTTCTTCAAGACAGTCACCAAGACCATAGATGAGTTGACCTCACCAAGGCTTTTGACATCATTCCCCACTCGGGAATTATAGAAAAACTCACCGGCCTGAACATAAACCCCTACGTCACGAGATGGGTTGCCAACTGGCTTACAGACAGAACTCACACGGTAAGATTAGCGGGCTCCAGGTTCGACTCTAAACCAGTTACAAATGGTGCCCCACAAGGCTCAGTCCTGGGACCCCTACTGTTCAGCATATACTTCTCAGAAGTACAGGCAAACACAGGAGGACTATGGCTAACCAAGTTCCCCGATGACTGCAAACTGGGAGCCATAATTAGACTCTCCGGCTGATACGGACATTCTCCAAAAGGGCCTTACTGAGACAGACACCTAATGTGAAAGTCATGATCTCAAGCTAAATGCCAAAAAATGCATAGTCATTCCGTTTGGGAAAAACAAAAAAACCCATGAATTACCACATAGGTGGCAGCCCCCTTAATACAGAATAGGTAATAAAATATCTGGGGACCCAGGTAGATAGTAATCTCTCCTTTGACAATCATATTGCCAAAGTAGTTAGGAAATCCTTCTATGTAGCCTACCTAATTACTAAAGGGTTCACATCTAGAAATAAAGAGGTTATAGTCCCCCTCTACTCGTCAATCATCAGACCCATCATAGAGTACAATGCCCCATTTGGGATGTACCTCACAAGACATTTCCAACAGCTGGAAAGACCACAAAAGTACCTCACCAAGAGGATTACTGGCCTCAAACATATGTCCTATGCAGCCCATCTGGAAAAACTCCAGCTGTACTCAGTCGCATATCGCTTACTCAGAGGTGATCTCCGCCTGATTTACAAAGCCATGTCCAACTCAGAATTGATGGACCTGCTCCACCTAAAGAAATCCAAGTCACTGCGAGCCACTCGCTCTAGTGAGCTAAACCTTGCCACAACAATAAATAGAACATGCTGGAGGGATAGATTCCTGTCACAGAGACTCCCCATGCTTTGGAACAAAATTCCTAACTACATTAGGCAGAGCCCCTCACTAACACTCTTCAAGAGAAATCTTGATGAGTGGATGGGTAACAGAAAATACACCCCTGGGAGCACGTCATTGGCTCTTCTTGACAGAAGCTCAGTTAATTAATTAATGGGGCGGCAAAAGCTGACACACTCTGGCTAGGCTTATAAATGCCCTCGGGCAGATAGCCTAGTACCTACCTATGAACCTAAATACAGGGTTGTATGGAAAATGTATCTACTGCTGAGTGTCCTTTATTATAATTCTATTGTTTTCAACTGGCTTGGAGTAATTAATATGGTCAAAACAACTCCAGGAAATTAAAAATTATTGAAATATTCATTAATTATAATAGAATTAACCAAATATGCTATTAAAGATTGAAACATGGAACATAAGAGGAATTCAGCAATCTAATAAAAGAAAAATGAAAGTTATGTACTTACCACAATGAGAGATCCATGTTGTTTCTCATCAGGTTCAACATATGATATTTTGGATCTGACCAAATTTGAAGCTTCTACATTTCTAGGGCTCTGACACTTCCCCTACCCATAACTGCCTGAACTCCAATCTAATATCTCAGATCATGTTTGCTCTACATCAAAGTATTCATGCCTATTTATGAAAAAATAGTAAAGACCCTAAATCCAAAACTAAGAGGGACAGGAGGAAAAAGGCCAAGGTTATGTGACAGTGCTGGCTACACACAGGGTATGGTGTAGCAACCATTCCATCATCCTGAAGCTATCTAAAAAATATATCAATTTGGTATGGAGGCTAGAGAGAAGGGGAGGTTGAGCTGGATGAAAAACAGACAACATGGATCTATCATTATGGCAAGTACATAACGTTTGGATCCAATGTTGTCTATTTTCATCTGATTCAACCTAAGGGACAGATTCTCAAGCTGTCTTACTGGGTGGTATCAAGGAAGGCCATTCCTGAGAATGGTGGAGCCAAAGGAAGAACACAACCTGGCTTGTACTTCCAGGTTATTATGAATAACAAAGGTATGCACAGTGAACCAAGTTGCTGCTACACAAATGCCATCAGTGTGTAGCCTCTTAGATATAGCTTTTGAGGTAACTACTGGCCCTGATTGAATGAGGCTTTGGTTTGAACTGTAAATTTAAACCCAACTTAGCGTAGACAAATGAAACAGAATTTGACAACCATCTGAACAGTGTAACTTTCATAACAAGTCTGCCAAGTCTAGGTTCTGAGCAGGCTATAAAAAGTTGATCAGATTTTTTGAATTGTTTCATCTGGTAAAGACAGAACCTGAGTTGATGGTGGACTTCTAGCATGTGCAATCTATGGATTGTTTTCAGTTATTTATTGATGCCACCTTTTGAAGGAAAGATGCAGTTGTCCGGAGAGAAACCCTATCCTTATGGAAAACCAAATGAGAAGGTTTACAAGAGAGTGCTTGTAGTTCTGAAATCCATCTAGCATAAGTGATTTTGGCTAAGACAATTGTTTTCCAACTCAAATATTTGATATCTATAAGGGCTGCAAGTCCAAAAATGAGGTCATGTCAGAGCTTGGTGCATAATAGTAATATCCCATAGAGGGATTGCATCTCTAATGAGGGGAAAGCAACAGAAAGCCTCCTCTGAGAAAGCTTTTTGAAATTTTTAAACTGGCCACAGAAGTATCATTTTGTCCAACATGAAAACTGGAAATTGCTGCCAATTGTAATTTGATGGTAGAATAGTTAGAGCCTTGTTGAAAGAGTTCAGCTAAGAATTCCAAAGGGATGGTATGGGAGCAGAGTAAAGAAGGATTTAAGCTTTAACTAGCGCCAAAAGGAAAACTTTTTCCATTTACTGTTATAAACCTTTTTTTGTAGCAGTTTTTTGGAAAGCTGCTATGATATCAACAATCGCTATAGGGAAGACCGACATCTCTGCATATTGTCAAAATTGGAGGAACCAAGTGGTTATTTTCATGGTAGTCTGATCTGGAGTAGGCAATCCACAGGGATGAGACAGAAGATCTGGATACTGATCTAGCATACATGGAGGACATAATAGAAGAGGTCACATAAAGGAGAACCACATCTGCCAGGGCCAGAAGGGGGCAATGGGCATTACCTTGGCCTTGCACTGTCTGGACATTTGAAGGAATATGTTTATGAGGGGTAATGGGGGAAAGGCATACAGAGTTCCTCCTTGCTTGTTGATGTACAAAACAGCCATACTATCTGTTTGTATGAAAATCACACCCTTGGGGGGGACATCCTAAAGAGCCCGCAATGCTAGGAGGACCGCCCTCATCTCCAAGACACTGATGTTAAGACTGGCCCCTAAACTTGACCATGTACCTTGGATCATTCTCACTTTGAAATTACCCCCACCCCATCCTAAAAGGGAAGCATCCGTGGTCACTATTACTACTGTTGGATCTGTATGAAAAGATTGTCCTTGTGTTACTGAAGGAGAAGTAATCCACCAACGGATGTGTTGTCTTCAAACTCTTGTGAGTTGGATCTTGTAAAGGAAGAAATTTTTAAAACCACTGAATTGCTAGTGTCCATTAAAGAATCTTCATGTAGTAAGAAGCCATTGGAACCATTGGAATTTAGGAAGCCACAAGACCTAAAAGATGTAGTATTAATCTTGCTGGAGGGTAGCGATGATGCATTACCTATGTGGCCATTTGATACAATGAACAAACCCTGTGCTGTGGAAGGCTGACAATTTGCAGAGTAGTATCAAAGTGGTATCCAATAAATGCTATTTGTTGTGTTGGAAGCAACTGACACTTTTGAAAATTCACTGTTATACCTACATCCAGTAAATAAAACAATGGAGGAGAAGGTCCAGGTGATGTATAAGAAGATGACTGGAAGTAGTAGTTTGGAGCCAATCATCTAGGTGGGGGAAGACGTGGATCCCAAGCATGGACAAGTGCCCCACTATTGCTGCCATTATCTTGATAAACACCTTGGGGACTATGTTGAGACCAAATGGCAGGGCTCTGAACTGGAAGTCATTGGCTCCCAACCAGAAATGGAGAAATCTCCTCAACTGCTTCTCTATTTTCACATCCTAGTAAACATCCTGGAGATCTCTCAAGCATATCTAGTTGTACTTCCACTGAAGAGACAATATGGACTGAATTCTGACCATCCAGAATTTTGTCTATTTTACAAATTGTTTGAAATGACTGAGATCCCAAATTGGTCTGAGGTCCCCCATTTTCTTTGGAACTAAAAAGAACCTTGAGTAAACTCCGGATCATAATTGGTCTTTGGGAACCAGTTGGATGACTGTTTTTTCAAGCAGCTTGGACATTTCCACTGCTGCTGGTTCCTATTAACTGGGTAAAATGATCACTTTCTTGTTTATGGGAGCACAAGAAAAGGGAATGGAACAGTATCTGGAAATTATATTTTGCCAGGCTTGGGGGTGTAGAGATAAGCGGCCCATGATAGCCTCCAGAGTGCAGCAGTTGGGCAACCATTCAGGAATGCTGATAGGGCATCTCTGTAAAGGGACCATGGAAACCCTGATTATGTGGTCCACCTCTGCCTCTAGGTTGGCATCCATTGGGATTCCCTCCACCTCTGCTGCATGGAGGTCTATCACCAGGAGAATCTTGGTAAGAACTCTGTGACTTAAGAAACCACATCTTTTTCCCACCTCTCTGATTCCTGGAGTAGCATCTTTGAGGTGTGGAAAAATTAATGCATACTGCAGAGCTAGAGAGAGGCTACTGGTCAGTGTGTCTTTCACCTTGGGCCCAAAAAGTCTGGAGCCATCATAAGAGGAGATGATGAAGGACATCTTGAAGACTTCCACAAAATCATAAAGATGCATCCAGGCATGCTGTCTGATTGTAAGACCTGTGCCTGCCGCTCTGACTGAGCCATCAGCTGCATTAGAAATGAGATGCACAACTACGTTAGAGGTTGACTGCAGAGTTGACAGCTGAGAGTCCACAGTCTTCTGGATGTCCGAAGACAAATTTCCAGAAAGAGACTTGGAAAGTTCTTTAGTCAAGTCCCCCTGAAATCTGATGACATAAGCAAGATAGTTCAGTGACCTGAGTGCAAAGGTCACTGATGAGTATGTCCATTTGCAAACATGTCCAATGCCCTGGACTCCCTGTTAGGGAAATAAATAGAGGAACTCTCTTCAGACAATTACTTTTTTTTGTGACTGCTGCTACAACTATGGCATCTGCTGGAAGACCTTTACTGCAATGCTTCCTGTCATTCAAAGCTGCCAAAATTCTGTCTGGTTTCTTGGGAATGGACTCCACCTGATTAGGGTCTTTCCAAGCTTGTTACACCATAAGGTCAGCTACTGGACTGATAGGTAGTACCACCCAGGACAATGTTAAGCTGGAAATGAAGGCTTCCAAAAATACAGATTTATCTGGTAAGCTGATGAAGGATCTTTGGTGGACTATCCCCCTCTCTTACATGAGTACAAGAATTTCACCAAAGGTGACATCTTCAGAAGAGGACCTGTGTGAACTTTTGCCTTTATCCAAATCTGTATCCTCCATGAAAGACTCTAGGGATGAGTCTATGTGCTTTTGCTTGCATGCCTGTTGGAGGGACAGATGGTTCAGAATCAGACTGAGAGCTGATGTATCAAGTTGTTTCAGAAGCCTGTGGTGCTGACTGTTCCTGTCTGTCAGGATGCAAAGAAGATGAAGTTGCAGGATCTAGTTGGGGCTTGAATGGAATTGAACAAGAAGGAAGCATCCTGTCCTTATGTAAACCAAAAAACCTTTTCATCACCCTCAAAGGCCGAAGCTGCCATCAGAACTGAGGATCTCTCTGGCTATAAAGAAGAGAGACAAACCTCAACCCGGACATTCCAGGACCCAAAGCTGATCTCAGACCTGAGCTCTATAGTGCCAAAAAACCCAGGGGAATAGATGACTCCGAGAACCTTGGGGCTGAACCATCTCCTGGAACTCAGTACTGATGATACAGCTCCAAGTCCCTTCCTGATCCAAGGGTATCAGAGTCAAGAGAGATAGGGAAGTTGTCAGTGTCAAAGTTGATTGAACTGTTGGCATCAATAGAGTCATTTCAGGATAAGTCAGATCCAAAACGGTTGGAGCCAAAGGGTAGACCACAATAGGTGAAAAAAGTGGAGAGGTAGAGCAGCCAATAGTCTGTATGTTCCCTGAGGATGGTACTGACAGAAAAAGAACCATTCAGGAATGCTGATAGGGCATCTCTGTAAAGGGACCATGGAAACCCTGATTATGTGGTCCACCTCTGCCTCTAGGTTGGCATCCATTGGGATTCCCTCCACCTCTGCTGCATGGAGGTCTATCAAGCTGGATCTGCATCCTCAAAAAGCTTTCTCATTATCTTGTCAATGTCATGCTCTGTTATGCTCTGAGATAATTGGGTAGATGAAGCTACTGAAGAAGACCTGGAGAAACTCTTTTCTTGTAAAATTGAAGAGTGTAATCTTGAGCTCACCAGTTCCAGTGAAACCTGAAGCCAAGGAGAGGCTGGACAGGACTGAGATAATGTTGGTTCTGACCTCTTGGCCAGTTTAGGTAAAGGTCAAATTGATATTGACAGATCTGATGAATGCTTACTGGTAGAAGATGGAGGTTGTCATTTTCCTTATTTTTCTCTTTTTGTTTACTTTTCTCTTTCTCTTTGCCTAAACCTTTTCAGAAAATTTAACCCTGTTCTATTTCTTGGCAGGGGAACTAGAACAGGTAGGTCCAGAAGCCAAGGCCCCTGTCTATGGAGGAAGAAGACCCCTCACCACCAACTTGTCACAACAATCTTGCAAAGCTCTAGCTCTGAGGGAAGGGCACAAGGTACATTATGTGTCCAATTGAGCAGGGTCCAGACAATATACACATAAAGTATGATGTTCTTAAGGGGGCAACTCATACCCACACTCAGAGCATTTTTTAAAAGCTTGAGACTTAGCCATTATTGCTCAAAAATAAAAAAAACTCTATTTTAACTACAGGAAAAGCACAGCAATTATTACCAAAAAAACTGCCTTAATGTTATATCCAAAAGCACTGCAAACACTTTCCAAAAATTCTAACCTACTATTAAAGATTTCTAAGACTAAAGGATTACGTACTATTAACAAATCCTAACAACTAGAAGATTATCTACTATCTTAACAATCTAAGAAAAAACATCTATATGAATAACAACTTCTATCCTAGAAGAAAGCTAACTAACAAAATAGTTAAATTAAAGACAGAAACTCTCTTTTGGTAGTGGAGGAGTAAGGAAAAAAGTTTTACAACTTACTTAGCAAGGTGCCACCTAAACATATGTACCTGTGAACTTCAGATGAAAAAAAGCAAAGGATATAACAGACCTCGAAAACACATCTGACGTCTTCAGGCGGCAAATGAGATCTGAGGTATTAGATCAGAATTCAGGGAATTATGCTTAGGGGAGGAGTTAGAGCCCTCAAACCATGAAAGCTTCAAATCTGGTGCCGAGGTTGGATATTGCATCCCATTTGTTGAATCAGATGAAAATAGACAACAGTGGATCTTTTTTTACATCTTACTTACAAAAGAGACATGCAGACCATTTTGATTCAAGAGACTCATATGACCAAAAATTACTGGTTAGATATAAAGAGAAAATGAATAAAAACATTACTGCAGCTGGATCATCCACAGTTAGTGCAAAAGTTGTAATATTAATAAAAACAACTTTGCAGGTACTATTCTGAGTAGTCACCAGGACACCTGAAGGTAGATGATGTTATGTTACATGTAAAATCAAAGAGTTAGGCAAGGTCTTGGTTATTTTTAACCTATACTCCCCTTGCAATAATCAATCAGAATTCTATTTCAAAATCTTTAACCTGTTAAAATATATTTAATAATAATTACATAATCATAAGTGAAGATTGAAAGAAACATGGTAATAGATCCCATTTCTAACAGAACGGACATTTTCACATTTAAATATGTTAAAACTGCTTCAGTAATTCTGGATATAATAGATAGATTCATGTTATCAGACTCTATCAGATTTGCAGAACCTCATAAAAATAATTATATGTTCTACTTACATAAGATATGGTCACAAACTGATTTTTTTTTAAATCAAATCATATTTTGCATTCTGTAATATATATAAAATCTGATCCAAGAATATATCTGATCATTCCAAACTGAAATTATATATTAATTTGGAACTTTCTAATATTAATAATTTTGATAAAAACAGGACATCTAATGAAAATGACATAGATGAACTAATATGAAATGTTCTTTTTTATTCAAATAGCTATAATTAAAATCAACATTTTCCCCAAAGGAATTTGGTATCTTAAGTCATCACTAAACTGCTCCTTACCTAAAGCATTTTTAAATAAAATGAAATCAAATCTACCAAAGTTCATCTGGAATGCTAAGCCATTCAGGATCAAATATAACACATTAACAGCACCAACATCATGTGGTGGCCTTAGCCTACCAGATTTTTACTGATACCCCTAATAATTACAGCACAAACAATTTGGTACACTATACATGTAGATCTTGAAAAATAAAATTGGTATTCTATTTTTAAATACTAACTATAAAAAAATTAAAAGTGCATATCATTTTTCAAAGGAACACTAAAAGATTTCCAAAAATGAACAAATTACTTAAATTTAGAAGATATGATTACTACACTACAATCTATCAATAAAAATCCTAATATTAAATTAAATAATCCCCTACTAGATCTAACTAAATTTCATTTAATTCAACCGCAAATAATCTGGGACCTTATATCAAGTGGATCTATCTCTGGAGAATATATATGAAAAATAAATAAATAAATACATAAATAAATAATCTACCTAAAGGATATCTTGGTATTTTATCCCATATAATTTACTATATAAATGCCAAATTTACTTTTAAGTATGATCTGGCTCCTAAAACAACATTTCTGCAAGACTTTCTTTGCATACTAATCCAATTTAAACCACTCTCAAAGCATGTCAATTAATGGTTCAAAATAGATTTAAAGATAAATGTATTTATGCCTCAGTGTGGAAAATATATGACCCCACTTTTAAAGATGATATTACCATACTGGATGATATAAAACATAGCATCAGTTTTATCCCATTTAAAAATAGTTTGCTCAATTCATGGTCATAAATAGTACATATTTAATATCAGCTAATAAAACTTTACATTTCTGTAATAAATCCTTTAAATGTGAAGTATGTAGTGAGGTTAATGCTGACATAATGCACAGATTTTGGTCATGTACATATGCACAAAAAAGATGTGGCAATTACTCATAATTATAACTAAACCCACCATCAAATCTATCAACTGGAAACTAACTTTATTACACTTTCTCTTCTACTAAAGCTCATGGAGATAGTTTAGCTGTAATGATCACTGCTTCATCTTTCTTATTACTTTATGTTTCAGAAAAAAAAACAGTTGGATAGTAAAATTATGTATGAATTTGGGGTTCAAGCACCTAGGCAGCAAGAAATTTCCCTGTGGTACATTTGGTTTGGGACATGTGGCTGAAGTAACATTCAACTGCAGAGAAATATGTCTGTTGTGAATTCCCTGTGCTGCTGCGGCCTGCCATACTGCCTGCTGTCTCATGTTGCCTTGGGGGCCAAGGGCATTATTTTCTTCCTGTGCATTTGGTCATTGAAGTTGTTGAAATGGCACCACATTCTTGTCTTTGCCCACAGGGAATTCACAGCAGCCACATTTCTCTGCAACTGAATGTCACTTCAGCCATTTGTCCCCAACCAAAAGTACCACAGGGAAATGTTTCATTGCCTAGGCACCTGAACCTGTGAACTGGTCCAAACTTACAGATATAGCAACCAAGCATTTAAAAGCTGCCAAAATTATACCAAAGTTATAACAAGCTAAACAGAAAGGACTGAAGGGAAATAAAGTCTCCTGACAAAAGAACATCATATATATATATATATATATATATATATATATATATATATATATATGCTTCATGTTTTCTAAATCTAAGACAAAGTAGTTTGACTTATGTTTTGGCATTCTCAACAATATATTTAATTTTTAATTTATATTATACAAAGCAGAAAGTTAGTAAGCCTAACAGCATTCACATATTATCAAATATTAGAGCTGACCTAAGCTCAGAGAGGTTTACCATTAGTTTACAATGTGTTTAAATAAATAATTTTGAGGGCTAGGTATACTTAAGGGGAGGGATTGGGTTGTTGCTGTTTTAAGTTCTTTTTATCATACCGATACTTATTATATTATTTACTTGTCTGTACCATATAAACAAAAGCCAGTCTGTTGTTTACTCAAATATTTTAAAGGATTTTATTATTGTTCTGATTGTACCTATTTATGTTTGTACCTCTACACTTCTCTCTTTCTGCATAACAAAGGCTACTTAATAAATGTTTTCAAAAATATGTTTCTATAAGGTAAATGGCTTTGTTTAAAAGTGAGAAAAAGTGTTTTTATGGTTCAAATACTATATGCGTTTAAATGTCTTCCATTACTTTTCCACTGACATACCTGCACTGATCTCATAATACTTTAGTGTTGGCAAAGAAAAGTATATTTTTTTACTCTCAAGGCAAAATGCATAATGCAGTAATGCCTAATAGACTCGTACAGCAAGCTTCAGAAGTGTGTACAAAACAAAAATGGCCAAATCCAACTTTACAAAGGACTGAGTATGTGTTCTAACAGATGAGTGAAGATTCAAGAGACTTTAACATAAAAAAGTGTGATCTTTAACTTTTGATTGGATGCCTATATATTATTAAGATAACAGAGAGTACTTACATGGGCTGCATTCTTTTATTAGTGGAGGTAGATCTCAAATCCTACCTCGTCCTACATATATGTGGTGTAACAAGTTTCTTCCATAAAGCCAGAAAAAGATCTCAGTTTCATTCATTAGATAAGGTATGGCTAAATTAATATATTCCTCAACAGATAAATTAGAGAGCCTTTTTGTTATGTGAGTAAATCCATCCTGTTGGATAACTTGTGAAGACTGACCCTGACTATATGAAAAAGAGGGAATCAATGTTGTCTAGACCAAAAGGGGATCACTAGCAGCTGCATTTTTTGTTTTCAGAAGTACTTTTGGAATTAGGAAAAAGAGAGGAAAACCATAAAGGAATTTCTCTTTTTCAAGAGACTGATAAGACTTTTGTTTTCTGTGCTTTTCAGCATGGGACTCTGGGGCAGAACAGTCTGAGCTGCCTGTTCAAAGTGGAGGCAAAAAGATCTATCTCCACTGATGCACAGCCTGTAAGCATCCATTCATGATGGTATGCCTTGGAATTGCTCAAGCAATCTGCCACTGAGTTCATCTCTTAATAAGTTATTTGTTGCCTGAAGAAACAGATTGTGCTGACCAGTGATTTGCAAAACTCCTGTGCCTAACCTATACAGATGACAGGATTTTGTTCCCCTTTGTTTGTTGATACACACATAACTGTAGTATTGCCTGTCAAAATTGAAAGGTTACAAGAGAGACCAGAGGTGGTGAAGGGTTTGAAGGGTCAGGACCAGGGCTTTCTTTTTCTTGATATTTATATGTCCATTCCTGTCCTGCCGTAACCATGCTTCTTAGACTTTTATGCATATAGAACAGGCTCCTCAAGCCAGATTTGAATTACACATAGACACTTTCTGATGAAGAGCAAGAACCATAAGTAGCACTACAAGAGTAAACAATATCTGGTCGATCCACAAATGAAAATCTTTCTTCAGGAAGAGTAAGAAATGAATTGGGAAGTTAATAGGGTGGCGATATTACACCCAAATTGACTTGAGGTACCATTGAATCTTCTACATGTAGAATCTGGCAAATGGAATCATCTGTATTGTTGAAGCCATAAACCTCAGGGCTCTCAAAATCTTGTTTGCAGAGGTAATTTCTAATGTTAGAATAGATTGGAAATATGAAGTCAGAAAATAGATTTTCTCTTGAGGAAGGAAACAAGGCCATCATATAACAAGTATTTAGTTGGCATCTTAGGAAAATTAGATTCTGAAAAGGTTGCAGGGAGAATTTCATCAGGTTTAGGGTGAAACCTGGGTGAAAAAATAGATCCACAGTTTTTCTTTTCTAGTGATGCAGCTTGGAATAGAAGATCATTTAAGTATGAGCAGATATGGATATCTTGCAGTCTGCGGAAAGCTATCACTTAGGCTAAAATTTTCTGAATCTCTTGGATCTGTAGAAAGACCAAAGAGAAAAGCAGAAAATTGAAAATGAAAATCCTAAGAATTTACTGTGATCTGGATGAACTGGAATGTGACAGCAAGCATCCTTTAGATCCCAGGTAACCAGAAAAGCATGTGGTAGAAGCATAGGAAGAACATTCTGAAGAGATAACAACTTGAAGTTTGGAACTCTTAGTAAAGTGTTCAGGGCTGGCAAATTCAAAATGGGCTCCATGTGCTCTCTTTTCTTGCAACAAGGAAGAACCTTGAAGAAAACTCCTGTCCTTTTTTAGTGATGTGAGACTAATTCTATGGTTCCCTGATGGAAAAGATAAGATTATAAGACAGGTAAAACCAGATGTATTCGGTTTGTGGGAAATTTAGTAAGAAACTGAAGGGAAGTTCCAAGTCCAGATGTAGGGTTAAGTCAATTTCTAAAGAGGAAGGTGACTGGGGGGGCAAGGTGGTGGGGAGCTGGAGGTTTAGGTAGTCATACATTTGAAGTTTTGATAAATTCCAAAAAGTCCATTACAAACATACTAAAGACTGACAAACAGTCACCACTAAAAAACAAGAAACAGCCTTGAAAAGGTCTAGGAATATATTTGCAAGTTAATCACTTTCATTCCACACTTAAATCAGAATTTATCAGAACTATACAACCCAAATGTGCTCATCATTTTATACAGACAAGTCATATAACAAATTCAGCTGGTAAACAGAACGATAAATAAACTAATTATGCAAAAACAAAAATAAAATAAAATTCAGCTCTTTAAATAAAACCTCTGTCAACAAAAATGTTTATGCTTCAGAAGACAAATAATTTTAATGCTTAAATTAAGACCTGGGGACTTGTCTGTATCTAAATCTAGCTGCCAGTGTACCTCTTTGGTCTGAATTTCTGGGTCCTGCTTCATGCTCATAATGACAGATAGAAATGAGTCCAGTGAAGATTGCAATACTGGTGTTCCTACATTGGTTTTGGCATACTGTGCCTGGATATTTCAACATTTTTTTAGAAAAGATGAACCAATTTATAGAAAGTATTCAGGGCATGTTAAACCAGCTTTTCAAAGTGGTTTTGGTTAATCCGTCTCAGGGTTTGTTTCCAGTAGCTTCAGTAACCAATGGTAGTGTACTATAATTGCTAGTAAGATAGATTAATGATATATTAACTGATTTTCACAAGGCACTCTCTAAGCCAATTAACCCATTTGCTTTTTTTCTGATACTTTTAATAAAGTTAGAAGAGACAGTGTCACTATCAATGACTTTTTTGGCCATGCCAAAGTTTACAAAGTTGTCTAAACAAGTCATTAACACTGGAGAACCTGCATCTTGAAAAAATGCATTGACAGTAAATGGGTCCCATGATTTTGCTTCTTTTTAAATTTCCAAATGGCATTAATGCCATGGATTGCATTTACAAGGAATTAACAGATTTAGTTAATCAAACTGGTGTTTCTTTTGTGAAACTTTTGGTAAAACACTATGAATATCTTACTCATGATCTGGAGAAAGACATGTAAATATTAAATAATAAGCTTGGTAAATATGTTGAATTTTCTCTGCAGTTAAATATTTACAACAGTGTTTTTCTTAAAACGGACAGCATAGAGGAATCAATAATTTATAAGAAAAAATCAAGAGACCAGAAAGTGTATTGTACTGGCCAAGTATATCTGCTTCCTGATATGAAGTATCGTTTGTTCAACAGTATGAATAAAGACATAGAAATAGCTGTTCCTACAGAAAACAGCAATTTTGTTTAGAAAATGCTCATTTTCTGCCATTGGGATGGTCACAGAGATTAGCATCCCAAGACAAGAGCCTCAAATAAAGAGCAAAGTTCATTTGATAGTTATCAATGGGGTGGCCCACAGAACCATTACCATCTGCAAGGTCAGGAATACCATATATGACAGTACAATGTAAGTGGCAGGAAACTGATGAAGAGGCAAAGGGTTATTCCCTATTAACTAAGAATTCTAGCGTTTAATTTAATATCTTTCTGATTCTTGGATTTACAACTTAATATGCTTTCTAAAGGGTTTACTTTTATTAAAACGAGGGAGCTGATTTGGTAAGTGTACTGACTGATTTAAGGCTTTGTGCATATAATATTAATTTGCATTACCTACTCAGTGATGTTAAAATTTTAATAATGACAATTTTTGTTATAGTCACAAATTTTCTTATTCCAGCTTTGAACAAATTTGTTGAAATCTGTGATACAGACATAATGATTTTATTGTAGAATAAACCAAAGAGGAACTTTCTAATATTATGCAGCAAGAGGAAACAGCATTGAAAGACTTAATTCATTTGGACACTTTTCAGTTTATGAAAGTCAGTAAGGAAAATGGTATTGGTATTATGTCATCAAATAAATACAATGGATATATAAATGAACTTCTACATGATGGTAGAGCTATTGGTGGGTTATTTTACCATATTTTATTCAACTAAATTGCAACATTGATGATGTTTTGCTGGATTTGTTTTACCAAAAGCATAGAGATTTTTCTTTGTTTGATTTCATTCTGGGAAACATCCAAGAAATTCTGAGTTATTCAGTATTCAGAAAATCCATAAAGATCAAATTAATCCACCTTTTAGGCCCATAGTAGCTACCACAGGGTAAAATGGAAGGTATTTCTATTTACTCGGATTCTGTGTTAATCATAAGCATGATACCTAGATCAAATATTCCTGTGTTTTTTTTCAATATATCCTTTAAAAAGTTACAAGTTCACAGGTTGTGAAAAGTTGTCAGTTGTAGTGTTTATACAGTCTATTCAACAGAGTATTGGTATTGGTTATGTAAAGATATTTTTGTCCAAAACTGACATTAATAGGTTGTGCTTTTTTTTGGATTTATTTTTGTCTAACCTTTTTTGATATTCTAAAAAATTTTTACCATCAAGTTAAAGGTGTGGCTATGGGGCTACAGCAGTCCCATTCTTTGATAATCTAGTGATAGTGAAATGGAAGAATGAGACAGTTTTAGACATCATCATTTTAAATTTGTGAGTTTTTTATAGATGATACATAGATGACATTTTTTATCTGGAATAATGATGTTGAGACTTATAGTACACTGTTAAGTGATTTAAATAGGAGTACTAATTTTCTTTATTTTTAATTAGTGATGTTGGTAGTAATGGTAATTTTTTTTTTAATTATAAATACATACTAACATCAACAGACAATTATCTTGCAAGTTGTTTAGAAAAAAAAACTTTGTAAATAACTGTCTTCATTTTAGAAGCCAACACCCCAAATATAAGAAACTTGACATTTTATGGGTCAGCGTATTAGTGCTAGAATCATCAGTGAAGACAGTATTTTTCTTTGTGAAGTTAATTCTATAACAAGGTTGTTTTTAGATAAAGATTATCTTTCAGATGAACTTAAAGAAAAATAGTTGATGAAGTTATTGATAAAGCAATGTATTTTTTTTTTCTTTCCAAGATTCAGATCAAACAACAGATACATTTTTCTAGGACTTTCCCAGTTCCATTTACAGTTAATAACTTTTGTACTAAAAATATTTTTAATGGCAATTGGAAAATTATTTTAGGTAACACTGGATTGTGCAATGTTATTGGTAATACACCAAATATTGTTTTTTTTTTCAAAATGTCATTTAATTTAAAGTAATTGTTAGGCCTAGGGTAATAAATAGTGTTTTGTTAACATATAAAATTGATGTTCTTCTTCAGTTCCTGTAAGCAATGCAAGTTTATTAATAAAGACTTGGCTTTAGTTCTAAATCATTTGAACAACAGCAATATAACCAGGGGCAGGTTCAACTGTAATTTAGTGAGTATGGTTTATATTGCCAAATGTTCCAGCTGTGAGAGTGTCTATGTGGGAAAAACCACAAGGAAACTTGCATGCTGTATTTATGAAAATAGTCTGGCAATTAAAAATAAAAACAATTTTCCTTTGGAACTAGACAAACCTTCAACTTTAGCACTCAAACCATTCATTTTACAGCCCAGCACTTGCTTAAAACTCATAACAAACACTAAATACCCCTAGCACTAGCCCCCCTTATACTCTCCAGAAGGCTCTCCATTTGTCCACACCAGTCAATCAGAAAAACAGCTCACTCTACCTATTCAGACATGTCCAAAGGGCAGTTTCCGGTGTACTCTCCAGTGCAACTAGTGAATCTGGGCATTTCGAGGCAATGTTACAACTGCCTCATGTACACAGACAACCCTCTCCTCCTACCTCCAAACACTAATATATGCGAGAGATGCAATTATACAGCCAGACTGAAGGCAAAGCTCTCTCAACCCCAGACTGTAACTGACTGTCAGGAGGAGAAGGGTAATACTTGCAACATACCACCAGTCTCACATAGACCTAACAAATCAACACAGGCAAATAACACACATAAATACACAAAAACATACTCGGAGGCTCTAAATAAAAATCTGCAAAAGCAACAGAGAACTCCAAAGCAGACATCCAAGCATCCTCCACAACCCATCACCAACCATGAAACACATACTTCACATAATCAGTTTGCCACACAATCACAGCCTTTAAGGCAAAATAACATACCCAACACACTAGTGATAGGCGACTCTATAGTCAGGTACACTGATATCCTACTAACTAAGCTGGACAAGGAGATGGTTACAGTTAGCTGCCTATTGGACACCAGGATCCGCCACATAACACAAGCACTCAAGTCACTCCAGAACAAGTACAAATATGACACTGTCACTGTACATGTTGGTGTGAATGACCTGAGATGTACCTCCCTGGACTACATGAAAAGAGACATGAAAGAGCTCTCTGATCATGTAGCCCAGGCAGGTATGACCCTGATCCTGAGTAGCATCCTATCCTCACCAAGAATGATGCCACAGTATAAAGAAAAAATGACTAACTTCAACAATTGGCTAAGTTTCTGGTGTCATTCAAAGGGGATCCAGTATCTGTCTGCCTGGGATGACATACTCGACAAGCCACGTTGCTTCACAAGAGATGGCTTGTACTTGTTACCCTTAGGCTTTCAAATACTGGCAAAGGCTCTTGCTGCCACCATAGTGCCTTTTTTAGGCAAGGCTCAAAAGACAAACCCACCACTGTAAATAGCACAAGTAACCAAAAACTGAGGGTAATGCTATTCAACGCCAGAAGTCTAAACCTCAAAATGCATGCACTCGAGGCACTCCTAGAAATTATTCTAGAAAATAATGTTTTTCTTTTTGAAAATGATTATTTCCAGATGGTTGGTGTGACTACGGACACTGCTTGTGCAAATAGCTACGCCAACCTAGCTTTAACACAATGGGAACAGACCACTATTCTAGCAGCAAACAATGATTTAAGTAACCATATTTTATGGTATGTCCGTTTTGTGGATATCTTTATGCTATGGAAAAGTGATGCCACTGAACTTGAAAAACTGGTTGAATATATGAATAATGCTACTGGATTCTTAAAGTTTAGTTACAAATTTTTTTGGAGAGAAATTGAGTTCTTAGATGTCCTTCTCAAGAAGTCTGACCTGAATGAGGTCAGTAGTGGTATATATAAAAAACCCACAAGAAAAAAATGCTCTACTACATAAAAACAGAATGCGCTCTAGGCATATTCCCCATAACATGTTAAAAGGACAAGTTTAAAGGGTGATCAGACTTCACAACAATGATCTAGAGGCACAAAATGTCTTATGCGTACTTAAACAGGAGTTTTTGCAAAGAGGGTACTCTGTGAAAGAGATAGATACTGTAATAGATGAAGCTTGGACTCATAGAAGTGATAGATGTAAACCCTACTTTAGGGATGTAGTGAATGATGTACAGAATTGTCAAGGTAGTAATGCCAGTTCTAATGATTTCAGAATTATTTTCCAGTTTTCGAGTGACATCAATGAGTATTCTGATATTATAAAAAGAAATTTGGATATTTTGCAAGTAATTCCTGAGCTAAAGAATAAGATTAGCACTGTTCCTGCTTTTTCCTTTAGGAATAATAAGTCACTTAAACAGCGTCTATACAATAAAAATTTTGTAAGTAGATCATATGAGTCTATGAGGTTAGGCACTTTTCCTTGCAGAAGATGTTCTGCCTGTCCTTATATTTTTTCTAATATCTCATATACACACCCTACTAAGAATTTCACTATACATATTAATTATTATGCTGATTGTCGTACTTCTAATATAGTATATTTTGCTTACTGCCAGCAGTGTCATGTCTTTTATGTAGGGAAAACCAATAGGCTTTTGAAGGACAGAATATTAGAACATAATAGGAATATTCAAAATCAAAAAAGAATAATGCTTTAGCAAATTATGTCATGGCAACTGGTCCCTCACATAAATTTAGGTTTTTTTGTTATTCAGGTAATTGATGCTAGTCCCCGAGGGGGGGACATTGAAACTACAGTAGAAGCAGCTGAACAAAAATGGATACTCTTATTAGATGCAGAGAGACCTCCAGGCCTGAATGGTGTTTTTTTCTGTTAAGCCTTTTCTAAAATTAAGGAGGCTTAAACATTGATTTTTATATTTATATTTATACATTTTATGTGTAGTAAATGCATACATATATATTTTTTAATATACATGTTTCTATGTTGTAAGTACTTTTTAAAGATGCTTTTATTTCTGTCTTTTTAAGATTTTTATTTCTTATTTGATTGTATCAGCTGATTAATTAATGACTTAATTGACTTAACTAACACTCTATATGGATGCTATGTATTTTCTAAGTTTGTCTGATGAAGCGACAGTTTTTGGTCATGAAAGCACTTACTCTGTTTGATGTTTTATTCGATTAAAGTCCGTGTCTGTGTAAGTTGGGTGCATTTGGTTTTCTTTTATTACTACATTGTTTTTGCACCCAACCCCACCCTCAAATTGTTTTCTTTCACTCAATATTTCCCTTTTTATTCAACCTGAGGGGCACACCACTAGTGTTAAGATGGATCTTACAGTGAATTTGCCTTCTGATGAAGCTGGAAGTGAACGTTTACTTCGCATACTTGATGTACCAGAAAACCCTCTTTTGGATTTGCATCAGGTTACTGCTACTACCAGTAACTATGAAGTTAACAGATCTCAGCCTGAATTTATACAATGTTACAGGGACCTTGAAAATAAATTCTATAAATACAAAAGGTTGCAATGGCAGCGTCTGCATTTTCAAGCCTCATTACAACATAAGGTGATTCCTAATATGCCTAGCTACGGAGACCAATATCCTGAACTTCTCCCTAGATGGCAAGAATTAAATTTGCAATTTAGCAGTGGTTACCTACAACTTCTAAGTAATTTTTTTGCTCCTATGGAACGTGATTTAAAAAATGAAGTGATTCGAATTGAGAATGATATTGTCAATCGCTTTTCCATTGATATAGTGGGTGACAAATTGGAACACTTACAAGAAAATATCTTGTCTTTTGACAAGAGACTACAACTTACAAAAATTAAGAAGTTGCAGAGAGATTTAAAATATTTCCAAACCTATAATGTCTTTTCCTGGCCGAAAGAGCAGTCAGGAACAGCTGCTACAGAATCAGCGAATTACACACGTAATTTAACTGTCAACAGCGTGCATGTAAAGGGTCGAGCTCCGACTACAATGTGCATTCCTACAGCTGCCACCATATCAGCAATTGAACAGCCACTATCTGGCAACGCTGAAAACACACTTCAAATGGAATTAGGCTCTAATATAACAAGTGCCTCAGAAGCTAGTACAAGTGCTTTGTCTAGCACTAGTACGACAGTATCATCTGCCATAACACTGCAAGATCCTGGTACTACAAATGATATTGCCCTTTTATTAGACAACAAACGAACTATGGATTTCTCATTAATAAACCCACTACGTATCAGAAGTAGATTGAGGAGCACAGTAAGGAAGGGTAAGATACAGAGGAACAAAGGTGTGGAAAGGAATATTCCAAACATGTTTTTAAACCAAGGTTTGGTTTTTAATCTTTCTTCTTTTGACTTAACAGCAAAACACATTCAGCTCCTTGATAAGGGTTTGTCATTTATTCCGGCCAGAAAAGCTGAGCATGCTGAAATGCTTAAAGATCTGAGACTGCTAGGTAGAAACTTGACATTACAAAGTCTATTTAATGACAATGCAAATAGTACTTATAATTTTAAGAGACCTAGTATGTTTGTCACTGTTACAAACCCTGTTGTACAAACTTTTATTGATGTTTATGAATCTCAATTCAGGGCATTATTTGAAAATGGCACTAAGGCTAGTTTTTGCAATATGTCTGAACAAGACATTTATGCTCTTTGTGAACTAAAATATATGCAGTCTATTGATATAAAACCTGCAGACAAGGGCAGTGGAATTGTTGTTCTTGATAAGGAATTATATTTATGTCAAATGGAAGTGTTATTGCATGATACTGGTGACTTACTGCTGTATTTCTAAACAAATTGTTGATGGAATTATAGAAAAAGTTTATTTTCTTGTTTCTGACCTTCTAATGACAGGTTTAATTGATGAAGACTTGTTTAAGTATTTTAACACACCTAACCCCACTATTCCTAGAATATATGGCCTACCAAAGGCACATAAAAACAAGCTCCTTCCACCCATGAGACCAATAGTCTCTGGTGGTGGCTGGTGTACTGAAGCACTATCAATCTATGTTGGAGAACACACTACACCCTTTTTTTGGATGACTGTTATACCATTCTCAAGCATATAAAAAGTTTTTTGGAAAGATTACACAATAGAATTTCTACTGTAGATGGACATTACATGTTGGTTACTTTAGATATAAAGTCTCTTTTTACTTCTATCCATAATGAATGGGGTATAGATAAGATCAGGGTTTTCCTTAGTTTGCACAAATGTCTTAATGATGACCATATAGGACTCATATGTACTCTATTAGAAATTATTCTAGAAAATAATGTTTTTCTTTTTGAAAATGATTATTATTTCCAGAAGGTTGGCGTGGCTACGGGCACTGCTGTGCAAATAGCTATGCCAACCTAGCTTTAACACAATGGGAACGGACCACTATTCTCGCAGCAAACAATGATTAAAGTAACCATATTTTATGGTATGTCCGTTTTGTGGAAGATATCGTTATGCTATGGAAAAGTGATGCCACTGAACTTGAAAAACTGGTTGAATATATGAATAATGCTACTGGATTCCTAAAGTTTACTTACAAATGTTCGCGGAGTGAAACTGAGTTCTTAGATGTCCTTCTCAAGAAGTCTGACCTGAATGAGGTCAGTAGTGGTATATATAAAAAACCCACAAGAAAAAATGCTCTCTTACATAAAAATAGTATGCACCCTAGGCATATTCCCCGTAACACGTTAAAAGGACAAGTTTATAGGGTGATTAGACTTCACAACAATGATCTAGAGGCACAAAATGCCTTATGCATACTTAAACAGGAGTTTTTGCAAAGAGGGTACTCTGTGAAAGAGATAGACACTGTAATAGATGAAACTTGGACTCATAGAAATGATAGATGTAAACCCTACTTTAGGGATGTAATGAATGATGTACAGAATTGTCAAGGTAGTAATGCCAGTTCTAATGATTTCAGAATTATTTTCCAGTTTTCGAGTGACATCAATGAGTATCGTGATATTATAAAAAGAAATTGGCATATTTTACAAGTAATTCCTGAGCTAAAGAATAAGATTTGCGCTGTTCCTGCTTTTTCCTTTAGGAATAATAAGTCACTTAAACAGCATCTATGTAATAAAAATTTTGTAAGTAGATCATATGAGTCTATGAGGTTAGGCACTTTTCCTTGCAGAAGATGTTCTGCCTGTCCTTATATTTTTTCTAATATCTCATATACACACCCTACTAAGAATTTCACTATACATATTAATTATTATGCTGATTGTCGTACTTCTAATATAGTATATTTTGCTTACTGCCAGCAGTGTCATGTCTTTTATGTAGGGAAAACCAATAGGCTTTCGAAGAACAGAATATTAGAACTTAGGGATATTCAAAATCAAAAAAAGAATAATGCCTTAGCAAATTATGTCATGGCAACTGATCCCTCACATAAATTTAGGTTTTTTGTTATTTAGGTAATTGATGCTAGTCCCCGAGGGGGGAGACATTGAAACTACAGTAGAAGCAGCTAAACAAAAATGGATACTTTTATTAGATGCAGAGAAACCTCCAGGCCTGAATGGCATTTTTTCTGTTAAGCCTTTTCTAAAACTAAGGAGGCTTAAACATTGATTTTTATATTTATATTTATACATTTTATGTGTAGTAAATGCATACATATATATATTTTCTAATATATATGTTTCTATGTTGTACTGTATGTACTTTTTAAAGATGCTTTTATTTCTCTGTTTTAAGATTTTTATGTCTTATTTGATTGTATCAGCTGATTAATTAATGACTTAATTGACTTAACTAACGCTATATATGGATGCTGTGTTTTTTCTAAAGTTTGTCTGATGAAGCAACAGTGTTTGGTCGTGAAAGCACTTACTCTGTTTGTTGTTTTATTCGATTAAAGTCCGTGTCTATGTAAGTTGGGTGCATTTGGTTTTCTTTTATTATTATGTTGTATCATTAACTACCAGTTTGGCACAGATCTGGGCCTTTCCTTTTAGGTTACAGATGTAACTAAAGAATGCCTTATGACTGTCCTTAGTTGATGAAGCTAATTTGGATTTGTAGTTAGCTTTAGAGGACTTCACAAGAAGTCAGGGGTGATAGCTACTTCAAATGAGACTGATTTGTGGTCAGATCTCACCAGGGAAGACCTCACAAAAACTCTATTGCTCACTGTGGATGCATATGGTGTGCTGGGGAGAGATACCAGGGCAAAGAAAAACAAAAAGCCTCTCAAGTAAGTAGGGTTACTTACTAGTATGCTTTTTGTGCATATATGGACAGACTGCTGAAGAGGTTGTTTGGGGAAATGTTTCATTTTGGTGCTTGTGTAAACTTGGAGAGACTGTTGATGGGGCCATTGAAGGGAAATGTTTCATTTTGGAGCTTGTGCATACTGGGACAGACTGCTGAAGCTATTCATTGAAGGGAAATGTTTCATTTTGGAGCGTGTGCATACTTTGGCAAACAGATGAAGGGGTCATTGAGGGAAATGTTTCATTCTGGTACTTGTGCAAACATCTAGAGACTGCTAAAAGGCTCAGTGGGGGAAGTATTTCATTTTGGTGCTTGTACAAACTTGGACAGACTACTGAAGGAGTCTTTTGGAGGAAACTTTTAATTTTGGTGCTTGTGCAAACTTGGACAAACTGCTGAAGGGGTCGTAGGTAAATGTTTAATTTTGATGCTTGTGCAAACTTGGACAGACTTCTGAAGGGATCAATGAAGGGAATTGTTTCATTTTGGTGCTTGTGCACACTGGGACAGGATGCTTAAAGGGTTCATTAGAGGGAAAAATTTAATTTTGGTGCTTGTGCATACTCGGACAGACTGCTGGAGGGGTCATTGTCGGAAGCATTTTATTTTGGTGCTTGTGCAGACTTGAACAGACCGCTGAAGGGGTCGTTGGGGAAACATTTCAGTTTGGTGCTTGTGGAAACTTGGGACAGACTGCAGAAGGGGTCATTGGGAGAAATATTTAATTTCGGTGCTTGTGTAAACTTGGACAGACTGCTGAAGGGGTCGTTGGGGAAATGTCTCATTTTGGTGTTTTTGCAAACTTGGACAGACTGCTGAAGGGGTCTCTGGGGGAAATCTTTCCTTCTGATGCTTGTGCATACATGGCGAGACTGCTAAAGGGTCATTGGGGAAAATTTCATTTTGGTTCTTGTACAAATTTTGACAGACTGCTGAAGAGGTCATTGTGGGAGTAGCTTAATTTCTGGTGCTTATGCAAACTTGAACGCACTGCTGAATGGAGTGTTGGGGGGGAAATGATGCTTGAACATACATGGACAGACTCCTGAAGGGAGCTTTGGGGGATATGTTTCATTTGGTGCTTGTGCATACATGGACAAACTACTGAGGAGGTCATTGGGGGAAACTGTTTAAATTTGGTGTCATCTGAGTGCTTGCGTGTACTTCAGAAAACTGCTGAAGGGGTTTTTGGGGGAAATGTTTAATTTAGGTGCCATTTGAATGCTAGTGCATAATACTGAAGGGATTGCCAGGACATTTAGAGAAAGCAAGCAAACAGAGCAGCTATACTGCTAGATAGGCAGCAATGCAAAAAAGTCAAACATATATTCCATGTATATTCTTGATTTTAAACAATGAGCTAGTAAATCCTTTCACAGAAGATTAACCCCCTTCACAATGAGGTAAACACATTAACCAATATGCCAACTTTAATAGACAAGTTTTAAAAATTGTATGGAGTAGCCTCTGATTATGATTTCCCTGATCTATTTGTACCATGTTATGGCCAGTCACAGTGATAGATGCATGAAATATGTCCTCCTGACTGCCTTCAGAATGGGTTATTCAGGCAGATGTTCAGGGTTTTTGCTGCCAGAACACTTTAGAAGGATCTCTTTACTCTAGCTGGTGAGTATCACCCTGTCTCTTTGGCAGCACTTAGCAAAAAAGGTCCATCTACCTCAGGATCCTGTGACAAACTGCTGCTTGTGCTGGGACTGTTGGGCTTTATGAAGCTGATAATTTTGGCAACCTTCTGATTTCTCGGAAAAGATCACCAAGGGGCCGCAAACTTAGCCCTAACAGCAATGAGCATCTTGCTCATTTGTTCACATTGCAGCAGTTTGTCCTTAGCCTTCTGACCAAGCAGAGAGGTTTCATCAAAGAGAACACTGACAAAAGTTATTTTAAATTATCATTATCATCAGATCTGATGTTGTCTCTCTCATTCTTCCTCACCACTGAGTCTAGGATCCGACCCTCAGATCCAACTTGGTCGATCTTCTCCTAGACTTCAGGTCCAAGCCTCTAGCTCCTCCCTTACCCATAACCCCCACCACTTCCTCCAAACCCTCAGATCTCATTTGCCACATTCAAAACCAGATTAACAAATCCAGCCTTGTGATATCCTTTTCCAGCTTCTGCTTATTGTTTTCATTACAGAACTTAGTGTGAATATTTTATTGTTTAGGACTTGTAAGTTTCCGCTGGCATCAGGGACTTTGTGTGTGTGTGTGTGTGTGTGTGTGTGTGTGTGTGTGTGTGTGTGTGTGTGTGTGTGTGTGTGTGTGTGTGTGCGCGTGTGTGTGTGTGTGTGTGTGTGTGTGTGTGTGTGTGGGTGTGTGTGTGTGTGTTAAGCTCTCTAGTGGCTTTGCTTTGTTTTGCTTTGTTTTTCTTAGTGTTAAGGTCTGAAGTCTCATGTCTCGCATCCGACGGTTACGCTGACTAGCTCAGCTCTGTTCTCTTTGAGTCAGAGCGGGTCTCAGATCCAAGAGGTATGCGCCAGGTCCAAGGAACAGAGCTCTGCTCCAACTGTTTCAGAGACATCACCTCCCTTCCCTTAGGAGCTTCAGCCCTACACAGCTTGGGCCAGATTCTATCTGGGAAGCACAGATATGGGAATGCCTGTTGCTTTCTTTCCTTGTCTGCTTCAGCCCTAAGAGGGGGAGGCAGTGGTTTCTCTGGGCTATTCTGCTTTCTGGATTGTGGAAAGGGTGTTCTCTGCAACCAGGGATATGCCCTATTGTACCTTGACCCTGTCCCTTCATCCTCCAGCAATCGTGAGCTCAGAACCTGTGATTTCTGTCCAGTCAGGTCAGCCAGTTCCAGAAGGTCCCCAGTCACGTTCCCCTCCCGGGCACCCCTCCTCTTCTGCTACCTCCCCAGACCACACCACTGAGGAGGTCCCCAGAAAAGGAAGTGTAAAAGGAGGTACACAGATTCCATGATGGAGTCTCTCACTGAGGACACAGACTTTGAGGAAGGTAAAGGATACCCCAAATCTCTACCAAACAATGTTTCCTTTGGAGACATCATGGAAGTTCTTAGGCAGAGGGTTGGTTGGTCTTCCCAAAATCCTTCACCAGAAGGGTTCATGCTGTTGGAGGCCTTTGGGACTGGCCCATCTACATCTTGGGTGACCCCCCTCCCCCCAGCAGATGAGCTCAATGACCTAGTCCCCCGACGGACCTAGAAAGAACCAGACACCATTCAGCCAATTCTAAAATGACCTGAGAACATTCTGTCCCCACCCAGTGACTGTCAGTACTGCAGCAAAGATGTTGCAGTTGATGCCCTGGTTGTGGCAGCAGAAACAAAAAAAGAGCTAGCACAACAGACCTCTACTTTTCATCCTCCAAACAAAGAATCCAGAGCAATGGGCAGGTTTGGAAAGTGCATTTACAACTCGGCTACTTTCGCTCTGAGGTCATTAAATTTTATGGCACATTTCACAAGTCTGCAAAGGGATTTGATTAAGGAACTGTCAAATCCTCTTGCTGAGTCCATGCCGGTGGAGGACCTCAAGAAGGTTTCTCTGCTGCTGGCCACTATTGCCATTTTGTCTATGAGGTTTATTTCTCATGCTGCGGAAGGCACCTCTCAAGCAGCCAGCTCAGGCATAGCCATGCGACCTCATGCTTGGATGAGGCTCTGCGATTTCATGGATCCCTTTAGGGTGTCCTTTATTAATGCCCCATTTGATGGGTCCTCCTTTTTGGACTGTCAGGTCAGTTAAAGAAACACTTACCCACAGTGAGCAAGAAGGAAAGACCATGCCCACCGATGGCATCAAGTTTTCAACCCCTCAGCATACCTTCTCCAGGAACCAATGAGGTAGAAATTAAATGTAGTTCCATAAATCTCAGGGACCTTTCCTAGACTTGTAGGGAGATTCCTCTTCCACAGGCAGAGGTAGAGGTTTCAATGACAGACACTGTCCTAGGGACAGAGGGAGCCTGCAGAATCAGGGCTTAAAGGATTCCTTTCCTGACAAACCCTATCAGTGCTCCTGAAGTGGTGCTCAACTGCTCTTCTATGGCGGCAGTCAGGGGATGTTTTGCATTGCACTCAGAAGCCTGGACAAAAATCACAAAAAGCAACTGGGTGCTAAACATCATAACCACAGGATATTACATCCTCCTTTCCCTTCCCCTTACAGTAACAAACAAAACGCTCCACGATGTTCCACCCAATCACAGGGAGTCAGCAGCTCTACAGATTCAAAAGCTGCTTCAGAAAAGAGTTATCTAAAATGTCCCAACTGAGCAAGTAGAATTTGGAACTTACTCCTGCTTCTTTTTGGTGCCAAAGAAAATAAGGGACCAAAGACAAATCCTGGATCTAAGCAGACTGAACCGGTTTGTAAAGAAGACCAAGTTCCGGATGGTTATGATACAATCCATACTGCCACTTCTGTGCCAGGATGATTGGTTGTGCTCCACAGATTTCCAGGATACGTACTACCACAAAAAGATACACAGGTGCACCAGGAAGTTTCTGTGCTTCCACCTGGGAGCCAGTCATAACCAGTTCAGAGCACTGCCCTCTCCACACAACCACTCCGACCCCTCTACACACAAGTGAAACTCATACTGATCTGCAAATGGCATGTGTAATGGCAGCTTCAGTGCCAAGACTTACACGTAGGCAGACCGTTCACTCCCCCCCCCCACCACCAACAGCCACAGTGACCATGGACACTTCCCATCGGGGGGGGGGGCATTATATGGGAAAGATGGTCCAAGGCACGTGGTCTCCTACAGAGACCAATTTGCACATAAACATCCTAGAGATGAGAGTAGTCCTCCTATCATAGCAAGCCTTACAGGATGATCTTCCTGTAGGGACTGTTGCTATTCACACAGACATGTCAGTAGTCTGGTACATCAACAAGCAAGGAGGACCCCCTTCTTACCTGTAGTGCAGTGAGGTCATGAGGGTCTGGGAATGGGTGATCTCTTTGGACTGTTTTCTAGTTGCAATACACATACCAGGGAAAACCGATGTGTTGGTGGGCAGACCCAGTACGTGCATTCTGGCTCTTCATGAGTGGTCTCTCAATCAATCAGTTGTGAATTTGATTTTCAGCCATTGGGGCCAGCCTTACTGTGACCTTTTTGTCTCTCCCCTGAACAAGTGCAGTGAGTTCTTCACTCTGATCCCTCCACAAGAGTCATCAAGGGGGGGGGGGGGGTCTGTATCAGAATATCGACATTTCAAAATGTCGAGGCACATTTATTTGACACGAAAATGTTGAACGCTGAGTTTGTTGCACGGCCAAAAACACTGATTTCTTTCCAAGGGAAAGAAATCGGAAGGCCAACAGACAAAACGACATAAAAACTAACGTATTTGAAGCCCCCCACACCCCCTAACTTTTAGTTATGTACTTACCATAACTTTAGATGTATGGGATCCATCTCGCCTACATTCTCTATAGATGGGTTCGGAGCCGACCCTAGGCTCTGACTCGGCCGCTATACAATAGAACGCAGTCTCTTATTGGCTGAGTTACCTCATATCCCAGGATGCACCACTACTGCTTCCCCAGATCTTGT
Organism: Protopterus annectens; assembly: GCF_019279795.1. Taxonomy (NCBI): domain Eukaryota; kingdom Metazoa; phylum Chordata; order Ceratodontiformes; family Protopteridae; genus Protopterus; species Protopterus annectens. Next base: position 221,119,402 of record NC_056748.1, read on the forward strand.
TTGTCCGCACACATGCACACACACATAGACTATTGTTATAACATTGCCAGGTGTTTCAAGAGAGGAAACAGTTGAATTCGGATTGTCCGGTCTCTTCTGGCCTACAAGGCAGGGGGAAGGAGGGTGGGTTATTAGGAATGTAGGCGAGATGGATCCCATACATCTAAAGTTATGGTAAGTCCATAACTAAAAGATGTAATGTGATCCTATCTCGCCTACATTCTCTACAGATGGGGCAGCGTCCCTAGCATCTAATTCCTGGGTGGCTCACTGGAAAACGGTCCGGAGAACTGTGGAACCGAAGGAAGCTCGACCCCTAGATGCCACATCCAATTTGTAATGAGAAATAAAGGTGTGTAGAGAAGACCACGTAGCAGCCGCACAGATGTCATTAATAGAGAGCTTGGAATGAAAGGCTGCCGAGGTGGCCATAGCCCTGGTAGAATGAGCTTTCACTGGAACTGTAAGCTCTTTATTTGAAATGCGATAAATATGACTGATACAGTCTCTGATCCATTTGGCAATAGTGACTTTCGTGACGGCTTTGCCCAATTTACTGTCCGAAAAGGACACAAACAGTTGATCTGTTTTTCGTGCTTGGTGTGTCCTATCCAAATAGAAATGTAATTGTCTGTGTACATCTAAGCTGTGAAAGGTATACTCAGCTCTGTTTGAATACTTAGGGAAAAAAAACGGTAACTCCAGTGATTGTTGCAAACAAAAGTTAGAACAAAACTTTAACAGTAATCCAAAACAGAAGAGCGAATGTAGCCAAGAAGCAACAGCTCACGGCCAGAGCAAACACCAGAACCTGGATACAAATGATGTTCGACCAAAATCCTTTATTTACACGTTCGTTATCCACAGAAAACGGACAGCTCACAAATAAACACACCAATGCAGTCAAGCGCTTTCGCCCGGGCTCTCCCAGGCTTTTTCAAGACAATTAAAAACTGGGAATACCTTCCATTTTTATATGCTTTTGGCTTCCCAATCATACTATTATTAGTTGTAATTGATTTCAATTACTTGTGCTTAATTAAGCCATGCCTGATGCTTAAAGCTGTATTAGCAGATACTTTTCGACTTGTCTTAAAAAATAGCTTCAACAACAATGTTACACATACGTTTTCACTACATAACAAAACATTATAATATACATTATTAGGGGTCCATAAACAACAAATTTAATTGAAACTTATAAAATAAAAAGTTAAAAGTTTGTTTATCTTGCAAGAGACCAAGTAATTAAAAACTGTTTAAAAATTTGTGACTATAAGCAAGTCTTGTCAAAATGCAATCCTTCAAATTTTTAAATAGCATTTATAAATAACTGTTATAAAACAATAGTTATTAATAACAATAATAATAATACTACGGGTAACTTCAATGTACTAATGTAAGCTACCTCTTATAAGAATAGATACTCAATGGTTAAAAAAGTTCTGATAAAAAACATTAATAAAACACTTTTAAATATATTTATCTATTATGTCTACTTAATAAATGATCTTACTTCAATATAAGTTGTGTAAATTTGACTTAGTGCCAAAACAATTATGGACATTGTGAACTTCTTTTTACCTAGTCAATACTGAAACTGTCATCCTATATTCATCCTTACTCACAACAAGCAGACATGTCCTTGGGTATAATATTGCTTAAATAAACAAAAAACCATTAGGATCTTTATCAGTTTTATATTAGGTGATTTCACTATAGTCTTGCTCTTCGCAGCTTAAGGGCACTATTAATACTTATGGCATCATTAAGACCTGGTGGTTTTGTGGCATTTAGTTTAATTTGCCATAATAATTCTTTATATTCTAGGGATGCCTCCCAGTCACCTCCTCTTATGCTGGTACTTACTTGTTCTAACACCAAAAATTTCAAGCACATATTACCACAAGTTACAGAGTGCTTAAAAAATGCATTAGATTCTTTTTTGTTTTTAACTTCATAATTGTGCTCATATATCCTTCTTTTTAGAGTCCTTTCAGTTTTTCCAACATAAAAGCTTAAACAATATTCACAAATTCCCAGGTAAACAACTCCTTTGGAGTTACAATTAAAGTGACCCATTGGAAATATATTGATATTTCTAGATTTTAAATAAATCCCTTTGTTGTGTAATATAAAACTACATTGTTTGCAAGAATTGCATTTGTAGGTTCCTCTGGTGGGCTGGTTCATATTATTACTGGTTGGTGCATTCCTTTCAAGTAGTTCTTTCAAGTTACAATCCCTTTTTCTAACAAATTGGGGTTTAATGGGAATACTTTTTTTAAGCTCATCATTAATAAAGAGAATGGGCCAAAACTTATATATAGTGTTCTCAATTTCCACATTGCCCTTGTTGTACGTGTATAAAAAAGAAGGCTTTTTAAATCTATCATTCTTGTTTGTACTAACTACTTCTTGGGCTTCTGTGAAACCCAATAGTGGAGGAAAGTGTGTGCTTCTCTTCTGAGAAATTTCATTAGCCAACATTACAAAAAGGTCAATTGGATAACCTTTCCAAAAATAGCTTTTTCAAGTATTCCCTTTCGTTGTTGAAAAGACTTTCCGTACTACAGATTCTGGATGCTCTTATTAGTTGACCTTTTATGATCCCCTTCTTTTGAAACAGTGGGTGATTACTCTCAAAATGTAAAAACATGTTTGAGTAAGTGTTTTTTCTGAAAATACACGATTCAAACTGTTTAGATATGCTATTCTTCCTTAAGGTTACATCCAGATACTGCAGTTCCAAAGGGTTGATTTTGTATGTAAACTTTAAAAAACTGGTAGAGTCATTAATATGTTGTATGAATTTTTCAAATTCAGTAATATTGCCTTTCCACAAAATACAAATATCATCCAGGAATCTTTTATAGTGAACAATATTTTTTACCCAACCTGTTGAGAAAATAAATTTGCTTTCCCAAAAATGTAACACTAAATTTGAGTAGGCCGTGGCACAAGGTGTGCCCATTGCAACCCCTTTTTTTTGTTTGAATAGTTCTCCATTGAAAATAATAAAGTTATTATTAAGTATAAGTTCCATAAATTCAACTATTAAGTTGATTATGTTGCTGCTGAAACCCGATTTTTCAATAAGAATTCTGCTGAACCATTCTATACCGATGGTGTGGGGTATGCTGGGGAATAGGTCCACTATGTCGATGGTAACCATATAGTTGGTCATGTCAAAGAATTCACTCTTTATTCCTTTTAAAAATTCCCATGAGTCCTTGCAGAGGCATTGTATTGATGAAACAAGTTTTTTGGTTGAAATGTCAATAAATTTGCCCATTGGTTCAGTAATGCCTTTTGCACCAGCAACTATTGGCCTAAATTTTAAGGGGTCAAGACCCTTATGGACTTTTGGAATGCCAAATATAATTGGCGTCAGTGGTTTTTGAACATAAAGATAGTTAAATAACTTCTCATTCAGAACTCCTTGCATGAGATGGTCTTCCAACTTGAATTTAATATTTGCATATGCAATATTGCGTTCGTTAATAGAGACCTCTGTGTATTTTTCTGTATCATGTAAAATATTGGAGATGTGTGCTTCATATTCATGTTTGTACATAAGAACTACTCCACCCCCCTTGTCCGGTTTCATTGCTCTAATTTCTTCTTGTTTAAGGTACTTTATGGTATCAAAATAGTCCTTTGTGAGGTTATTAGTATTATGTTCCTTTCCATTCCTTAAAAGACTTCTGAATTCTGTTTCTACCATATCCTCAAACACTTTCAGGACAGGATGGAGGGGTGGGTTAAATGTACTAGCTCTTTGAAAGAGGTTGTTGGTATTCTGCTCACCTTTAAAATAAATATTCAAATTTAAATTTCTGGTAAAGAGCTTTAGGTCCAGAATAGTTTTTGAGATGTTCATTGGCTTCTCAGGTACATAATGAAAGCCCTTCTTAAATAATTCAAAAAACAATTCATTTGTCATCACATCAGTATAGTTGTAAATAGAGAAATTCCCTTGTTTTGCCACTGTACAGGTTGGCATTTGAATTGTTTCTATCCTTAAAGAGGGCATTGGAGCAACTATCTCTTGAATTTGCTCCACCCCTGGGCTGACTGGTTTGTTTCTTTGTATACTTGTCTCCCTGGGGCATAGTGAAAACCCTGATCCTGAACCTGATTCTGATTGGGTTTGTAAGGCGGTCTCTCCCCTCTTTTTGGGGTGTAGTTTTTATTTTGGCCGCCATACCCATCATACCTCTCATTATATAATCCTCTTGCCATGTTTTTATAATTGTAATTATAATTGTGTTTTCTGGGGTAAGCCCTCTCAGCACTTTTTGAAAATATATATGCTGCTCCATTGTTATAATCCTGCAAATCTCTTTCTAGCTTCTTAATCTTTCTTTGTACTATCCTATCACAGTGGTTGTCTACTTCTATAAATGATTTCTCATAGTCCCTTTTGATACTTGAAAAGTTCATATTATCAGTTATGCTGGCATTAATTGAATCAATTTCAGCAAGAAGTACATTTGTTTTATCTTCATAATCAACCACCATTAGTTTAAGCAATTCCAGGCCCGTTCTGTCATACAAATCTGAAATTTCATTGAATAACTTTGAACCTGGAATGGCATTGTTGGGCATTTTGTTAAAACGCAGCCCTTTAGGTACACGCCTCACTCTAATGCATTCATTCAGGTATTCTATTTCCAACTGAGTAGTTTTAAAGGAATATAATTTATTATTAAATTCTACCACAAGTTGCTCAAGTTGAGCATTATTAGAATTATCATTTTTATCAAAGTTCATCATACCTTCAGCAAACCTATAATGTTTGCTAGTCCATTTTTTAATATTAAAACTATTCTGTGCAGTCCCTTGCTTCGGCACCGAACTTGAACCCTTTTCATGCTGCTCGTTTAGCGTTTGGCATGAATTATGGAGATCCTCTGTGATGTCAACAAAAGTGTTCCTTTTACGTTTGACTACCGGTTCCTGGTTGTCCCTTAAGTTTTGTTGGTTGGGCGGCAAGCCCGTTATACCATTGCTGCCTTCGTTCAACAACAAACCACTAAGTTGAGAAAGCAGGCAGATAACCTGCTTAAACTCCCCTCTGGTGACAGGCGCATCGTCAGGACGTTCATCGTCATCTTCGGTGTTTAGAATAGCAGGAGTCTTGTTGAAATCCACAGTCCCAGGATTCTCGGCCATGATACCCAGACAGTAACAGTAATCCCAAAACAGAAGAGCGAATGTAGCCAAGAAGCAACAGCTCACGGCCAGAGCAAACACCAGAACCTGGATACAAATGATGTTCGACCAAAATCCTTTATTTACACGTTCGTTATCCACAGAAAACGGACAGCTCACAAATAAACACACCAATGCAGTCAAGCGCTTTCGCCCGGGCTCTCCCAGGCTTTTTCAAGACAATTAAAAACTGGGAATACCTTCCATTTTTATATGCTTTTGGCTTCCCAATCATACTATTATTAGTTGTAATTAATTTCAATTACTTGTGCTTAATTAAGCCATGCCTGATGCTTAAAGCTGTATTAGCAGATACTTTCCGACTTGTCTTAAAAAATAGCTTCAACAACAATGTTACACATACGTTTTCACTACATAACAAAACATTATAATATACATTATTAGGGGTCCATAAACAACAAATTTAATTGAAACTTATAAAATAAAAAGTTAAAAGTTAAAAGTAAGTTTTACCTGGGAATTTGTGAATATTGTTTAAGCTTTTATGTTGGAAAAACTGAAAGGACTCTAAAAAGAAGGATATATGAGCACAATTATGAAGTTAAAAACAAAAAAGAATCTAATGCATTTTTTAAGCACTCTGTAACTTGTGGTAATATGTGCTTGAAATTTTTGGTGTTAGAACAAGTAAGTACCAGCATAAGAGGAGGTGACTGGGAGGCATCCCTAGAATATAAAGAATTATTATGGCAAATTAAACTAAATGCCACAAAACCACCAGGTCTTAATGATGCCATAAGTATTAATAGTGCCCTTAAGCTGCGAAGAGCAAGACTATAGTGAAATCACCTAATGTAAAGCTGATAAAGATCCTAATAGGTTTTTTGGTTTATTTAAGCAATATTATACCCAAGGACATGTCTGCTTGCTGTGAGTAAGGATGAATATAGGATCACAGTTTCAGTATTGACTAGGTAAAAAGAAGTTCACAATCTCCATAATTGTTTTGGCACTAAGTTAAATTTACACAACTTATATTGAAGTAAGATCATTTATTAAGTAGACATAATAGATAAATATATTTAAAAGTGTTTTATTAATGTTTTTTATCAGAACTTTTTTAACCATTGAGTATCTATTCTTATAAGAGGTAGCTTACATTAGTACATTGAAGTTACCCGTAGTATTATTATTATTGTTATTAATAACTATTGTTTTATAACAGTTATTTATAAATGCTATTTAAAAATTTGAAGGATTGCATTTTGACAAGACTTGCTTATAGTCACAAATTTTTAAACAGTTTTTAATTACTTGGTCTCTTGCAAGATAAACAAACTTTTAACCTTTTACTTTATATGTTTCATTTAAATTTGTTATTTATGGACCCCTAATAATGTATATTATAATGTTTTGTTATGCAGTGAAAACGTATGTGTAACATTGTTGTTGAAGCTATTTTTTAAGACAAGTCGAAAAGTATCTGCTAATACAGCTTTAAGCATTAGGCATGGCTTAATTAAGCTCAAGTAATTGAAATCAATTACAACTAATAATAGTATGATTGGGAAGCCAAAAGCATATAAAAATGGAAGGTATTCCCAGTTTTTAATTGTCTTGAAAAAGCCTGGGAGAGCCCGGGCGAAAGCGCTTGACTGCATTGGTGTGTTTATTTGTGAGCTGTCCGTTTTCTGTGGATAACGCACGTGTAAATAAAGGATTTTGGTCGAACATCATTTGTATCCAGGTTCTGGTGTTTGCTCTGGCCGTGAGCTGTTGCTTCTTAGAACAAAACTTTGGTATAAAGGATGGGTTTGGTCTAAGAGATACTCTATCCTTGTGAAATACCAGGTATGGTGGTGTGACACATAAGGCTTGAAGTTCTGAAACTCGCCTAGCTGATGTGATAGCAACTAGAAGGGCAGTCTTCCAAGAAAGAAATTTTAAGTCACAGGTTGCTGCCGCCTCAAAGGGAGGTGCGGTTAATGCACCTAACACTACGTTAAAGTCCCACGGTGGGGCGGGATGAGATATAGGGGGCCGTAGAAGCCAAGCTCCTTTAATAAAGGCTTTACACAACTTGTTGCTCATTAAAGGTGGTTCTACGCTCTCGTGAAAATTGGAAATAGCCGCCAATTGAACTTTGATGGTAGACACCGAACAGCCATGGTTGGACAGGGAAGTTAAAAACTTCAGAACCTCTGACACCAAGGCTGTCATAGGGTCTAATCCTCGGAGTTGGGCCCAAATAGCAAACCTCTTCCATTTACTGCTATACATCTTTTTAGTAGAAGTCTTGTGGGCCGAGGACAAAATATGCATGACTTCAGGGTCGAAAGAATGGCTCCTGACTACTGTCGGAAGAGGAGTAGCCAAGCTGCTAGCCTCAATGTATGAAGGGACTGATGGAGCTGTCCTGACTGATGCGTCAAGAGGTCCGGAACTTGGTCCAGGAACCAGGGACCCTCCAATGCATATTTGTGAAGAAAGGGGAACCAGACTTGTCGAGGCCAGTATGGGGCGATTAGAATCATTTTGCTTTCCAAGCGAATCGCCTTTTGAATCACCTTGGGGAGAAGAGGAACCGGTGGAAAGGCGTATAGCAGACCAGGGGGCCAAGCTTGGACCAGAGCATCCTTGGGAATCTCCCCCGGAACTGGGGTGAGACAGAAGAACTGCTGGCATTTTGCGTTGAGGGGAGTTGCGAAAAGATCGCAACATGGAGCTCCCCATCTCTTGAAAATCTGTGTCACCACTCTGTTGTTCAAGGACCATTCGTGAGGGGAGAGAATAGTCCAGCTCAGTCTGTCGGATATCACATTGGATCTCCCCAGAATGTGTGTTGCTACTAGAAACCGTTTGGTAGCAATCGCCCAATCCCATACCTTCATGGCCTCTCTGCAAAGGGGGTAAGACCTGGTCCCTCCTTGCTTGTTCAAGTACCAGACTACCGACATGTTGTCGGACTGAATGGCAATCGTACCCTGGGGGAGGTGATCGTGCAGTGCTTGCAACGTTAAAAGCACCGCCCTCATTTCCAGGATATTGATGTGGAGAAGACTCTCTTCGGAGTGCCACATGCCTTGGACCGACCTGTCCAGATAATGTCCCCCCCACCCTGTCTGGGAGGTGTCCGTAGTCAGCGTGGCCGAGTGGGATGGGGGAACGAAGGGTCGCCCCTGATCCAGGTTGGAGGAAAGAAGCCACCAACGAAGATCCTGTTTGCACGTCTCTGTGATCAATATGTGGTGACTGAGGGGAAGGTCTTGATAAGACCACTGGACTGAGAGGAGCCACTGGAGTATCCTCATATGCAACCTTGCCAAGGGGACAAGAAGAATGGTGGCTGACATGGAACCCAACAGCTGCAGGACCATTCTCGCTGGAGCGCGACGTCTGAGGAGTAACACCCGAACCTGAGACTGCAGTGTTGCTATCCTTTCCACAGGAAGATAGACTCGCATCTGCCTTGAGTCTATTTCTGCACCAATAAACAGAATACGCTGTGATGGCAGCAATATGGATTTTGTCCAATTGAAGGTGATTCCTAAGGAGTTGCCTAGGGAGATAGTGGCTGCTAGAGTTTTTAAGAGTAGATGCCTGGAGGTGGCAGTTAGGACCCAGTCGTCTAGGTACGGAAACATCTGGAATCCTAGACTTCTCAGGTGAGCAGTCACCACTGCCAAACATTTGGTGAACACCCTGGGGGCTGTGGTGAGACCAAAGGGCTGTGCACAGAACTGGAAATGACTGTCTCCTAGGCTGAAGCGCAAGTGTCTCCTTGACGCCCGATCTATCAGAATGTGATAATAGGCGTCTTTGAGATCTATGGAGCACATCCAAACATCCTCCTCCAAAAGCGGGAGAATGGATTGCAAGGTGACCATCCGGAATTTGGACTTTTTCACTGATCAGTTTAACCTGCTGAGATCCAAAATGGGCCTCAAGTTCCCGGTCTTTTTTGGTACCAAAAAGAATCTTGAGTAAGTCCCTGATCCAGCCTGATCTGCGGGGACAGGTTGGATGACTCCTTTTTGAAGCAGCTTCGAAATTTCGCTGGCTGCCAGATCCCGTTGACTGGGTGGCGGGTCCGGGATTCTTTGTGATGGTGGGGGGTGTTGAGAGAAGGGAATGGTGTAACCTCCGGCGATGATTCGGAGCACCCATTGGTCCTGAGTGATAATTTGCCAGGCCTTTAGGTGCCTCGAAAAACGACCCCCGACTGGCTCCGGAGCTGCACAGTCGGGCACTCCTTCAGGGATGCTGGAAGGAGGAGGAGCCACGAAAGGACTCGCGGTCTCCAGTGTTGCGGGGGCCTCCGCCGCCTCTGGGACGGCGTCTCCCTGAAAAATTTCCACCTCCTCTGCCTCTAGAAGGGGAATCGCTCTGCTGTGACGAGTAAGGCTTTTGAGACTTACGGAACCACATTTTCCCTCCTCTTCGAGCCTTGGGATAAGGTCTGAAGGGAGTGGAAAACCGGGCCCCTATGGCAGTTAAAGTCTTACCCTCCTGTTCTCAGCGAGTCAAAGTGTCCTTTACCTTGGGTCCAAACAGAGAGGACCCATCGAAGGGGGCATCGGCAAAGGAAGACTTAAAGGCCTCCCCAAAGTGACACAGGCGTAGCCAGGCTTGTCTCCGTAGAGCAACACCTGTGCCCGCCGCTCTGCTCGCTCCCTCGGCTGCATACGAAATGAGCCTCATGGACGAGTTGGATAATGAGGACAGGGTAGCCAACTGGGAGTTAACAGTCTGGGCTAACTGCTCAGGTAAGTTACCGGAGAGGGTATCCGAAAGCTCCTTGACCAGATCCCTCTGCAGTCTCGTGAAATGCGTCAAGTAGTTCAGAGACCTTAATGTAAAGGTTGCTGAAGTAAGGGTGTGCTTCCCGTACCGATCCATGCTCCTAGACTCCTTATTAGGATAATGGACGGACGTTGAAGCCTCTGCCACATCTTGCTGGGTGGCAGATGCCACCATCAAGGCATCTACAGCCACACCTTTGGAAAGAAAGTCCTTATCAGGGGGTGCCGAAAGGAATTTATTGGGGCGAGCTGGCACCGATTCAACAGAGTCCGGGTGTTCCCACGCCCTTCGAGAGATCAAATCCAGAAGCTCATCAAAGGGCGGAGACACCCAGGAGGCGGAGGGTTGAGCCCCGAAGGCCTTGAGGAACACCGACTCCTCAGCAGAAGGGGGTTTGGACTGCCAGTCGCCTAGTTGCTTAAGGATCTCCAAGATGTCCGCAAAGGATACATCATCCGAGGATGACTTGGGGGACCCTTCTGCATCATCGAGGTTGGTGTCCGAGGTGAGAGACTCATCCGGGGAGTCGACGTGCTTCCTCTTGCACTGTCTCTTCCTGGGAGGTTCCTCCGAAGACGCTTCGGAGGGACCTCCAGGAAGAAGGGAACCCCCGATGGGGGTAGCCTCAGGCCCCAGGGCTCCGCTGTCGAGAGACAGGGGGATTGCAAAGGAGCCAGTCTCCGTGCCAAGGGAAGGTGGTGGTGAAATGGTAGAAGTGGCCAGAGAGGATTTGGCCAAGGCACTCCTCATGGCCTTGAAGGCGGGACCCCCAGAGTCCTGGGATGGTTCAACCCCCAAGGCCACAACAGCAGTCGGAACTCCCGCCGCCGATGCACCGAGAGGGAGGCTCGGAACTGAAAGGATCGGTCCCGAAGCGTCCCCCCCGGGGCCGACAGAGGAGGTCCGCATACCGAACCCCGACCCGAAGGGCGGGGTTGGAGTTAGGGTCGGAACCGACCCGACAACCTCCACCGGCTCCACCAACACCGACTCCAACGGCGCCGAAGCTGTTGGAGGAGGAACTGAGATAGCAGGGTGGGAAACCGGCTCCGGAGCCGACTGGGCTGGAGCTGAGACCAACTTTTGAAAGACCGGAGACTGAAAAAGCCTTTGAAGCACCCTGTCTACATCCGAATCAGACATCCTCGATGACCGAGAAGAGACCGACCGGGTCCTAGTCGACTTCGCCGGCTCCGAAAGACTGGGGGACCGGCTCCATATGGTTTCGAGAAGAATCAGCGCCGAGGGAGATTCCACTACCACTGCAATTTCCCTCGGAGCCGATGGGGACTTCGGCACCGAAGGGGAAGAGTCTGAGCGGGCAACCCTCATCGGCTCCGAAGGCAGTGGAGCCGATGGAGATGACTCGCCTCTTGATGCCCAAGCTCTCGACTCCGAAGCCAGGGGAGTCGAGGCTGGAGACATCGAGGCAGACCGTTCCGCCCTTGGCTCCGAAGTCCGTGGAGCCGACGGAGAAGCCTGCCTTGACTTTTTTGCTGCCGGCTCCGACGGGCTGGTCGGAGCCGAAGATTTTTTCTTCCTCGATGGGGAAGAAGAAGAAGATAGGGCTTCCTCAAAGGAAGGGGTAATAAGCCCTTTCAAAATCAACTTATTTTTCCTCTCTTGGAGCACACAAGAGGAAAAAGCGTGGCAAACGCTACAGGATTCCTGGAGGTGCTTCGGCCCCAAACAGTAAACACATAAAGAATGATCGTCCATAATGGACATTTTATAATTGCATTTAGAACAATTTTTGAAACCTGATGGCCTATGTTCCTTCGACATGGCTTCAACAACAAACTTCAAAGACTTCAAAAAGAAAAACTAGACACACGATAGCCTAGACTCAAACTAAAACACGTAGTCTAGGGCAAGGTCCCTCTAAGTTAAACGGGATCACTTAGCACCAAAAAATAATACAATTTTACCACAAAATTTTCAATTACACAGTCACACAATAAGTAGCTGTTAATCAGCTCTGACTAAAACGCGTAGGCTAGGGCAAGGCCCCTCTAACTTAAACGGGATCACTTACCGCCAAAAATAAAACAATTTTACCACAAAATTTTTTAACTACACAGTCATACAACAAAAAGTAGCTGTTAAAACAGCTTTTGGGTCAGTTTTAGCGAAATTTTTGACAGAAAATTTTTGACTAAGAGGCACTTAGCTCAGCCAAGTCCGAGACCACGTCTATGCTGGAGAAGCGGCAAACGAGATCTGGGGAAGCAGTAGTGGTGCATCCTGGGATTTGAGGTAACTCAGCCAATAAGAGACTGCGTTCTATTGTATAGCGGCCGAGTCGGAGCCGAGGGTCGTCTCCGAACCCATCTGTAGAGAATGTAGGCGAGATAGGATCACATTACATCTAAATATTCTAACTCCGAGATTGCACTACAGTCAGGGAAAGGGCAGGTGTGACAGAACGGCCAAACAATTTCTTTCCCTTGGAAAGAAATCGATGTTTTGGCCATTTGACAAAGTCAGCATTCAACATTTCCATGTTGAATAAATGTTCTTCGACATTTTGAAATGCTGATAATCTGATATAGACCCACCAAGGGACGCTCTAGTCCACAATTGGCCCCTGGGTCTCCTTTATGCTTATCCTCCTCTTCCCGTAATCCCAAAATTCCTCCAGAAGGCACGAAGGTCGAAGTGCTCAGTCATCCTCATTGCCCCCTTGTGGCCTCGCCAAGTGTGGTTCCCCTTCCTATGTTCTCATCTAAAGTATCCTCCTTGGATTCTGGAGCCCAACCAGGACCTCTTGTCTCACCTATCAGAATTCAAACACCCCGATTTCCACACCCTCAAACTGACTGCATGACTGGGGAGACACTGCACTTCTTATTCAAGAATAGGAAATCAGTTAAGAGACTTCTGCATTATCCAAAGAAAATCACTGAACTGACGGATGTATGCTGAGGTACATTTCCTTGTGCCAGCTGTAATTACGGTGTATTTATTGACAGTAGTAACAAGTTTATACATCTGGTCTCTCGCTTCAGTTTTGGGTTTATTGTTAGAGCAGACTACAATACATGCGATCTTATATATTTAGGACATTGCAATGCTTGTTCATCCTTCTACATTGGCAAAACTAAAAGAACCCTGAAGGAATGCTTTAGGGAACATTTATAGAGTATACGTACTGCTAATTGCTCCAATGCATTAGCGAAACATGTTATCGAGTGAATGGGACACCATAAATTCTTATCGGGGATAGTGCTCACAACCCTCCTGGACATGGGCAGTCATCACTAAATGCAATCTTGGATACTGACTAGCATTTTCACAGTATTACATTGGGATGAAATGCCTAGGCTAAGAAATGACCTCTGGGTCGATAGCCTAGTAATCTCCTATGATCCTATGATCCTATAAGCGAAGAAAATCAACACCGTTTCAATTTATTAGTTATACATAGAATTTTTGAAACTTCTTGCTTAGATGATTTTAATAATGATACTGAGAAATTAGAATTAAGATGGATTCTTAGAATGGTGGCAGACCGTAAACCTGGTTTAAATAGTATGATTCTCATTAAACCTGTTCTTAAGTTCTATTGTTTATTTAGATAGTTGTTTATTAATGTGCAATTTTCCTTTAAGTGAGCACTATATTGAGTAATGTTTCATATACTTTGTATCTTTTTAAGGCTTTGCATTGATTGACTTCTCACTGTTTGAAGTGTAGGCTTTGACTGAACGTTCAACAGTATTTACATTGTCTTTTTAAATGTTTATAATGGTCTGAAGAAGCGACTTTATTGTCATGAAAGCACAAATGAGAAGTTATGTACCTACCATAACGTTTCATGTTAGTTTTCTTCTCTCGCCTTCTTTCTTGCTGGATGGGTTCCTAAAGCTCGAGAGCTAATTTTACCGGCTTGAGGCAACCTTATATCCCATGATGCAAGGCGATAACTACCCAGATCTCGTTTGATAGCTAAGGAAAAATTATGCAATATATTCCTCCAACTGGAGAGGAGGAGAAAGAGGTAATAATCCCCCGAAAAGGACCAACCTGATCTAGTGACACTAGTAAGCTGATTAGCTGGAAAAAATTGGATCAAGACTCTTCAAGGAAGAGGAAAAATCTTCTCGGTCTGACCAGGCTAGGGGGGTGGTGGGCGGGACACAAGAAAGAAGGCAAGAGAAGACAACTAACATGGAACGTTATGGTAGGTACATAACTTCTCAATGTTAAGTTGTCAATCTCGCCTTCATTCTTGCTGGATGGGACTGCGTCCCTAGCACCTTTATCCTGGGTGGCTCAATGGAACAGACTCTTGAGAACGTGGAACCAAAATTTGCTCTGTTTCTGGAGGCCAAGTCTAATTTGTAATGCGAAACAAAGGTATGAGGAGAGGCACATGTGGCTGCTGCACAAATAGTGTCTATTGGAAGTCTAGCCTGAAAAGCTGTAGATGTAGCTAGTGCTCTAGTGGAATGGGCTTTTGGCCTAGAAATCAACTCTTTACCTCTGAGTTGATAAATGCATGTAATCACAGAAGACAGCCACCTAGATAGGGTTACCTTGGATACTGGAAGGCCTTTCCTGTTCTCTGCATAGGATAAAAACAGTTGATCAGATTTCCTAAATTGTTTGGTTCTGTCCAGATAATAGCTGAGTTGGTGGTGAACATCGAGATAATGTAGTTTTTGTTCTGCTCTATCAGAATAATTTGGGAAAAAAACTGGAAGATCAATAGATTGATTTAAGCTCGTCTGCGATGCCACTTTGGGTAAGAAAGATGGATTAGTCCTTAGAGAAACTCTGTCTTTGTGGAATATTAAGTAGGGAGGACGAATGCAGAGGGCATGAAGCTCAGATACTCTCCTGGCAGAAGTAATGGTGACTAGAAAGAGTGTCTTCCAAGAAAGAAATTTCAATGAACAGGTAGCCGCAGGTTCGAAAGGGGGAAGAATCAAGGATGTTAAAATTAAATTTAGATCCCACTGTGGTGGGGGGTCTCTAATCGGAGGTTTAAGCAAAAATATACCTCTAAGGAATGCCTTGCAAAGTTTATGTGACATGATGTTGTGGTCCAACAAGCTGATATGAAAATTTGAAATGGCTGCCAACTGAACTTTTACTGTGGAGGAAGAAGATCCTGAATGAAAAATCTTGGCTAGGATGTCCAAGACCGAATGAATCGGAGCAGTAAAGGGATCTATGTTCCTAGCTTTTGCCCAGAAGGAGAAACTTTGCCATTTACTAGTGTAAATCCTTCTGGTGGAAGATTTAAGGGAAGCTACTATGATATCCCGGACGGGATTAGAAATCATAGGAAGCCTGGCTAGGGATGGAAGTGGAGCAACCAAGCAGTGAGGTTGAGAGAAGGTATGGATTGGTGCAGCTGCCCCGACTGGTGGGTCAGAAGATCTGGAACCGGGTCCAGATGCCATGGCTGTACCAAAAGATAACGATGTAGGAACGGAAACCATATCTGTCGGGGCCAATAAGGGGCAATGAGAATCAACTTGGCTCTCAAGGCGGTTGCTTTCTGAATTACTTGTGGTATTAGAGGAAAAGGAAGAAAAGCATAGAGAAGTCCCCGGGGCCAATCTTGGATTAGATCATCTCTGGGGGGATGGCCTGGAAGGGGGAAGAGAGAGAAGAAGTCGGGGCATTTGCTGTTTTGAGGTGTAGCAAAAAGATCGCAGCAAGGAAGGCCCCACTTCTGAAAAATCTCTTCCGTCACAGATTGTTTGAGAGACCACTCATGAGGCATGAGAATAGCTCTGCTCAACCTGTCCGCTATGATGTTGGATTTCCCAGGGATATGCGATGCTATCAGAAACCGCTGAGAAGAGATTGCCCACTGCCAAAGTCTGAGTGCCTCTCGACACAGTGGATAGGACTTGGTTCCGCCCTGCTTGTTGATATACCACACTACGGACATATTGTCAGTTTGGACTGCAATACTTCCCAGGGGAAGAGAGTCGTGGAGGGCTTGCAACATTAAAAGCACTGCTCTCTTCTCCAGGACATTTATGTGCAGGTGGCATTCAAAAGGTTGCCAAGTGCCATGGACCATCCTGCCCTGATAATGCCCCCCCCCCCACCCAATCAGGGAGGCGTCCAATGTAACCGTGGCGACCGGGGCGGGAGGAACAAAGGGTCTGCCCTGATGGACTTGAGGGGACAATATCCACCAGGTCAGATGCCTTTTGCAAATTGGAGTTATTATGATCCTGTGACGCATGGGAAGTCGTTGAAAGGACCATTGGGTGAACAGCATCCATTGTAGGAGACGCATGTAAAAGCGGGCAAGGGGAAGAAGTGTTATGGCGGCCGCCATAAGACCCAATACTTTCAGGGCAAACCTGGCTGAATTTTGTCGCTCTGAAGAATCACATGGATGTGGTTTTGAATATCCAAGATCCTTTTGTCTGTTAACTTTGCTGAAAGTTGTACGGTGTCCAATTTTGCGCCTATAAAGGTAATAGATTGACAGGGCGACAAGGCAGATTTTTCGAAATTTATAGAAATCCCTAGCCCTCTGCAAATGTGAATGGTGTAATCTCTGGCTTGGAGAAGTTGATGCCTGGTGGTGGCAGTGAGGAGCCAGTCGTCTAGATATGGAAACTCCTGGAATCCTTGACATCTCAGGTGAGCCGTAACCGCTGCCATACATTTGGTGAACACTCTGGGGGCTGTAGTGAGTCCAAATGGCAGGGCTCTGAACTGGAAGTGACTGGCCCCCAGCCGAAAGCGGAGAAACCTTCTGGAGCTCCTGTGAATTTTTATGTGATAGTACGCATCCTGAAGGTCCACCGAGCACATCCAATTGTCCTTGCCCAGAAAGGGTAGAATGGACTGAAGCGTGACCATCCGGAACCTTGTTTTCTTTACAAACTTGTTTAGTTTGCTGAGATCTAATATTGGTCTCCAGTCCCCTGTCTTTTTTGGTACTAAAAAGAACCTTGAGTAGATTCCGGATCCTATTTGGTCTGCTGGGACTGGCTGGATGGCTCTTTTTGCTAGCAGTTTTGATATCTCTGGTACTGCTAGTTCCCTTAGACCGGGTGGAACGTCTGGTAGGGTTCCCTTTTGCTGAACTGGGGTTTGGATAAAGGGAATTTTGTAACCCTCGGATATGATCGACTGTACCCATTTGTCTTGAGAAAGGGAAAGCCAGGCTTTTGGGTACAGCGATAATCTTCCCCCAACTGCCTCCAAAGGTGGACAATCGGGCAACATCTCAGGGATGCTGGAAGAGTTTGTCAGAGAGAGACTCCCTGCTACCCTGATTCTGCAGACCCCCTCTGCCCCTAGGGCGGCGTCTGTTGTTGTTACCCCCTCTGCCTCTGGGGGTAAACTGACCTCGTGCGTCAGGCGTGACTCCTTGAGATTTGCGGAACCACATTTTCCCTCCCTTCTGACCTTTTGGGTAAGGTCTTGAAGGGGTGGAGAAATGGACTCCTATGGCAGAAAGAGTCTTGCCATCTTGTTCGCATCTAGTCAAGGTGTCTTTCACTTGAGGTCCGAACAAGGTCGACCCATCAAAGGGAAAGTTTGTGAAGGACGCCTTGAAGGGGTCTGCAAAATTACAAAGCTGCATCCAGGATTGACGCCTTAAAGCCACTCCTGTGCCTGCGGCCCTACTCGCTCCATCGGCTGCATATGAAATGAGCTGCATGGAGGAGTTAACAATGGAGTTTAGGATTCCTAGCTGTGAGTTAATTTTATCCTGGGACCCAGCAGCTGACGGATCCTGTAAAACTTCTCCCAAGTCTTTAAGAACATCTCTTTGAAGGCGGGTGAAGTGACACAAATAGTTCAGTGACCGCATGGCAAAGGTTGCTGAAGAAAATATCCGCTTGCCGTACCTATCCATAGTCCTGGAATCCTTGTTAGGAGGATGGACAGATACTGAAGGATCAGCTAATTCCTTCTTGGTGGCTGCAGCCACCACCATGGCATCAACCGGGACACCTTTTGTCAAAAATTGCCTATCAGGTGGGGCCATAATGAATTTAGAAGGCCTCCGAGGAATGGGTTCCACCGAGTCCGGGGCCATCCACGCCTTCCATGCCACCACGTCCATAAGAGGGTTGAAAGGCGGAGACACCCAGGAGGTGGAGGGTCGAGACCCGAACGCCTCTATGTATACCGACTCATCCTCGGAAGGATTAAGGGAAGGCCAGTTCCCCCTCTGCTTAAGGAGTTCAAGGATGTCTGAGAAAGAGACATCCTCAGAGGGGGACCTTGGGGATCCTTCCGACTCATCCAAGTCAGTATCGGATGTAATAGACTCGGGGGAGTCTAAATGTTTCCTCTTACATGTCCTCTTACGCGGAGGCTCACCTGACGGGTCAGGAGAAGCCTTGGAAGAGGAAGATATTCCCAGTGGGGAAACCTGAGGCATTAGATCTCTGGGTCCGGGAGCAAGAGAGTGGGAAGAGACGTCAGCAGGCACTGTAGTGGGAGGAGCTGATGGAAGTGACCGTTGACTACGCCCTGGGGCTAGTACGCTCCTCATCACCTCGAAGGCTCCCCCATCAGAAAGGCCAGAAGGCTCCCGCTCCGAAGAGATAGGAACCCCAGGCTGCACCGACAAGGACGGCTCCGAGGCTGATGTCAGGGCTGAGCTCACCAGCGCCGAAGCTCCGAGAGGGAGAATGACGTCGGACAAGGGTCCGATGCCACTCGCCCCCTCGGAGCCGACAAGAGAGACCAGACGCCCGGATCCCTCCAATGAAGGCATCAAGGAGGAGATCGGAGCAGAGGATGACGCAGCCGAAGGGGGAGGTGGTATTGGCTCCGAAGCCACAACAGTCACGGCTCCGAGGAGCTCCGGCTCCGAGCTCTGTAAGAGAGTCAAAGGAGGAATGTTAGGTGGATGTGTAATAGCTACCGTCTGTTGAGACGGGCTATGGAGCATTTGGGCCAATGCCTGAGACTTTAATAGTCTACTCACCACTCTCTCAAGGTCGTGGTCAGACAGCCAGGACGACCGAGAAGACCGGCTCCGATGTCTCCGCTCTGAAAGCAGGGGTGATCTCGGAGCTGAATGTATCGACTCCAACGAAGGGGATCTTGATCTCTTTCTTGAGATAGGTGGAGCCGAAGGAGCCGAAGATACGTCTGCTCCAGCCAGAGCCGACACTGAGTGCCCAGATTTAGCGGTATCGGTGCCGGATGGAGTTGATACTGTAACCTGTGACACAGAAGGATCGGCTCCTGCTGGAGCTGATCTTGTCACAGAAGGCGAACCAGTAGCCGATGGCTTAGGGCTTGGAGCCGAAGGCTTAACTGGTTTTGAGGGCTTCCCCGGAGCCGACTTAGTCGGGGAGCTCTCAGGCTTCAATAAGCCCCTCAGTATTAATTTATTTCTGCACTCCTGCAGGACTCTTGGGCTGAAGGCATGGCAGACAGCACAAAAGAGTCCTGCAGGTGCAGAGGTCCCAGGCAGTAAACACAAGAAGTGTGACCGTCTGTCAGAGACATTTTCTGACAGCACGAGTCACACTGAGACCTTTGTATCCTTTGACATAACTGTGTCGAGGAAGCACTAAGTAACAAAACACAGACACACACACAATAAACACCCAATCCAAATAAAATTAAAACAGGGATACAAACACACCCAAACACCACACAGAATCCCTGACAAAAAATTAGGAAAGGGGGAGGCTTAAGGCCTAACTTAGGAGAAGGGATAAATAACTGGAAAAAAAGGGAACACTAACGGAGATAGGGTTAAACTAATCGTTAAGAGTTTACACAACAACGGTAGTGGCTAAAACTAAAGGGGAGAGACTAAAAGTCTGAAATTTGAAAAACTTACCAGGAGCCGGTAAAAAAAGCACCTCGCAAGCAAAAGCGGCAAACGAGATCTGGGTAGTTATCGCCTTGCATCATGGGATATAGGGTTGCCTCGAGCCGGTAAAATTAGCTCTCGAGCTTTAGTAAGTGGCCGTGTCGGAGCCGAGGATCGGCTCCGAACCCATCCAGCAAGAATGAAGACGAGATTGACAACTTAACATCCTACATTATTAAAATTTTATTTGCTTCTACATTGCTGTGTGTCAGTTGTTCCTTATTTTCTTTTCTTTTACTAGCAGTTTATTTGTAAGGAACATATTTATTCATTGTGGGTTCTCGATGTTTCATTCAACATAGATAATCTGACCAACTTTTTTCTATCCTACTCCCCTAATCGCTTGGGTCAGGCAGTTTCTAAAGTCACTTTGTCCAAATGGATTTCAAAATGTATTTCACTGATTTACCGCCAAATAGGGTTGACTTTACCCTGACCACCCAAAGCTCATTCTACCAGATCTGTGGCTATGTTTGCAGCCTTTTCTTCCAGATCTTTGGTTGAGGATGTTTGTGAAGCATCCACTTGGTCTACCATTCATACCTTTATTACTCATTACAAGCTTGACATTATGTCTAGAAGTAGGGCTGCCTTTGGTTCAATGGTGCTCTATTGTGGTCTTCCATAAGGGCCACCCAAGAGCAATGCAGCTGGGGACTCTGACCCTGTGTTGAGGAAGATTGAAAGAGAGACAGCAGATTTAAAAGTTATGTACTTACCATAACTAGGTATCTGTGTTGTCTTCTTTCATTTTGCCTCATCTTCCCCCTCCGCCATCCCCCTTCTTATGTTCTCAGAAGAATTCTAAGGCAGTCAGAACCCATAGATTCTATGTTTGAACCTCTTTGGGTAAGCACATTTACTACCTTCCCTTCCTTTTGGAATTAATCATGGGATTTATATACATATGTTAACAAACATACTCTATATGCGGTTACATAGACACAGCAAACTCAACCTGAGGGCTTGGAGGAAGAGGTTTTTGGGGAAAGGGAAGAGCTAGAGGATTGGATCTGAAATCTAGGAGAAGAGTGGCTGAGTCAGATCTGAGGGTTGGATCCTAGACCCAGTGGTAAGGAAGAATGAAAGAAGACAACACAGATATGTAGTTATGGTAAGTACAAAATGTTTAACTCCCCTTTTTCCCATTTTCTACATGGGGTTGGGATTTCATGTCAACATCTCTCTTGATTCAACACCATTCTCTAAACTTTTTCAACAGTCATACCTGACTGTCACTGTCTTCTATCACACAATCCATCCATCTCTTTGCTGGATGCCCTTGCTTCCTCTTGCCTTCTTCCTGTCTGTCCCAAATATTTTTCACCAGATTGTCTTCTTTTTTGCACATGTACCCAAACTACCACAGTGTGTTCTCTTTGACCTTCTCTGCAATTGGAACTACTCAGGCTTCTGCTCTGATGTCCACATTTCTTCATCTCTCCCACAGTGTGCAGCCTACCACTCATCTCTATCACTTTATCTTCATCACCTCTAGCTTCCTCATCTGCCTTTACTGCTTAGGTTTATGTACTATAACAGTAGTACTGTTTACACCACTGTTTGGTATGCCTTCTTTTTCAGCTTCTTTGGCATTTGTCTGTAATGCACTACCCCTGTCACTCTGTGCCAGTTGGCTGCATCCTCTCTGATTCTAGCTTTGACCTCCTCATTCAGACTGTCCTACTTCTCAACCACCCCTTCCACATACTTAAATATGTTAACCTGTTGTGTTTTCCTTTCTAGCTCACTTTTCAGCTTCCCCTGATATCCCTTATTTGCTCTTATTGCAAATGTCTTATCTGTGCTCAGTTTCATCCCATGTACCTTCAGTTTTGCATTACATTCCCCTATTCCTTGCTGAAGTTCTTGCTCAGAGTCTACCTGTAATGCCACATCATCTACATACAGCAACTTTGTTGAGTCAACCCCTCTGACCTGTTTGCTTATGTAGTCCATCAGTATGAACAGCAGTGGGTTCAGAGCTGAACTTTGTGCACACTCACTCCCACTGGAAACTCCACTGTGAGACCAAACACTGTTTGCACTTGAGGCACTGGGTCCTTTACATGGTCTGCACTAATTACTCCAATGTTTCATTTCTGGGACTTTGAGCTGCCCAAATCAGCTTTCTTGGGACCTTGTCATATGCTTTCTCCAAGTCTAGGAATGCCCAGTTTGACTCTTTCCTCATGTCTAGCTTCTTCTCAACTATCTATCTCACTGCAAACATTGCATCAGTTGTGCTGCATCCTGATCCTGATCTGAGCTCCTTATCTCCCGTCTTACTTTGTACTACTCTACGTATTCTTTTATCAGTCACCCTCTCCAGAACCTTTGTGCAATGTGACAGGAGTTTGATACCTCTGTACCATCCACATTTGTAGATGTCCCCTTTGTTCTTGAACACTGGCAGTACTATGCTTATTCTCCAGTCATATGGGATATGGCTTTCTCTTCATACTGCTATGAGTACCCTCAGGAGCCATTTCTCCCATATCTCACTCAACATCTTGATCATATCTGCTGTTACCTCATCTGAGCCTGCTGCTTCATTTTTCCATACTGCTGTTCTTACTTGTTCTAGGATGGGCTCTTCCTCTTCTTTCATTGTATGCTGTGTCTGGGGAAGTACAGCTTCTGTGGGGTTTTCTTAATTTGGACGCTGGCAAAAGTACTCCATCTATCTGCCTTTGATTTCCTATGGACTCGTTAGTAGGTTGTTACTGGCATCCCTTATGAAGGCTGCCTGACTATCTTATTTATCTTTCTGTATTTGCCTTGCAAGCTGATAGAGTTTCTCTGTGCCATGTACCAAGTCACTTTCCAGGAGCTGGTAGAGTGCCTTTTATGCCTTGTTCTTTGCTACTGAAATTCCTCTCTTAGCCCCTTTGTTAGCCAACCAGTATTTCTTCTTTGCCTGGTCTGTCTTTTCTATCTCCCACTTTTTCCTCCACTGGTTCTTCTTCTTCTTTCTTTTGATGACTAACTGGACTTCTACAGTCCACAACCAGCTTTCCTTATGTACCTTATTTCCATAGCTGGCTTGGCCATATAGCTGTTCTGCAGTCCTCAGACATGCTGTTTTGAGGTGCTGGCATTCTTTTTTTAACTTCGCCTATTTCCTCTTCTTCCTGAGGTGGTGAAGCCCTGAGTGATTACTTTAGCTCTTGTGTTTTTTTTTCCAGTTGACTTCCAGGTCTTCAGCCTAGTCTCTGTTAACCTTAGAGCCTTCTCTGACCACTGCTTGTAGCTGATTGTGGTAACCACTGGTCTATGCTACAGGTCAGTTTTTCACTGGGGATGACTCTGCAGTCACTGATCCTACCCAAGTGCACATTCTTTACTAGGAGGAAATCTACCTGAGTTGCATACTGACCACATTTGTATGTGATCTTATATTTCTCTTACTGAACCATGCACTGGCCACCAACAAGCCATTTCTCAGACAAAAATCAAGAGTGGCCTACCTTCTTTATTCCTGTTGCCTCACTTATGTCGACTCAAGCAGTCCTCATATCCTTTCCTGTCTGTTCTGCTATGTGCATTCAGGTCACCCATTATTAATATCAATTCATATTGTCCTGCTTGATCTAGAAGGTTCTACAAATACTGTCTACATGCACTCTTTTCCTCACTATCACAACCTCACTGTAGGGTGTAGGCTGAGATTATGAATAATGCCCTAACCTTAAACTAGAGTCTGATTGCTATGAGACTATCACTGATTCTGATGACATCCTTCACTGTCTTCTGAAGCCTCTCCCTCACCACAATTCCCATACTATTTCTAGTTTGTCCTCCTCCTATGTAATAGACTCTGGATCCAAAGCCAAGTGGCTTTGCTGCACTGCCCTTCCAACTTGTCTCTTGGACACACAGGATGATTCCTCCTTATCATCATGTCATCCACTTCCAAGCTGCATCCTGTCAGCAAAACTACACTGAGTGTAGCAATTCTTAATTCATGTTTGGCAGGCTGATTGGTTTTACATCCAGATTTTGCTCAACAGCGCTATCCCAGATAACCCAAGTTGGGCAACTGGACACCAGGTGACCAGTAGCTTATATAGGGGCACATAAACCCCTCCCTTACATAAAATCTGCAAAGCACAGCCAGGCCTGACATTGCACTGTAATGTCTGAACCAGGAGATCTGGCTGCCTCATTCACGACATTATGTAACAGATGCATCTATAGTGAGGAAATGGAATTACTAGTAGCCAACAGTCTCCAGTTATTTCTACAGGTCAGGACTGTTGGTAACTGTTTCAGTGTTTCCATAGTTTTGTCTGCTAAATCTCTTTAAAACCTTACCATATATGCCCAGTTGCTCATTGCTCTGAGTGAAAAAGTACTAAGCGCATATACTCGCTTTCCAAGTCTATCCATCATCTAGGAATCATTAAAAGGAGGCGGGATAGCTTGACCATCCTCTTGGTCCTCATGTTTGATAGCCACTGTCACCACAATGGAATTGATAAGGTGACACCTGTTCCTGTGTTGTTGATCCTTGGTGGTCTCCAACACAGTCTCAGACATACGTGGGCTGGGCTCTACTTTGTCTGGCTCACGCTCAGCCATGGAGAAAACCATATCAATGAAGTTATCTGGTGGGGTCACTTCCCAGGTCACAGGGGGTAAGGACCTACAAGCTTCTTGTAGGATCATTTCCTTCATGGGAGGTGGGGTCAAACAGGGTACAATCCCCCCACCCGACTCATCATTTCTAGGATTTCACCAAATGTGGTGTCTTCAGGAGAGGGCTTGAGGGGTAGCCTTCCCATCAGTAAGATCCTTGTCTGGATGGAGGACTGTGAAGGGGAGTCGATGTGCTTCCTTTTACACTCTCTCTTTCCAGGAAGGCACAGGGAATAATTTTTCAAGCTGTCCTATTGAGAAGGCAGCACAGAACTAAAAAAATCATTGTTTGTAAGGTCCTCTGTACTGGGAGGGAGGCAAGATCAATCAGTAAAAGATCTGGTTCAATGATGCTCGGGGATGGAGCTGGCAGAGCAGGTGACTGTTTATGCAGCAAGATCAGATGTGATGCCCTCTATGTCAAACCATCTGCTGAGGTATATAATGTAAAAGCGAACAAACCTCTGAGTAAACCAGGGAACCAACTAAAGAAAATCAATAATTGTAGAGCTAAACAAAAGTGGTTCCACACGGCAGAAGGTTGATACAAAAGAACTTTAATATAAAACGTGAGCGCTTTCGCGAATAACATTCGCTTCTTCTGACTGTTTAAAAATACAACATAGCAAATTTCCTGTTATTCACAAAAGCGCTCACGTTTTATATTAAAGTTCTTTTGTATCAACCTTCTGCCGTGTAGAACCACTTTTGTTTTGCTCTACATCTGCTGAGGTAGCCTGGGCCATGGCTACTGGTGCTGACCTCATTGGTGACAATGTTGAAAAATTACCATCAAGACAGACCACAAGCAAAAGCACTGATAACCCTGGCTCCAAACCCAGGCAGAGTGTCTGCATCAAACACTAAGAGCGTCAATGTCAAGAATGGTCCCAAAAAAGATGGGGCCATCATAGGTACTGTCCGCCAAATAGGGGTCGGTGCCAAAAAGGGAGACGCACACACCTCCACTAGTACCAAGGGCATTAACAACATTGGCATGGGAGCTCTCTCTTGAACAATAATGAAAGGGGCATGGGAATCTTCTTGCACCATCCTAGACACATAGGGGACATCAAACTAAAACTGAGCCTTTATAAATGCTGACATTGTGTTTTCCCATTCCGGCTGTGTAGGACTCCGGAAAGACCTACATGAATGAAAGATGACTCTGATGTGAGGCATGAGGAGAGGAAGTGTGAAAGCTCCTGCTCCAGGGAGAAGCCTCCTACTCTCCTACTCAGAGCAGAGAACATGGATCCTGAGGAATCCTGTCACAGTGGAGAAATACATGTGGAAGGAA
Organism: Protopterus annectens; assembly: GCF_019279795.1. Classification (NCBI taxonomy): domain Eukaryota; kingdom Metazoa; phylum Chordata; order Ceratodontiformes; family Protopteridae; genus Protopterus; species Protopterus annectens. The sequence goes on from NC_056748.1 coordinate 221,145,156, forward strand.
TAACTAATGTGGAAGGTCCAGGGCAGAGTAAAGATTTGGCCATTAATTCTGGAACCTTCAATGCTTTTCCAGGATGGACCTCTTGTCATCTCTGTGTCAAGTCTCCTTTTTTTTCCTTTTCTTTTTTAATTGATCAGGCATGTCCTTATCACCAGTCCTATTATTCTCCTTATATTTCCCTCTTTCTTTTTCTTTCTAGAATGGGCAGACTTTAGAAGGCCTTTAAGAATCAGTTTGTTTTCCTGATTCAGGAGGATCACTGAACTAAAATGTTTACTCCACTGGCAGTCAGATTTAGGATACTCTACCACAAGGCACGCAATGCATAATTCATAACCCAGATTTTTCACAGAACGTCCAGATTTTTGGCTCATATTTTTGGTCTGTTCCTCAAAATATTTTTTTTTTTACCACTCAGTGGGATGATCTGTGAATTGAAGTCACTAAATAATGACATACCTTTGAGTTTCAGACTTCATATCCTTCAGAAAATGTATGTTAAAACAAAACCTGTTACTCTAGCAACTTTCTAAGTCTATAAGAGCAGTATTTAAAATATGTCCCTATTTTTGGGCCATTGTCCCCCCACTTTGTCAAGCTTTGTCCAGATTTCTTGTACTAAGAAGTTGAGAGGTAGATTGCACTGTATGCATTTCTTTAAACAAGAGGGCTTAGCATCCTTTTCTATCTTAAAATCAACTTCTAGCATACACTCTAAATTAGCAAAAATTAACAGTATAGTACATCATCTTTTAAGAAAAGTAACAAGAAGCAACAACAAGCTGAACTGACTAAAAACTCAGGTTTGGGTGCCAAGCCCTTCAGAGCTTTCATGCCAACAAAGAGAGGAAGGCTAAAGTCTTGACAAGGATAATGCTAGGAGAATCAAAGTACTATAACCTGGCATAAAAGACATATAAAAATAAGGGTGGTGGTCCAAGGGAGCAACTACTGCAACAGTGATCATATTAACATCTACTGTTAAGGTAACTTTACTTACACAACTGTACTATATTTATCTTATGGATTACTGCTACAGTAGCCTTAGCTATATGGATACATTATCATAACTTACACTGACTGGGAAGAAGAAGGATGAGGGTCCAGGAGCCCCGGGAGAATGGTCCTAGCAAAGCCTGTCCTAGCCCCACAGAAGGAATATACTTTATAGTACATTGTAAAAGTGTACATAGAGAACCAAGTTGCTGTGTCTATAATACACTTCTAGAATACAACCCTTTCCAAAAAGCCACAGGTGAAGCCAAGGACCTGGTGGAATGAACTGCAATTTTGCCTGGAATTTTTTTGTTTTTGTGGAGTATAGCAACAGGTAATGACATCAGACAACCATTTGGAAATAGTCTGATTTGACATAGATTTTCCTTTTTCTTACCTTCACAATAAATTAACAACTGATCAGAGTTCCTGAAAGACTTTAAAGATTGTACCTGAGTTGTCTGTGGACATCCAATATGGAGTATTCTTTCTCCTTCATTTTTAGGTTCTGGAAAAAAAGACAAGGAGATGGTTAGTGTGGTTCAAAGTAAACTCAGATACCACTTTAGGCATAAATGAAGGATTAGTTCTTAAGGGAATCATATCTTTGTGGAAACAAGATAAGGCTGGCCCACCATAGGAATGTATGACTGATATACTCTTCTTCCAGAGGTCAGAACAATTAGTAACAGCGTTCTTCATGTTAAGAACATTAAGTCAGCCTGATGAGCTAGGTAAAATGGAGCAAAAGTCAGTTTTTCTAACAAAAAAGATCCCATGAAGGAGCCACCTGTTTTCTGGGACAATTTGTATACAACACCCCTTTCAAAAACAGTTTTACATGAGACTGCATTGATAAGGGCATACATAGGTAGACATGCTGAAATGGCTGAGAAATGAACCTTGATAGGGGAGTAATATAGACCAAAGGACAGTTACTCACATGAATAATGAAGAACCAGATAAACACTAGCCCTAAAAGAGTGATGGTTCTTTTCCTGACACCAGCTAGAAAACATCTTTCATTTATTAGGATATGATTTTCTAATATTAGGTCTTCTTGCGTCTTTTAATATCTTATGTATGTTCTCAGAAAAAAAGGTATTTCTATCATCAGTGTAGTCAGTTGGAGTTGTCTGGGGTTGGGATGTATCAAACACCCCTGGTCTTGCCTGAATAGATCCTGTTTGTGAAGAAGCATTTGGGTAATTGCCCTTGGTCATTTCCAAAACGAGGAGAACCACTACTGTCTAGGTCAGAAAAGAATTACCACAATGATCATTTTGGTAGTCCTTCTAAATCATCAGAATGACACTGAATGTTTAGAAAGGGTGGAAAAGCATGCAGGAACATTCCTGATCATGGAAAAGAAAGAAACATCTGTCTTCCAGGTCTTCTTGCATGAAGTCCTAAAGCAGAATTCTGTCAAGTGATTGTTGTAAGTGGATGAAAAAAAAATCTCTTTGAAATATTCCTCAAAACTAGATTAATGCCTGGAAGACAACATTTTGACAAAGAAAAAAATAGTTTTAGATTGTTTTAAATAACTTTTAAACTGACAGAAACAAAAGTGCACCCCTCTTTGAAAGTACAGCAAAGTTGCAAGAGTGTCAACAAAAGCACATATTCCTAGCTTAAAAATACTTTCTTAAACAGGAAAGTATACTTAGACAATAAATATAAGCTTTTCTCCAAAGTGAACTTATCTGCCCAGCAGTGGAACAGCACAAGCCGACCAAAGTCCTGCATCCAGTTAGACTAGCCCAGTCAACAAATGTAAACTGTAAATGTAAATGCAGTATACTTTAACCAACTTAAGAGTAGGTTAGAATTGGAAAAAAAAAAACTTTTATTTCTTCTATTTTTTATATTCTTTTAAGAATTTCTTTAGCTAACATGTTATGCTAAAATTATACTGCTTTTATGGTACAATCATTGCTGTATAAAACTGTTTTGATGTTATTCTCTATTAAATTGTAAGTTTTTTCCTTGGGGCCTCTACTGAAAATGGACATATATCCAGTTAGACTAGCCCGGTCAACAAATGTAAAATAAAAATAAAATAAATAAAGTCCTCAAAAGCCCATAGAGGTATACTCTCTTTAGCAGCAAGAAAACTCTGAAGGGTTTGTTGCCCAAACCAGTGTTTCGGCCAGCAGAGATCGAGCAGCCTAATGATTTTGGTACATGGAAGCAGCCCTCAAGCTTTGGAAATTGACCATCTCTTATGTCCCTAGCAGGATATAGCCCATATAACTTAGGCTACTGCAGTAGTGATCAATATGATAAACATTTGTTCTCTTCAAGCACAAGAATTAGCATTACCTAATCTGCAGATGATATCCTTCTAACTCCCAGAAGTCAACTAAATCTATCCCTCATTTTCTCCATTTAATCAAAGACTAAAACAGAGAATTAAACTATAAACTAAATATAAAAAATCAAAACTTCTTCCTTGGAGTCTCACAAACCATAACCTTAACTCGGCTCTGGCACTGACTACAAACATCTTACATAAAAGACACAAGTACTTACAACTTTAATATAAACGTGCGTCATAACTTCATCTAAGTGAATTTACATAAACATTGTAAAAGATAAAGGAACTGGAACAAGCTTAAATTGAGCTAGACAGTTGCAGTCCATTGTTAAATGAATATCTTCCCAATATTGTTTTATCCTTGTACAATTCTGTTTCACAAATCCTGAAAGAAATGTTTAAATCATTTTAAAAAGTAATGTTGAAGTTTATATGATATCATAGCACCCTTTTGGTCAGCCTTGGTGGGCTGCCAGACTGCAAGTAAAGGTGTGGACCTAAGACACCCAATTTGTCACTTTTTCATATAGCTTTTCCCCATCAAATTGAAAAATTCCCACTTATGAAAAGTAACTGGACTCAGTAGATCCTCCACCAAGAAACACCTTAATCTCAAACCTAAGTTTCTATACAAAATCCAGAGACAAAGTTTGAGTCAATTTGGAAACAGTTTCCTTCCTAAGAAAACAGCAAACATTTTACTCAATTAAGACAAATATCTAAAAATGCTACTAGACATCAGAAACCCAATATTCTCCCTTCCACAGAATACACACCTCTATCATTTATCTAATACTTCTGAAGACTAATTAAGTAAATATAGCTGGGGGTGGTCTTCCCAGTGACTGCTTTGCAAAATAACTGCCAGTATTGAGACTGGAGAATGTGTGAAGGGATTTGAGAAGATGTTTTAAAGAAATCTGTTTGATGGAGATGAGTCGGCAAATGGTGACTGCCTAATTATAACCCTCCAGTCAGGAGGGTTGTGGGATGATATACTTAAAGAAATGGTGACACAGAGTGAGACAGAAAATGAAAGGGATGTTTCCTGGGGGAGGGGGCATTTTGTAGGGAATACAAAAGGAGGTTGCAAAGACAATCTTAAAGAATAGTGGTGAGATGGATTAGAAAACATATGCACAGAAAGTAAAAGAAGGCAAAAGGAAAGTAGCAGAAAATAAAAAGGCAGAGGGAAAAAAACAGAAATACGTGGTAAGGATAAAGTAAAGAAGACAAAGAAATGGGCAGGTATGAAATGTGGGGCAATGTCATGGCTCATTTGGGTGTAAAAGCACATGCGGTAATAGCATTTATTGTTATTAACAAACAGACATTTTATGACATTATATTTCAGACTGTTTTTTCAATGGAAAATTTTCTAGGAGAAAAATTAAAAAAGAAAGAGTGTAACCCATTGAATTTTTATGTAATAAAAGCATTTAACAGGGAAACAAAAAATGAAAATTCATGTACAATTTAAAACAGAGGTGGAAACAGAGACTTTGAAAGGACATTTGAAAACTTTATGTAAAGAAGTACTGGACATTGCAGAAGTTTATGATAAAAGGGGTTTATGGACTGGCAGATGGGATTGTAATATTGTGTTAAAAATAGAAAAAGAAAAACTTATATATACACCTTCCATGATAAATGTGGTGGGGAATAGGGATGTTGTAAAATATTGGGCATAACCCAAAACATGTTTTGTAAAAGAAGGATTTTTGATAAGTAACTGTGATAAAAGAAAATGTTATATTTGTGGGAAAATGGGACATGATTAAAAAATATGAACTGAAATGTTATAAATCTAATAAAATTGGACATTTCTGCATGGATTGTAAAAAGAAAACAAGAGTAAGGAATAAGAAAAAGAAAGAGAAGAAAATGGACAAAGAGAATTAATTTTAGAAATAGTAGAAATAGAATAAAAATTAGATAAAAAATTAATAAAGGTATAAATGGTATTTAAAACCAACTGGTAGAATAAAATAAAATAAAATTAGTCATGTAAACAACGTAGCAATTTTCTAAGTTCCAGTACACTTTTAATTAAACAGTAGTAGTTTAGTCCAGGCTTCCAAAAAGAGTTCAGCTTTAACTGCCACATAAATTCATGTTTCTCCAGAATATTCTTATTGCTCACTGCTTGTTAATCCTTCCAGGATTTAGTTAATCATTTAGTCTATTATTATTCTCATCTAGTTACTGTTTTAGAAAATTTGTAGCACTGTGTTTTACTTCTTATTTCTCAATGTTAATTAGAGCTTACTACTCAATTGTACCTAATTTGCTCCTGTATTTCTCCATGTCATGATCACCTCCACTGTATCCATACCTTGATTGTTATTGTTTACCATCTACCTTGTTATTCTGTGGAGCTTTTCTCCCCAGGCCTCCACTGAAAAAGGGCCTGTGTCCAGTCGGAATTTCCCGGTAAACAAATTTAATAAATAAATACAAAACTTCTCCAAATCTGATTACAACTGCCTGAGGGGAGGTATAAACAGCTTCACAGCCCCCTCTCCCTCCATAGGAACTGACACATATGTCCAAACCTACAAAAACATACTATACGAGCATTTATATAGCTGCATGGAATCATGAATACCCGAGAGGACAAAATCCTCCTCCTCAAGGAAGAATAAACCTGTCTGGTGGACATCTGCAATAAATAAACTCTATAATAAAAGGAAAAAAAAATTGCTGTCCAGGACCAAGAAAGAGCAGGTGCCTAATTGGAAGCAATCTCTCCTTAGCCTGAACAAGCAAATAAGAGCACTAGTGAAATCCTCCTAAGCAAACTTCGAGTCCAAACTGGCCATATCTACTAAAGACAATCAAAAGGCCTTCTTCACATAGGTCCGCAATCTCAAAGAAAGCACTCAGATCTGCTCAGAACTGGTGGTCAAGGACACCACATGCACAAATGCCATAAATATAACCAACCTGCTGGTAGACAGGTTCAGTGAAAACTTCACCGCTCTGTCCCCCCCATCAGTAAATCAGGACATCCCCAGCACCTGCCCCCCTCCCCTTATATCTAGGGAGTAAGTCATCACTGCCCTGTCAAAGGCAAAAAATACAGCCTCCATGGGATCCGATAACATCCCAGGCTGCATTTTACATGAACTCAGGCAGGAACTTGCAGCACCATTAGGCACCCTATTCATCTAAAGCCTGAGTACCAGCTTCATCCCAGCTGAGTGGAGGACAGCCATGGTCATTCCTTTGCACAAAAGTGGAGCATCCACTGATCCAGGAAATTATAGACCCATTAGCCTAACTTGCCTGATCTGCAAGGCTATGGATTATCATGGACCTCATTAACAAGGGCATTGGCAACCTCCAAACACTCGATCCCACACAGTTTGGTTTCATCAATGGAAGGTCATGCTTGTTAAATTTGGTCTACTTTTTTGACATGGTACCAAAGCCATAGATGAGGGAAAGAGGGTGCACAATATCTACCTTGACCTGGACAAAGTCTTCAATACTATCCCCTAATCAGGTTTAATAGATAAACTCTCTCAACTAGGCATAAATCCATATGTTACCAGATGGGTAGCAAACTGGCTCATTGATAGAACCCACCTAGTCAAAATAGGGGAAGCCACCTCACGCAGTAGATCTGTAATGAGCGGTGTACCCCAAGGATCGGTCCTGGGGCCTCTATTGCTTGGGATATGCTTTCCTGAGGTGCAGGCCAAAACCAGTGGGCTATAGATTACCAAGTTTGCAGATGACTGCAAACTGGTCACTGTCATCAATTCCCCTAGTGATATGGACATTCTCCAAGAGGGTCTCACCCAAACAAATGACTGGTGCCAGAAACATGGCCTCAAACTGAATGCCAAAAAATGCATCATTATCCACTTTGGGGAGAGTGATATCCCCACAAATTATCAGATTAATAACAAGGTCCTAAACATGCAATCAGTCGTGAAGTAGTTGGGAACCCAGGTTGATAGCAAACTGACTTTTGACCACCCTATTGCCTCCATTGTACCGAACGCTTTCTACATGGTCCACCTCATTAGTTAGGGTATCTCATCCAGGGACAAGGAGATCATAACATCCCTGTATTCTTCCCTTATAAGACCCCTTATTTTGTACAATAACGCCATGTACCTCACAAACCACTTGCAGCAGCTGGAGAGACCACAGAGGTTCCTCACTAGGAGAACCCAGGGCATCAAACATCTACCCTATAAAGATAGTCTAAAAGCCCTGTCCCTCTACTCAGTCTCATACAGAATCCTCAGAAGTGACCTCTGTCTGGCATATAAAGCAATCTCAGACCCCGCCTTGTTGGGACTGCTGCATATCCACAAGTCAAGCTCCACTCGAGTAACCCACACTTGCGACCACAACCTGGTCTGTGACATCAATAGGACTTGTTGGCGGGACAGATTTGTGTCCCAGAAACTCCCCCTTCTGTGGAATAGACTCCCCCTCCACGTCAAGCAAAGTACCTCATTAACCCATTTTAAGTGCAGTCTGGATAACTGGATGGGGAACAAAAAATACACCCCTGGGATTCCACCTGTGTCCCTGCTGGACAGGGGCAATGGGTGCTGACTTGTCGGAACATGGGCTAAATTCATGGCTAGGCTTGTAAGGGCCTTGGGGCCAATAGCCTAGTAACTTCCTATGATCCTACAGTATCAGAAGGTTTAGTTATAGGAGAAGGGGAAGTTGTTGAAACAGGATTTTCTGATTATCTTGCAATATGGCAAGAGATAAAGGAAAACATGGAATATATAAATAAGCAAAGGAATAAAAGGTATAAATGAGAAAGCATGGAATGAAGAAGGAAAGAGGTAAGTAATATAGTTAGGGAAAGATCATATTACTATGAGAACATTTTGTAAGAAATGGTCTGAATGGTGGATGATATTTAAGGAAAAAAAATATAAAAATGTATTTGACAGTGGCAATGTGATGTGTGGAAAGTAGAGAAAGAAAAACATAAAAGAACATATAACAAAGCACTGGAAGATTTAGAACATAATGATAGAAAGTAGCTTGACAAAGAAAAATAATTATATGAAAGAAATCAAGAAAAAATACAAGAACTGTCATTTAAGCCAAGATATTTTTACAAGGAAAAAGAAAAGTATTGAATTACTTAAGCAGATTAGTAAAGGAAGATGGTGTAATGACAGAAATAAAAAACATAAAAGGAAAAATAGAACTCAGAAAAAGATTATGAATAATGTAGTACAAATATGTACAATAAATGTTTAAAGAAGAAAAAGAAGGTAATGAAAAAAACATGGAAAGTAAAAAGGTTAACAGCAAAAGAGGATAAGGAGCTAGAAGTTGAGATTTCTTTATATGAGCTAGATAGAGTATTAGGATAAGTAAATATAGATGCGGCTGCAGGACCAGATGGGATAGGGTATAAATGTATAAAAATTTAAGGGACTGGCAAAAAAAAGAAGTTATGTTCTTACCATAACATTCCATCTGTGTTGTTCATCTTCGTTCATTCATTACTGATGGGTATCGGTTCCGTCCCCAGAACCATGTTGGCTGTTATAACAAGCTTGCTTCAGCCAAAAAAACTATCGAGCTAAGTTTATCCATAGTGCCCCTCGCCCTATCACCTCAGATTGAATTTGCCCATAAGAAAGAAAGTGGAGGCTTTATCTGAGCAAGTTCCTTATACGGAGCTTGGACCAAATCTGAACCTTCAGGAGTCTTTCGGAGGGGGTAGGAGGATGGGATGTAATAAATGAATGAAAATGAACAACATAGATGGAACGTTATGGTAAGAACATAACTTCTTTATCTGATGTTGTTAATCTTCATTCATTCATTACTGATGGGACAGAGTTACTAGCTACTTTATATCCTGGGAGGCCCTATGGAAGGACATTCCTGAGCACCATTTAACCAAAGAATGCTCTTCCCCTGGAGACCAAGTCCAATTTGTAATGAGTGATAAAGGTATGAGGAGTAGCCCATGTTGCTGCTACACAAATTTCATCAATGGAAGCTCTTGAATGGAAGGCAACAGATGTCACAACTGATCTGGTTGTATGCGCTTTGATCTTAGTTTGTAGAAGAACCTTGTTTTGTTGGTAGATAAAGGAAATGCAATCTCTCAGCCATTTAGCTAAAGTTACTTTAGAAACAGATTTTCCCAAATTTTGTCCTGAGAAGGATAGGAATAATTGGTCAGATTTCTGTAGTGATTTAGTCCTGTTGAAGTAGAAACATAATTGTCTATGCACATCAAGCAAATGCAGGCAATATTCTCCTTTATTAGAAAAACTGGGAAAGAAGACTGGCAGGTCATTTGTTTGAGTAATAGTCAAATCCGAAATAACTTTGGGTAAGAAGGAGGGATTAGTCTGGAGTGATACTCTGTCTTTATGGAAAACCATGTAAGGCTGTTTTATGCACAAAGCTTGTAGTTCAGATATTTGCCTTACTGAGGTAATAGCTACCAAGAATAGAGTTTTCCAGATAAAAATTTCATATCGCAAGGGGCAGCAGGCTTCAAGGGAGGACAAGTCAAAGATTGTAGAACCAATGTCAAATTCCAAGGTTCGACTGGATCTTTGAAGGGTGGTCTAATGTGTGTGACACCTTTCAAAAATGTTTTACAGCGACCGTGAGATATCAAGGACAAGTCCTGGAAGCCATTGTGGAAGTTTGAGATAGCCACCAGGTGTACTCAAATAGTGGAAGCTGCCACTCCCGAACGGAGGAGGTTTGATAAATAGTCCAGTACAGAACTCACTGGAGTCGAGAAGGGGTCAAGTCTTTTCTCTCAAGACCAAATTATGAATTTTCTGCATTTGCTAAGATAAAGTTTCCTGGTGGATGGTTTGTAGGAAGCCAGAAGAATGTTTCATACAGGGGAGGATAAATTATTCTGCCTGGCAATTACTGGAAGTGGAGGAACCCAGCTGTTAGCTTGAGAATGGATATGTTCGGATGGATCAACCCTTGTGAGTGCGATAGCAATTCCAAAGTTGGATCCAGAATCCACAGTTGGTGGAGCAAGTGAAGCCAAAGGAAGGGAAACCAAACTTGTCAGGGCCAATAGGAAGCAATGAGGATTAATCTGCTTCTCAACAGCTTTCTTTAGGAATTGCAGGATCAGAGGTAGAGGGGGAAAGGCATAAAAAAGTCCAGTGGGCCAATTGTGTATTAGAGCATCCCTTGGGGACTCCCTGAGGGGGGATCAGGGCAAAGTAGCTGCTGTATTTGTGGTTTGCGGGGGATGTGAATAGAATGCAGCAAGGCTTGCCCCAGCGACTGAAGATCTTCATCACTATGACAGGGTTGAGGGACCACTTGTGAGGCAGGAGAATGCATCTGCTCAGCATCTGTGCATTGCTATCAGAAAGCAGTTGGAAGGTATCGCCCATTGCCAAATTCTCATGGCTTCTTGACATAACAGGTAGGATTTGTTTCCCCTTTGTTTGTTGATATACCAGACTGCAGACATGTTGTCCGACTGGATAGCAATTGTCCCTGATGGGAGGACAGATTGGAATGCTTGCAATGCTAGAAGCACTGCCCTCAGTTCTAGAATACTGATATGCAGGTTGGCCTCCATGGGGGACCAAGTGCCTTGGACTGTCTTTCCCTGGAAATGCCCCCCCCCCCCCATCAGGGAAGCGTCCATGGTCACTATGGCCTTGGACTGAAAGGGAGAGAAGGGACGACTCCAGAGGTCTTTTTCTGGCTTCATCCACCAAATTAAGTCTTGTTTGCATCGATTTGTTATGCGGATCTGAAAGGCCATAGGATAAGTTAGAGGGAACCACTGTGCTGCTAAGAGCCACTGTATTAGTCTCATGTGTAGTCTTACTAGGGAAACTATTGTAATTGATGCTGTCATTGATCCTGGTAGCTGAAGGACTGCACAAGCTGAAACCTTGTCCTGAGAGAGTATCACTCAGAGATAAGACCTTAGTCTTTGTAACCTGTGAAGTAGAAGGGTGACTAGACAAGACTGAGTGTTGAAAGTTGCTCCTATGAATTTCAGGTTTTGAGTAAGAGTCAGTTTGGGCTTTCCTTCATTTAGTGAGATCCCTAAGGATCTTGCTAGCTTTAGGGTATAATGTAAGGCTGTAATCAGCAGATACTTGGTAGGGGCATTAAGGGGCCAGTCATCTAAATACAGAAACACCAGGAATCCTTGCAGTCTCAAGTGAGCTGTTACCACTGCAATGCATTTAGTGAACACTTTGGGGGCCACAGAGAGACCAAAAGGCAGCGCTCGGAATTGGTAGTGATTGGCTCCTAGCTGGAAGTGGAGGAATCTCCTGTTTCTCCATTTTTATGTGGTAATATACATCCTGGAGATCTATCGAGCACATCCATACAGAGGTCCAAAATTGGCCTCCAGTCCTGTCTTTTTTGATACTGAAAAGAACCTTGAGTAAAATCCAGATTCTATCTGGTCTGGTGGGACTGTTTGGATGACTTTTTTTAGAAGCAGCCTTTGTATTTCCAAGAGAAGGATCGTTGGCAGATGGAAAAATGCATGACCATGGCAGACAGGGTTTTGCCATCTTTTTCACACCTGACTAATGTATCTTCTACCTTTGGGCTAAAAAGAGAGGAAGCTTCCATGGCAGCATTGAGAAAGGAAGACTTAAAAGGGTCTGCAAAATCACATAGGTGCATCCAGGCACGACATTGCATGACAAAGCCTGCACCCGCTGCTCTAGCTGCCCCTTCGGTAGTATAAGAAATCAACTGCATGGACAAGTTCAATATAGACTCCAGGGTGGCAAGCTGTAAGCCAACTTTGTCACATACCTCATCAGATACTGCTCCTCCTAGGGTTCCCAAGAGTTCCGTGATCAGGTCTCTCTGGAGATGAGTAAAATGTGTCAAGTAATCCAAGGACTGAATGGCAGGTCAATGAAGCATATACCCGCTTTCCTAACCTGTCCATTGCCCGAGACTCCCTGTTTGGGGGATGGACAGTAGGACTCTCCTCGGCGAGTTCTTTTCTAGTGGCTGCCGCCATCCCCATATCATCCACTGGTAAGCTTTAGGACCAATGGGGGTGATCCTCTGGAGGGGAGAGAATTTTGTCTGGTCTCCGGGGGATAGATTCAACGGTGGAAGGACTCCTCCAACTAGATCATCTGCAGGCAGGGTCACCCAAAAAGTAGAGAGTCAAGCATGGAAAGCCTGCAAAAATCCATACTCCTCAGATGAAGGGTTGGTGGGCTTCCAGTACCTCTGCTGCTTTAAAATTTCTAGTATATCTCCAAAAGAGACATACTCAGTGGGCGACGGTCGGGACCCTTCCCCTTCATCATAAAAGGGATTCTTCAGGGGAATCCACGTGCTTCCTCTTGCACAATCTCTTGTGGGGTACCCCCTCAGCAGGGGTATCTAAAGAGGACTCTGAAGAGTGGGTTCGCTGTGGAAGGATATCTTGAGGTTCCTGTGCTCGATGTCCCAGAGCAGTGGACTGTGTCAGCTGTGGTTCAGCGGACATGTATATGTGGCATTCCGGTGCCAAACTAACCAGCTGCTTGCCTGCTAAGGAAAGTGCTCTCTCCATCACCTGGAAAGCAGCCTCACCCAAAGAGGGATGAGAGCCCAGATCTGAGAAGGACAACCTCGAAACTGAGGTCACAACCCGCTCCGACAAGCCCACCCCCAGGGAAGGAGCCACAAGAGGACTCTGTGCCACCAAGACAACCAGAACCATAGTAGACAGTGCCATAAAAAAAATAGGTGTCGTACTATGGGTCACAGTGCTGAAAGATCAGATCGCGAAGATGGGTTGGCTCCAATTGAGTCGAGGACCATAGGGTACATTCCGGAACCATGGTAACATCTACCAATGGAACTGAAGAAGCTAGAACCAGGATAGGTGTCAGCATCAAGGACTCCGATACCTCCAAAGAACTCGAAGGAGGAATATATATTGGAGTCTGTGGAGAAAATTTCTCGGTTCTGGGTGGAAGGGAGGATTTAGAGGGAGTTGGAATTCCTCTGGCTGCCAGGTGATGATCCACGAGTCTCACTACATCGAGTTCAGAAAGGCTCCTGGAGAAGCGCATTGACATCCCAGATGGAGAATCAGGGCATTCTAGAAAGGGACTCGATTGTCCGAAAAAGGGATCTACCATCAGGGAGTATCAGGTCCGAGGTTAGATTTCGCCTTTCAGCACTGTGGTCAAAGGACCAGTAAGTTATGTGTCTGTGTGTGTGTGTGTGGGGGGTGTAGTGACCTGAATTGGAGAGACTATTTTTGGTGCTGAGAGGGGCATCAGTACCATAGTAGAGCTTGGTACCATAAGAGATGAAGTCTTGGACGGTTCCATAATCGAGGACAGCACCATAGAAGGGGTTTGAGGCCCTGTTGCCAAGATTGCAGAATTCAATTTAGGGTGTTATGCCTTTGGTTCCATGGGGGACTTGACAGATTTAGTCTCACTGATATGTGGAGAGGAAGGTACAGATTGACTCCTCTTTTTATGTTCCTTTTTAGGTGTGGTTAAGCCCCCTGCCTCAGATAGAGCCTCTGACACAGGAGTTTTTAGTAGAGCTTTCAGTATTTATTCTTCCTCTTAGTCAAAGTGTGGGTGCTAAAACCCTTACATAAGTCACATGGGGGTTGAACTTTCAAGTGCAGAACCCAAAGATGCTAAACTCAGGACAAATGTCCATCAGAATCCATCATTTTCCTGCCACACTGATCACATTGCTTAAAGCCTGTTGTCCCCTTCTTATCAACAATTACCAACAATTCAAGTAACAAGTCAGCAATGAAGGCCCTTCAGAATAACAGTATACGAAGCAGGCACATCCACACACATGCACAGTCAAGAACAGGGAAGAAGAGATTTTTAAAATTTTTTATTTAATTAACAATGGCAATGAAAAAAATACCCAATGGGTAAAGAGAAGGAAAGGGGGGGGGATACCAGCAATGGTATTAGAGATTACCACAGAGGTAAGGGAGGCCTGTACCAGCAATGGTACAATGAAATACCAAAATTTGGCAAGGAAACAGAAAAGAGGCACTCAACAGGTAGCAAGGGTTAGCAAACTATATACGACTATTATTAAAGTAGAAAAATCTCAAAAGTAAAGAAAAATTATCTAAGTTGAAATATAAATCTAAACCACTTAGATTCAGAGCTGGCCTGACGTGTCTTGATAGTCTATGTGGCAAACAAGATCTGAGGAGATAGGGAGAGGGGTTCTAAGGGTAAGCTTAGCACAAGAGCTTTTTTGGCTGGCGTGAGCTTGTTATAACTGCCAACTCGGTTCCAAGGATGGAACCGATACCCATCAGTAATGACTGAATGAAGATTAGCAACATCAGATTAATTTTTTTTTTTTAGATTTTGAATGAGTGGTTTATATACAGAACTATGTAGTGAAATACTTAAATTCATATAGAAAAAGGAAGAGAAAAGACAATTAAAAAATGAAGACTGATAGTATTGAATAATAATAATTAATAAATTACAAAATGAAGGAGGTGGTGTATGTAACACTAAAAGGGTTAAGAATTCCAGTCTTAACATACATAGATGGTATTTTAATAATTGTAAAAAAAAAAAAAAAAATTTGGATAAAAGAAGTAATAATTTGCAAAATGAATGTCTAGATGTGACAGGGATGGCTTTAAATAAAGAGAAAAGTAAAGGTTTAGGTGATGCAGTAAAGACAGGAGGTATATATTTTATAATGAATGCAATTTCTGTGTTAGATATCAAATTTGGCAATAAACATATAAGTCGAATTCAATGGGAAAAAAACAACAGAAGAAATAAAACAAACCTGTCTTTTCTGGAGAAGGAGGTTTGGAGTTAATTGATCCAGAGGTACATTCTTCCTCACTAAGTTTGTACAAAGTGTTAAAGTGGATAAATGAAAAAAATAAGAGATTAGTAGGAAAATTGTTTAAATATAAGTTTGACAAATTTGGGAGTATGGTAAAAAATTGTAAAAGAGGAACAGGTCTATAAATTAAGAAAGAAAATGTTACCAAGAAAAAAAAAAATTATGGAAAATAAAAAAATGATGATATAGAAAAAGAAAGAAAAGTATGATATAAGAATGTAATGATAAAACATTACTATGCAAAACTATAGGAAATCTAACAGATGAAAAAAATAAAGCTATAAAATAAGAAGCAAATGGTATAATAAGAAAGAATGTCAAGACTTTTTTGGGGAGATTAGTAACAGATAACTTACTAGTAAAAGGAAATGTCATATAAAAAGAAAAGAAAAGTGAAAGAATATGTTACATTATCAAGAAGAAGAAGAAACTACTGAACATGTGTTTTTATATGTAAAAAAGTGAAAAGGTTAAAGGTAAAACTCTGTAAAGAAGATTTTTTGATGCTATAAAAGAAGTGGATAAAATAAATATGGATATGATTAAATATGGATATTATAAGAATAGGAGTAAAGAACATATTAAATGAATAGATAAAGTTATTTTATGTCGTATGGGTTATATGGAATGAAAGAATAAATTAAATTATTTTTAATGTTAAATGGATTTCAGTAACAATATTAAATAAAATCAGATGCTGGTTATGGAAAAAGGAGAGGGGTTTAACAGGGATGAAAATTTAATATGAGTAAAAGGAAAATTATGAATATATATATAAATATATGTGTGTATGTTTATACTTGTACATTTGTAAATATGTAAACATGTTGTAAATAAGAGTTTCTTTTTTGCATATAAATAAAGGACCCCTACTTTTTGATAGGTGTCATGGGGTATTTTACTCCCACCTGAGTTGCCAGCTACTCAAATAGATAGGGTCTCATTTTAACATCCCATCTAAAGGAAAACACATTTAGGAGTGCAGTACCCCTCTTATGATACACTGACATGTCAGTAATCAACTTACCTGATATGGGACTAGAATCCACAGACTTCTACACCAAAGGCAAGTGCACTACCCATTGCATTACTGACACTGCCATTATTATAGGTTCATAGGTGTGTACTAGGCTAATGGCCCTGGATCCTTTACAAGCCTAGCCCATAGGATTACCCTGGCATCATGCCACCCGACCTTAGTTCCCAGTGCCTCTGTCGAATACAGCCACTGGAGTGATTCCTGGGGTGAATTTTCTATTTCCCATCCACTCATCAAGATTTCTCATGAAGAGGGCCAGTGAGGTGTTCTGTTTGACATGTATGGGAAGTCTGTTCCATGGCATAGGCAGTCTCTGGGTTATGAACCTGTCCCTCCAGCTTGTTCTGTTGATTGTGGTAATAAGGTTGAGGTCTCTGGAACATGTGGTGCGGAGGAAGTGGGATTTCTTTAGATGTAGCATTTCTAACAGAGCTGGGTCAGACAGTGCTTTGTAAGTCAAGCAGAAATCGCCTCTAAGTAGGAGATATGAAACAGAGAATAGTTGGAGTTTTTTGAGTCTGTCCATATAGGACAACTTGTTAAGGCCTAGGATCATCTTTGTGAGGTACTTTTGCAGCCTCTCCAGTTGTTGCAGGTGTCTAGTGAGGTACATGCCAAATGGGGCATTGTACTCGATGACTGGCCTAATGAGGGAAGAGTAGAGGGAGACAATGACCTCTTTCTTCCTGGATGCAAAACCCTTAGTAATGAGATGTGCCACATAGAAGGACTTTCTGACCACAGTGGCAATGTGGTGTTCAAAACAGAGGTTGCTGTCAACCTTTGTTTCCAGATCTCTTATAACGCCTTCTGTGTTCAGTGGACTATCATTGATGTGGTAATAAATGGGAACGGGTTGTTTCCAAAGGGGATGACGGCACATTTTGTGGCATTGAGCTTAAGGCTATGGTTCTGACACCATTTGGTGGTCTCAGTGAGGCCTTTTTGTAAGATGTCAACATCACTTGGGGAGTTAATAATGGCTCCCAACTTGCAATCGTCTCCAAACTTTGTCAGCCAGAGTTCCTACGTGTTGGCCTGGACTTCAGAGAAGTAGATACCAAACAGGAGATGACCCATGACCGAACCCTGTGGAACTCCACTCGTGAGTGGTCAGCAGTCTGACTTGGAGTCAGCTACTTTCACACCGTGGGTTCTATCTGTGAGCCAGTTTGCAACCCACCTAGTGATATAGGGGTTGATGCCTAGCTTAGTGAGTTTTACTATTATTCCTGAGTGGGGAATGTTATCAAAGGCTTTGGCCAGATCAAGGTAGGTTGTATGAACCACCTTGCCATTATCCACAGCTCTAGTGACTGACTCAAAGAAGTCGACCATGTTGAGCAGGCATGGTAGACCCTTCACAAAACCAAACTGTGTGGGATCCAGAGTTTGAAGATTACCTATATCCTTGTTTATTAGGTCCATGATGATGCATTCCATAGCTTTGCATATCAGACTCGTCAGGCTAATGGGGCAATAGTTCCCAGGGTCTGTAGTCGCTCGTCCTTTGTGGAGAGGGATGACTGTAGCAGTGTGCCATTTGGTAGGGACAAAGCCCGAAGTGAGGCTGTGATTGAACAGGGCACACAGGTGAGGTGCCAGTTCACTCTGTAGCTCATGTAGAACACAGCCAGGGATATTGTCATGTCCCATAGAAGCTGCATTCTTGGCCTTGGACAGTGCTGTTTTAACCTGTGCAGCAGTAATACTGGGTGCCTGGCAATCTACTGGTATTGTGATTGGTCCTTTGGTGGGGGGGGGGGTAAAGCACTGAATCTATCGGCCAGTATATTGGCAATATCTGTTGGCTCAGTATAGGAGGTACCATTGTGCAGCAGCTCAGAGCAAATCTTGGTATTGCCGTGGAGATTCTTTACATAACTATAGAAGGCCTTGTGGTTGTCTTTACTATCTACTGCAATTCTGTTTTCATAGCTAGCTTTAGAGGATTTGATGAGGGATTTCAATCTTTTGTTGAGGCTGATAAGGGAGTTTTTCCAGCCTTGGGACTTTACCTTATTCTGCATCAGTTTCCTCCTTCTGTTGTAGAATTTGTTTATGGCAGGGGACCACCAGATTTGCTTCCCTTTTTGGAGGAGTGAGTCTTGGTTCTGTTGGGTATGGCGAGATCCATGCATTTGTGTACGTGTTCGTACAGTGCATTGGTGTATGATTTGGCAGTCATGCAACTATTCTCCATTTGCATGATTGCCGTGAAGTTAGTCACCTCTGTTTTTAGGAGCCCAAAGTTAGCTTTGGAGAAGTTTTTCATGGTGGTTACCTTTGTGGGGCGGGTGGGAGGGATGTGGATTTCCAAGGTGATTAGTTTTGGTCGGATCTAACCAGGGAGGAGTTGACTAATGGTGTAGAGCAACGGTCGCCCATGTTAGTAATGACCAGGTCAAGGATGTTGCTACCTCTAGTAGGGGTAAGAACGAGCTGGTCCAGGGCATTGGGATTAATGAATTCCAGGAAACGTTGGGTAAGTGTATTGGTACATGAGTAGTTTTCCCAATTAATGGAGGGGTAGTTGAAGTCGCCCAGTATGAGAGTGTTAGGTTGGACCCTAATATTCTCCAGGGTGCTTAGGAACATGGAGTGTGAGTCTTGGGACATGGCTGGGGACCTATAGCAGGCTATGACCTGAATCGCTGTCGTACCCAATGTTAGCTGTGCCTGAAGTATCTCTAATGCGCTATGTTGGGCTACCAGTCTGGAGGTGTGCGCATCCTTTATGAATATGGAAACACCATCACCTTTGGAGCTTCGGTCCAAGTTCTTGGGCCGAAAGGTGTGGAATGAGTTATAGCCTGGTAGTGCAGGGGTGCTTTCTGCTGCCTTGAACCAGGTCTCTGTTACAGCACAAATGTCGATGTGAACCAGGTCTCTGTTACAGCACAAATGTCGATGTTCTCCATTTTAAGGAATGTTTTGAGTGAGTGCATTTTGTGATTTAGACTTCTAACACTGAGCAGCATGACCCTCAGATTGCATTTGTTTATAGCTGTTACGGTGGTAATTTGGTCTTTGGAACACTGCCTAAAAAAGGCACTATAAGGGTGGCAAAAGCCTTGGCCAGTATTCAGAAGCCCAGGGGTGACTGATGCAGGCCACCTTTGGCAAAGCATCGAGGTCTGTCAATTATGTCATCCCAGGTAGACAGATACTGGATCCCCTTAGAACGACACCAGAAACTTAGCCAACTGTTGAAATCAATCACTTTCTGCTTGGACTGTGGTATCATTCTGGGTGATGGTAGGAGGCTGCTCAGGGCTAGGGTCATACCCACCTGTGATACATAATCTGAGAGCTCCTCCATGTCTCTTTTCATGTAGTCCAGAGAGGTACATCTCAGGTCATTCACACCCACATGTACAATGATAGAGTCATATTTGTACCAGTTGTTGAGGGACCTGAGTGCGTGCGTTATATGGCGGATCCTGGCACCTAACAGGCAGCTGACTGTTACTTTCTCCTTATTCAACCTAGTGAGTGGGACATCAGTGTGCCTCACTATCAAGTCACCTATGACTAGTGTGTTGGGCATGCTGTTTTGCCTTAGGGGTTTGGATGAGTGGCACACTGTTTAGAAGAATTATGTGTCTCGTGATTAGTGTTGTGTTGTGGTGGTCGAGTGCATTTCTGTCTTGGATGTCTCTGCTGTTTGGGTAGATTTTTATTGAGAGCTTCCGCAAAGGTGGGTATGTGGTTTGTGTTTTTATGTGAAGGCAGTGCTGATGTGTGTTCTGGAGGGCTATGTGTTCCATGTGGTGTGGTGCAAGTGTTTACCTTCTCCTCTTGACCAGCTATCCTGGTCTTGGCTGGCAAGTGCATGGCTTCCAATTTGGATATATAAGTGCATCTCTCGCAAGTCTGAGTGTTGGGAGGTAAGACGAGTGGGCTGTCAATGTACATGAGGCAGTTGCTACATTGCCTCAGGATGCCCAAGTTCACCAGGTTAATAGGAGAAAGCACAGGGAACTGACCTTTACAAATTCCTGGAGGGGTGGGCATTAATAATAAGTACTGGAACAGTTTCCTTGTAGAACATTTAGTGCTGGTAGCACTTTTGTGTGCCACAATAATTGCTACAAGAAGTCTGGTAAAGTGCTAGACTAATAAGCTAGTAAAAGTGCAGGAGAGGAAAGAACTAGCAGATCTATGGGAAAAATTGAAGAGCAGACTTTTTGGCACTGCTCAGAAGCTTACAAACAGTCCTGGATACAGAAAATCTGTATCTGGACTAGACTAGTTTCAGTAAAGGTGGGAAACCAGCACAAATGCGGGCTTTATTAATATGTAATAACCACTTGGTAGTACTTATAAAAGTCACATTCTGTGCTGCTGTGAGATAAAAAAGGAGCTGCACACAGTAATACGAAAGAACATTTCATTTGCAGATGACTGTTTAACAAAAATATATATATATATCTACATTATGTCATGGGAGCTGAATAAGATATTTTGTGCAGTTCTCTAGCTATAAAATGATGTACTACCCTACCTTTAAATAAAAAAGAAAAGAAAACTATATAGCCATACATGTGTGAATGACTCAGACTGACAGAGTTAGCCAAATCAGAGAGAATATTTTCCAATAATTACTTGTTTCCTATACTGTTAATATCTATTTACTTTTATTTATCTATTTGGTTTCAGAGAAGGGTAGCTTTTTAAGTGGAATATGATAGTGTGCTTTATTATCTGAGAAAAGCACCCCATATAGTACTAAAGACAACACGTTTACCTTATTATATGAGCAGACGATTGCTCTTATCAGGCAATAAAGCACACTTTGTCATGTCTCACACCTTATGTAATGCAAATCTAATTCTGGTGGCTTTGATATATTTATGAACATTCTGAAAATTTTCTTAGTGAACTGGCAACTGTTGACGTTTATAAGTTTGCTAGACCTCAACCCCCCCCCCAACACCAAGATGCATGCAACTCACCGTCTGTCTCACTCCCCACCCCAACAGTGCTTGTACTTAGTCATCTGCTGGCAGAGAAAGTACAAATCAGGACTGAGCCATCAGAATGTTAGATAATACAAGCTCCTTCAAAAAACTGCAAAGAAAGTAGATAAAATAATATTTAAATTATTGGAATTCAATGTGTTTCAATGCATTTTTGCTGGAGTTTAATTCTCTGGCTTGATAGCAAGAGTTAAAACTAGTCATAACATATATTCTTGCTTTCAGCTTGAGTTCAAGACATAGATGCCTGTCTTATACCATATATGTCCATTAACTACTGCTCATAACTATTTACCACAATGAAGACTTAAAAAGCCATACAATTCACCGTACAGATCATAGCATATATTTTTATGTAGAAATTAATCTTCTTATCCAATAAATAATAATAAGAATGATCTAGGGATGATAACACTTAAAACCATCTTGTGCTAATTAGATTTGGAGGAGGAGTTACAGTATTAGAGCTAAGAACCATAAAGTCTTAATTCACAAACAACCTGTGTAACACAGCATTCAAATTAATACTCATGACGTACTCTTCTGTTAAACCCCTACCAGTTGTTCACGCTGCAGACACTTGAATTGGCTACGTTATTTCCTTACTACCAAACAGACCTTGATGTTTACCCTCATCTCGGCAGGAAAAGTACAATGAAATAAAGAAACACAAGTGATTTTGTAATCTGGTGTAAAGAGTCTAAACTGCCTATGGTAGTCTAAAATAGTATGCATGACTCATAAATGTAAGTGATTTAAAAATTCGTGGCTCAGTACAATAAATCCAGCATACTCTCAGATTTGTTTCAGACTACATGTTTTTTATTTTTATCAGAATAAAATATGTACACCTCGTATATGTTAAACACAAAAGGATAAATGGAAGGCAACTGTCTTCACAACAACGTAAACAGACAATGGGCAGGCAAAGAGACGGCCTCAGACGCATGTTACATAAAGAACAGACAGTGGACTACGAAATAGGCAGACCTCATTCACATTAAAAAAACCTTCTTTACCTATTATCTGTGAAATATTCAAGGGTCTAAAGAAAATGTTTGTGGGGAAATGAACTGCAAAGTAGAACTACACACGCACACGCACACACACACACACACACACACACACACACACACACACACACACACACACACACACACACACAAGCACACATATATATGCGTGTGTGTATTTTTGATAAAATAAACCATCCAAAGCAGCAATTCAAAATTGTTCTACTGTTTTGAAAATGTATTTAATCATAACATTCAAACATCCGAGGTCATGGATTCCTTGCATTAAACATTAACTGCAGCACATCGCAAAGTGGTAGGGGTTTAACGGAAAAGTACCCTCATGACCATTGCACATTTTAATTTAAAGGAGCAAGTCTACAAGAAGACTACAGCCCTAAAGCACATACATATTCAGCCAAAGATACTGGGCTGTAGACTGTCTAGCATGAATGGTCTCCTGCTGAAGATGATACTGTTACTATTCTTCATTCATGACCTGTAACTGTGTGATGGCAGGAAGATACGTTTTTTTTTTTTTTTTTAGTTTAGGAAATGTCTAAAAGAGTACTAGGCTAGCATATACATCTGGAGTTGTGGCATACCTCCCTTACCTAAGGAATAAAGCACAACCTCCTCTTCAATCAGGAAAGAACAATCCACATCTCCAAAGATTAGCTTTTTTTTTGATTACTGTATTTATTCCTTGATCAGTTACATAGAAAGGTTATAATGTTACCTGTAACAACAACTCTTTTTCGACCACTTCCTCTGTTTTGCTAATGAGTCGTTTTTGCAGTGTATGGATTTTCTGGATGAGTTCATATGTACTTGGATCACTGGCCTGCATAAAAATCACAAACATGAGTTTAATTATACTAGTCATCTTTAAAAAAACTTAGTAATGAGCTTGGTATGATGACAATGTTTTGATGGATATTCAGAATTTTGAATGAAGTTTTGGTTACTGATGATTAAGCTCTATATCACAGTTATTTACTAGGTTGTAAGCTACTTTCTTCATAGACTAGACTGAAAAGAAAGTACAATTGTGCAAATAAACTTACCATAACAGCAGATGTTCAAATGATCACTACTGCAGTAGCCTTAGCAATATGGGTTATATCCTGCACAAGATATAACAGCCAGCCACCTTTCAAAGCTTCAGGGTATCTTCCATGTGCATGACAACTGAGAAAGGAGGGATGAGCCTTGAGAGGATATGACCGGTAGTTTATATATATATATATATATATATATATATATATATATATATATATATATATGCATAGACACACACACCGACTAAAAAAGGGGGGGTTGGAGGGAGGGAGCAGCTACTGCAGCAGTGATCATTCAAACATCTATTGTTATGTTAAGTTACTTGCATAACTGTACCATGTTCACCATATTGAACAATGCTGCAGTAGCCTTAGCTATATGGTAAGATTACCCTAGCTTAATACAGTTGGGAGGTGGAAGGGGAAAGATCCAGGAGGTCTTGGTGAATGGTCCTAGGAAAGCCTGATCTAGATCTAGAGAAGGAATCAAGCTTGTAGTGCTTTGAAAAATTATATACAGAGGACCAAGCTGCTGTTTCTGGAATACTTCTACAATACAATCATTTCCAAAAAGCCATAGATGAAGCCAAAGCCATGGTAGATTGAGCCTCGACCCTGCCTGGAATTGTTCTGTTGTGGTGTGAATGACAAACGATTATAACCCGAGACAACCATTTGGAAATAATCTGTTTTAACACAGGTTGTCCTTTCTTTTTACCTTCACAAGTAATGAACATCTGATCCATATATCTGAAAGATTTTATTCTGTCAAGATAGTACCTGAGTTGTCTGTGAACATCTAAGGTATGGAGTATTCTTTCTCTCTCATTTTAGGTTCAGGAAAGAAAACTGGCAGACAGATAGTTTGGCTTAAAGTTGACTCCAATACCACCTTAGGCATAAAAGGATTAGTTCTCAAGGAACCCCTGTCCCTGTGGAAAATGAAATAGGGATGACTCACCATAAGAGCTTCCAACTCTGATACTCTCAGCTAGGCAAATCTTTTCAAAACAGTGCCAGTAGCCAAAGCCCTGGAAGAAGTATCAACAGAGTCATTTACACACTCTAAATAATGAGTAGACACCTATAAAATGGAAGAAACTGACCTGCTCAAGGTGTCTTCCTAAGTGTTCTGAGCTGAGGGAATGTAGACCGTCTGCAATGTGACTACATGTAGGGCCACCAATTCCCAGGCCTGGAGTGCAAATCTGCATAGCAAGTAAGATTTTGTTCCCCCCTGTTTGTTCACATATCAGAGAACTGTAGTGTTGTCTGTGAACAACTTCAGGGGAACTTGCTTCAGAACGTGTTGGAAAAGATGATGGCCCTCATCTGTCTGATGTTGATGTCCATATGCTTTGCACCTTCAAGCTGCCCACAGCGGCTCCCCAACCTAGGTCTGAGGCATCTGTGTACATCTCCTGGACTGGGGTGAGGGGTTGTAAGGGAAATCCTGGGTTGAGAGAGACAATCTATCCACCAAAGGATCAGCTTGGGTCCATGTGGACCTCAGGTATCACTGAAGTTTCCTCATGTGGAGACTTTCCAGTGGCAAAAGGGGAAATAGTAGAAGCCATATGTCCTAGGAGTCTGAGATATTCTTATGCTGTCATTGCAGTGGCATTGAGGACAGACAGCAGGTATTCCTTCAGGCTTTCCACTTTTGGGGTAGAAGGAGTGCTGTCATAACATCTGTCCTGATTCTGTATCCCAGGAAGACTTGGTTCTGGGAGGGGTTTAGTTTGGACTTGGGGAAATTGATGTTGAAACCCAGAGACTGCAGAACAGAAATGACTTTTTGGAGATGGATGTATAGGGAACTGGATCAATCTGCCTGGATCAGGAGTTCACCTAGCTATGGAAAAATCTTACTCCCTTGGACCCTGCATTAGGCTATCACTGGAGCCAGACACTTGGTGAATACTCTTGGAGCAACAGATAGTCCAAAAGGTAAAGCAGATAATTAAAAATGCGAGGAACCCAGACAGAAGCGTAAATACTTCCTGTAATTGGGCCTTATGGAGATACAGGATTTTTAGAGGCTGCGAAGAGTCTTAGGAATGAAGGCCTGACAAATCGAGCAGGGTTTTATGATCATAGCTGGGCCCTAGCCAAAAAAGGCAGAGATCGTGGGTGTCCTTATGGAGGATCTGACATCCGCACCTACACTTTTCTTTCCTGGATGACATGAACCTGAGAAGGCATGCAGTGATGAAAAGAAGAAGAAAAAAGGCCCCAACAGGGTACTTATCTTAAACACAAAGGATCCAACGGCAGAGATGGCAGGATAAGCTGATGTTCAACTGGAGGCAGAGAAGTTCTGGGGAAGGTATGTGCAGACATCACTTTTATGGCCCACATACTCACGGCCAGTGTCAGATATCCCACGTAGCTCGCAGTAACTAAAGCTTTTGTATACTGGCCAGATGTTCGGGTAGAAGAGCGGAGGACAACCCAAAGGTTATGAATACTACAACATGTGAACAGAAGGACATCGACATACAAAACATTCTTCATACTTTCACAGCTAGTCAGAATAAACTTTAACATATGAGCTTGACAATTCAGGATTCTGAAAATCAAAATTGCAGAAGCATACACTTTTTCCCCATAATTGTCAATTTTTTTCCCATCCTTGTCAGAAAGCGTAGGATTGGAATTAACTAAATGTTTAGTAGTAATAGGATTAACTAAAGCTATACCTGCTGGATCAGGTTTTGGATTAGTGTATAAAGACTTTAAACAGCGAAGAACTTTATATGATCTATCTGCCTTTTTAGAAGCAGCAGGTGTCAGCAAAATTGCAGGCAGTGACACACACATCCTCCAGAGCTGACAGCCCTGGAGGAATGGGTGAAGGTTCTGTAAATTCCATCTGTAACAGCTCATAGCATTTTCTTTTTTTTTTTCAAAACAGGTTTATTGTTTTAACATATAAGAGAAATATCATAACAATTTTATACAAGTAATTAAAAATAGGTATTATTATAATATTCAACAAAACAACTAAAGTATTTACAAAGACATCCACTACAATCAGATCAATTAATTAAACTAAAATACCGTGCTATTGAAATTAGAATTTTTTTAACAAATTTTGTAAATTATCCCATACAATATAATATGATGTTTTTCTAGTTGTTCTCATTCTAATTGTGCTTATTTCCATATGGCACATTATATTCATAACATTTTTAAATTCATTGAACGAAGGAGGTGTATCTGAAATCCAATTTCTAGTTATTATTTTCCTGGCCACTGTTAGGATAGACCATAACAAGGGAAGCTTAATCTTTTTAACACATTGAGGTACAGGTGTGTTGAATAATATAAGAGACTTAGAAATAATGAAATTATCTGTAAAAAGAGCCTGCAAAAATTCATTAATTGACTTCCAGTATTCTTTCAACTTCATACAGTCTTAAAACATATGAGCCCAGTCAGCATTAATTTCTACATTACATCTCTTACATAGATTATCTTTATTATTTATTTTATTCATCGCTCATAGCATTTTCTGAATGACTGAAATAAATGTGTTTTTCAAATGAAAACAGTCACATTCTAGAAGCAGTTTCAGAGAAACAGAAACAACCCACAGGGAGAATCAGATAATGTGATTTCCTGTGAATCTGAATCAGACATTTGAGGGCTAACCCTTGCATCTGTCCCTTCTTATTCCTATCCTGATTCAAAATATTGAATCTCTTCAGGAAAAGAGGCATCGCTATTTCTTTTACCAGAAATCATCTTATAAGAAGGGTCAATACCCTGAGCCAGATCTAGAAAACTATTACTGTCTAGAGAAATTTG
This sequence comes from Protopterus annectens, assembly GCF_019279795.1. Lineage (NCBI taxonomy): Eukaryota > Metazoa > Chordata > Ceratodontiformes > Protopteridae > Protopterus > Protopterus annectens. The sequence continues at coordinate 221,172,227 of NC_056748.1, forward strand.
AGGGGGGGGGGGGAGTAGATACATGTTTATTCTTCTGTTTCTTTTTGACAGGAAAAACAGTTGTTAATGGCAGCAGCAGCAGCTTCCATAGGGATAGGCACAACATTCTGATTAAACAGCGAAGTCCTCCCTGTTCCCTATTCCAGGACCGACAAGAGTGTATCTCCCTTGTCAAATGAGGACACCCCAAGAGCTTCAGAGGATGTGGCTAAACCTTGGTCCATACTGGCTGTATGCGCAACACTAGAGGGGAAATGAAGTAAAGGATGAGTGGTCTGAGGAACCAGCTTTAGCCACAGCAGAGCCACCTACCTGTAGCTCAGACAAATTGCTAGACTGCTGTGGTGCCAAAGGCTGTTTGCTTAAATGGCATAAGCCGGTAAAAATTTAAAGTTGTTAAAAATCATTTTTTTCTCACAAGAATACAGTAAAAACCACTTTAATAGACTTTGCCAGCCCCCAAATAGTAAACTAAATAATTTCTCCACAGGAAAAAATATTTTAAACTACTTTCAATAGCTTTTAAATTGACAGGAAAATATATACCCTTGATCTGATGTTGTCAGTTTTCATTCATTCTTCAACTATTGGATTTGGATCTGATCTTCAGGTCTGACTTGGCCATTACTATATCTTGTTGTAACCTAAAAGCTCTTGAGCTCCTCCCTACCAACAATGCACCAACCCTTAAAATACCTTGGATCTCATTTGCTGCTTTCATGAAATACATGTGGTCATCCATAGCTCTCCAGTTTCTTTCAGTTAAGTAAATTTTCTTAGTCCTTACAACCTCCCTTTCTCTATATTTATAGCCTCTTTATATGTAGTGTATTCTCGTTTACCATTGTTGGTAATATTTTCCCTTTATTTCATCTTTTTTCCCTTTTAGCTGTATTTTACACACCTGTGTACTTCTCAGTGCCATTGCTTGTACTTTTACTTCCCTTACCCTTCTAATCTAGTCTTAAAAAAGAAAAATTTCCTTTTCCTTCTTTTAGCTTTAGCTTTAACAAAATGTTGGAGAAAGACCCTTCGGATTTAAAAAACTTAAGCAATGTGGACAAAAGCTTCCTATTTTGGATGGGGTCTATATTGAATTAACAAAAATCCTCTTGTGCAAATACATAAACATTGACACATATACAGCGAAGTGGTAGAAGAGCAAATGTCCAGAACCGCGAAGATCGAACTGTCATAGTTGTTGATGGCAGTAGGTGATTTTCTTATCTGGTATAGCTCCCTAAGGTAAGTGTGTGATAGTTACTGACCTTAGGGTGAGGATGTGGTTTAAGGTAAGTGCATATGTAGTGGTATGTTTAACTTAGATGTTAGGGTTAGAAATAGGGTTAAGTTTAGTGTATATATAGTAATGTAGTTGAGTAGCGGAGTATATATGGTAATATTTTTTTTTACTTTTCGGGTGTTGTTATTTATAGTTAGATGTATTTGTGTGTCATGTAGGTTTTATTAGGCTATGGGATCTGTAGGTGAAATATAGGTATGGGTATAGTGTGTATTTTTTTATTTTGTTTGGGTAGGCAGTATGTTGTGGGAGGTGGAGTTGGCCAACTATGGGGATTTGACGTTTTGTATTTCGTGGTTTTGTACGTTCACTGTCTTTGCGCATCGCTGTTTATGTGTCGACGTTTACTCATTCACGCCAGAGGATTTTCGGTAATTCAATATAGACCCTTTTGGATGCACATGATCTATGTGTATACTGTTTGGGCCCAGAACACTTAAACATGGATTGCTCTACTTGTAAAAATTTCAATCGTCGTGTAGTTGCTGATCACAAGAACAAACTTATTTTGAAGGGACTACTGCCTACTACTTTTTCTGAAGCAATTTCTGGGGCTCAAACTCCCAAGACAAAACTTAAGGAGACTTCAAAAAGGTCCCTGAGACCATCTGGTTCCTCCACTCCTTCTTCAATGAAACCTCCAAGGAAGAAACAGAAGACGGATCCGAAGGCTTCTGCTTTGAAGCCAACTTCTCAGAAAGCTTTGTCGGATCTGACCACCTCAGAACTGATGCTTCTTCCTTGGACCCAATACTCACCTTCTCCTTTCATGGAGAAATGACACTCAAAATCACCCTCATTAGCCATCTCTCATTCTTCCAGGAGTCTGACCAAAGCCGATGTGGATAGGATGATGAGGAGATCCTTCTCGGCACAAATACAGATGGGTGCTCTTCCAGCTCCTACCCCTTCAGGTCAGGAAGCTTTGGCTCACACTACCCTACACTAGTTCTCCAATCCAACCATTTGTTTTGGAGTCCCTGGATCCAAGTCTGCCAAAGCCATCTGTGTCAGATCTAAGGATACTGTTATCCTCAGCTCTGAGGTCTTCTCTGAGTGCTCCGACTCTGATGAATTTGGATATGGATGACTCTTGGAGCTTTAGTGTCCCTGCCAGATCCGAGGTATTAGAGTAGACTCTGAAGTTACTAATAAGCAAAAAATGGCACACACAGAGCTGGAGAACAGCTGATGCAGGTAGAGAAAGTTGAATAATGTCACCAGGTAAATTTAAAGCACAAAGATTTATTCCACATCCAAATCCACACTATATGCACAAGCTTTCGTCCCTGCTCAGTCAGGAACTTCTTCAAAGTGATTTAATTAATAATATCCACTTCATTTAAATACTTCAATGGCATATAATCAATCCTAAAACATGCACCCTTATTTACATAACTAATACAACATACCCTAATAAATGAATAAATATACTATATCTCATATATAAATACAATACAATAACTAAAACATCCTATTTAATATTAAATATAAAACATATAAAATGCTTTTATGTAAAATTTATCTTTCCAGAGATTTTAATTTAAAAAAACAAGCAAGTGGAAAACTCATTCAGTCCTGGACATTGTAGGGAGTTCATTCTTAATTGCCATAGGGCTTCTTGTTTTTCTAATATTAATGCCCATGGTCCACCCCTTATATCTGGTGTAATTACCTCTAATATTCCAAATTTAAAGGTATGGTCAGGATAATCCATATTATGCCTAGCCAAGGCATTTATTTCCTTTTTGCTCCTTATATCTCTTACATGTTCATAAATTCTGCTTTTTAGTTTCTGCTCTGTTTTACTTATATAAAGACATGGACATTTTGTGCAAACTGCGCAATATACTACTTTCTCTGTCGTGCATGTACATCTACTGGTAATTTTCACCATAGTATTATTAATATTAATTGAACTACCCTCATAAATATAACAATGATAGTTACATGCATCACATTTTTTCATGTACCCATTTTGTGGATTCGCCTGTGTGTTCTAAAAAGTTTTTGATAGTTCTACCCTTTTTATATACGATGGTGGGAGATTCACCCACTATATGTCTGGTATCTCTGTTATTAGTCAATACCACCCAATTTTTGAACAAGATGTCAGCAACGTTCTTACTTTTATTAAAAATTGTAATAAATGCACTGTTAAATTTCCTCTCATCAGATATCTCAAAATTTTGATCTGTTTCTTGAACCTGGGATTGCATATCAACACTATTAACAACCTCCCTATCATTCCCACTTATTACTTCTTCTTGTTTTTGGTATAATAAAGTCTTAAAGTGTCCCTTCTCCCTTTTGTTTACCACTTCTAACATCACATTGTTTATTAATGAATTAGGGTATCCCCTCTTCCGGAACATATATTTAAGATGGTCACACTCATCCAGAAAACTTTCAAATTTGGATACCATCCGTGCAGCCCTAAGAAAGCAGTGCTAAAAGGCCAATATGCTAGGGCTGCACGGATGGTATCCGAATTTGAAAGTTAATTCCAAGGATGAGTCCAGTGCATTGGTTGCCATGTTTCCTGAACAAACGCTTAAAAACTCCAAAATCCAAGATACAAAAAACTGAGAAATTAAAACAAAAACAAGTGGCAACTTCACTGAAGACTGTATCCACAAAGTTTAATGAAACGCTTTTCTTCCAAATACTTCTTTGAACTTTATCAGATACTAACATTTACAAAAATCAAGTTTAAATTGTCATGTTTAACCATGATTAAAATCAGCTGGTCTCTCCATCTTAAAATTTAAAGAACAGCAGTTAAAATAGCATTGTGAACATAATATGCATTTTCCTGTTCTTTAAAACTGCCTTATTTAACAAGCAAATGAATACATTTATCGCAGCAGCAATATGGTGAAAATCATATACGAAAATTATGCAAAAATGTAGAGTCTCCTCATTTATCTAACCTTACATTATAAACATTTTCAAGTAAAAAATTAATAAGTAAAACATAATTTCTATAATGTTACTGTAATGTGGGTTGGGAGGGTGGCCTAATGGTTAAGGTGTTTGCCTCACAAACACAAGGTACAAGGTTTGAGTCTCACAAGGGATAATTGGCTAGGCTTAAAATGGCTCACAAGAGCAGTTAGCTTAGTACTAATCTATGAACCTATGAACCTATGAACTACAGTATTTCATCTTATTAAGCTTTTCAGTTTTAAACAGCATGTGACAGAACACATGTTGTTCAGTCCTGGAAAGTTATATATAATTCCAACTTTTCTAATAATAAGGTGAATGGACCCCCTCTTGGATTACTGTCCACTTGATCAAGTATCCAGAATGTAAATGCATGTTCTGGATATTGTTCTATATGCTTTGCTAAAGCATTATCCAGTTTGTGTTTATTAATACAATATATATGTTCCTATATGCGGTCTCTCATTCTACGCTCGGTTTTACCGACGTAGATTGAATCACAATTTTGACATTTAACCACATATCCATTCATTTTGGAGATGCAATTAACTTTTCTTCTGTTATTCAAATGTATGTTGTTTATGTGATTTTTGTAAATGTTAGTATCTGATGAAGTTCAAGGAAGTATTTGGACAAAAAATGATTCATTAAACTTTGTGGATTCAGTCTTCAGTGAAGTTGCCAGTTGTTTTTGTTTTAATTTCTCAGTTTTTTTTGTATCTTGGATTTTGGAGTTTTTAACACCTTACAAGAGTGCAAAGGAATTTGATAAAGGAACTGTCAAACTCTCTTTCAGGGACCACTACTGCTGAGACTCAGCCTTCTGTGGTCTCATAGCTGGTGACACTACAGTCCATTTCTAACTTATCGATGAAGCTTATCTCTCATGAAGCTGAGGGTACCTCAAGGGTAGCAGGTTCAGGTATCTCTATTAGAAGGCATACCTGGATGCACTTGTGTGACTTTACAAAGCCTTTCAATTTCTCTTTTGCCAATGTCCCCTTTGAAGGGACTTCTTTATTTGGCCCCAAAATGAAGGACACACTCTCTAGGTTCAAAAAGGATGGAAAAACTCTATCTGCTGTGGGAGTATGTTTTTTGACCTCTCAAAGGACCTTTGCTAGGAACAAACAAGGAGGATGGAAAATGTGGTTCAAGAAATCCCAGGGTCCTTTCCAAGATCCCTGTGGAAACAGTTCCCCCAGAGACAGAGGGGGGAGATCAAATGGGAATTCCACCCACGTGGCAGAGGTGGCCCATAGAACCAAGGGTCTAGAAATTCCTTCTCTTTCAGACCCTAGCAGTGCTCCTGATAGGAGGCCTGATTGTTGGGTCATTTATCCCTGTACCAGAGAGCCTGGCTAGATATCACAAATGACACCTGGGTGCACAGGATAATTTCCAGAGGTTATATAATTCCTTTTTCTCTTCCACTTCCATCCTCAAGAAAATTTCCTGATGTTCCACCCAATCAAAGGAAAGCATCAGCACTAGAAATACAAAAGTTGCTTGAAAAAAAGGGTCATCCAAAAGGTCTGACCAGATCAGACAGAATTTGGAACTTACTCAGGATTCTTTTTAGTGCCAAAGAAAACAGGGGACTGGAGATAATTTTGGACCTCAGCAACTTGAACAAATCAGTATGACATACAAAGTTTCGGATGGTCACGGTTCAGACCATTTTGCCCTTTTTGAGCAAGGACAACTGGATGCACTCGATAGACCTTCAAGATGCATAATATCACATAAAAATGAATAGACAGTCCATTAGGTACTTACGCTTCTGGCTGGGAGCCAGTCATCACCAATTCACAGCCCTGCCCTTTGGTCTCACCACAACCCCAAGGGTGTTCACCAATTGTATGGCAGTGGTAGCAGCTCACTTGAGACTGCATGGATTCTGAGTGTTTCCGTATCTAGATGACTGGCTCATTACCACCCCAACCAAGCACCTACTCATAACAGTGAGAGATCAGGTACTCCAGACTTGTTCTGTTCTGGGAATTACCACAAATTACAGCAAATCTCATTTAGAACCTTCTCAGATACTGGAGCTTATAGGAACAGTCTGCAACACGCTATCAGTAACAGCTTCTCTTCCTCTTGCAAGAGTGCAAACTGTCAGATTCCAGGTCAGGAAAATCATTTACAGTACCAAAATTTCAGCCCAGTTGATTCTTCAAGCCTTTGGGTAAATGTCAGCTGCCATAATTTTAGTTCCTCTAGCAAGATTTCCTATGAGAATTCTTCAATGGATGCTAGCAACACAATTGTCGATTCTTTATCAACGAATGTCAGCCCAAATAAGAATCTCTCCGGCATGCAAGAAATACCTTCTACAAAGACATCCTTTCATTCTCCTTCAGCCCAAGGCCATAGTGACCATAAACACATCCCATATTTGGTGGGGAGTGGGCACTTCCTGGGGAAAACAGTCCAAGGCACTTAGTCCCCAAAGAGGTCAATACACATATTAATGTCCTGGAAATAAGAGCCATTTTCTTAGCGTTGCAGGTCTTCCAAGACTCTCCCTTTCAGGACAATTGTGATTCAGACAAACTAGATGCCTGTAGTCTGGTACATCAACAAACAAGGGGGAACCAGGTCTTACCCCCGGTATCAAGAAGCCCCCAGAGTGTGGCAATGGGTGATTTCTTTCAACTGTTTTCTGATAAGCAACTCACATTCTGGAGAAGTCCAACATGACAGCAGACAAATTGAACAGATCTATTCTACTACCTCACGAGTGGTCTCTCGACATGAAAATGACAGAAATGATTTTCTATCAATGGGGCCAGCCTTGCTGCGATCTAGATGCATCTCCCTAAGCAACAAGTGCAGCAGCTTCATTGCCCTGATCCCTCCACCATGAGAATCACCAAGGGATGCTCTACTCCACAATTGGTCCTCCAGTTTTCTCTGTGCCTACCTTCCAACCCTTTAATTCTCAAATTCCTACAGAAAGCTGCCTGACTGAAGAGTAAAGTAATCCTCATTGCACCTCACTGACTTCAACAGATTTGGTTCCCTTTTCCTTGGCCTCATCTACTTCACCCACCTTAGATTCTGGATCTGACTCCAGACCTCCTGCCACACCCAACAGGCATAGTTCATCCAGATATCTCAAACCTAAAGATGATAGCATGGTTTCTCCACTTCCATCAATAGCCAGACAACCTATGCTCTCATCCCCTGTCCATCATATACTTTCATCTTCATATAAAGCTTCTACAAGAAAACTTTACAGAAGTAAATGGAAGAGATTTGTGATTTGGGCTCATCAAAAACATACTGACCCTTTTTCAGCCCCTGTAAAAAGTGTCCTTGAGCTTTTAGCAACAATTTTCAACAAAGGAGCTAGCTCCTTGACCATTAAAGTTCAGCTGGCAGCAATCTCTAACTTCCATGTCGGATTTGAGAATTCTTTCTTAACTTCATCAAAGCTTTGCAAGGCCTGTTTAAGAGGCAATCCTCTGTTGGGACCATCTAATAAAGAGCTTACTCCACCATGGGACTTGAATTTATTACTACAAGCTTTAATTCATACCCCCTTTGAACCAGCAGCAAAATATGATCTTAAATTCCCGACCTGGAAAATAATCTTTCTAGTGACGATTACCTTGGTTAGAAGCATTGTCCTCTAAAACTCCCTACTTGGTTCTACATAGGATACAGTAACATTACAAACTAACTCTTCTTTCCTTCTTAAGGTGGTGTCAGAATCCAACATCAATCAGTACATTAATCTGCCTACCTTCTTTCCAAAATATGAAAACAAAGGAGAGTACAAGTTGCATTTGTTAGATGTTCATAGGCAATTACGTTTCTACTTACATAGAACAAAAGAAGTTGGAAACTTTAATCAACTATTTATTTCCTTTGCGGAATCCAAAATTGGTAAATCAGTTACAAAAGTAACTTTGTCAATAAATGCAGTGTCTCGTTACCAAAACCTTTAAGAGCTCACTCAACTAAATTCATGGCAACTTTGTCAGTGTTTTTATCTAGGCATTCTAAGGATGATATATGTGAGGCTCAACCTGGGCTAATATTCATACCTTTATTATTCATTAACAACTATGGCTTGTTTGTACTGAGCTGAACTCAGGTGGGCTACCAGCCACAACTCTGAGCTGAGATACCAGATGATTAGAGGCTTTGCAGCTTCGCAAAAAAAAAATAAGTTGCCTGTTTTTTTTTTGCTTACTTATACTATTTACTGCACTTTTTTTATTGCCTACCGCCTATCTTTTGCTGTATTTATATACTATCTACTAAACTACACTGTTGTACTGCAATTGTGCTATTTTCACTGATACGTATTTACTGGTATGTTTCACTGTTTTAAAGCTATCTCTTCTGCTTGTTCTGGTTTTCCCTCCAAGCATTGTTTAAATAACTGATCCGTTAGCTGTTTAAAACATTCTTTACAGCCTCCTTGCTGATTTTCTGCTGTTTTAAATGTTTTTTAGTATCTCACTGCTATTCCTCTGCTGTGTTAAATATTCTCTATTGTTTCCTTCTGAAACTTGGGTAGCTAGTAGCTATAGCATAGTCCAGATACAGTCTTGCTGCAACTGGGTTTCTTTGTTGTGGTTGTTTGTTCTGAGCACGTTTTCCAGGCCATCTTGGATTGGAAGGGGCCTATCTGCGCTTTAGTGAGAGGATTGTGTTGATTGGACCCTGTCTGGTAAAGGGAGATCAGTCTAGGGCTTGGAATAAGCATCCTCATTGGTCCTTTAGAATCTTTTTAATTTTTTTTTTCAAGTTTTTAGCTTCTGGTATTTAGGCCCTGCATTTGAGCAGGATTCTGCGTGTTTGTACCAATATGAACTGAAGTGGGCTACTACCAGCCACATCTCTGAGCTGAGATACCAGACTAGAGGCTTCTGAGCTTCGAAAAAAACATAAGTTGCCTGTTTTTTTTTTTCTTTTTTGCTTATTTATGCACTTTTTTTATTGGCTGCTGCCCACTGTTATACTTTATTTATATACTGTGTACTAAAGTACACTGTTGCACTGCAATTGTCTGCATTACTGTGCCTGTTAATTCAAATTGTATTGCTGTTTTCTCTGTTTACAAAGCTTTTTTTATTTTCACAGTTTAAGTGTTTACTGGTATTTTTCACTGTTTTAAAACTATCTGTTCGCTTTTTCTGGTTTTCCCACCAATCAGTGTTGAAATAACTGATCTGTTAGCTGTTTAAACCATTCTTTAGAGCCTCCTTGCTGATTTTCTGCTGTTTTAAACATTTTTTTAGTGTGTCATTGCTATTTTTCTACCAAGTTAAAAATTCTCTAGTGTTCCTGCTGAACCTAGGGTAGCTAGTAGCTGTAGCATAGCCCAGATACTGGCTTGCTGCATCTTATAGGCTCACAGGTAGATACTATGCTATTGGCCCTAGGGCCTATATAAGCCTAGCCAAAAAGATACCCTAGCTTTCGCCACCCAAGAAAATAATTTTCCTGTGCCCCTGTCGAGCAGAGCCACAGAGATGATCCCTAGGGTGAATTTCCTATTTCCCATCCAATCATCAAGATTTTTCTTGAAGAATGCTAATGAGGAGCTTTGTTTGATATAGATAGGTAGTTTGTTCTAGTGTATGGGAAGTCCCTGGGATAGTACTCTATCCCTACAGCATGTTCTGTTTATTGTGGTGACAACGTTTAGGTCCCTAGAGCATGTAGCTCAGAGGGATTGGGATTTCTTTAAGTGGCGCATGCTCAACAGCTCTGGGTTGGACATAGCTTTGTATGTTAAGCAGAGATCACCTCTGAGTAGGCGATATGCGACGGAGTAAAGCTGGAGTTTCTTGTGACGGTCTGCGTAGGGCATCTGTTTGAGGCCAGTAATCCTCTTTGTGAGGTATTTCTGCCGCCTTTCCAGTTGTTGTAGATGTCTTGCGAGGTATATATCAAAAGGGACGTTGTACTCTATAATGGGTCTAATGAGTGATGAGTAGAGGGGAACAATGACCTCTTTTTTTCCTGGATGAGAAACCTTTTGTAATGAGGTGTGCCACGTAGAAGCATTTCCTGACTACTGTGGCGATGTAATTATCAAAGGAGAGTCTACTGTCCATCTGTGTCCCAAGGTCTCTTATCACACTTTCGCTGTTAAGTAGACTACCACCTTTGTGGTAGCTCATGGGTACAGAGTTTTCACCAAAGGGGATGACAATGCATTTTTTGGCATTGAGCTTGAGGCCATGGCTTTGACACCAGGCATGTGTCTCAGTGAGGCCCTTTTGTAGGATGTCCACATCATTAGGAGTTTCGATTATGCATCTGGGTTTCTTTGTGGTGGTTGTTTGCTCTGAGCATGTTTTCCAGGCCATCTTGGATTGCAAGTAGCTTATCTGCACTTTAGTGAGAACATTGTGTTTATTGGACCCTGTCTGATAAAGGGAGGTCAGTCTAAGGTTTAGAATAAGCATCCTCATTGATCCTTTTGAATCTTTTTAAATTTTTATTTCAAATTTTTAGCTTCTGATATTTAGGCCGTGCATTTGAGCAGGTTTCTGATTGCTTGCATGTTGAGCAGCACTGTGCACTGTCGCACAATTGTATGCCAAAGCAAGACAGTTAAATTCAACAATTTTTCCCATAGATGCTACTTTAGCATATTAGTGTAGCCCTTATTCTTAGTGCTTTCCTGGTCAAAGAAATACTGCTAGTGAGCTGTAACCTATTAGCCACCAACAAAAAGAAAATAAAACCCTAGGCAGAAATATCCAACCACTGAGTTCCTCCATGAACGATTCTGAAAATCCACCCCTAGTGACAACAGTCTTCAACTTAGCATTATGGATAGTTGGAATACCCTTGTTGACTGGGGTCTCTTGAGGCAGTGTAGCAATTGCCTCATGTACACTGACAACTCTCTACTAATAACTCACTCTGGTACACAGTGCAAGAGATGTATCTACACCAAGAAACTTGAACGATGCTCTCTCACACTCAAAACAATAACACAGAAGAGGTTGCCAACTCACTCACCACTACATATGCACATAGTACCATTACTCATATGCACTGTAGGTATCAAACACAAAAATCTACATACACAAAGGTTCTCTCGAAAAACTTACCTAAACACCAGAGACCTCCAAAACACAAGACTGCTACAACTAACACGGTCCACACAGCACCCACCAAGCCCCTAAGGCAAAACACTCAAAAAACTAATTTTCTTGTCATTGGAGACTCAATGGTGAGACATGCGGATGTCTCACTCACCAGGTTGGACAAGGAGTAACTCATGGCCAGCTGTCTGTCTGGTGCCAGGATTCTTCAGATCATGCATGCACTCAGGTCTCTTAACAGCAAGTTCTATTATGACAATGTCATAGTTCATGTTGGTGTGAATGACTTGAGACATACCTTACTGGACTATGTGAAGAGAGACATGGTTGAGCTCTCTGAGTATGTGTCCCAAGCAGGTATATTCCTAGCCTTGAGCAGCATGCTACCCTCACCTAGAATGATGCCGTAGTATAAATAAAAATGATTGATTTTAATAACTGGCTTAGTTTTTGGTGTCATTCAAAAGGGATCCAGTTCATGTCAGCCTGGGAATACGTGGTCAACAAACCTTGCTGTTTTACCAGAGATAGTTTTCACCTGGCAACTCTAGGCTTTCAACTGATGGCAAAGGCTCTTGCTTCCCCCATATTGCCTTTTTTAGACAAGGCCTCAAAAACACCATTATCGATGTGAAACTAGCCAACCAAAGCAAAATAAGGGTCATGCTGCTAAACATTAGGAGCTTAAACCAAAAACTGCACTCCTTGGAAGCACTTCTATCACTAGAAGATATAGATAGGGTTGAGAGGGTGGCCTAATGGTTAAGGTGTTTGCCTTACAAACACAAGGTGCAGGGTTTGAGTCTCACAAGGGATAATTGGCTAGGTTTAAAATGGCTCGCAAGGGCAGTTAGCTTAGTACTAATCTATGAACCTATGTCTGTGTAGTCACATAAACCTGGTTCAAGGCATCTAAGAATACAACAGCCTTGCAAGGCTACAATACCTTCCACACCTTTAGACCGCAAAATGAAAATGTGAAAACCAAAGGAGGTGGTGTTTCTATCTGTATTAGAGATAAATTCACCTCCTGTCTAGTTAGACTGGATAACTCCATAGAGTCACTCCAGGTCCAGGTTACAGTGGTTAAGACCCACATTCAAGTCATAGCCATGTATAGATCCCCCTCCATGGGTCACAATGCCCACAAAGCCTACTTGACCAAACGACACAATCCAAATTTTACCAAACACTCTGGTTATGGGGAATTTCAATTATCCCACCATCAAATGGGAAACCTATGCTAATGCAAAATTTCCTTGACTTTGTTAATTCAAATGCCCTGGAACAAATTGTTCATACCCTGACAAGAGGAATAAACATTCTAGATCTGGTCTTCACTAACATGTCAAACAGACACACTACTGCAACTGTTGGACACTCATTAGTTAATTCTGACCACAAAACAGTCACCTTTGAGCTGGTACTAACACCAGAACTCACAAAGGGTGAAATCAGACTAAAACACTTCACCAAGGGAAACTATACCCTCCTAGGCAAAGGTATAAGTGCATTCCAAGCCCCACCCTAAGCTGGAAGTGGCAACTACACCAAAGCGTACACTAATGCCCTGTAAGATCACTTGCATAAGTGTATAAACTCAGCTGTACCAGAAAGAATCAAAGCAAAGAGCCCCAAGTAAAAACAAGCCACCATGGTGGACATCCAGCATCAACAAACGTTACAATAAATGCAAAAAGTTGCCGTCCAGGAAAACAAAGGCAAGGTCCCAACAATGGAAAAGCACCCTTCTCAGTCTCAACAGGAAAATAAGACAACTAGTCAAGTCCTCTAAGGGCTCCTTTGAGAGAAACTTACCAAGTACAGCCAAGGATAACCATAAGGCCTTTTACAGCTACATACACAGCCTACAAGTTAGGACTCAAGCATGTGCAGATCTAGTGACCAACAGCATCACACACACTGACCCCACAAAGATAGCAAACCTGCTAGTGGATAGGTTTGGTGAAAGTTTCACTCTCTTATCACCTCACCTCCTAACTTATCACAACCCCCCCCCATCCTACAACTCTGCAGAGCAGATTCTCAAAACCTTGTCCAATGCAAAAAAAACAGCCTCTATGGGACCAGAAAACATCCCAAGCTGTCTTATAAACAGGTTAAAACCTGAACTAGCATCACCATTAAGTAATCCTTTTAATCATAGCCTAATCACAAGCTTTGTTCCTGTGGAATGGAGGTCAGCAACAGTTATTCTCCTCCACAAAGGTGACCTAACAAAAGACTCCGGAAATTACAGACCCATAAGCCTGACCAGCCTCATCTGTAAGGCCATGGAATGTATCATTAAGGACCTCATAAATAAAGAAATAGGCGATCTCCAAACCCTGGATCCTACCCAATTCAGCTTCGTCAAAGGCAGATCCTGCCTGTTAAATCTGGTGGTCTTCTTTGAAAATGTGACCAGAGCCATTGACAAGAGCGAATCTGTGCACACAGCATACCTCAACTTGGCAAAGGCTTTTGATGCAATCCTACATTCAGGCATTGCCAATAAACTTATCAAACTGAATGTAAACCCCTTTGTTGTAGGATGAGTTGCCAACTGGCTCACAAACCAGACACACACTAACAAAGTGGGTGACTCCACATCAACCAGTGCACCTGTTACCAACTGGATACCATAGGGGTCAGTGCTGGGCCCCCAACTGTTTGGTATATACTTCTCAAAAGTTCAGGTCAAAACTAAGGGGTTGTGGCTGACCAAGTTTGCAGATGACTGCAAACTAGGTGCAATCATTGAATCACCAAATGATGTCAATATACTCCAGGAGGGTCTCATGCAGACCAATGACTGATGTATTTTAGTCATGGTCTCAAACTGAATGCAAAGAAGTGCATCATCATTCCCTTTCACACAAACAATGTCCTTTCACAGTATCAAATCAATAACAATGCCCTAAGTACCCATGAAGTGGTAAGGGACCTGGGAACACAAGTTGACTGCAACCTTAACTTCGACCATTATGTGTCTACTGTAGTAAAGAAGGCTTTCTATGAGGCACACTTGATTAGTAAAGGCATCATCTTGAGAGCAAAAGAGGTTATAACCCCTCTATACTCGGCACTAATCCAGCCCATTGTTGAGTATAATGCCCCATTCGGCATGTACCATATAAAGCAGCTGCAGCAACTGGACAGATCTCAAAGGTTTCTAACAAAGAAGATCAAGTGGCTCCAGCATGTGCTGTACACAGATCGATTAAAGTCTCTGTCATATACTTCTTGTCATATAGACTTTTTAGGGGAGTCTTATGCCTGGCCTACAGAGCAATCCAAGACCCAAACCAAATGAACTTGCTACATATTGGTAAATCAAATGGGACTAGGGCTACCCATTCCAAGGACCTAACTATGGCCTATGACTTAAGTAGGACTTGCTGGAGAGACAGATTTATCTCCTAGTGACTGCCACATCTTTGGAACAGGCTATCAATTCATGTGAAACAAAGCACCTCTATGACACTGTTCAACAGGAACCTGGACGAGTGGATGGGGCACCTTAAATTCTTACTGGGGATAGTGCCCAAAACCCTCCTGGACGTGGGCAGTCATCACTGAATGGAATCTTGGGTATTGACTAGCATTTTCATTGTATTACATTGGGATGAAATGGCTAGGCTTAAAATGACCTCTGGGTCGATAGCCTAGTAATCTCCTATGATCTGGTCTTGAGGAGAAGAGCAGCATTTGGTTCAACTGTACTTAGATATATCATTCCTTAGTGTCCATCCAGATTTCAGGTAGCTGGGAACTCTGTCCCAATAGCTGCAGAATGAATGAAAATTGACGACATCAGATAAAAAAGTTATGTAATTACCATACCGTTCCATCTGTGTTCTCCATTTTCATTCTTCCTCAACTCCCCACCCACCAACCTCCATCTTTGTCATGACAGATGTCTGGAAGAACGAGAGTTCATAAAGGCACAGCTGTGCCTTATTTTGAGCTCCAGATAATGGCTTTTTCTGTCAGGGATATTATATTAATATTTTTTACTTTATTTATTTATTTTATTTTATTTTATTTTACATTTGTTGACTGGGCTAATCTAACTGGATATATGTCCATTTTCAGTAGAGGCCCGGGGAGATAAGCTCCAAGACATGAATAAAATACAAAAAGAAATACAAATAACAAATTACAAACTACAAAAGGCAAAAAAAAATTGTAAGAAAAAAATAGCAACAATAGTAAAAAAAAATATAATAAAAATAACCAAGCAATGGTAATATGTGCAGTAAGGCATAGAGGTTAGCACTGGGCTTGTAAAGAGGACAAGAGTCTTAAACAGTGCAAAAAGAAGGCACAGGGACTAATTACAGGTAAAGACAATAGTGGAGAAAGGAAGTTAGTTGTGAAGTGATTTTACAAACATTTATTAGAAAAAAAGGTATATAAGGAGAAGTGAAATGATGCCTAATAGGGAGACATGAGAGAAGTATAGTAAGAAGGAAGATGTAACAGTGGATAGTAAGCACAAGATAGGCAAGGTCAAGTATAAAGAAATAGATGGCTAGTCTGGTTTGGTACAGGGTTTATGTCATCTAGCAAACAAGACCTGAGGTATGTTGGGGGGTGGTACATTGTGGGTAGGGGAAGCTCGAGATCTTTTAGGTTACCACGAGCTATAGTAAGAGCTGAGTCGAATCCAAGGATTAGATCCAAACTCAACAGCTGAGGAAGAATGAAAATGGGCAGCACAGATGGAGCATTATGGTAAGTACATAATAAGAAGTTATGTACCTACCATAATGTTCCATGTTAGTTGTCTTCTTCTCGCCTTCTTTCTTGCTGGTTGGGCCATCTTCAAAAGCTCGAGAGCTGCTTACTGGCTCGAGGCCCCCCTATATCCCATGATGCCTGGTGCTAGATACCCAGATCTCGTTTGGTAGACCTAACTACAGACATAATAATAACAATTATAATAATAATAATAATAATACAGTAAACCTGTAGTAGGATACATGAACCTATTGGAGAGACTGATAGTGAGAAGTAATAGCCAGAGATAAAAAACCTAAGGAACTCTTCTCTGTCTACTAGGATAGGGAGATGGAGGGTGGGACGCAAGAAAGAAGGCGAGAAGAAGACAACTAACATGGAACATTATGGTAGGTACATAACTTCTTAATATTAAGTTGTCTAGCTAACCTTCATTCTTGCTGGTTGGGACAGCATCCCTAGCACCTAACATCCTGGGTGGCTCATCGGAACAAACTCTTCAGAACAGTGGAACCCAATTCAGCTCTGCTCCTGGAGGCCACGTCCAGCTTATAATGTGAAATGAGGGTATGAGGATTGGCCCATGTAGCTGCCGCACAAATAGTTTCCATTGGCAATCTTGCCTGAAAAGCCACTGAAGTATCTAAAGCTCTAGTGGAGTGACCTTTTGGTTTAGCAGGAAGCTCTTTATTCCTTAACTGATATATAAATGTAATAATAGATGTCAACCACCTAGATAAGGTTACTTTCGACACCGGTATACCTTGTTTACCCTCAACATAGCACAGGAACAACTGGTCTGATTTTCTGATTTGCTTGGTTCTATGCAAATAAAAGCGTAATTGTCTATGAACATCCAGCTGATGTAATTTGTATTCCACTTTGTTGGAATAATTTGGAAAAAACACAGGCAGGTCAATGGACTGATTCAAATTATTATCAGAAGCAACCTTTGGAAGAAAGGAAGGGTTAGTCCTAAGAGAAACTCTATCATTGTGAAAAACTAGGTAAGGAGGATGAACACAAAGAGCCTGAAGTTCAGAAACTCTTCTAGCCGACGTAATTGCAACCAGAAGAAGGGTTTTCCAAGAACGAAACTTCAAAGAACAAGAAGCTGCAGGTTCAAAGGGGGGCAGTATCAGGGAAGCTAAAATCAAATTGAGATCCCACGGAGGCGGGGGATCTCTTACTGGGGGCCTAAGTAGAGTGGTCCCTTTAAGAAAGGCTTTACAAAGCTTATGGGACATGATGCTTGTATCAGATACGCCCATATGAAAGTTTGAAATTGCAGCTAGCTGAACTCTAATCGTGGCAGAAGAGGATCCAGTTCGAAAAAGTTCCGCTAGAAATTCTAAAATATGGTGCACAGGGGCTGAAAAGGGATCTATATTCCTGGTCTCTGCCCATAAGGAAAAACGTTTCCATTTACTAGCATAAGTTTTTCTAGTGGTAGACTTATGCGAGGATAAGATGATTTCATGCACCGAGTGGGAGATGTTCGGAAGCCTGGCTAAGGTCGGAAGTGGAGCAACCAAGCAGTGAGCTGGAGAGGTTGAAGAGATTGGTGCAGCCCACCCAACTGATGGATCAGGAGGTCTGGAAGTGGGTCCAGGGCTGCTCCAGAAGGTGATGATGCAGGAACAGGAACCAAATTTGTCGAGGCCAGTAAGGGGCAATGAGGATCATCTTGCATCCCAATGTGGTAGCTTTCTGAATTAGTTTGGGAATCAGGGGAAATGGAGGGAATGCATAAAGAAGTCCCTGAGGCCAATCGTGAACTAGAGTGTCTCTGGGGAAGTGTCCGGGAAGAGGGAGGAGAGAGAAGAAATTGTCGCACTTGCTGCTGAAGGGGGTGGCAAAAAGGTCGCAGCAAAGCTGACCCCATTTGCAGAAGATTTTGTCCGCCACAGTCTGATAGAGAGACCACTCGTGAGGCATGAGAATTGCTCTGCTCAGCCTGTCTGCTATAACTTTGGACTTCTTAGGGATGTGTGCTGCTATCAGAAACCATTGGGAAGAGATCGCCCACTGCCAAAGTCTGAGTGCTTCTCGACATAAGGGGTAGGACTTGGTTCCGCCCTGCTTGTTGATGTACCATACTACCGACATATTGTCTGTTTGAATTGCAATGGTCCTGGTGGGAAGAGAGTTCTGAAGAGCTTGCAACGCTAAAAGCACGGCCCTCATCTTCAAGATGGTGATATGCAGATGGTACTCATGAGTCTGCCAGGTGCCTTGGACTGTTCTGCCCTGAAAATGCACCCCCCCCCAATCAGGGAGGCATCCGTGGTCACCGTAGCTACTGGAGGAGGAAGAACAAATGGTCTGCCCTGGTGTAATGATGGGGAAACCATCCACCAAACAAGTTGGTTTTTGCATGACTGTGTGATCATTATCATGTCAGACATTGGGAGTTGCTGGAAGGACTATTGCGTGAACAGCATCCACTGTAGAATCCTCATGTAAAAACATGCAAGGGGGACTAATATGATAGCCGCTGCCATGAGACCCAATGTTCTTAGGATGAATCTGGCCTGAATTTTTTTGCATCCTAATCAGACCTGCACATGTCGTCGAATGTCTAACACTCTGTCTACTGGAAGTCTCGCTGACATGTCCTTTGTATTTAAGTTTGCGCCTATAAAGGTGATAGATTGACAAGGCGACAATGCAGACTTTTCGAAATTTATTGTGATGCCTAGTTTGGAGCAAGTTTTGATGGTGTAGTCTCTGGCTCGCAGCAGGTGATGCCTGGTGGTTGCAGTAAGGAGCCAGTCATCTAAATATGGAAACACCTGGAATCCTTGCTGTCTTAGGTGAGCGGTAACTACTGCCAAACATTTGGTGAACACCCTGGGGGCTGTGGTGAGACCAAAGGGCAGAGCTCTGAACTGATAATGACTGGCTTCCAGCCGGAAGCGGAGGAATCTTCTAGAGCGTCTGTCCATTTTGATATGGTAGTATGTGTCCTGAAGCTCTATGGAGCACATCCAATTGTCCTGACCCAGAAAGGGTAAAATGGACTGTAGCGTGACCATCTGGAACTTCGTTCTTTGAACAGACCTGTTTAGTCTGCTAAGATCCAGAATGGGTCTCCAGTCCCCTGTTTTTTTGGTACCAAAAAGAACCTTGAGTAAATTCCGGATCCTTGCTGGTCTGCTGGGACTGACTGGATGGCTCTTTTTCTTAGCAGTTTTGAAATTTCTTGAACTGCTTGATCCCTTAGATTGGGTGGAACATCTGGAAGGGATTTGTTGGCAATGTAGGGAGTGCGAAGGAAGGGGATTTTGTAGCCTTCGGATATGATAGACAGTATCCATTTGTCTTGTGTTATACTTTGCCTGGCTTTTGGGTACAGTGATAATCTTCCCCCGACTGCCTCCGAAGCTGGACAGCCGGGCAGCACCTCAGGGATGCTGGAAGGGCTTGTCAGAGAAATATTCTCTTTGGCCCTGATTTTGCGGACCCTCTCTGCCCCGAGGGCGGCGTCTATTGTTGTTCCCTCCTCTGCCCCTGGAGGGGAACTCTCCACATGTGTCAGGCACGGCTCCCTGGGGTTTCCGGAACCACATCTTCCCATTCTTCTGACCCTTGGGATACGGTCTTGAAGGAGTAGAAAAATGGACTCCGACAGCAGAGAGAGTCTTGCCTTCTTGCTCACACCTGGTAAGGGTATCCTTCACCTGTGGTCCAAAAAGAGCAGAACCATCAAAGGGGGTGTTGGTGAAAGACGCCCTGAAGGGTTCCGCAAAGTTACATAACCGCATCCAAGCATGCCTCCTCAAGGCCACACCTGTGCCTGTGGCTCTACTCGCACCATCGGCTGCATAAGAGATGAGCCGCATGGAGAAGTTTACTACCGAATTAAGAGTCGCCAGCTGGGAGGCAACCTTAGCCTGGGCCCCCGCAGCTGATGGATCTTGAAGGGTATCTCCTAGCTCTTTGAGGAGATCCCTTTGAAGGTGGGTAAAATGGCACAAGTAGTTCGGCGACCTCATGGAGAAGGTCGCTGAGGAAAACATCTGCTTCCCATATCTGTCTATCATCCTAGATTCCTTATTAGGGGGATGGACAGACGAAGAAGTTTCAGCCAACTCCTTTTTTTGTGGCCGCTGCAACCACCATGGCATCAACGGGAACACCCTTGGTCAGAAATTGCTTGTCTTGTGGGGCAGTAATAAATTTTGTGGGCCTGCGGGGAGTTGGTTCCATTGTGTCTGGAGCTGACCACGCCTTTCGAGCCACCACATACATTAGTGGATCGAAAGGCGGAGACACCCAGGAGGTGGAGGGTCGGGAACCAAACGCGTCCAGGAATACCGACTCATCCTTGGAAGGGTTAAGAGTAGTCCAAGTTGCCCCTCTGCCTAAGAATCTCTAGGATGTCTGAGAAGGAGACGTCCTCAGAGGGGGATCTCGGGGACCCTTCCGACTCCTCCAAGTCGGTATCTGAAGTGACAGACTCAGGGGAGTCAACATGCTTCCTCTTGTATTTCCTCTTTCGAGGGGGCTCCTCTGAATGAATGGGGGAGGCCTCGGAAGAGGAAGATACACCCAATGGGGTGCCCTGGAGCGCTTGTTCCCCAGGCTTGGGGTCTGGAGGAGGGGCAGATGCAGGAGCAGGCACCATGGGGGTAGGAGCCGATGAGGCTGACCGTGAGGCTGACTCAGATGCCAGCACACTCCTCATGACCTCGAAGGCACCTCTTCCCGATATTGGAGAAGGCTTCGGCTCCGAAGAGACCGGAATCCTTCCCGGCACCGAGGGAGACGGCTCTGAAGCCGATGTAGGAGCCAAACTCACCTGCGCCTAAGCTCCGAGAGGGAGAATGGGGTCGGACAAGGGTCCGATGCCACTCACCCCCTCGGAGCCGACGAGAGAGTCCCGGCACCTAGATCCCTCCAAGGACGGCACCATGGAAGAGATCGGAGCCAACGACAGAATTGAAAGGGTAGCTATCGGTGCCGACGGTCCCACGATCCCAGCCTCAGCATGCTCCGGCTCCGAGCTCAAGGGATGAGTCAAAGGAGGAACTACTGCAGAGACAGGTAGAGCCAAACTGTTAGAAAAATATGTATTAATGTATATGTTTAGTGCTCATTAAGAAATAAGAAAGATATAATGCATTTTATTCTATTAATGTTATGACAAGAAAAATGAATTCATATGAAACTGCAAGAAGCTTTTGGAAACTGCAGTGTGCTTTTTGCAAGTTGGCCTCTGACCCCAGCAGCTGCTAGATCAGCAAGAATTAATGTTTATGCTTCTCACAAGTGATTATCTGCTGGGTCAGGAAATTAAATGTGTGAAATAATGAGAATCTTCTGCTCTTTTCCGCTTGAGCAATCGACCTTGTATATGTTGCTAGATAACGCACCGGCTGCAAGGAGGAAGTGATAACATGTAACAAGAGAAATGTATTGAGAACTGTATCTACTATTATGTTCAAATTAATTTAGAACCTTGAGTGGAAACTTTTGTAAAAGGGTATTGTAACTAGCAGGTGGCTAGCAAGGCCACGTTGTTTACCAGAAAAACTTTTTAAGCAAAATGTAGTATCAGCATTTTAGATGAATAGAATGTTGTAAGCTAAAGTGATGTAAAACCCCTTGTGACTGACTACGTGAGCCTGGTGGGTTAATACTAGTAAGAAATACTATAAAAGTTGTGTTCTTCCTGTTTCATTCAGACAAAATTCTGTACTTGTACGTTTTTTGCCTCCTGGTGTACACTAGTAAAGAACCTGAACCTGAACCTCCTGTATATTGATCTTTTTATTACAGTATTTTTCATTTAACAGATTGGTCCTTTGCGTACTGGAATCCCTCAGAAGCTGCGGATCAGAGCGTAGCGGTGGTCGAAGACTGCATGCAGGAGAAGATACCGAAATGGTTCTTCTTGAGTGAAAAGACCTCCGACTGAACTGTCGTTTAAAGAGGCTGGCCACTTTCTGATCTGTGGCTGAAGAGCGTTTCTCCACTTCGAACCGTGACTGCTCAATACTGGAGGCTCAGGTAGGGAGAATTTTTGCCTTTTTTCTGTTTTAGATCAGGGACTAGGTTACAGTAAATATTGTTTTTTTTGTCAGATTTGTCATACAGATCAGGGACAAGAAAAATGACTGTTTATTTGGTCATAGATTAGGGTAACAGAATAAGGTAGGCAGTTATTCTAGATAAACTGTGAAAGGAACTGAAGTTGTGGTACCACGTGGTAAAAGGGTTACGTAACATTTATTAAAATGGGAAATCAGTACACTAAAACTTCGCGATACCCGCCCCTAACCGAAGACACAAAATATATGCAACTACAACGCGCAGATAATGTTAGATATTATGCAAAATGGGTTAACAAATATGAATTTGATGGGAAATTAGACAAATCTTCGCTTGTTAAACTTCTTAAACAGCTTAAAAGTGATACAAAAGGTCAGGCAAAGAAACAACGGCAATTAGGCATTCCTCAGGCACACAGGTGGATTGAGGAAGCAAACCGTAGGGAACAAAACAGTAATAATTCACAGGCATTGTTTTTAGACAAAGAAGATAATAATATAGTAGTAGCAATGGCTCCCCCCCCCACTCCCTTTTTCAGGATATGAAGCGGGTGGACAAGCTGGTCCACCTCCGCGGTATCCTGATGTCTCAGTGAAACCGAAATCATTTGTTAGAGATCCCATTGAAACTAGGTCCCGAACATGTAAAGCACAGGGGGGCATAGAATCGTATCAAATGGAGAGAAATTTAAAAGCTGAGAGTTTCGAAGAAATATGTCCACTTATAGAGGTACCAAATCCTCAGGCAGGACAGGTTGGACAGGACCCAACCCTCTTGGTATATAGGCCATGGTCACCGGAGGATATCCGGAAGGCTACTGAGGGAATTCCCCATCCAAAAGTTAATTTTACAAAATTCCTAGAAGATTTACAAGGCATGAGGTTAAGTTACCACTTAAATGGGGAAGAAGTAGAAAACGTAGTTAGACAAATTGTAGGTCCAGTTTGGCACATGATTAGTGGCACCTGGAATCCTCGTAATGCAGAATTTAAGCCACTCCCACATAGTGACGCAGAACTTGACAATAGAGTGAAAGGCCTTACAGACCGAATCTCTGAGAAATGGAAACCTAGAGCAGACTGGACTTGTATTAATCAATGCATACAGCAAGAAAATGAAACAGTAGATGGGCACTATGCCAGATTATTAGAATGTTTTAATAACCATAGCGGTATGACAGTTCTCGAAAATCAAACGAATGATTCCCCGTATGAACAACAATTGAAAAATGCATTTTTAAAAGGTTGCATTGCACCTATTAGTAGCTTCATTACGAAGCATATGATAGATCATCGAACAAGTAGGTTACAAGCCTTACTTGAATATGCTAGGGATGCTGAAAGTCATTTTAATAGCAAAAAGAAAAAGAAAGCACAAGTCTTCACTGCTGAAGACGGAGCTGAAGTTTATGTATTACAGTCTGGTAAAAAGGGTAAGAAAAATGCACAGGGAAATAAACAGTCTGACAAACGGTCAGAGGACTTTGAAGAAAGGAAAAAGAGAGGTGAATGCTTTAAATGCGGGAAGAAGGGACATCTAGCTTGGGATTGTAAACAAAATAAGAAGGTAACCACAGAGGATAAGGGGGATGAGGACTGACTATATGATGGTGAAGATACACCATACTAGAGTCAGAAATCATCGGGAAAAGACAATAAAGAAAGAACAAATGTAAATATGATAGAAGGAGTAGAGGAAGTGCAAGTAGGCATGGAAGATGAAGAAAAGGAGATTTTAGATTTAGCAATATTGAGCCTAGAGCTCTACCTAGCAGACACAAAACCGGAAGTTACACTTCTGGTGGAGGGGAAGGAAGTTAAATTCCTGTGTGATTCAGGAGCGTCACGGACTCTGATACACCCCTCCAAGTTACCGGAACATTCAGAATCACCTGATTATATATTAGTGAAAGCTGCAAATGGACAGCTATACCAGGAACCACTTTCCCATGATATAGCAATAACTGACCCTGTTTCAGGGATGACTCAAAGGAGTAAAATTGTTGTTTCTGCAAAATGTCCAGTGAACCTATTAGGTAGGGACCTTATGCAGATATTTGGCATAGCAGTAGTTCCGACTATGCAGGGTATGGAGGCACAGCGACAAATGGATACTTTTGTGGTGCGACCGGAGGGTGAAACTTTTTACTGGTACAGCCAGGACTTGGTTACGACTGGTCCAGGGACAGTGACCGAGGAACTGATGAACGTAGCCATCAGTAAATCCCCCTCCCTTGACACTGACAGACAGCATTTGTTGCATTGCACTCTGTATTACTGTAGCACACCAGGAACTGATAAGGAATATGAGCAAGAATTGTTCAGAAATCGTGCAAACAGATTAGTGTTATGTAATCTGTACTGGGATACTGAGGGAAACAGTGTTGTTAGCTGTTCATTACCTCAAGAATTCCTTGCACTATACAAATCTAATCGATTATCACATGTCAGTTTAACTATGAACAAAAATGTAAAATGGGCATACCTAGGAGAAAAGGTAACGAGATGGGAGAAACAAACTGATTTAGAATTATCAGAGCAGGGAATACAGAAACAAAAATTGAACTGGCTAACACAGGCACACCCAGCTGTACACTTGCAGTCTAGCGAGGATAGCTGATTAGCATTCTTATTAGAAGAAGAGGAGAAAGCCTTATGTAACATACCAAAGATTCTTTGGTCAACAGGCAAGTCAGATGTAGGACTTATTCGAACAGCAGGACCAGTTACTATTACACCAAAGTCAGCATTTAGACCACACAAGAGACAATATCCTTTGAGAAAGGATGCAGAGATAGGAATCAAACCTATAATAGCAGCATTACTTAAAGAAGGAGTACTGGTAGAGTCTCCTGATTCACCATGTAATACACCCCTATTTCCTGTTAAAAAGGCAAACGGGGAATGGCGTATGGTTCAGGACTTACAGGCTGTAAATAATGCAGTAATACCTAGAGCACATACGGTGCCAGATCCACACACTTTGTTAAATGATTTGAAACCTCACCAGAAATATTTCTTTGTGGTAGATATCAGCAATGCTTTCTTTTCAATACCTATACATCCTGATAGCCAATATTGGTTTGCATTTACATTTCAGGGGAAAAGGTATACCTATACTCGACTACCACAGGGATATTGTGAGAGTCCAACAATATTCGCACAAGAAATGGCTAGTAATTTGGTGGGATTCACCCCACCAGGGGGTAGTCAAATTCTACTTTATGTAGACGACATCTTGCTAGCAGCCCCCACCCAGCAGCAATGCAGGGAGGATACCATAGGACTGTTACAATTCTTAGCAACACAGGGACAAAAAGTAAACAAAAGCAAACTACAGCTTTGGAGAAAACAAGTTAGATACCTAAGATATGTAATATCCAAAGAAGGTAGAATACTAGATGAGGATAGAAAAACAGCGATTTTAAAAGCACCCAAACCAGCGACCAAGAAGGAAATTATGTCCTTCCTGGGAACAACTAACTTCTGCCGGAGTTGGATACCAAACTATGCTTTGGAATCTGCTCCACTGACCGACCTCATATACAAAAAGCCGATGGCAGCACAGGATTTATTACAATGGACACCTGAAGCAGAAATGGCTTTCTGCAGGTTGAAGCAATTAATAGCTTCTTCATTAGTTCTAGGATTACCAAACTATCATAAACGTTTCTTTCAAACTGTAGACTGTAAGCAGGGATATATGACATCAGTGTTGACACAACAACATGGGGATAAGCAACGCCCCATAGCTTACTATTCATCACAGTGAGACCCAGTGGCGTGATCCTTGCCCCACTGTGTACAAGCAGTAGTCGCAGCTGCAATGGCAGTACAGGCTTCAGCCTCAGTGGTGTTATTCCACCATCTAACATTGAGAGTGCCTCATGCAGTCGCGATAATTTTACTGCAAGAAAAAGTAGCATATCTCTCTCCTGCTAGACACCTTTCCTGTATGACTATACTGTTGAGCCAACCTCATATGACAATTGAATGATGCATGACATTAAATCCATCAACTTTGCTCCCAACTCCTGCGGATGGCACACCACGCAGTTGCCTGCAGGAAATTGAGCAGAAAACCTTACCCAGACAAGATCTCACGGATATTCCCTTGGATAAGGCAGAGGTGACATATTACGTGGATGGCTCATGCAGAAGGGGCCCTACAGGGAAAAATCTAGTGGGGTATGCAATAGTTACAGACACTGAAACCTTAGAAGCCCAATCCTTACCACATAACTTGTCTGCACAAGCAGCAGAATTGATTGCCTTAACACGAGCTTGTACCTTAGCAAAAGACAAATGTGTAAACATATATACTGACAGTCAGTATGCTTTTCTACTGTACATGTTTTGCACAGCAGTGGAAAAATAGAGGATGATAACATCTAGAGGTAAACCAATTAATCATGCGCAATTTATTTTAGAATTGTTAGAATCTATTCAGTTACCTACTAAAGTAGCTATTTGCAAATGCGTAGCTCATACGAAACAGCAGGACAGAATTTCAAAAGGTAATGCGAGAGCTGATGCAGCTGCGAAGCAAGCAGCTTCAGACTCAGAAACTTTACTTTTAGATGAGGAATTACAACCCTCTGAAATTTTAGACCTAGAAATGTTAAAAACAATGCAGACGCTTACTACAAAAGCAAAGAAACAAAAATGGGAAAAACGAGGAGCAATCCTTGAAAACGGACTGTACATCTCCAAAGAGAAAAAAACAATTTTGCCATCTAATTTGTTTAGATATGCAGCTTTGTTGAGCCATGGGCAGTGCCATGTCTCAACAGGGGGGATGGTACAGTTAGTAAACCGAATATTCCAAACATATGGATTCACAAATTACACAAAAAAATTTTGTGCGGCATTTCATATTTGTAACAAACATCATGCACAAGGGGCATTTAAACCTAAACAAGGAAGTTTTCCTACACCGCCATATCCGTTCCATACTATTTGTATGGATTTTATAGAACTGAACAAATGTGATAACAAAAAGTACTGCCTTGTCATTGTAGATATGTTTTCTAGATGGGTGGAAGCTTTTCCGACCAAGAATCCGGATGCAACAACAGTGGCAAAAGCCCTCATAAAGGAGATTATTCCTAGATTTGGCATACCGGAAAGAATTTATAGTGACAATGGTACACATTTTGTGAATCAAACCATACAACAGTTGGGACGATTCTTTGGGATTTCCCTTAAGAACCATTGTGCTTATCACCCTCAGTCTGCAGGACTGATGGAGAGGCACAATGGAGTCCTCAAGAACAAACTTAGAAAGTTAGTCAATGAAACCCAAAAGAACTGGGTGCACTTTCTGCCTCTGGCGCTGCTGAGTATGTGAACAGTTCCAAATGCAAAGGGTTTAACTCCTTTTGAAATGGTGTTTGGGAGGGCATATTATGTACCTCACTGGAAAGCTCTCGTGCCTGCAGACCAGGAGGCTGATAGTTCACTAGCTAGTTATATGAGGAAACTGTTAACAAATAAATCTCTCTTGCAGTTTAACTCTTTTTCAGATAAAAAACAGACCAGACCATTGGAAGCTACTCTAGCCCCAGGGTCCTGGATCTGGGTGAAGGTAACAAAGAGGAAGAATAGGGCAAGCCCGAAGTGGGAAGGACCGTACCAGGTACTGCTGGCCACGCCTACTGGAGTCAAAATAGCCGAAAAGTCATCCTGGATTCATTTAACGCATTGTAAACCAGTAAAGAAATTTCAACTTGATAAAAACATTGTAACTGTTATGCAACAAGAACAAAATGGCCAAAGATAAGAATGCAGACCAACCTCAAAAATGTTGCATAATCATATTATTGAGCGTACACTTATTGACTGTACTTTTGACAATTTTCTTTTTCTTGTGGATTTTTCATTCCTCAACCACACAAGTAAAACTGGATAAACGTGATGAGACATCCATAGACTGGCATCCAAACTTTAACACATACCTAGCAATTAAACGTGTATATGCTGAGACTATGAACACTTCGAACTGCTGGGTTTGTACAGCTATACCAACAGCATATGGAGGACTACTAATGTCCGCTGTTCCTTTAGGGATCAATGAGACTTGGGAGAATTTGCTTTTTGACACAGGAACTGTGAGATCACAGGATAAAATAGCATTGTATTTACCTGTTACACAAAAAGGGATTGTGTGTTTTTTCAAGAATGATACTCTCCAGGTGGGCTGGAGTAACTGTAACATGACAATATCTTATAAATGGTATATTAAGACTAAAAGTGGGGGTACTGTTTGCAATACTAACTATGATTCATATTTTAACTCAATGAAAACGACATTGAATGAAGTACAAAGAAATCCTGTTTTGATTAAACAATTGTCAATCATAGATAAGAAAATGTTTCATGCAGGGTTGGTGCGTATTACCACTAAAGTTGAAAACTGTTATTTTGTGTGTGGGAAAAAGGCATACAAATGGCTACCTGAGAATTGGTCCGGCAGTTGTTTTTTGGGCTACCTGGTTCTAGCCATATGACACACTGCGGAATTACCTCTGGGTAAAATACGGAATGTGAGAGATGTTTCCAAGAAAACCAAAGATCCAATCGAGAAACCTGTGAATCCAGTAGGGCGAGTTGAAGCAGGTTGGAAAGACCATAATTCCATGAAGGACAAAGACAAATTGACTCATATGGACTTGAGTGACAGTGTTATATCTTGGGCAGGTATACTCCCAGCGTACGGTGCAGTCAAATCGATTTGGGAGCTGAGAAAACTGTCGAAACTTCTCGAAGTAATGAGTAATGCAACATTTTCTGCTCTTGAATTAGTGACTGATGAAATGAATGCCATGAGAACTGTTGTGTTGCAAAATCGGATGGCTCTTTACTTCACCCTAGCGGCGAGAGGTGGTACATGCGCGCTTATCAAAGAAGAATGCTGTGCATATATTCTAGATAATAGACATGAAATTGATAACCATCTGGAGGTGATTCAGCAAGTGTCGGCCATGACCAAACCTGGCCCAAACTCACTGATGGATTTTTTCCAGACTCTGTTTGGGGGGTGGGGTTCCATCCTAATGAATATTCTGATTGCCATTTGTGTGGGTTTACTCCTATTAGGAGCATGTGTTTGTTGTGGAATGCCCTGCATGAAAAGATTAATTAAAGATTTTATAGATATGTCTGTCTCTGAAACCTTGTATCAAGACATTGAACTTGAGGAATTGGTTCCAAATGAAATTCTCCTTGAAGACTAAACTGAATGACTCTCAAAACTGCAAGTCCCAAGTGGAAGAGGTTAGGAGAAGAAATAAAAATCATTTAAACTTCTGAGAATAGAATAAAAAGTATTAACAGGGGGGAAAATGTTAGAAAAATATGTATAAATGTATATGTTTAGTGCTTATTAAGAAATAAGAAAGATATAATGCATTTATTCTATTAATGTTATGACAAGAAAAATGAATTCATATGAAACTGCAAGAAGCTTTTGGAAACTGCAGTGTGCTTTTTGCAAGTTGGCCTCTGACCCCAGCAGCTGCTAGCTCAGCAAGAATTAATGTTTATGCTTCTCACAAGTGATTATCTGCTGGGTCAGGAAATTAAATGTGTGAAATAATGAGAATCTTCTGCCATTTTCCACTTGAGCAATCAACCTTGTATATGTTGCTAGATAATGCACCGGCTGCAAGGAGGAAGTGATAACATGTAACAAGAGAAATGTATTGAGAACTGTATCTACTATTATGCTCAAATTAATTTAGAACCTTGAGTGGAAACTTTTGTAAAAGGGTATTGTAACTAACCAGGTGGCTAGCAAGGCCACGTTGTTTACCAGAAAAACTTTTTAAGCAAAATGTAGTATCAGCATTTTAGATGAATAGAATATTGTAAGCTAAAGTGATGTAAAACCCCTTGTGACTGACTACATCAGCCTGGTGGGTTAATACTAGTAAGAAATACTATAAAAGTTGTGTTCTTCCTGTTTCATTCAGACAAAATTCTGTACTTGTACGTTTTCTGCCTCTTGGTGTACACTAGTAAAGAACCTGAACCTGAACATCCTGTGTATTGATCTTTTTATTACAGTATTTTTCATTTAACACAAACCCTAATGAGGGGGGCTGGATAACATTTTAGCCAGGGCCTGCGATTTTAAAAGCCTGCTCACCACTCTCTCCAAATCATGCTCAGATAGTCTAGACGACCGAGAAGAGTGGGATCGGTGACTTGGCTCCGACTGCAACAAGGGCAACCCCGGAGCCAAGTGTATCGACTCTAAGGATGGTGATCTGGGGCGTTTTTGACTCCCTGACGGTTCCGACAGAAGAGTTGGGGCCGACTGGGAGATAGGTACTTCGGCTCCAGTCTGAGCCGAAGTTGGCTTAGAGATAGGTACTTTGGTTCCAGCCGGAACCGAAGTTGAAGCAGACGCCACACCCGACGACGGCTCCGAACTGGGAGCCGGTGGCTTCGATGGCTTGGAAGGTTTCACTGACTGAGCCTTGGCCGGTGATCCTTCAGGTTTAAGCAAACCCCTAAGGATAAGCTTATTCCTACGCTCCTGCAGGACTCTTGGACTGAAGGCGTGACACACCGAACAAGAGTCCTGCAGGTGTAGGAAGCCCAAGCAATAGACACAAGAAGTGTGACCATCTGTCAGTGACATTTTCTGACAGCATGAGTCACACTTCTTGAATCCAGACACTTTCGTGTCTTTAGACATTCCTGTAAAGGAAAAATCAAAATACAAAGAAAGAGTACAAAGGGAAGTAGGTAACTAGAAAAAAACACACACAGTCCACACAAGTTACCACACCCTAGCAGCACACACACACACTCTATAATAGAAGAAAGGCTAAAAGGACCTACCAACTACCACAATTTCTAATGAAAAATTTTTTCTACTTTAAAAAAGGAAACAAGGATAAGCCTCTAACTAAAAACGGTTTACCTTAAAAAGGAAAACGGGAGTGGGGGAGGGAGAGGAAAACTCTCTAAGAAGAAAACGAGTTTTCAAGGGGGAATTAAACACCAACAAATACCAACAAATACTACAACTATGTATGAACACTAAGTATTCTAACTAATAATATACAAAAAGTTCTAAATATATATCAATAAAGTGAAAAAATATGACCTGAGCCAGTAAGCGCAACCTCGTAGCAGAAGCGGCAAACGAGATCTGGGTATCTAGCGCCAGGCATCATGGGATATAGGGGGGCCTCGAGCCAGTAAGCAGCTCTCGAGCTTTTGAAGATGGCCGAGTCGAACCCAACCAGCAAGGATGAAGGCGAGATAGACAACAGTTAAGTCCTGTGACAGTCCATTTAAAAACAAACTTCTGTCTGAAAAACAGCTTTCCTAAGTAGGAGAGTATAATAAAGCAATACATTTTTATGTTTTACATTTTTCCCCAGAGAAAATCTGCCCAGTAAAGGAACAGCACAAGTTAATCGTTGATCCCTGAAAGCCCACAGAACAGCACTCTCTTCAATTGCAGGAAAGCTCTGATGGGCTTGGCACTCAAACCTGTGTTTTAGGCAGCTCGGCACTAGCTGCCTAATGATTTGAGAGTGTGGGAGATGCCCTAAAGCTTTGAAAGCTGGACTACTGTTATATCATTAGTAGGATATAAGCCATATAGCTAAGGCTACTGCAGCAGTGATCAGTATGATGAACATCTGAATGCTTTTTGCAGTACATGCATCAGTTGGGCAAGCTCTCCAAGAATTAGGCTTATATTTTGAAACAGTTTTATATAATAGGGACTTTGACTCATTTAGAACAGCAGTGAATCCTGACATGAATATGTGAAAACAGTAAGCAAAAAAAACAGGACAGGCAAATCAACAAATTTCATAAGTGGACCCAGGCACTCAGACAGTAGTTAAGAAAGCTGTATAACCTATTCAAGTAACTGATTGACAGAAGAAGGGAGCTTCTTTCTTAGCAACATCATACACATTACAAGTACTAAGACATATAATCCACAGGCACATAAGAACATGTCATGGAAAGTGATGCATGCTGTCTTTGATATATTAACTATATTCAACAGTATGCTAACTATTATGCTTCAGGACTCACTAAGCATCTTGGGTACTTCCTATAGATGCCACACAGGGAGGGCAAAAGTCACAAAAAGAAAATCACTGTACCTAAAATTGCACAAATTGTAACAGCTGCTTATAATTCCATAGAGGTTAATGCTTGCAATTCACTTGAGGGGTAGCATTGCAAATAAATAGTAAAGAAAGAGCTTTACAGTATAACTACAAAGTGCCAGAACATGGTCCCAACAAATAAAACATTGCAAGACAAAAAAAGAAAACACTGAGTGTCAGCCTAGAAAAAGTAGTGCAGCACTACATGAAACAAGAAGCACTAGAAATGTGATGTAGAAGCTACCAGTTTAACTCTCAATTAATTATAACATGTCAGTGGATTAAACTAATCAGATATAATATATAATGACAGTACCTGTGATGCCTGAAGTTCAGTGAAAAGATTATTGGTTTGGCTCCAGGAGTTAACATCTGGAACCAGAATTAAGAAAAAATATAGGCAGATGTTCAAGAATGGCTGCCTGTCAGAAACATTAAGTCCATGCACACCTCCAAATAATAAGCAACCAGCCCTTAGAAAGATTGTCGTCTGAGTCTCGAGATCCTCCTCCTCCCACATTATTGATAAATACAAATAAATCAAAACTACCCAAAGAAAACTAAACTAAAGCTCCCAAATCATGTACTTGAGCTACCTATAATCCTGATTCCAAGACAGAAAATTATAATTTAAGTGCATCATCCTTCAGCTATAGAAACTAAAAGCCAGCCACACTCGCCATGATAAAAAATGCTTTCAGGAAGTTAATATTTCAAGCACAAGGCTCTCCTAACCTTCAGAGCCAACTTGTGCTGTATTTTATCAATATCTCCAAAGCTTAGGGAAAGCCAAACAAAACAAAATATTATAGGTTCATAGGTTGGTACTAGGCTATCGGCCCTAGGGCCTATACAAGCCTAGACAAAATTCCCTGGATATTTCTTCCCACAATATTTACTTTCCTGGACCCCTGTCTAGCAGGGCAACTGACATGATCCCTGGAGTGAATTTCCTATCTCCCATCCAATCATCAAGGTTCCTTTTGAAGAGGGCCAAGGAGGCACTCTGCTTGACATGTATGGGCAGTCAATTCCAGAGTATGGGGAGTCTCTGGGTCAGGAACCTATCCCTCCAGCATGTTTTGTTCATTGTGATGACAAGGTTTAGATCCCTGGAGTGTGTGGCTCTGAGGGAGTGGTATTTCTTTAAGTGGGGCATGTCCAACAGCTCAAGGTTTGACATGGCTTTGTATGTTAAGCAGAGAGTACCTCTGAGTAGACGATATGCCACAGAGTATAGTTGAAGGTTTTTCAGACAGTCAGTATAGGGCATCTGCTTTAGGCCTATGATTCTTTTAGTGAGATATTTCTGCAACCTTTCCAGCCTAATGTTGATAATGACTAAATTAGTGCTACTGTCATTTCATCAACATCAGTCCACTCCCGCAGCAAACAATTAATCAAGCTTAATTATGTCTCTCTTCTACTTACACCCAGCAAATATGAAAGCACAAAGTGCTACAAGCCTTGAGAAATAATGCTTGGGAAGGCAGACCCACTTCAGCATACAAATCAGTGAATAACAAGTGGGGGAACAGGCCACAATAATTTTATAATAAATCAGAAATACCAAAACCAGCACAGAAATTAAATCATTATAGAAATGTTAGTACAGTTTAGAGTAAAAAAAAATAATTCAAGGTAATGTTTGCTTCAAAGAGCTGCAGAATCATGCCATCTTACTCTTCATGCTCTCACACATGCTCTGTGGTGACAAATATAGTGATGCACTTCAAATGCATGATGATATAGCAGCAAGTATGACCCAATACAGAAGCAGAAGAGAAGGAAGTGATTAGAATTTTACAAGGTAGAGCTTGCAATGACTGTGCTGGCAGAAACAAAATTAAGCAAAACTATAGGTTTAATGGTCCTTATCTGCACGTTAATGATGAACCAGTATGACATGGTGATCACTATATAATATAAGATGGCACAGTTCTTTTCATCCCATGTTGGTTAGACACGAAACTTGCACTCAAAGTAATAATTAAAGTTAACAAACACTAAGAGGAAGAAAGGGAAAGCATGACAGGTGAAATCAAAAATGAAAATTATAATGATCAGCAAATTCCAACATAAATGCAAATAAATACCGCAAGTTATCTTGACTGAATAGTCTGAAAATTATTTCTCACAGTAAATAATAGTATTATATTTGGAGATACTGTCTCCTTAAGTGGTGCATAAGCTAGTAGCCAATGTTCTTATGAAAACATTAGCATATTAGTTAAGAAGAGGAGCAACACAAACAATGTTTAGCATATGGTTTATATTGCCTCTGGATTGTTCATAACAATTATTTTTCCTAACATGGTATATGAAAAAAAAATCCTCTTAAACAGTTCTGCTATGGCTGCCATCTTTTCATCTGGTGTCCTAGTGCTGTGATGCAGGCATTTGAGACACCATGACATTTACAGACAGGAAAGTTCAAAGTGGTAAATGATGCATACGTGAAGTATGACCACTGCTTCGGTAATCGATAATGCAAAAAGGCAAACATCAAAAGCATGAAATGCAGGCTGAAGTGTGTCTTCGTGTTCATTTTTTTTTCAAACTTTTACTTGAACAGTTCTAAGTTTATTTACCACGTGGACCCATTTTTAATGAATTACCTCCAAGAGTTGACAGGTTGTTTATGTAAACTAATCGGACTGTTCAGGACAAGCTTAAGACACTTCTCATTTCAGAGCACATTTGTATGACAGTCTCCCCATTCTATTAAGACAGACTAAATGGCATGTGACTCGGTGTCTAAGTACATCTGACATTTTTAATTCAGCAACCCTCTGAAAATGCAGAAGAGTATCTGCAATCAACTATAGGCCACTCTGAACTTAAATCAGGAAGAGCCATAAACACTATACTAAATCTACATCAACCAAATGACAGATGTCAGCATGCCAGCCAGTTCAATAATCCATTTAACCACAATAATGACAGAGCACTGCCTCCCTAAGCAGCCAGGACTCATGATGAAATAGAAAAGCACTGACTGGCATATATCACATAAAATATTAATTCAACCATCCTATTGTCTTCCAGGCTATCCCTTGATGCAATAATATGAAAAAGGCAAATTTGGAAATTAGGCTTTACTGACAAATACTATATATAATATCAGCAAGCAAGTTATACAGAAAAAGGAAACTAAGATAAAGGCCAACTTGCCTATCCATAATTCAGGTTTTCAGAGTCTGAAACAGAAGTAAGAGGCAGAAAAGAATAATGGACTAACGGCTGAGCCAGAATAAACCTGTACCTTGAGAAGTCAGATGTACAAATATTGCTTCAAGTCAGAGCACATAGTGAATGGTGACTATTGGTTTATTGACTGATTAATTTCATATTTTATTTTACTTATCTATTAGTTAACTGGTTAAATCAACTGGATACAAGTGCTCAATTTCAGAGGGACCCAGGAGCCCTGTTTGGTTAAAGGACAGGCTAAGAATCACACAGTTTACATGTGGAAACTGAGGGAATTAAACCTAGGACTACATAATAAAACTCATTATCAGTTCACCGTCTTAACTTTTTGAGATAAACTGCCAGATAAAGACTTCCACTAAGTAGAACATACTTACTCATATTTTCCAGTTTAAATACCATTTCACATCATTAGTGCCTAAAACCTAATTTTATATCTCAAAACTATGAAACAATGAATGTGTTTCCCGATGATCTTTCTCCAGAAGTATAATTTCACCATCTCTCTTGAACCACTGGGTTTAAAGTTTGAAAAATAATACATAATTTGATAGCTGCAGTGTAGGGAGACAAGGTGGTGGGGGGAAAGAATGGTGAAGTCAATAAGGTCAACTTGAGGTCAAGTGTGACAATTTCACCTATGTATAGCCATTGCGGTATTTGTTTCTATACAGGCCTTTGCCCACTGTTTTCAGAAAAGAAAAAACAAAGTGCGGTAAGTATAAACTGCTACATATTGGTGATTCATTCGTCATCCCAGGTTCAGCTGTTTGCAATCTTTATGTCACTCATCCATTAAGTGGGAATGTGATAACAACATGCAGTTCCAGACAGATTTAGAGAACAGCAAGCATGATCCTTGGACTCAGTACAAATTTCAAAGCTTACCACTGCACACATAATGGCACTTTAATACTAACTCTGTTTAAGGATTCCACACATTTTGAAATTAATTGAATGTAATTTTGCTTATCTAACTCTTCATGGTAGCCTATCAAGGGCTACTCCGTCCCTCACATTTCCTGATGTTAGCATATTGCTTGTGTGACAGCAAATGCATGAATCAGCAACAGTTTATAAGTATGAATTATATAGATTAGGCTCAACTTGGAACAGGTCATGGCCCAGGAGCGGCTAACAAAACCTAAAATGATAGGAGGACTTGTTATCATGTTTTGTCAGGTATGAAATTCTGCTACTTAAAATGGAGACTGAGACACTAGATGAAGCAAACTATTCATTCTGTAGTGACCAGACTGGAAACCATTATAATGATCTATGAAGAGCTTTCCTTGAACTTTATTAGGAATATTTAGAGCTGTGTAATGTATGGAAATACATAAATTGCTTGTACATGAAAAACAGATACAATTATCCCAGCAAAGTAGATAAAAATTCTGATTTGTATATCAGTCTTCTGTGCTACTACCTCTCCCAAAATAAGTGTCTTTTTTTTCTAGGGTAAATAAACTAACTAGAGAATTAAAGATACAACACAGAAACCAAATATATTACACTGGAAGGCTTTAGCTAACTAGCTAATTATAAAACTAGTATACATAAGTCCAGTCACATATACCTTATGTGCTAGTTCATTTGAACCCTTTAATTTCATCTATGCATCTGATACTGGAATATCTGACACCTTTGCTCTGGGAAAAAAACATTGGCCTCATTAGAAATTAATGTAGGTGATGTACACCTGGCTGCAGTTGTGATTTATCTTCCAGGTCTAGAGAAACAGTGACAGACAATTATTCTTGCTCATTACAAAAAGATCCACCCTGCTTTCCCCAATCTTTTACCAAGTAACAGAGTACATATAATTATTCAAGATAAAATCACTTTAGCTACCAGATCTAGGAGACTCCCTCTCTCTAATACCCTCTCTGTGGGAGGAATAGAGACGCCTTGTTGAAGTTTCAAGTAGTTTATTCAGTTAGGTAGGTAAATGGATGCATGCTCTTTGTTTAATTTCCACACACATATAAAATACACTCATTTGCTGTATGTGATAGAATGTTCCACTTGCAAAAAAGTATAAAGTCTGAAGAGAAAATAAGTTTTTGATGGTCCTCCCCATAGTTTCACTACCTCCAGGTTTAGTAGATAAGAATGTGCATCCCATTCTTCAGTGACGTGTTACATTAAAGTTGTGCAGTCTGTCTGAATATATACATCACCTGCAAACAGACTGGTCCCAAAAGTTTAAGTGCTAGAAGAAGCACTTTAATTATTTTTAGATTAATAAGTTGGCTTTTCTCCCTCTGTATCCAGGTGACTGGAAAGTGAAGACTTCATAAATGCCACACTTTGATTAATCTGAGATATAGCTGAATGCCTTGTTCCAAGTTTTCCTGATTACTCAAAACAGCAAACTTTTTGTTGTTAAAAAATAATGGAATCATCTGTTTTAGAATGTTTATAACATGGTTCCATATGTTTTTCTTATGGGTTTCATAGGTAGCCTGGCAGTGGTGCAGTGGTAGCATTGTTGCCTCACAGCAAGAGGTTCTCCTGTTCGATTCTTGGCTGGAGTGCGGGGAGTGCCTTCTGTGTGGAGTCTGCATGTCCTCCCCGTGATTGAGTGGGCGTTCGAAGGACATGCGTAAATGGGTGTGCCTTCGTTGAAGGTTGAACGTCGAGCTGGCACCTCGGCGTTCGTGAAAATCTACTGCCAATCATTAGCGAACCGGAGTTCCGCTGTGGCAACCCCTAACCGGGAAAAGCCAAAAGACAACAACATGGTAGGCTGGCAAAAAGGCTGTTACAGACCAACATAACATGAACTACATACCCTAAGCTACCGCTGAGTACTGATTTGTTTTTTGGTGACAAATTATTATAGATGAAGTCACCACCTCCACTTCATCCTGTGGAAGGAATATACTACAGTGCACAAGAGTATGTAACATTTCTTAGACGGGTATAGTCTCTGAAGGAACTACATGAGAATGACTAGACTGACTATACTGTCAAGTAATGTGAAAATGAATGCACTTAATTTAATATAGCAGGAGTTATTCTCAAGTGTAAGCAAATTTTAGGTAGTCATATAAGTCTGGGAAAACTGCTACCTCTGAGACATTAAGCTTATAAGCAAAGGAGCTAATTAAGCTGACAATATTGCAGTGACTAGGATTAACTCAAAACATAGGACTGAGCATTTGGAATGATTAAGGCTGATATTAATTAAGAATAATTTTCCTGTGGTATTTCATGAAGCAATGCAAAGGTACACATTGCATGCATCTACTTCTATAAATAACAAGTGTCTTTGTATAACAGACAGAAATCTGCATCATTAGCATTTGAACTTTTTGACTAGATCATTCTGATTCAAACAGTATT
Organism: Protopterus annectens; assembly: GCF_019279795.1. NCBI lineage: Eukaryota > Metazoa > Chordata > Ceratodontiformes > Protopteridae > Protopterus > Protopterus annectens. The sequence goes on from NC_056748.1 coordinate 221,211,075, forward strand.
AATTAAAGGAATATTTAGCTGTAGAGAAAATGTTGTTAATGTATTTGACACATAAACCATGATGGCAATAATGACTATACCTGGACTGTAAAGGGATAAGAATTAATTTGGAAACTGAGACACAGAAGAATCAGATGGAATATCTGTAGTGTCCACTTTTATTAATAATGTTGCCATTTATACTGTGACAAATCAAGTAATTTTAACATTTTATAATAATAGATTTCTAATGAAAAGTGAATTGCCATGTTTATTGCAATGTCATGCAATAAAAATGGCATTTCTCCCCAAAATGTTCCTTATTGTAAAGATATCTAATCTTGTGTGTGATACTTGGGATTGTTGAATAAATATAAGGTATACAACTCTATGGCAAGACAGCGGGGTGTAACAGAATATTGAGACATATGAAGTATTAAACTGTAATGTGACTCCATCACAGAGCTATTAGAGTTATTGTTACATGGCACAAGTACTTTTGCCCTTGTGACTACTAATAAAAAAAGAAATTGCAGCCTTTTTATGGAAAATTTCATACTTCATACCCATAATAGCTACTCTGCCCCCACAAGATCAATCATGAGGTGGTTCCTCCCTCTTCAGGGGGAAAAGGCCTTGTGCAATCTACAGAATGAATGAATGATTTAATGAAATATATTTGTCTGTAAATTTCTAAAGGAGAAACTGACAGTGTAGGTGCCAGAACAACAGATGTCTTGGGAAAAGCTGCTGAATTTTATGACGAGGTATATTCATGAGAATTTGTGTTAACTAAAGTCCAAGAGAACTGTGATACTAATGCCAGGTAAGAAACCTCAGTTTATAAGACACTAGCACAGCTAAAATCGATTATTCAGGAAGAAGCAGCTAGTACGTTACTCTAGGCTTAGTTCTAGGGTCTATACATCAACACAAGCTCAACTACCTTGACCTATTACTGTGAAATTTCTTGCAACTAAGTGCCAATAATTAATATTCAGTGCAGCCTTCTAAAAGAAGACATTTTTGGTGGATAATATGATTGTTACTACCTCTGCTGAACTATTTTGAATACAATGAATCAGAAATAGGTTTTAACATCTCTGAGAAGGACACTTGGAGAGAAACTGCCTTCCTTTGTTATTTTAGCAAGGTTGCATGTAGTTTGGAAGCATGCACTATGGATCTTTCAGTATGGAAAATTAGCTAATACTGAATAGATAGTAGAATGTCTAACAGGTCCGGCTCATCTCCAGAAGAACATAGCTCTCCCCAGATCTCCACAGCAAGGTTGAACTGTATGTACTTTCTTATGGGATGGGGCTCTTTTTACAGTTTTATTAGTTCCTTGTCTCCTTATCTTTCCTTTTCCACTTATGTTATAAGACAGTTTTTTTTCCCCTAACTGGCATGTTCAATTCCCAGGACTACAGTGCAGTACAGGAATTATAGTTTGGTACTGCATACTTTTATCTGAATATGAAATGTCACTGCCTAAACTTGAATATGAAATGTTACTGCCTAAATTTGTTGCCTTAAAATTAAAGGTATGTATTTAATTTTCAAGCAAAAGATGATATTATATATTTACCACAAAAAAAAAATATTTTGCTTGCAAGCAGCTTGTGTAAACAAGAAGCAGACACATTTATTTATTTATTTTACATTTGATTACTGGGAGTGTCCGACTAGACCGAGGCCCATTTTCAGCATAGGACCGGGGAACTCCAATACAGAATAGATTTACAATGATAACAGAACAAAATTACATAATAGTTACTATTCAGTAATATACAGTAAAACACAAGGTTTCTTCAATAAAGTAAAAGTACAGGACATTTAGTACACATTTGTTTACACGTCTTATAAATAAAAAAACTAACAGTAGGTATATATAGTTAAAAAGCAGGTTTAGTATTCTAGGGAGTAGTCAGAGCAAAGTGAGATTTGAGTTAAGGGAAAAAAAAGACACATCATATTAAAATGAGGATTTCACACATAGTCTATAGCAATGTCAACACAACGAAATCTAGGGTTCCTCATCTTTGGAAGAAATCATATGCTATTGATGAAAATTAAAAAGTTTGATAAGATTCCAGGGAAAAGTCTTGCAAATATTAGTTGGGATAGTAAGATAATTAGTTTAGAATGTTGTTGTTGTCTTTCGGCTTTTCCCGGTTAGGGGTCGCCACAGCAGAACTCCATTCCGCTAATGATTGGCAGTAGATTTTGACGAACGTGAGGTGCCAGCTCAATGTTCAACATTCAATGAAGGCACGCCCATTTACACATGTCTTTCGAATGCCCACCCAACCGCGGGGAGGACATGCAGACTCCACACAGAAGGTACTCCCCGCACTCCAGCCGAGAATCGAACGGGAGAACCTCTTGCTGTGAGGCAACAACGCTACCACTGCACCACCAGTGCATAAGATAATTAGTTTAGAATAATAATGCTTAATTCATTTTGGGGTACTATTTATGTACTCTTTGCAGCATAGTCCAACTTTTTTTTTGCAGGATATTTCAAACAGTTTAGAGCACATGAATACTTCTGATCTTATCTTATTGGAATGCTATTCTCTCACTCCAGAATTTCTCAGGTCAGTGTAATGTGCATCATTTTCTTATCAAGAAAAGCATGATGCCCTTCTGAGGTACTTCATGGATCAGCAACATTTGCAGACATTTGAAGATTTCAAAAAAGATAGCACAAAAGGATTCACTCACATTTTCAATCATATTTCAATTTGTTCCAGGACAGACTTATTTGTTGCCTCACTTAATATGACAGAAGCTAACCACAGAATGAATAACAACCGGATCATTACTCATTAGTGTGTAAAACTTTAGTAAGCAGGAGTGGGCAAACTTATGTGTTGTTAACAATGAATGGATGACTGATTCTGAATTAGTGATATAAATGAAAAATTGTGTGAAAATACACTGAGAGATGAACACTGGACAATTAATGTTCATATATGTTAAACTGCATACCATCAAAGCAGTTTTATTAACTTGTCTCAAGGCACTTCAGATTAGAGAAGTGAACACTTTAAGACAACAAATGAACAATATTGTTTAGCCCTTAAAAGTATTTTCTAAACTGCTAGCTTTTTAATTATGGCAGATATGTGAGCTTATGGACAGAAATGTTATAGAAGAGGCAACAAGTGGAATCTGGTTTGGGAAAACATAAATATTCAGGAAAGCACAGCAGTTATTCCAAAGAAACCAGGATAATATCTGTAGTTTCATAACCCTTTAATAAAATATATCATTGATACAAATAACCCTGTAATCATATAAAGAACAGCATTAAAACACTCTCAAAAGCAAAGTGGCTTCTTATCAAGCATACAGCAACACTCCCCACAGCCTTTCTGATTGTTAAACTACACAGTTCAGAGTCAGTTCCTTTTATGTCAGCAGACTTACTAAAAGAACCTCCACACACAGCTTAAAGTCACCCCCACTTTCCCTCTCCCCCCTGCATGATAACACTTCATAAAAAATCCACTGAACAGATCATGCTTTCTTGGTGCTAATTCCAAATATCTGGGAATTCTTTTCTACTAATGTAAAGGCAATTTGATCATACCAAAAATTCAGAAATTAGATTAAGTAACAACCTTTTAAAGAAATTAAGCTTTGGAAGCTATGGAGTCTACTTTTTTATTTGCTGTTTGTTCGTTTTTGATTCCTGGCTTGTTTTTGAGGTTCCATGGCTGAAGGAGCGGAGAGTTTCTCTTTGAAAGGATTGCCTAGTGTCTTTCAGGACCAGGAGGACACTAATGATGATTCTCCTGTGATGAGGGGACAATTTAACAAGATGTTGGAAATTCTTACACAGAGAGCTACGAATCAAAACACCTTGATGAGGAACAGTTTGCCCATGTTGCCGGGCAACCAGCAGCAATTGTGTGATGTCATAGGTGCTTTTTCAGCTTTGACCAATTAGAATGGAGCTGGGCAGATGAAGGAGGTGCCTGCCAACATGGCAGATATGCGTTCGCATTTGGCGAGCACTGCTACAGTAAACTCTTTGAACAACAATCAAGAATCAAGTAAAATGGACTTTATATTTGAGAACTAGACACTAAAAAGATTTGGTCCACGGAGGTACAGCAGTTAGCACTGTCACCTCACAGCAAGAGGTTTTCCCGTTCGATTCTTAGCTAGAGCACCTTCTGTGTGGAGTCTGCATGTCCTCCCCATGGTTGAGTGACATTAAAAGACATGCAGGTAGGTGCGTGCGTGAATGGGAGTGCCTTTCTTGAAGGCTGGGCGTTGGGCTGACACCTTGGCACCATAAAAATCTACTGCCAATCACTAGCAGACCAGAGTTCCGCTGTGGTGACCCCTAAATGGGAAAAGCCGAAAGGCATTACTTTTACACTAAAAAGGTTTCATTTTACTGAAATAGACTCCAATTGCAAGAGACATTTAGCGATCTTTTGAAGGTATTCAAAGAAAAATTATTACATTTAAAAACACTGCAGCTAGAGATTGATTATTTAAATGAATGTGTTGCAGTTGGGATGGTACCTAAGGGGCTGTGGCTCTGCAAGTACCCAAATAATGTTGAAACTAATAGCATTTTCCACAAAGAACTATTAGAACTGTTTAACTAGTTTGGGATTGAATTGTTAAAGCTTATGATTAGAAATTATGAATTGCAAAGAGACAATGTGATAAAAGAAGTTAATGTTTTGCATGGTAAACTGACTGTGGACTGTCTTTTCAGCATTGAAAAAATGAAATACAATGCTGTCTTTAAAGAGATTGATGCACACTGTGAAAATGTGCTAGTAAGGAAGGTTAAAAAATTACAGAGAGATTTAATGGAATACAGGGAAGGGAAGGCTTATCCACCCCTGAGCAGAACGAATAAGTATGGAGTATTAGAAGGGGAAAATTTGAATAAGGAAGTTCTTACCCAGGAAAATAGAAATTCCAATAACATGCACTACATTCCTTTAGAAGAACCCCCACTGAGAAAAAGCAAGAGAATTGCACAAAAACAGGGACAATACAACACTTACAACCAGTACAATCAGTTTCAGGGGAGCGGGAGAGGTTGGAGCAACAACAACAGGAATTAGATGAGGAAGAACAGTCAGGGGAGAGGACAGTATATGGAATGGTAGATGACAATGAGTGTTTGAGAGGAATAGTTTTTACAGAGGGTGGTAAAAAAGTTACAAAGAATAACTTCAATATTTACAATTACACTGACTTTGAGATTAAAATATTCACTAAGGGTTTTCTGTTTGAACCCAACAGACCCCTGAGCATGATTAACACCTTGGTAGATGTTAAATTATTTTTGAGGAAGTTTTTTAAGGGGAAGAGAAGAGACAAACAAAATCTTGTGAGATCAAGCACTTTTAACCCCCCCCCCCCTTAATCTGGTTTTGAGACTATTTGAGGAACTTGTGGAACAGGATATTAGAAAGTTAAACATTAATAAGGATATTGTGAGAAACTTAAGCCAAGTGGAAGAAGGCTTGATAGAAGAATTAGTTCAGAATAAATGTAGAATTATGAAACCGGACAAGGGGGGTGGTGTTGTGCTCATGTATATGACTGATTATGAAACAAAGATGTTTGAGATTTTGAATGATGAGGGGAGATATATTGTAGCATCCAAGGATGAAATTTATGTTTCATGTGCCAAAATTCAATATTACTTGAAGGACCATCTGTTACAAGGAGCAAATAATAAGAAATTATATGATTTTTTTATATGTGGAGAAACCACGTATTCCGGTAATATTTGGGATACCCAAAACGCATAAGGGCACGGAGAATTTGGCCTTCAGACCTACTGTTTCAGGTGCTGGGTATATTACTGAGCCTTTGGCCATATTTGTGGACCATCACTTAAAGTTTTTGAGTTCAGTAAAGCATATTACCAAGGACTATGCGACTTCTTAAAGAATATGACCACTGATAAATACAGTAGCACAGTACACTTGGTTACTGTGGATGTTGTGGAATTGTTTCCCAGCATTTCACACGATATAGGTCTGGAATGGTTTCAGGAAGTACTAATTGAAGTTAAGTACTTGGATGCGAACACTATTAATCTGATTAGTGAATTTTTGGAAACGACCTTAAAAAACAATTATATGTTTTTTAATGGTGAATACTACAAGCAGGAAAGTGGTGTGGCTATGGGGGCGGCATGCCCCCCCCTCCATATGCCAACTTAGTATGATACTATTGGGAGAAAAGGTATATTATGAGTACAGGATGGTCTAGGTACATAATTTATTACACTAGATTCCTTGACGATATTTGTATTCTTTGGCCGGGGTCCTTGGATGAATTGGCTGCCTTCTTGACTTACATTAAGAACACAACCACCTTTTTGAGATTTACTCATACAGTCTCTCTAAATGAATTTAATTATTTAGATGTAACATTATATAAAGTTCTAATAAATGTTTCCAGTCTAGAATATTCAGGAAACATACATTCTCTAATTCATACCTACACTTTGGGAGTGGTCATCCACACTTCCAGAAGAAGAGTATTGTGAAGGGGCAGATGATTAGAGCCTCGAGGATGTGTAGTGAGGACAGGTTGTATCACCAGGAACTGGATTTCATTAAGGAATTGTTTGTGCAGAGAGACTATCCTATTGAACTGGTGGAAACTTTGATAGAGGGGGTTATCGTGATAGACACATCAAGTATTTTTCACTGTTAGGGAAAGGTGGTGACACACAAACTACAAGTAATCATACTCGGGTTGAATATGATAGTGCTTTTATCCACACTTTCTCTAACAACTCCTCTGAGGGGGGGGTCATTAAAAAACACTGGGATATTTTGAAAATACAGGAAGAAACTAGAAGTTTGATCCCTGATGCACCATAATTTATTAGAAAGAGAGATTTGAATTTAAAAGAAAGATTTGAAAGAGGTGGTATTAATTATAACAACAAAAAGAAAAACAGGAAGGGTACTTACAAGTGCGAAAGATGCAACCAATGTAGGTACATTTTAGAAAAGTACGAAGTAATGCTAACAGCAAGGAATTGCAGGGTAAGAAGCAATGGATATTATACATGTAACAGCACTGGGGTGGTTTATTTAGTTGTATGTGAATCATGTTACAGCTTTTACACTGGAAAGACTGAGAGGAACCTTAGAAGGAGAATGTATGAACATATATATGACATTACTACTGAAAAGGAAACCAGCGCACTTTACAAACATTCATTAGCATGCCCCAATTATAAATTTAAGTTTATGGTTATTGAGCAGGTTGTAGCTGATGCCAGGGGGGGTAACTGGTAAGCCAAACTGGAGTATAGGGAACTATACTGGCAAATAAAACTGGAAGCTGGGAAGCCCCTTGGATTGAACAACTGTATAAGTATTAGTAGTGTTTTGAAATTGAGATCAGCAAAATTATGAAGTCAGTATGCACAACATTTAGGAATTATGAATTAAACATTGTCATTTGGAAATATTTAATACTGTAATGGATGTATATTACTACAAGAATCTAAGTTTTGTACACATTTTATACACATTTGCATGTTTTTAATTGTATTTGTTAAAGTGTCTTATTTAAATAAGAAATAGTGTGTGTCTTTTTAAATGTATGCCCAGGTTAAGGACTTAGAATGAGTTAAAATTGTTCTGAAGAAGCCTGACAGTTTGTTAGGTGAAAGCGCTTAACTTGGAAATTGTGTTTTGTGTGGATTTTACTGCAACTTTTATTTTTTATGTGGCGTATCTTGGCTGTTTTTATCCATTTTTGTGGCTGGGCTGTGCTGAGTCGAATGGACTGCACAGTACAATAAATTAAGCTTCTGAAGCTGTGGAGTCTACATTTTTATTAACTTTTTAAAGAACCTAAATGCAAATATTTCTCGAACATTAGTGTAGCACTGCTTAGACTGAAAGCATAGTTCCTTTTCACGTTTATTATAATGCATTAAACCAATATATTGTCCAAGGAATGACCAACACAGTTCTCAACTAAGATTCTTCCTTTTTCTGTAACCCCAATTCTTTCTCTTAATTTTCCTTCCATTCTGGCTAACCACGTTCACTCTATACCATCTCCCCTCCTCTTCATGGACCTTCTACTCTCTAAACTATTACTCACTAAATTCCGATCTTTTCACACCTTGTGGATATATACCATAAATTCACAAGTCACTTACTAACATAACTGTTTAAAGGTTAAAAAAATTTTAGGAATAAGATTGTTACATGATTAACTTATAGTTAAATTGAAATGTATGGCAACAACTTTCTTACTGTTAGTATGTTATGTGCAAATTATTAAACTGTAGTGAGTGGAATGCTGTGATTACACTAAAAAATAGTTAAATTACATTCTGGCTCAGCACTGCTATAGCACGAAACCTGACCTTAACAAGAGAGGTGCTTAACAATTATTAAGTTAGGGATGCACTAAAAGCAGACAGTGCTGACCAGTAAATAGCAGCAGCAGGGCATGAAATGGCTTAGTCTCAACTCCTGTTTCTTACTGTGTGTACTAAAGTACACACAGCACTTTGATTACACCTGCTTCCCTTAGACAAGGAATATGTAAGGATGTCAACCACTTCCCCATTGCTTTACTGGCTTTCAAAGCTGGCACAGTGTCAACCACTTCCTTATTGCTTTACTGGCTTTCAAAGCTGGCACAACACATCACATTTTTTATATCTTACTTTTCAGTAAATTTGGTAGATGGAGCAGATAAATCTCCACACACTACAAAGAATTTTGATCGGATATCTGATCGTAACTTCATATTATGTATTCTCGACATGGATGCCAATATTTACATGATCATAATGCTCTATGTTATGTATGGTTACTCTCATAATTTGTGATCCTTTGCTGAACATGGAAAGATCTATGGGGATCACTTTTCTACCCCAGTGAACAAAGAAAAATAGCATAAAATAAAAGGTATACCATAAGGTGATTTCTTGAAATTGATGTAATATATGTAGTAGATACTGAGGTTAGCCTTTCTCAAATTAAAAAGTATTGAGTAATAATACTTTGTCAGGAAATTCCACTGTGATAAAATGTAGGATTTCAGTGAAAAGATAAGTGCATGTTCAGTGAACAGGATATGTAAATCTCTCTGCAGATGAACACTGACCACTTTACACATCCCCATGAAGTTCTTTTTCATCTTGCACTCTGATTTTCTCCATACAGATAATGTAACCAGCCAGTCATGTAACTGTTATATACCTATCCTGAAGGGGACACAAAAGTCTCAGAGCTCCATCAGGTAAGCAGACTCAATAATCTTACCCAATTTTTCAGCAGTCTGGAATCAAGAACAAAGACAAAAATCTGGTTTAGGTTAAGCAACCAAACCAATTTCAACCTGAGGTGTCTGTCTGGGTAAACAAGACCCCCCTTCTGGAGTAATAAGGCAACGAAAAGCAGTTTTCAAAAGTACTGTTTATTCCTTGGATGGATTAGCACCCTTGTTTCATATACTTAGTGTTTATGTCTATACTAGCTAAAAAAATGGCAAAGGTGTTGCCAAAATTGATAGATATGGATCAGTGTGGTTTTTGTGGAGGGGACGCAAACATTTAACAACATTAATAAAGTAATGATGATCCAGAGGGAAGCAGAATGTAAGAAAATACCTATGTTGTCGGTGGGTCTTGATGCAGAGAAAGAGTTTGACAGCGTGAGCTGGGATTTTATGAAAAGGACATTGGAAGTATATGCATTCCCTGATACAACAGTAAGGTTAATTAGAAAGATATATGAAGGATTGGAGGCAATAATTAAAGTTAGAGGGTTCTTCTCAGACAGATAAGCTATGTTTGCAAAGATGAACCAGACAGTGGTGTCCTCTTCCCCCTTCATTATTTGCATAATATTTAGAGACATTGGCAAAGAAATAAGGGCCTCAGAAATACAAGGGTATAATTGGTATGGTAATCAAGAAAAGTTGCCTTTATTTGTAGATGATATAATTTTTTACCTGGTAAATCCAGAAAAGGATATCTGTGTTTTAGAACATTTTCAGATAGTTTCAAGTTTTTTTGGGGGATATAAAACTAATGAGGATAAAACTATATAAAGCTGTAAATTATGTACGCATACATGAATTGGTTCAGCAATACCCATATTTATGAGGACATGATAAGATGAAGTGTTTAGGAGTATGAATTAAAAGGATTTCTGTTATAGCAGCTAAAGATACGTGGGAAGAGACTAAATAAAAATAATTAAAAAATTGAGAAACTGGAAACTCTTATTTATGGAAATGAATAATAAGATACAAGCAGTGAAAATGTGTTTAGTCACTTTAGTCTTGTACAGGGGTCAGGTATCCTTTTATCTACCCAATGAGTTGTGGACAATAATTAATAAATAATTGAATGCATTTATCTGGGAGGGAAAGAGGGCAAGAGTTAATTGGGATAAAATGATCTTTCCAATACAGCAAGGTGGTTTAGGATTCCCTGATGAGATATTTTAGAGCTACACAGTTAGGGCTCATATATATAACACAAGCAGAAGGCTATAATTCAAAGTGGAAAGGGATGATGATGATGATGAGGCAAGAGGGAAGTTCAAGAAGTAGAGACAGAGAGAGGGATTTTGGATGCAGATCATTGCAGAGAATAATAAGAACCATAGAAAATAGTATATTGATAAAGTAGCAAAAGGTATCCTAAGAACTAAGTCAAAAAAGAAGGTAGAAAGGAGAGGAATGACTGCAAGTAGGAGTACAGAAAATAGACAAGAAGGGGCTGAAATTTACTACAGAAACCTGGCAAAGGAACCAGGATATTGGAAGCAAATAACTCAAGCAGGAAAAGTAATAGAGTGGGATGAGGCCAAGAAGACATTTGGATTGTAGGCTAGAGACTGTCTTTCCCTACAGGGCTTGTTCTCAGAGTACAGGCAAAAAGAAAGGGCTAGGGATTTTAAGTGATACACCTACTATGGTAGAGTTTTTAAATGAATCTGAAACATAAGCAGCTGTTTAAAAAGGTATAATTAGTAGGACATATAAAATATTGCATGATAACTATAAGAATCAATCAGAGGACTTTAGAAATGATTAGGAAGAGAGGCTGGAAAAGCAATTTATAAGAAAACAATGGGAAGACATATGTATGGCTCCCCAGTATTAAACTAAGTCAAGAAGGTTTAGGAGCTTTGCTTGTAAGTGTTTGGATAGGTATTTATATGCTGCAAGCAAACTTCAAAGAAGTTTTCCTCAGGTAGATTGCAAATGCTGAAGGTGTGATGAAGAAGAAGAAGGTAACTGGGGAAAAAGAAGTTATGTCTTACCATAACATTCCATCTGTGTTGTTGATCTTCATTCATTCATTACTGATGGGTTATCTGTTCCATCTTCAGAACCGAGCTGGCCTTTTACCAAGCTCGCATCAGTCAAAAACTCTCGAGCAAAGATCCTACCCAGAATGCTCTACTCCCTGTTACCTCAGATTGAGTTTGCAAATTGACAGACAAAAGTAGAGGCTACTTCTGGTCATAACAGACCTACAATAAAGGAGTATATGAGATCAACCAGAAACCTCCGGAGGGGGACAGAGGGTGGGGAGTAATGAATGAATGAAGATCAACAACAGAGAAGGAATGTTATGGTAAGACATAACTTCTTTATCTGATGCTGTTAATCTTTGTTCATTCCTTACTGATGGGACAAAGTCCCCAGCTACCTGTATCCCTGGGTGGCCCTCATGGAAGGACATGGAGCCAAAAGAAGCTCTACCTCTGGAGGCCAAATCCAATTTGTAATGAAGGATAAAAGTATGAGGTTTGCCCCAAGTCACAGCTCAGCAAATATCATTGAAGGAAGCCCTAGCATGGAAAGCTGCTGAAGTTGCCATAGACCTTGCAGAATGTGCTTTCACTCTGTGAGGCAAGGTGATATTCTTCTTGTTGTAGATAAAGGAAATGCAATTTCTCAACCATGACGCCAATGTAACTTTTGAGACAGGATAACCTAGTCTCGGTCCAGAAAAGGCCAGAAATAGTTGGTCTGATTTACGGGTAGATTTTGTTCTGTCCAGATAAAATCGTATTTGCCTATGAACATCCAGGGAGTGCAAGCAATACTCTCCCTTGTTAGAATGCTTAGGAAAAAATACTGGGAGGTCAATAGACTGGTTGATAGACCACTCTGACACCACTTTCGGTAAAAAGGAAGAATTTGTTCTCAGTGATACTCTATCCTTATGGAAAATAAGATAGGGATGTTTGATGCATATGGCTTCAAGTTCTGATAAACATCTGGCCAATGTGATTGCAACCAGAAACAAAGTTTTCCAAGAGGGGTACTCTAAATCACATGAGGACACTGGTTCAAAGAGGGGAGCTGTTAAGACTTGTAGAACCAAGGCCAAATCCAAAGGTTGTACTGGTTCTCTAAAGGGAGGTTTTTAGGTGAAGAACACCCTTCAATAAAGTCTTACAGAGTCTATGTGACATGAGTGAAGAATCCTGAAAACCAATGTGGAAATTTGAAATGGCAGCTAAATGAACACGAATAGCAGAGGCTGACACCCCGGATTGGAAAAGATGTGATAAGTAATCTAAGACCACCAAAACTAGGAAAGACAAGGGGTCTAATTGTTTATTTGCTGCCCATAATGAAAGCCTTTTCCATTTACTGAGATAGATTAGTCTGGTGGACGATTTATGAGATGCGATAAGAATATTGCACACTGGGGACAAAAGGTTATCCTCCCAGACAATCATAGGAAGTGGAGAAACCAAGCTGTCAGCTTCAAGGTGGTTAGACTGGAGTGAGTCAGACCCTGAGGATGGGAGATCAATGTTGGGGATGGATTGAGGATCCATGGTTGATCTAGCAGGTGAGGCCAGAGGAAGGGGAACCAAACTTGTTGAGGCCAATATGGAGCAATGAGGATCACTTTGCTTTTCAACTGCCGTGCTTTCTTCAGAAACTTGGAAATGAGGGGGAGAGGAGGATGAGCTTAAATTAGACCTGACGGCCAAGCGTGGACTAGAGCTTCTCTCGGTGACTATCCCTGAGGGGGGATCAGGACAAAATAGTTGCTGCACTTGTAGTTGGCTGGGGAGGTGAATAGGTCACAGCAAGGCTGGCCCCAGCGGTTGAAAATTCTTGCCACTATCACAGGGTTGAGGGACCATTCATGAGGTTGTAGAATGCACCTGCTCAACTTGTCCGCTATCATGTTGGAGCTCCCGGGAATGTGTGTTGCAATTAGATAGCGGTTGGAAGCTGTTGCTCATTGCCATATTCTCAAGGCCTCTCAGCATAAAGGATAAGATCTGGTGCCCCCTTTGCTTGTTGATGTACCAGACCACTGACATGTTGTCTGACTGGATTGCAATAGACCCCGACAGAAGAATGGAATGGAATGCTTGCAACGCTAGTAGCACCGCCCTCAGTTCCAGGACAGTGATATGCAAAATGGCCTCTGTCTCCAACCAGGTGCCTTGGACCGAGTTTCCTTGACATAGCCCCCCCACTCCACCAGGGCGGCGTCCGTGGTCATCGTGGCTTTCGGCTGATGGGGGCTGAAGGGGCGAGACCATTGTTGGGGTTTTGAGATGTCCACCAGAGCAAATCTTGCTTGCATCTCTGAGTTACACTTATCTGAAAGGACAAAGGGTGTTGCAGAGGGTACCACTGAGTGAGGAGCAACCACTGGAGAAGTCTCATGTGGAATCTGGTCAAAGGAATAATGGTGATCGAGGCTGCCATTGACCTCAAGAGTTGTAATATGGACCGAGCAGAAGATTTGTGGTGACAGAGCAGAGGCTGAACCTGTTGTCTTATTCTTTGAAGTCTGTGATCCGGAAGAGATGCTGTGCAATTCCTCATGTCCAACAGTACCCTGATGAATTCTAAAGACTGTGCTAGAGTCTTGTTGGACTTCTCCCAGTTTATAGTGATTCCCAATTGTTGTGCTGTGAGAAGAGTGTAGTCTAGGGCTTCTTCCAGTAGATGCTTAGTGGGGGGTGGTGAGGAGCCAGTCATCTAGATATGGAAACACCTGGAATCCTTGAAGTCGCAGGTCAGCGATGACCACTGCAATGCATTTGGTGAACACTCTGGGGGCTGTAGAGAGACCGAAGGGCAGTGCTCGAAATTGGTATTGACTGGCTCCTATGTGGAAGCGGAGGTATCTTCTTGAGTGCTTGTCCATTTCTATATGGTAATATGCATCTTGAAGATCTACAGAGTACATCCAATCGTCTTATTCCAGAAGAGGAAGGATAGACTGAACTGTGAACATCCGGGATTTCTCTGTTTTTACAAATTTGTTCAGTGTGCTGAGATCCAGAATTGATCTCCAGTCCCCTGTCTTTTCTTGGCACCAAAAAGAACCTTGAGTAAAAACCGTATCCTATCTGGTCTGGGGGGACTGTTTGGATGACTCTTTTTTTGTAGCAGCTTTCGGATTTCATGTGCTGCTGCTTCCCTTTGACTGGATGAAATGTCAGTTAAGTCTCTGGATGAGGTTGGACAGAAATGGAAGGGGATGTGATAGCCTCTGGATATTATCTGTTGTACCCAAGAATGAGAAGTTATGTACCTACCATAACGTTCCATGTTAGTTGTCTTCTCTCGCCTTCTTTCTTGCTTGATGGGTTCGGAGCCGATCCTCGGCTCCGACTCGGCACTTGCTAAGCTCGAGAGTCACTTTTACCAGCTCGAGGCAGCCCCATATCCCATGATGCAAGGCGGTAAGTACCCAGATCTCGTTTGTACCTATAGGGAGACACACCTAGCACAGAAAAAACTTTCCACTGAGGAAAGAAAGCAATTACCCTAAGGAAGGGCTGAAATGGGAACCATGAACTAACTGGTGCCTAAAGAAGCAATCTTCCAGACAAAGGAGAACAAGGTCTGTCCAGGCAAGGGGGTAGGAGGGAGGGTCGCAAGAAACAAGGCGAGAGAAGACAACTAACATGGAACGTTATGGTAGGTACATAACTTCTCAATGTTAAGTTGTCAATCTCGCCTTCATTCGTGCTTGATGGGACCGCGTCCCTAGCACCTCTATCCTGGGTGGCTCAATGGAACAGACTCTTGAGAACCATAGAACCAAAACTGGCTCTATCCCTGGAGGCCAAATCCAATTTGTAATGAGAAACAAAGGTATGAGGAGTGGCCCAAGTGTCTGCTGCACAAATAGTGTCTAAAGGGAGTCTAGCCTGAAAGGCTGTGGAAGTGGCTAAACTTCTGGTGGAATGCGCTTTTGGTTTTGAGCACAGCTGTTTGCCCCTGAGCTGATAGATTTCGGAGATGGTGGAAGAAAGCCATCTAGATAAGGTCACTTTGGAAACAGGAAGGCCTTTCTTATTTTCAGCATAAGAAAGAAAGAGCTGATCGGATTTCCTGAATTGTTTTGTTCTGTCCAAATAATATCTGAGTTGGCGGTGAACATCAAGATAATGTAATTTTGTTCCGATCTGTTGGAGTAATTAGGGAAAAATACAGGGAGATCAATAGATTGGTTCAAATTAGTTTTCGAAGCCACCTTAGGCAAAAAGGATGGATTAGTTCTCAAGGATACCCTGTCCTTGTGGAAGACCAAATAAGGGGGACGAACAGAAAGGGCATGAAGTTCTGACACTCTCCTGGCCGAGGTAATAGCGACAAGGAAGAGTGTTTTCCATGAAAGAAACTTCAGAGAACATGAAACAGCTGGCTCAAAGGGAGGAAGAATTAAGGATGTCAGCACTAGATTTAGGTCCCATTGAGGAGGAGGACTCCTGACAGGTTTAAGGAGAAAAATCCCTTTTAGAAAGGCTCTACAAAGCCTGTGGGACATAATGTTGTGATCTGCAAACCCGACATGAAAGTTCGAGATAGCAGCCAACTGAACTTTAACCATGGAAGATGAAGAGCCCGAGTGAAAGATTTCCGCTACAAAATCCAAAACTGCATGAACAGGGGCAGTAAAGGGATCTATATTCTTTGATTTTGCCCAACAAGAGAATCGTTTCCACTTGCTGGTATAAATCCTTCTAGTAGAGGGTTAGTAGAGATCATAGGAAGCCTGGCTAAGGAAGGAAGTGGAGCAACCAAGCTGTGAGGTTGAGAGAAGGAATAGACTGATGCAGGTGACCCGATTGGTGGATCAGAAGGTCTGGCACTAGGTCCAGATGCCACGGCTGCACCAATAGGTGACGATGGAGGAACGGAAACCAAATTTGTCGAGGCCAATAGGGGGCAATGAGAATCATTTTGGCTTTCAAAACGGTGGCTTTCTGAAGTACTTGTGGAATCAATGGAAAAGGAGGAAAGGCATAAAGAAGTCCCTGGGGCCAATCCTGGGTAAGAGCGTCTCTGGGGGGATGGCCTGGCAGTGGGAAGAGAGAGAAGAAGTCTGGGCATTTGCTGTTTTGGGGAGTAGCAAAAAGATCGCAACATGGGCGGCCCCATTCTAGAAAAATCTCCTCCACTATAGATTGTTTGAGAGACCACTCATGAGGCATGAGAATAGCTCTGCTCAATCTGTCCGCTAAAATGTTGGTTTTCCCAGGGATATGCGTTGCTACCAGAAACCGATGAGAGGAGATCACCCATTGCCAAAGTCTGAGAGCTTCTCGACACAAGGGGTAGGACTTGGTTCCGCCCTGTTTGTTGATATACCATACTACAGACATGTTGTCCGTGTGAACTGCAATTGTTCCCAAGGGAAGAAAGTCGTTGAGGGCTTGCAACGTTAAAAGCACTGCTCTCATCTCTAGGACATTTATGTGCAGGTGGTATTCGAATGGTTGCCACGTCCCATGAACCATCCTGCCCTGATAATGACCCCCCCACCCGATCAGGGAGGCGTCCATAGTGACTGTGGCTACCGGGGCCGGGGATACAAAGGGTCTGCCCTGATGAATCTGGGGAGAAGAAATCCACCAGGATAGGTGGTTTTTTGCAAGCTTGTGTCACCAGGATTTGGTGACGCATGGGAAGTTGTTGGTAAGACCACTGGGTGAACAACATCCATTGAAGAAGACGCATGTAGAAGTGGGCCAAGGGAAGAAGGGTAATGGCCGCTGCCATGAGGCCCAACACTTTCAGGACCAGTCTGGCTTGTACCTTTTTGCTGGCGAGGATGATCCGCACGTGACTTTGGATATCTGAAATCCTTTGGTCTGTGAGGGTTGCTGACATCCGAACAGTGTCTAAATTTGCGCCTATAAAAGTAATAGACTGGCAGGGCAACAAGGAGGATTTTTCGTAGTTGATCGAAATTCCTAACTGAGTGCAGAGATTTAGGGTGTAATCCCTGGCTTGGAGAAGTTGATGCCTGGTGGTGGCTGAAAGGAGCCAGTCGTCGAGATACGGAAACACCTGGAATCCTTGACGTCTCAGGTGAGCCGTGACCACTGCCATACATTTGGTGAACACTCTGGGGGCTGTAGTGAGACCAAAGGGCAGGGCTCTGAATTGAAAATGACTGGACCCCAGCCGAAAGCAGAGAAACCTTGTGGGCGTCTGTGAATTTTTATGTGATAGTACGCATCCTGAAGGTCTGTTGAGCACATCCAGTTGTCTTTGCCCAGGAAGGGCAAAATTGATTGAAGTGTGACCATTCGAATCTCGTCTTTTTCACAGACTTGTTGAGTCTGCTGAGATCCAATATTGGTCTCCAATCTCCCGTCTTTTTGGGGACCAAAAAGAACCTTGAGTAGATTCCGGGCTCTGAATGGTCTGTTGTAACTGGATGAATGGCCCTTTTGTGTAGAAGCTTTGATACTTCTAACTTTGCGATTTCCCTTAGACCGGGTGGCACATCTGGAAGGGAATTTTTGTGATTGAAGAGACTTTCCTTGAAAAGAATTTTGTAACCCTCGGATATGATCGACTGTACCCATCTGTCTTGTGAGAGGGAAAGCCAGGCTTGTGGGTACAGCGATAATCTTCCCCCGACTGCCTCCAAGGATGGACAGTCGGGCAACACCTCAAGGATGCTGGAAGGGCTTGTCAGAGAGAGACTCTCTGCTTCCCTGGTTTTGTGGACCCCCTCTGCCTCTAGGACGGCGTCAGTTATTATTACCCCCTCTGCCTCTAGGGGTAAACTGACCATGTGTATCCGGCGTGACTCCTTGGGATTTGCGGAACCACATCTTTCCACCCTTTTGTTCTTTGGGGTAAGGTCTAGAAGGGGTGGAAAAACGGACCCCTACGGCAGAAGGAGTCTTGCCGTCCTGCTCACACCTGGTCAATGTATCCTTCACTTGAGGACCAAACAAAGTTGACCCATCAAAGGGAGAGTTTGTGAAGGACGCCTTGAAGGGATCAGCAAAATTACAGAGCCGCATCCAGTATTGACGTCTCAGAGCCACTCCTGTGCCTGCGGCTCTACTCGCTCCATCTGCTGCATACGAAATCAGCGGCATGGAGGAGTTGGTTATGGAGTTAAGGATTCCTAGCTGAGAAGCAATCTTGTCTTGTGCCCCCTGAGCTGTAGGATCCTGTACTACTTCACCTAGTTCCTTAAGGATGTCTCTTTGGAGTCTGGTGAAGTGACACAAATAGTTCAGCGAACGCATGGCAAAAGTCGCTGAGGAAAACATCCGCTTACCATACCTGTCCATGGTCCTGGAATCCTTGTTAGGAGGATGGACTGGTACGGAAGGATCTGCAAGTTCCTTCTTAGTGGCGGCCACCACCACCATGGCATCAACCAGGACACCTTTTGTAAGGAATTGCTGTTCAGAAGGGGCTGTAATAAATTTAGAAGGCCTCCTGGGAACTGGCTCTACGGAATCAGGAGAAGCCCAAGCCTTTCGAGCAATTACCTGCATGAGGGGGTCAAAAGGCGGAGACACCCAGGAGGTGGAGGGTAGAGAACCAAACGCCTCTAGGTATACCGACTCATCATCGGAGGGATTTATGGTGGGCCAGTTTCCCCTCTGTTTCAGGAGTTCTAGGATGTCTGAAAAGGAGACATCCTCAGAGGGGGATCTTGGGGACCCCTCCGACTCATCTAAGTCAGTATCCGAAGTAGTAGACTCAGGGGAGTCTAGGTGCTTCCTCTTACAAGTCCTCTTGCGCAGAGGACCTCCTGACAGATCAGGAGAATCCTCGGAAGAGGGGGTTCCTCCCAATGGGGAAACCTGAGGCGGTGGATCTCTCGGTCCGGGAGCAAGAGAGCGGGAAGAGATATCAACAGGCACCGTAGAGGGAGGAGCTAAAGGAATAGACTGCTGACTGAGCCCAGGGGCCAGCACACTCCTCATCACCTCGAAGGCTCCCCTCCCAGGGAGGTCCGAGAGAACCCGTTCCGAAGAAACTGGGACTCCCGGGCCCGCCGAAAAGGAAGGCTCTGAGGCAGATGTCGGAGCTGAGCTCACCAAGGCCGAAGCCCCAAGGGGAAGAGCGGAGTCGGACAAGGGTCCGATGCCATTCACCCCCTTGGAGCAGACCAGGGAAGCCCGGCCACTGAATCCCTCCAAGGAAGGTCTTGAGGAGGAGATAAGAGTAGATGCTGAAAGCGCAGAAGGGGAGGGGGTATCTGGCCCTCAGCCATAGCAGTAACTATTCCCGTAGACTCCAGCTCCAAACTCTGGGGTAGAGTCGAAGGAGGAACTTGAAGAGGGTGTGGACTGATCGTCATCTGTTGAGACGGACTATGAAGCATTTGGGCTAGTGCCTGTGATTTTAATAATCTGCTTACCACCCTCTCTAAATCATGGTCTGACAACCTGGAAGATCTAGATGATCGGCTCCGATGGCTCCGCTCTGAAAGAAGAGGTGAGGCCGGAGCCGACAGTATCGGTTCCAAAGAGGGAGACCTGGACCTCTTCCTCGAAGGAACCATCGGAGCCGATGAAACCATGGATCCAGACGGAGCTGATAAATTTTCGGCTCCGAGTGTAGGTATGGATGTATCGGCTCCGGCCGGAGCCGATACAGGCAAAGAGATCATGGTGTCGGGGCCGGTCGGCGCCGACACCGAAGCCCAAGCCACATGGATGTCGGAGCCAGTCGGAGCCGACACCAAAGTGACCTTCACAATATCGGCACCGATAGGCACCGATGTTTTCTCCAAGCTAAGATCGGCTCCAGTCGGAGCCAAGGCCGAAGGCTTAGGTACAGAAGCCTGGGCTTTGGTAGTCTTTGAGGGCTTACCCGGAGCCGATTTTGCCGGGGAGCCCTCCGGTTTAAGAAGTCCTCTTAAAATGAGTTTGTTCCTCCTTTCCTGCAGGACTCTCTGGATAAAAGAATGACAAATTGCACAGGAGTCCTGCAGGTGGAGAGGTCCCAGACAGTATATACAAGAAGTGTGACCATCTGTCAGAGACATCTTCTGACAGCACGAGTCACACTTCTTGAAGCCTGAGACCCTCTGATCCTTAGACATGGTGCTTTCACAAACACTACACACACAGTCCCGAACCAGAGAAACTAAAGTTAAAGAACTGAAAGTAAAAACTCTCACACACACACACCCTGACAGGGGGTGGGGGGTGGGAGGGATTAAAGGCCTGACTAAAAAAGTAAAGAAGGAAAAAGAAAGTTAGTCAGAAAAAGCCTGACAATTAACTATAAAGGTAGAATTTGAAAGAAAATAGAAAATTTTTCTGATTGGGGCTAAAAGTTTAGTAATATTAAACACTTACCAGGAGCTGGTAAAAGGAGGACCACATCAGCGAAGCGGCAAACGAGATCTGGGTACTTACCACCTTGCATCATGGGATATGGGGCTGCCTCGAGCTGGTAAAAGTGACTCTCGAGCTTAGCAAGTGCCGAGTCGGAGCCAAGGATCGGCTCCGAACCCATCAAGCAAGAATGAAGGCAAGATTGACAACTTAACATTTGGTGGTTATTGTTTCACCAGGCAGTAGGGTACAAGGAAAAATTACCCCCAACCGCTTCCAGAGGTCAGCAGTAGGGCAACTCTTCAGGAGCGCTGGTAGGGTTGCCCAGAAAAAGAATCTCTGGAACCCCAGTTTCGCAGGCCTCCTCTGCAATGAAAGGGGCTTCTTCCATTGGCATTTTCCCCTCTGCCTCTAGGGGCGAACTTGGCACGTGCGTCACGGAAAGAGCCCTGTGATTTTCTGTGCCACATCTTCCCGCTCCTCTGATTTCTGGAGTAGAATCATTGAGGAGTGGAGTGTCTGACACCAATGGCAGATAGGATCTTGACATCTTGACATCATTTGCAAATTGCCAGCATATCTTTACCTTTAGGGCCAAACAATGAAGCTGCCTCGATGGGGGTGTTCAAAAAGGAAGCCTTAAAGGATTCCGCAAAGGTGGATCCAGGCATGTCGTCTCGTGACTATAACTGCACCTGTCACTCTAGCTGCTCCTTCCGTTGCATGTAAAATAAGACACATGGAAGAATTGGATATGGATTCTAGGGTTGCTATCTGAGAAGCTACATTGTCACGGACCTTATCAAAAACAGCTCCTGCCAAGGTTTCAGAGAGTTAGTTGATAAGATCCCTCTGGAGCCTTGTAAAGTGTGCCAAGTAGTTCAAGGACCTTACAGCAAAGGTCAATGAAGCAAACACATGCTTCCTGAGTCCGTCTATCACCCAAGACTCCTTGTTGGGTGGATGGACAGTCTGGTTCTCTTCTGCCAAGTCTTTCTTGGTTGCAGCCACCACCACCATGGCATCTACTGGAAGACATTTTGACCAATGTGGATGCTCAGCTGGGGTAGATAAAATCTTGTCAGGCCTCTGCAGTATAGCTTCCAGGGTTTCAGGTGCCTTCCATGCATGCTGGACGATGAGCTGGACAAGCTCATCGGCCGGCGGGGTAACCCAGGAGGTGGGGGGATGGGCGCAGAAGGCCTGCAGGAATATGGATTCCTCTGAGGAAGGATTGCAAGACTTCCAGTCACCCTCTGTCTTAGGATCTCGAGGATGTCACCAAAGGACACCTCACCAGAGGGTGACTGTGGGGACCCTTCCCCTGTTATCAAAGTCCGTATCTTTGGTCAAAGACTCCTCAGTGGAGTCCATGTGCTTCCTCTTACGTGAAACATTGTGAGGTACTTCCTCAGTGGGGAGTTCTGGGGAAGATTGCAAAGAGGGGCTCTCCTGAGGGGGAGAAATCTGAGGCCCTTGTGCCTGGTGTCCAGTGGCTGTGGCTTGCAACAGCTGTGGTACAGAGGGGGAAGAGGACTCCGACATGGGGAGGCGTTTTGCCAGCGGAGGCAAGTGCCATCTCCATGGCCTGGAAGGCCAGACTGCCGAAAGAGGGATGGGAACCCAGAACCGAGCACGACAACCTCAGAAACAGGGTCACACCCTGCTCTGACAAGCTGACCCCCAGACCAGGAGTCTCAAGAGGGCTGTGGAGCATAAGGGAGGGAGGATTCCTGGAGGGTGCCATAGAAAATATCGGCATGGAATCAAGAATGCTCTCCCCACGGCACAGACACTAGCCTGAGAAGAGCCCGATGCCCAGGGCCACAGGGACAACTCTAGCTCCAAAGTGAGGTCCACTATTGGGGTCAGAGGGAGGGAAGCTGCTGTCGGAGGAAGGGGCTTCGATGCCTACATGGAAGTCGAATGAGGAGTGTACGTTAGAGTCTGTGGAGAAATACGTTCACGTGAAAGAGGGAATGTAGCTTTAGATGGTTGAGAGAGATCCCCTAGCCACAAGCAACTTGTCAACAAGCCGCAACACATCTTGTTCAGAGAGGCTCCTGGTCGACCTCATAGAGAAACCTGAAGGCAATTCTGGCCTTTCTAGAAAAGGGCTATATTGGCTACCAACAAATGGATCCAAAGAAGGAGAGTACTTGGTCCTTGCTAGTTCAAGTGTTGTAGAGCTCAGAACCGAGGGTGTCTGCACTGAGGAAAATGGTGTTGAGGTAGTCTGCGCCGACGAAGGCAGCACCATAGAAGTTGAAGGTGTCTGCACCGTAAGTGGCAGTGTGGCAAGTGTCTGCACTGGTAGTAATGACGATGCCGAAAAGGACTGTACCGAAGAGCATGTCGGTGCCAAAGGTGTCTGCACCATAGAGGGCAGTATCATCAAACTAGGGGCTGAAGGAGATTGCACCAATGGTGCCAAAGGAGACTGTACTTGTAGAGATGGTGCAGGTAAAGGCTGTGACGCAACTATCAGAGCTATAAGTGTCTGCACTGGGAACTCGGGTGCCGGTGGTGATAAAGAGGACATAGCAGGAGCAAGAATCAACTGGAGTGGTGCTGAACCTGGAGCCGAAAGGGTCACAGATGGCAGTGCCGGATTGGAAATTTTTACCTTTTTATGAGTCGACTCCCTGCAATCTCCAGAGGGAGATGAAGTGAGCAACCTCAAGGTGGATTAAGAAGAATGTCTTTTACGGGGTTTAGCAGGAGGTGTGAGACCTCCGACCCAGAGAAAGCCTCACAGAAATGATTTTAAGGAGGCTTTTCAGGATTAACTTGTTCTTTCTTTCATTGAGAGTCCTGGTCGAAAAATTTCTACAAATCCCACACTGGGGATCCACTGAAAGATGAGAGACATTCATCCATCGGAAAGCGGTAACTTACAGAAGCAATCCTTACAATGTTTGAAACTAACACTGCTTTTCTTGTCCGACATAATGGTGTGGAGAAAAATGACAGTACCAAAGAGTTAAGAAAAGCTACCCAGAAGGGTAAGAAGAGAGAAAGGAAGGATTACCAACGATGGTAATGAAGAATTACCTCAAAGGTAAGAAAAGGGTAATAAAGATGAAGAAAACTAAAGGGAGAGAGTCTTAAAGTTACGATAGGGTAGGAGTATAGAAATAGTAACTGAATGAAAACTTTTAAAGCACTAACAATTTAGAAACTTTCAAAAAAATTATTCACTTAGCTGAGAGAGATTGGCTTGACATGGCTGTACAGCAATGCGGCAAACAAGATCTGAGGTAACAGGGAGCAGAACATTCTGGGTAGGATCTTGGCTTGAGAGTTTTTGGCTGATGTGATCTTGGTATAAGGCCGGCTCAGTTCCGAGGATGGAAACGATAACCCATCAGTAAGGAATGAACGAAGATTAACAATATCAGAGCATATATTTTGGAAGACTAATATGTTGGCACATTTTTTTAAATTCCCTACAGAGTACTCTAAAAACACTGGGTGAGCAAATAGCTGTAAGTAAGGAGATGATTCTTTTGAGCTGGGATACAGGATCTGAATTGCCTAAAAATAGTAAGGCCTTATTAAGTTTAATTCTGATGGCTGCCAAAAAGGCAGTTACTAAAAAATGGACAACAAAGTCTATTGCAACTGCATTTGAAGTATTGAATATTATAAAAGATATAAAAGAACTGCAAGAGGGATCTTTAGAAAATGGAAGCAGCAAATTACATAGAAGTAAATGGAAATTGTGGAAACAATACATGTATAATAATGTTCAGGAGGATGAGGAGTGAAGTTTAAGAGAAGGCAGAGATTCTGCAATTTTTTGTAATGCTGGACTGATGATAGTAGCAAAGACAATATATGTGATATGCATTGTATTTAAATGGAAAAATGTTAAAATGGTTTGTTTTCTTTTCTGTTAATGTATGTTTGCCGATGTCTTAAGTGATAATTTAATAAAGGTGTTAAAAAAAACAGGCAATGACCTTACATATCAATAGAAAAAAAAAACTCTTTGGGGAACAACTTGAGCACAGTCTTAAATGAAGAGGATTCACAAGCAGACATGCTGCAATGGCTGATAAATACCCCTTGCCAAATAAGTAAATAGACCATAAGATAATTTACACAAATGTTTGAGAACCACAGGTAAGAATCCTGGATTGGGCCCATTTTCTAGGTAAGTTACCAACTAGACAATCTTCTTCACCACTTAAAGGAAAGTTATGTACTCACCACAACATTCCATCTGTGTTGTCCATTATTATCCTTCCTCAAATGTTGCATTTGGATCTGATCCTCATATCCAACTCTGCTGCTTCATCCATATCATAGAATACTGAACTCTTGAGCTCCTCCTTTTATTATTAATGCCCTAATCACCTAGCATACCTCATATCTACTTTGCTGCCCATAAACCTACAGAGCAGTGGAGAAAAAAGGAAAGGATGGAAACTGGGGCTCAAACAAGGTACAGAGGCTCTTCCAATACCCTTCAATCCTTCCAGGAGTAAAGCAAAGAGGGAGTTGGTGGGTGGGAAGTTAAGGAAGAATAAAAATGGACAACACGTGTGGAACATTATGATGAGCATATAACATTTTTTATCTGATGCTGTCATTTTCATTCATTCCTCTACTGTTGTGACAGAGTCCCCAGCTACCTAAATCCCGGGAGGACTCTAAGGAAGGATATTCATAAGCACAATTGAGCCAAAGGCTGCTTTTTCTCTAGACACCAGATCAAATTTGTAATGAGCAATAAAGGTATGAGGGTTAGCCCAGGTTGCAGCTGCACAAATTTCATCCAAAGAAGTTCTTGACAAAAAGGCTGAGGATGTTGCTATAGACCTAGTAGAATGGGCTTTTGGTGGTTTTGGTAAAGACAAACCTGCTTTTTCATAAACAAAGGTAATATAATCAGTCAACCATTTGGCCAAAGTCACTTTAGAAACTGGTTTGCCTAATTTTGAATCAGAAAAGGAAACAAATAATTGTTTGGATTTCCTCAAATCTTTGGTTCTGTGAATGTAGAAATGTAGTTGTTGCTGAAAATCCAAAAGGTATAATATATATTCTCTTTTGTTTGAAAATTTTGGAAAGAAAACTGGAAGGATGATAACTTGATTAATATTGGTTTCTGACACCCCCTTAGGTAGAGAGGAAGGATAGTCTGTAAAGAAACCCTATCCTTGTAAAAACATTAAATAAGGAGGTTTAGAAGACAGTGCCTGAAGTTCAGACACTCATCTGGCAGAAGTAACAGCAACTAGGAAAACAATCTTCCGGCTCAAAAATTTTAGCTCAGATTTAGCTGATGGTTGGGGGGGGTTGGGTCAAGGCCCGAAGAACAGCATTTAAATCCCAAAGAGAAGTAAGATCCTTTAAAAGGGGCATACGTAAATAGGTTCCGTTTAGAAAGGCTTTGCAAAGCTTGCATGAAGCAAAGATAGAGTTATTTACATCAGTATGAAAGTTGGAAATGACTGTTAATTGTACTTTGACAGTTGAGGAGCTTGCCCCCTCATTGAAAATTGCAGCTAAAAAAAATCAAGAACTTTAGAAATTGGTGCTGAGAAGGCATCTAAATTCTTTTTGTGTCCATAAAAAACAAATCTTTTCCATTTACTTCTGTATGTTTTTCTAGTGGAAGCTTTATGGGATGATAACAAAATGTGACAGACTAGAGAGGAAAGCCTGGGTTGTCTAACAATCAATGGAACTGGAGAAACCATGCAGTCAACTTGAGGCCTGAAATGTCCAGATAAATCATGTGTGTCAAGTGAGATAGCAGGTCAGGAGTTAGATCCAGAATCCAGGAAGGATGCAGAAGATGAGGCCAAAGGAAGGGAAACCTGACCTGACGAGGCCAGTACGGGGCAATGAGGAAAACTATGGTCTTCAACTGAGATGCTTTCTGGAGAAATTTTGGGATAAGAGGTAACAGGGGATAGGCATAAAGGAGACCAGAGGGCCAATCGTGAAGTAGAGCATCCCCCAGTGACTCCTCTAGTGGGGGGATCAGAGCAAAGAACCTGCTGCACTTCTTGAGGGGAGATGCAAAAAGGTTGCAGTATGGTTGACCCCATCGATGGAAAATCCTCTCCGCCACATTTATGTTGAGAGATCACTCGTGAGGCATCAGAACAGATCTGCTTAACTTGTCTGCAATCACATTGGACTTCACCAGGATGTGCATTGCTATCAGGAAGCAATTGGAAGAGATCACCCATTTCCATGCTCTCATAGCTTATTGACAAAGAGTGTAAGATCTGGTTCCCCCTTGTTTGTTGATATACCAGACCAATGACATATTGTCCATCTGAATCACAATAGTCACAGTTGAGAGAGTTTCTTGGAAGGCCTGCAATGCTAGGAGGATAGTTCTCATCTTCAGAGCATTGCTATGCATGTAGACCTCTTCACTGGAGCATATGCCTTGGACCGTCATTCCCAAGAAGTGTCCCACCACCCAATCTAAAAGGAGTCCGTGGTTACTGTGGCCTTGGTTTGAGGGACAACAAGGGGATGGCCTTCTTATATTTGATTAGAGTGGATCCACCAGAGAAGGTATTTTTTGCAAGCTTGCTTTATTTTGACTTGACTGGATAATGGTTGTTGGAGAATAGCCCAATGAGTGGTGAGTATCCATTGAAGGATTCTCATATAGAATCTTGCCAGCAGTACAACGGTGATTGCTGCTGACATGGATCTCAATGCTTGGAGTGTCAAATGGGCTGAAAGAGAAGAACTCTAAATTATCTTTTTGACCTGGAATTGAATTGTTTGAATCCGAGACAGAGGGAGAGAAGCTATTTGAGTGACTGCATTGAACAGAACACCAATGAATTCCAGAGTCTGAGTTGGATTGAGTTGAGATTTGTGGCAACTGGCAGAAATCCCCAGATGAAGGCACAGCTGGAGTAAGTAGTACAGTGCTTGAATTAGTTGATGCCTGGTCAGAGTGGTCTCAAGTAAGCTGCAACTACTACCATGCACTTGGTAAACACCCAAGGGGCTGTGGTGAGACTAAAGGGCAGTTCTCAGATGTGGAAATGATTGGCACCCAGTTGAAAGCATAGATATCTTCTGAACTGTCTATTCTTTTTAATGTGATAGTATGCATCCTGAAGATCTATTGAGCACATCCAGTCATCTTTGTAGAGAAATGACAGACTGGACTGAACCATGACCATCCAAAACTTTGTATTTTAAACAGACTGATTTAGTTTGCTCAGATCCAAGATTGGTCTGCATTCCCCTGTCTTTTATGGCATT
The DNA here is from genome assembly GCF_019279795.1 of Protopterus annectens. Lineage (NCBI taxonomy): Eukaryota > Metazoa > Chordata > Ceratodontiformes > Protopteridae > Protopterus > Protopterus annectens. The sequence goes on from NC_056748.1 coordinate 221,238,911, forward strand.
AAAAAGAATATTGAATAAGTTCCAGATTCTGTCTGGCCTGGGGGGCCTCCTGGATGACTCTTTTTTTTCTAGCAGCTTGTTTATTTCTAGTGCTGTTGCTTCCCTCAGACTGGGTGGAACACTGGGGATTTTGTTTGATACTAGTGGGAAAATGGTATTATATAACTTCTGGATATTATCCTCCGCATCTATGAATGTTTTGTAATTTCTAGCCAGGCTCTCTAGTGCAAGGAAAGATGACCCCCGACTCCCTCCAAAGATGGAAAAACAGGCCTCCTTTCAGGAGTGCTGGTACGATCTTTCAGAGAAGGTATTCATGGATCCTTGATTATGTGGACCACCTCTGTCATGGGGAAGGCATTTTCCATTAGAGCTTCCCCTTCTGCTCCTGGGGGAACTGTCTCCATGTGGATCTAGGAAGAGGCCCTGGGATTTCTTGAAACAAATTTTCCATCTGCCTCATTGGCTCCTAGAAAAGCTGAGTTGAGGAGTCGAGAAATGTATGCCAAATAGACAGGGTTTTCCCTTCCTGCTCGCACCTAGAGAGTGTGTCTTTCATTTTGGGGCTGGAGGTTCCATCAAAGGGAGCATTGATGAAAGAAGATTTGAAGAGTTCTGCAAGATCACATAAGTGCATCCAGGCATGTCTGCTAATGGAAATGCATGAACCCACCACCAGTGAGGTAACTTCAGCTGCATGAGAGATAAGCCTCACGGATGAGTTTGAAATAGACTGATGAGTAGCCTACTGCAAGGAAGTAGTACTCTCTGCCTCAGAGGATATGGTCCAAGAGATGTATATGGAAAGTTCTTTTATCAAATACCTCTGAAGTCTTGTGAAATATTCCAGATAATTCAGTGACCTAAAGGCGAAGTTTGCTGAAGCACATATATGCTTTCCAAACCTGTCCAATACCCTACACTTCCTGTTGGAGGGGGGTGACCAATGGAACTTTGCTCTGTCAGTTCCTTTTTAATGGCCATCAATATTACCATAGCATCAATGGGCGCTCCTTTACTCCAGTGTGGTCCATCCTTAGGTGGTGCCAGGATCCTGTCTGGTCTCTTAAGGATTGGCTCAGTTGTGTATAGTTCCTTCCACTCCCATTGAGAAACTAAATCTATGAGTTCATTGGTGGATGTAGTCACCCAGGACATAAGACGGGCCAGCTCTGAAGGCCTACAGGAACACTGATTCCTCTTGGGAAGGGTTATCTGGGGACCAGGCACCCCTTTGTTTTAGTAGTTATAAGATGCCTCTAAAAGCAACATCATTTGGCAGTGATCTGGGAGAAGCTTCCCATTCATCAAAGTCAGTGTTCTCAGTAGCAGACTCTTGTGGAGACCCTAAGTGCTTCCTTTTGCACTTCCTCTTCCAGGGAACCTCTACAGTGGGGTGATCCAGGGAGGCATCAGAAGAGATAACGATTCCCTGCTGGGTAGCCTGGAGAAGACTGGTTCGTTCTGGCTGTCCCAGTGGGATGGACGACTGAGGCTCTGGATGCAAAATCAAATGGGATTGGAAAGTTGGAGATGAGGAGGGTAGAGAAGTCTAAACTGCAGGAATAGAGAAGGGTCTCTCCACTACCTTAAAGGCAGAATGTATGGGAGAAACAGAAACTGACAGATTTGACAAGGTAGGTTTATGAACCATCAGCATCTGCTGTCCCACAGGCAAATCAACCAAGGAAGGAGTTGGAGCCAAGCTATCTAGTGCAAATCCTCCGAGGGGAAAAGATGGCTCCGACAACTTCCCAGAGCTAGCACTGACACTTCGGATCCGAGAGTTCTCCAGTTCCAAAGTACTTGGGGCCAGACAGCTCAGAGACACCATCAGAGTCGAAGATGGTAATATCTTCTGATCTGAGGAAGATGACTTCAATGCTTTCGGATCCAATGGCTCCAAAACAGAATCATGGATCAGAGAAGGAGCTAAGATCAGAGGGGTAGTACTAATGAAAGTCTCCAGGCCTGATGGGGTTGGATCTAAAAGTACATCAATTTACATTTGCATCCTGAAGAACTTCATCATTCTGTCCATGTCTGCCTTGGATAGTCTCTACTGAAGGGATGAAGTTGTGGATGAGGGTCTTGAATAGTGACTGGGAGACTGCTTCAGAAAAGGTGATGGTAACTGAGAGGTAATTGGCTCTGACAGTAGTTGAGGAAAACAAATCCAGGGTGATTTGTCAGATCTTGACATTGAATCTCACTCAGATCTGACTTTTTTGTTCGTTTCAGAGCTGGCTCCAAGGATGGAGCTGAAAGTTGAAGCTGATGTGTGTTCTGAAGATCTCTTATGATATTCCTTAGAAAGGGAGTTTGTGCCCAAGAAGCCATAAATGAAGGTTTTGAAGACAGCAATCCCTTACGGATTAGTTTGATTTTTTTTTCTGTCAATTAAAGCACAGGAGTTAAATCCCTTGTAAATGTCACAGTCTGAATCTAAATGACCTGGTCCTAGACAGTAAACACATTTGGAATGTGCATTCGAATTTGGTATTTTGTGGTCGCACGTACACATTTTTTAAATCTTGAAGGCATATCAGGTATTCTTTTAGAAAAACAAATAGAAATTTAAAACAGTAAAAACATTTTTTTCATATAAATACTAGAGACGGGGAAAATAGAGAAGTTACCAACAATGGTAAAATGGAGAGTACTACAAAAGTACAATAAAGGGACAGAATACCAACTATTGTAATTGAGAATATTCTAACAGTACGGAAGGAGGGTAAAGTTTAGAATCCAAGATAAAAAATGTGTTAAAGGGAGGTAAAGACAATAGTTGTAATAAGTATAAGAAATATAGGAATAATAGAAAGGAATAATAATAGCTAAACTCACAAACTTGAAAAGCACACTCGAGATTTCACGATATACATCCAAATGCTATGGTGGCAAACAAGATCTGAGGTATGTTTGGTGACTAGAACATTATGGATAAAGGGAGGAGCTCGAGAGTTCAGTGTTATACAGTCTGGAAGAAGCAGCTGAGTCAGATCCAAGGATCGGATACTAACCCAACAGTTGAAGAATGAATGAAAATGACAACATCAGGTCATAAGATTTCCTAATAGTAGGATTTCTTGCCTGGGAGGGTTACATCAGGAAAGGCATCTATCATAAAAATTTTGCCATATCAAATATGCAGACAACAATACAGATTTCCATACCGGATCAGTCGAGGCCTGGGTTAACAACGACCGCCTCCAGTACTGTTAGCCAACAGGGTGCTGGTGGAAATTCTGCTACTATTCGCCGAAGGAGAAGAAGAAGAGGAAGGCATTCCTGGAGGCAGGAGGAAAGTTAGGAGTGTGGAACTGAGGGTAGGAACTTTGAATGTTGGCAGTATGACTGGTTAAGGGAGAGAGCTAGTTGATATGATGGAGAGAAGGAAGGCTGACATATTGTGCATGCAAGAGACAAAATGGATGGGAAGTAAGGCCAGCTGTATCGGAGGTGGGTTCAAATTGTTCTACCATGGTGTGGATGGGAGGTGAAATGGGGTAGGGGTTACCCTAAAGGAGCAGTATGTCAAAAGTGTTTTGGAAGTGAAAAGAGTGTTGGATAGAGTTATGTTTATGAATTTTGAAATTGATGGTATTATGATGAATGTTGTTAGTGCATATGCTCTGCAAGCTGTGTGTGCGATGGATGAAAAATAAATATTTTGGAGTGAGTTGGATGAAGTGGTGGAGAGCGTACCCAAGGGTGACAGAGTGGTGATTGGAGAAAATTTCAATGGGCATGTTGGTGAAGGGAACAAAGGGGATGAGGAGGTGATAGGCAGGTTTTGTGTTAAGGAGAGAAATGCAAAAGGTCAAATGGTAGTGAATTTTGTGAAAAGGATAGAAATGGCTGTGGTGAATACATATTTTAAGAAGGGGGAGAAGCATAGGATGACATACAAGATTGGAAGAAGATGCACACAGGTGGATTATATCCAATACAGGAGGGCCAGTCTGAAGGAAATTAGAGACTGCAACGTGGTGACAGAGGAAAGCATAGTTAGGCAGCATAGGATGGTGGTCTGTAAGATGACGGTGGCAATCAAGAAGAGGAGGAGGAAGAGTGAGGGCAGTGCCAGGAATCAAATGGTGGAAGTTGAAAAAGCATAACTGTAAGGTGGAGTTCAGGGAAGAGTTAAGACAGGCAAAGGGTGGCAGTGAAGAGTTACCAGACAGCTGGGCAGCCACAGCAGAGGTGGTATGGGAGACAGCTAGAAAGGTGCTTGGTGTGACCTCTGGACACAGGAAGAAAGACAAAGAGACCTGGTGGTGGAATGAGAAAGTACAAGAGAGTATACAGAGGAAGAGGTTGGCGAAGAACAAGTGGGATTGTCAGAGAGATGAAGAAAGTAGACAGGAGTACAAGAAAATGAGGCATATGATGAAGAGAAAGGTGGTGAAGGCTAAGGATAAGGTGTATGGCAATTTGTATGAAAGGTCGGACACTAAGGAGAGAGAAAAGGACCTGTACTGACTGGCTAGACAGAGGGACTGAGTTGGGAAAGATGTGCAGCAGGGTAGGGTGATAAAGGATAACAAGGGGAAACGTACTCAAGTGAGGAGAGTGTGTTGAGCAGATGGAAAGAGTACTTTGAGGAGCTGATAAATGAAGAGAATGAGAGACGGAGAGAGAGAGAGAGAGAGAAAAGGTTGGATGATTTGGGGATAGTGAATCAGGAAGTACTATGGATTAGCAAGGAGGAAGTAAGGACAGCTACGAAGATGATGAATAATGGAAAGGCTGTTGGTCCAGATGACGTACTGTGGAAGCATGTAAGCATTTAGGAGAGATGGCAGTGGGGTTTTTAACCAGATTGTTTAATGAAATCTTGGAAAGTGAGAGGATGCCTGAGGAGTGGAAAAGAAGTGTACTGGTACCGATCATCTGATCATCCACAGCATGACGTTATCGGAAAGAGTTAGTGGAAGCTAGGTTAAGAAGGGAGGTGATGATTAGTGAGAAACAGTATGGTTTCATGCCAGGAAAGAGCACTACCGATGGGATGTTTGCTCTGAGGATGTTGATGGAGAAGAATAGAGAAGGTCAGAAGGAGTTGCATTGGGTCTTTGTGGACTTAGAGACAGAATATGACAGGGTGACTAGGGAGGAGTTGTGGTACTGTATGAGGAAGTCAGGAGTGGCAGAGAAGTATGTAAGAGTGATAAGGATATGTACGAAGGCAGTAAGCCAGTGGTGAGGTCAGAGGTAGCAGTGATGATGCATTCAAGGTAGAGGTGGGATTACATCAAGGATCAGCTCTGAGCCCTTTCTTATTTGCAATGGTGACGGACAGGTTGACAAACGAGATCAGATGGGAGTCCCCATGGGCTATATGTTTGTGGATGACATTGAGATTTGTAGTGAGAGTAGGCAGCAGGTTGAGGAGACCCTGGAGAAGTGGAGATATGGTCTAGAGAGGAGAGGAATGAAGGTCAGCAGGACTAAAAAAGGGTATATTTGTGTGTGAATGAGAGGGAGGACAGAGGAGTGGTGAGGATGCAGTAAGTAGAGCTGCTGAAGGTGGATGAGTTTAAATACTTGGGATCAACAGTTCAGAGTAATGGTGAGTGTGGAAGAGAGGTGAAGAAGACAGTGGAGGCAGGGTGGAGAGGGTGGAGAAGAGTGTCAGGAGTGATTTGTGTCACATGGGTACCAGTAAGAGTGAAAGGGAAGGTCAACAAGATTGGTAGTGAGACCAGCTATGTTATATGGGTTAGAGAGGGTGGCAATGATGAAAAGACAGGAGTCAGAGCTGAAGGTAGAAGAGCTAAAGATGTTACGATTTGCACTGAGTGTGAAGAGGATGGACAAGATTAGAAATGAGTATATTAGCAGGTCAGCTCAAGTTTGACAGTTTGGAGACAAAGCCAGTGAGGCAAGATTGTGTTAGTTTGGACATGTGCTAAGGAGAGATGCTGGATATGTTGGGAGAAGGATGCTAAGAATGGAGCTGCCAGGTAAGAGGAAAAGAGGAAGGCCTAAGGGCATGTTTATGGATGTGGTGAGAAAGGACATGCAGGTGGTTGGTATGACAGAGCAAGATGTAGAGGTCATGAAGAAAGGGAAACAGATGATCTGTTGTGGCAACCCCTAATGGAAGCAGCTGAAAGAAAAAGAAGAAGGTCTGTCTGAAATGTCTCACAGGCTTTGCACCATTAGAATCAAAATAAAAGTTGAGGTGTCTTATTGCCTTCAGTAATACAGTTCTTCATTAGTAAAGCCAAAAATTGGAATCTGAAAATCCCAGAGGATGAGAATGTTTGGTTCCCATTTTTTTTTTTTTTTAGCAGTGAATTTTTCTTACAGATAACCTGGGAAGAGGATTCATGACAATAATAGAAGCCATGTTCCCTAGAATCTTGAGATATTCAAAGTCTGAGACCAGACTGCATAGAGAAGATCAGGAAAATTGCCAGATACAAAACAGGCTGCAGATACAAGTGAAAAATACATTCAAATATTTAAAAAGGCAATATTTTCTGTGTGGAAGTGTTCCCCAATGGGAACTTATCTACCAGAAGTGAAGCCTGTAGGCAACTGCTGCCTGTAAAGCCTCAGAGATGCTTTCCCTTGAGGGAATAAGAATGTAATGCAGTTGTCTACACAGTGACTGCTGATTCCTTTCAAGAGGCTAGCCAATCAGCACTCAGAATGTAGGTGTTGGAGGGAGCAAGAACTTTTAGAAGACTGGCCGATTGTTGTATAAGTATTGCCATCTTTCTACAGTGCCATTTCCTGACAAACAAGCCCCACTGCATGCATAATCTAGCCACATCCCCTTTTATCTAACAACTCCATTCAACAAAAGTCTTAAATATAATATACAGTTTCTACTAAATGGAAAACATATACAGTGAATCATATGTAAAGTAAACAGTTTTATTTAGCAGTAATTCATTCAAAGCAATACATTGTTAACGGTTCATTACACACAACAGTACATCAAAATGACACCACACACTAAAGGAGGAAAGTTAAACAAGCATGGGAAAACTAAATATGAACTGAATATAAAATCATGAGTCACATTACTAATTTTATAGAAAAATAGTCTATAGTTAAGAACAATAGTCTTGTCATAATATAGATATATATATATATATATATATATATATATATGAATACTGAAGTTTTCCAGCAACAGTAGGCCACTTGCTATAATCTTTGCTTATATTTGAAGCTATATATTGCATTTGATCTGGCAGCCTCTAGTAATGGCTGGCTAATTTTTACAAATGCATAAACTTATGAACAACTCATGTTAAAATTTAGTTTGACCTACAACTCAACCTTGACAAGAGACACAAGAATACTGTTTCTTGTATCAGTCCATGGATTCCCCATAAGTGAAAAACCCTTTCTATGAAGCTATTGCTGGGGAATTGAAAGGGTGAACTGCACCAGTCTGTACAGCATTTTGTAGTCTGGAGCGTCACTAAAAAAGTCACCTGGCAATCACTTACAGATGCCTCTGTCATCTGTAACAGGGCTGGCACTGCAGCAGTTAAAAGTGCAGTAGTCTGAGTAAAGTGCTTCAATGTCCACATATAATTTGAAAACATTTGCAACTATACACAGTTCTGATGAAGTTACAGGCTGTTGGAGGATGAGGACCTGCACAGCTTTAAAGAGGCTACTGTCTAAGACAAATCACGTCTGTAGTAACAAACTGCTTAACAATAAAAATCACAGGAGTCCTTACAGACCTGCTGTGCCACAGCTGGAGTAAAGTACTTTAAGGCAGATGGCACCAAAGAACTGGTCATCTAGCCTTCTCTACAGCTCAACTCTAAGACTTATCATCACTGTGTACAGCCCGAGAATGTATTACTTTCAAGTTTTGCTGTAGTCTTGTGGAATATCTAAAGGATGTAGTACATGAAATGTACAAAGCACTCTGTCTCTGAGATAGTCTCACTGATGCCATCCTCATCGGCCTCCACACATCTCCAGATAAGGGGGTGACACTCCTCAGGCCTTTGACTAATAAAATAACTTTAATAGCAGGCCAGCATTCTGCCAGCCTCGCCCCAGCTGGGACCAAAGAGAACCACCTTGTGACAATGTGATGCATGATCTCCTTAAAGTCCTGGTCTAGGATAGAATAGAAGCCCTTCAACATTGCCATTTTTTTTATAGATGGTGAAAACTCACAGTGCACTTTCAAAACCAGCGTCTCCACATCAAACTCTGCAAGGGCCTTGCTTGCATGCTTTGGACAGTTATGTATTACATGGCACAAACAGTTTGCTGCAATGTTTTGAGGCACATCAGCTTTCAGATGTTTAAAAACAGATCTGTGTTTCCCATAATTAACTGAGACATTGTCTGCAGCAAAGCTAGACACATTTTCTATTTTTAGTCATTTCTGCACAAGGATGTCCTTTATTCTTGTAAAGATGCATTGAGCACTTTCATTATGATCCTCATAAAAATCCAGAAGTTTCTGTTCTTGTGTACCACAGCTGTGAGTTAACTACTGCATAATCAGGGGGAACATTTTTCTGTTCCCTTTATTGGATGCATCTGATCCCAGTGCGAAACAGGAAGTGCCACGTTCCTGCAGAAGAAGCTCCTCTGAATGAGGTGCAAGTACACTCATTACAATGCTCTCACATTTTATCTTCCCACAGCTGAATTTTGAAGCCAAGTAGAGTCAGGGAAAATTGTGCCAGCTTACCTCCATAATCCCATACATACATATGAGTGATTGTTTTTCACAGCATGGATTGTTTTTCACAGCATGGTAACCTGCTGCCACCTCAGCTGCAGCCACTTTGGAAGCTTCATTTGTTGCACTATATGGCTGAATAAACTTTGTCATTACAAAGTTCTGGCTCTGAAGCTGAAGGATTTGCTGATGCTTGTCTAACTTCAGGTGGCTTTTCAGTGCCTTTTCTCCATCCTACTTAATAGTGAAAGCTGTTCCACAGGATGTGCACTTGGCCATGGCATCTGCATTTGGAGCCGATAGCACCCATAAAAAACATTGTTCCTATGCTATATTATAAGGGCAGGATGCTTTTAACTTCTTAGGAAACAATGTGCTGCTTCCAACCTCTTACTGATCTATTGATCTTTTCCCAAACATGATTCTTGCTCAGCACCACTACAATAAACCAAAATAGTGATTAATACCAATCCAGACAATGTAAGTGACCAGCAACAGCAGTGCCATAGGGGCCTCTGCCATGGTCACTAGCCAGAGATACTTGCTCAAGTCCTGCAATATGAAACTCCCCAGACTAATATTGCTATCCCTAAGAAAAAAACACAGTGTGTCTGTGTGTGTGTGTGTGTGTGTGTGTGTGTGTGTGTGTGTGTGTGTGTGTGTCTAAGAAGATACAAAATCCACCTGAAAAATGAACAGTGGAGGTCAAGCAATATAAGGCAGCAACAGTAATTCCTGTGCCAGAGTGATATTCTGCAGCTGTTACACACACAAACCTTGCACAGGAGGAGGGTATGCGGATCCAACACAGAAGGCATTCAACTGAGATTAAAATCTGTGGATCAGATACTGAAGCAGCAATGGTAACTACTGTGCCAAGCTAAGACCCTCAACTGTTACACACATGAACCTGATGCAAAGGTATCCAGCTAAGAATAAAGTCTGGACACAGAGCACGACAACAAAGATCAGACATCCAAAGGCCAACAAGATGATAAAGATGAAATACATGCAATAAGAATACCCTCTGCAACTATAATAACTTACACAGAGACAAACTAAGACAAACTAGGCATGCCATAAGTACTCAGATGATGGTCCAATTTGAATAAATTACCACAAAGCAAAAACAATGCATTACACAGGCTCAAAAATTTGAGACAGATTTTAAATATTGCTATTATAATCTTAGAAAGTTGGTAGAACACTTTGCTTTATCATGCATTTTCTTAAAAGATATGAAATCTAATAGACAAATATTATCATTATTTAGTGACATCAACCCTCTATGATTTGCTACAAATCTACACAGTATACGAAACAAAACAAAAAATATGAGGTAAAAAATCAGTACATTTGGCTCTAGACAGCATCACAATGCCTCACAACCTCTTAGCACAAGAAATCTGGACAGTACTAATCAGAAGGGGGACCGAATTACTACTTATAATTTTAGAAAGCAGAATAACAGTTTTTGCTGTATTGTGCATTCCCTCATTGATGTGAAGTCTAACATACAAATATTATTCATGGTGTTAAACCTCTCCATAGTGTAATCTCTTAACACAAGAAGCTGGAATAAAGATTAAAATAATGGACAAATTCAAAATGTTGCTCTTATGAACTCAAATGTATGTCAGTGATTTGTCACTACAAATTCTATGAGGAACAGACTATTTTGTGAGGCAAAAATATGGAAAACCCTCTTATAGGTTCATAGGTTCATAGGTGTTTACTAGGCAAATAACCACAAGTGCCTTTTTAAGCCTAGCCATGCATCCCAAATCTCTGACAAGTTCTGATACTCTTGATAAGTGTAAGCTTGGGCCTGGAAGATGAACCATTTACAAGTTACCTCTGTCTATTAGAAACATGGGTGCCAAACTAGGGATGAATTTCTGGTTTCCCATCCAACTGTCCAAGTTGCACTTGAATTGTGTTAGGGAAGAACTCTGCTGGATGGGGAGCCTGTTCCATAGACGGGAAGTCTCTGGGATACATACCTATCTCTCCAGCAGGTCCTATTTATATCACAGGCAAGCCTTACATCTTTAGAATGGGTAATTTTGGTGCTGTTTGTTTTGTGAATATGGAGGAGGTCCATCAAAGTGGGTTCTGACAATGCCCTGTATGCCAGGCATAGATCTCCCCTCAAAAGCCTGTAGGAGACATAATACAGGGATAGGGCCATGAGAAGTTCTGTACAGGACATATTACTTAAACCCTGTATTCTTTTAGTGAAGAGCCTCTGTGGACATTCCATTTGTTGGATATGCCTTGTTAGGCACATACCAAAAGGGGGCATTGTACTTGATAGGTCTGATGAATGCCAAATATAGTGGAACAATAACTTCCTTGGACTTAGATGTCATACCTTTGTTTATAAGTTGCTCAACACAGAATGATTTCCTCACCACTGTAGACATGTGATAATCAAAGGCTAGATTACTATCTATGTGTGTCCCTAAGTCCCTGATTACTGGGCCAACTCTAAGGGTTGTGTTGTCAATATGATAGTTACCAGGGATGGATGACTTCCCAAAGGATACTATTATGCATTTCTTGGCATTTAGTTTTAGTCAACGGCTCTGACACCAGTTGTTTGTTTGTGATAGCCCCTACTAGAGAACATTTGTGTCAGTGCAAGATTCAATAACAGCTGCTAATTTGCAATCGTCTGCAAATTTAGTCAGCCAGAGACCAGTGACATTGGTCTTGACTTCTGAGAAGTAAATGCCAAAAAGGGGCGATCCAAGGACTTATCCCTGAGGGATTCTACTTGTGACTGTTCTCTTTGTAGAGGTGGACTCCCCAGTTCTAACTTCCTGGGTCCTGTCTGTGAGCCATTTGGCTATTCACAGGTGGCATACGGGTTTGTACCTAACCTCCTGAGTTTGTCATCAATACCTGAGTGGGGTATTGTGTCAAATGCCTTGGCCAATTCCAAGTAGGCAGTGTGAATGACTTTGACCTCATCCATTTCTTTGGTGACCTTCTCAAAGAAGTCCACCAGGTTGAGTAGACATGATCTGCCCTTGACGAAACCAAACTGGGTTGGGTCCAGTGTCTGGAAGGTTACTATATCTCTTTTGATCATCTCCATGATAATTCTTTCCATATAAGACTAGTGAGACTTGTGGGTCTGTAGTTTCCAGGGTCTATAGGTGGCCCACCTTTGCGCAGAGGGATGATTGCTGCTTTTCTCCATTCATGAGGCACGAAGCCTGTTTGAAGGCTACAGTTAAATAGTAATTCCAGAGGCCCTGATAGGTCATGTTTCATGCTATTTAAAAGGCATCCTGGGATATTGTCTGGGCCCACTGATGCAGTGTTCTTGGTCTTAGAGAGAGCATTAAGGACCTGTTCCCTAGTGATAGTAGGGGGAATTATATTTGATGATATTTCCTGAGGGAAGGTTGATGGGGAGAGAGGGGTAAAGTTGGAGTTGAATTTATCAGCCAGGAGCTTTGGTATATCTTCTGGCTCAGTATAGTTAGCTCCATTTAAAATGAGCTCTGCACACAATTGTGTATTGCCTTTGAGGTCGCGGACATAGCTAAATAATGCTTTGTGGTTGTCCTTGGCCTGGGAGGCCAAACTTACCTCAAATTTGGCTTTGGTAGACTTTATTTGTCCTCTGAGTTGTTTGTTTATTTTGATGAGAGTACTTTTGTCCTGCTGGGTGCTGCACCTCCTAAGTTTTGCCATGATTTTCTTCCTCCTGTTATACAGCCAACTGATTTTGTGATTCCACCAGGGAGGCTTGTTTTTTGAGTTAGTTCTGTACTTCTTCCTGGCTGGTACAGCTGCCTCTACGTAGCTATTAACAAGCTTGTACAGGGTTTCTGTGAACAGTTCTGCATAGCCAGAAGTGTTCTCAGTGTTTATGCGGTTTGAAATTTTGCCATGTTCTCACTTAATAGCAGGAGGTTAGCCTTAGAATAGTTTCTGAATATTCCATGTTTAGCTGGGGGTCCAGGTTTTATTTTTACTTCAAAGGAGACCATTTTTGGTCTGACCTTACCAGGGAAGGCATTACAGTAGGGGGTGTGCAGCATTCTCACATATTAGTGAAGACCAGATCCAGTATGGCTGCACCCCTGATTGGTGTATTGACTATCCGGTCCAGGGAGTTTGTGTTTACAAAATCCAGGAATCTCTGAGCATGTAAGCTTGGTGTCATATAGGATTCCCAGTTTATAGTGGGGTAATTAAAGTCACCCATGAATTTGGTATTGGGTTGGATAGTTAGTGTTTCTAATAAGTTTAAATACATGGTATGGGTTTCCTGGGTCATAGAGGGAGACCTATAGCTGGCAAGGAAGTGGTATTGAATTTTACCTATGGTGATTTTAACACTGATTAGCTCAAGTGCATTGTCCTGTTTGACCAGTCTTGAAGTATATTTATTTTTGATGTAAACAGAGGCACCTCCACCTTTAGTCCCTACCTGTGAAGTAGCTGGCCTAAATGTGTGAAGGCATTATAACCTTGCACTATTGGTGTGCTCTCTGTGGCTCTAAACCATGTCTCAGTGACCGCACAGACATCAGCATTCTCTAGGGTAAAGAGAGCTTCTAGGGAGTGGAGGTTTTTGTTTAGACTCCTAGCATTGAACAGTAATACCTTAAGATTTTCTTGGTTTTGATTTGCTATGTTGGAAGTAATTTCAGTTTGGCATTGCCTAAAAAAGGCACTATGGGAAGACAATGTGTTAGCTAATATTTGAAAGCCTAGCGGGGAAAGGTGCAGACCATCCTGGCAAAGCAGCATGGTCTGTTGACCATCTCCTTCCATGCTGACAAATATTGCACCCTCTTAGAATGACACCAGAAACCAAGCCAATTATTAAAGTCAATCATCTTTTGTTCGCATTCTGGCATCATCCTTGGAGAAGGCAAAATGCTGCTCAATGCTAGGGCTCATACCAGCCTGAGAAACATATTCTGAGAGTTCCATGATCCCTCTCTTCATACAGTCTGGGGAGATACATCTCAGGTCATTTGCTCCCACATGGACTATGACTGAGTCATAGTAGTAATTGTGGTCCAATGATCCGGTTTGCAACTATGTGGACAGTACTTGTTATTGCAAACTAGTTGTCCTGTATGCAACAAGGTAGTGGAGAAATTTCAATTGTGCTTTACTGGAACAATGTCATAGGTTCATAGATTAGTACTAGGATAACTGCTCTTATGAGCCATTTTAAGCCTAGCCAATTAGGCCATGTGAGAATCAAACCCTGCACCTTCTGTTTGTATGGTAAACACCTTAACCATTATACCAATCTCCCACCCCATGTCACTCAATTAAGGAGTCACACATAAGTTAGAACAGGTCACTTAAGGTTAATCATCTGTGAACTGAGGGGGTGGAGCTAGGAACTAAACCTTCGACTTAAGGGTTAAAATGAAACATTTCAGAGCTTTACTGGAAAGGCTCACCCAGACTATGCCACAGCCTGATGTGAGGGAAAGGTTAGTTTGCATTTTGCTTCTTGTATCACTTTATTGCCTTTTTCTATATTGTATACTGTGATTTGTTTTCTTTACACTGTGTTTTACTTGTAGTCTTCTTTTAACAGCATATTAAAACTTGAAAAGAGACCACAGTACTGTCTCTTGTGAGTCAGACAAAATTTTCCCACCCTCTCACCGTGTTAGTGTTGTGTTCTGAAACACCACTGTCTTTCTAGTTGCCTGCCCCTTATGTTAATTTGACCATATATCTTGTTCCCTCTCTCTGGTGTGAGTAAGCACAACACTATCATTTTGTGAACTCACTCCCCTACAATTATTTAAATTTATTGGTCATTCTACTGTATTCCATAGTACCTGAATACAAAAGTGCCCACCCCCTTTCAATCTATCTTGCTCTTTTAAAAATAGTGGCTGTCCACTAAAACTTAACTTTTTAGACAGCTAAAGATAGAAGCTATGTCTTACCATAATGTTCCATCTGTGTTGTTCATCTTCTTTCATTCATCACTGATGGGTTCGGTTCCGAGCCCTCGGAACTGAGTCTGCCTTTTTATTAAGCTCATGCCAGCCAAAAAACTCTCAAGTGAAGCCTCTACCCAGAATGCCCTTCTCCCTGTTACCTCAGATCGAGTTTGCTACAGAAAAAGAAATAAAGTGGTTATAGTGACCTTCTACTCGTCACTCATTAGACCCATCATAGAGTACAATGCCTTATTCGGGATGTACCTCACAAGACACTTCCAACAGCTGGAAAGACCAAAAATGTACCTCACCAAGAGGATTACTGGTCTCAAACATATGTCCTATGCAGCCTGACTGAAAAAACTCCGGCTGTACTCAGTGGCATACCGCTTACTCAGAGGTGATCTCTGCCTGACTTACAAAGCCATGTCCAACTCAGAATTGATGGACATGCTCCACCTAAAGAAATCCAAGTCACTGCAAGCCACGAGCTCTACTGAGCTAAACCTCACTACAACAATAAATAGAACATGCTAGAGGGATAGATTCCTGTCACAGTGACTCTCCATGCTTTGGAACAAAATTCCAAATTACATCAGGCAGAGCCCCTCACTAACACTCTTCAAGAGAAACCTTGATGAGTGGATGGGTAACAGAAAATACACCCCTGGGATCACTTCATTGGCTCTGCTTGACAGAGGATCAGTTAATTAATCAATGGGGCGGTGAATGCCAACACACTCTGGCTAGGCTTATAAATGCCCTCCGGCAGACAGCCTAGTACCTACCTATGAACCTATAAAGCCGAGGCCACTTCTGCGTAAATACCCTAGGGCATCACTTAGACCCAAAGCATCCCCAGGAGCCTTTGGAAAGGGAAGGAGGGTGGGAAGTGATGAATGAAATAAGATGAACAATACAGATGGAATGTTATGGTAAGACATAACTTCTTTATCTGATGTTGTTAATCTTCTTTCAATTCATCACTGATGGTACAGAATCCCAAGCTACCTTGAGGTCTATGGGCGGCCCTTATGGAAGAACATTCCTGAGTACCACTGAGCTGAAGGCAGCTCTCCCTCTGGAGACCAAGTCCAATTTGTAATGATTGATAAAGGTATGAGGCTTAGCCCAATTAGCTGCTATGCATATGTCATCCATGAAAGCCCTGGAATGGAAAGCTACAGATGTTGCCATAGATCTAGTGGTGTCAGCTTTAACTTTTGGCATAGGTTCATTACTGAGGGAATAGATGAAACGTACGCAGTCCCATAGCCATTTTGGTAATGTAACCTTGGAAACGGCCTCTCCCATTCTGGGCCCAGAAAAGAGGATGAAAAGCTGTTCAGATCTATGGATAGGTTTGGTCCTGTCTAGGTAAAATCTCAATTGTCTATGTACGGTCTAAGGAGTGAAGGCAGTACTCTCCTCTATTGGCAATAATCGGAAAGAACATTGGTAGATCAATGGTCTGGTTTATGGAGAATTCAGAAACACACTTCCTAAGTCTGTCCACCACCCAGGATTCCCTGTTGGGCAGGTGGACAGCAGGACTTTCCTCAGCGAAGTCCTTCTTCATGGCCAACGCCACCACCATAGCATCAACTGGTAACTCTTTGGACCAATGCGAGTTTTCCTCAGGAGGGGAAAGAATTTTGTCTGGTCTCAGAGGGATCACCACAGTGGAATCAGGGTTCTTCCAAGCGCAGTGCATGATGAGCTGGACGAGCTCATCTGCAGGTGGGGTCACCCAAGAGGTAGAAGGCTGGGCGCGAAAACCCTGCAGGAACATGGACTCCTCAGACGGAGGGTTGGAGGGCTTCCAGTCACCTCTCTGCTTTAACATTTCCAGGATGTCTCCGAAAGAGACATCAATAGGAGGTGACTGCAGGTACCCTTCACCATCATCGTAGTCCATGTCTTCCATTAAGGAGTCCTCGGGTGAGTCCATGTGTTTCCTCTTGCATGTCTTCTTTCGAGGGGGCTCCTCAGTGGGAGTCTCTGCAGAGGACTCGGAAGAGCAGGTACCCTGAACAGGGGTGTCCTGTGGCTTCTCTGCCCAGTGTCCCAGGGGGGGTATGTGGCAGCTGTAGCTCAGGGGGTGAAAACTGAGGTTCTGATATCAAAGGAGTGCTGCCAGAAGTAAGAGCCCTCTCCATGATGTGGAAAGCAGGTCTGCCCAAAGAGGGATGGGAGTCCGAAACCGAGAAAGACAACCTCGAAACCAGGGTCCCATCCCGCTATGATGAACCCGGCCCCACTGGTGGAGCCTCAAGCAGGATTGGTGCGGACGAGGCTATCGGCACCGAGGATGGAACTGAGGAGAAAGATGGCTCCATACCCCGAGCCGAAGCGCCCATATTCCAATCCCCAGATTGAGGAAGGACCGGTTCAGTGGGAACTGAAGACCAAAGAGACAAACTCAGAGCTGGAGTGAGATGCACCGTAGGTGCCGAGATGATGGGTTCCAAGAAGGATGTTGGAGCAGAAGGCTTCAGAACCGAGATGGTCAAAGGAGGAGTGTAAGATGGAGTCCCGCAGGTGGATGGGTTGGATGGGTCCTAGAAAGTGTGGGGATCTCCCTGGCTAACACCAGCTGGTCCACAAGATGTACCACGTCGTGTTCCAAAAGGCTCCTGGTGGATCTAGTGGATACTCTGGATGGGGAGTCAGGGTGTTCAATGAAAGGACTATGGTGCCGAATTCTCTAGTTTCAAGACTGGAAGTAAAGGGGTCAAATCCAGTGAAGTCGGTACAATGCTCAGTGCCGAAGTGACACTCTGAGCCAAAACAGTCGGTTCCAAAATGGTAACTAATGAAGTAGTCAAAGGTGTGCCCTGAGCTGAAGTGGCCACAGGTGTTGAAGTCGAAATAGGCATAGTAAGGTCTATGACTGGTGCCTGAGGCAGGACAAGTGTCAAAACTGGTGCCGGTATCGAAGGTTTCGAGATGCTCAGAGCTGAGGAAGATGTAGCCCTAGTGGCAGATTTATGCTCCGAAGATAACTTTGGGACCTTTGATTTCCCAGGCTTGCTCTGATCACCCGATGGTGAAGAAGGAACAGAGTGCGATCTCATTTTGTCCTTAGTAGGAAGGGTTGAGACCTCTATCGCAGAAATGGCCTCTGAGAAGGGAGACTTGAGTAACCCTTTCAGGATCAGTTTGTTTTTGCGCTCATTAAGAGTGCATTGACTGAAACTCTGACAAATGTCACAAGGAGCCTGCACCGAAAGGTGGGACTCTCCCAAAGAGTATACACAGTCATCATGAGAATCACTATTAGGTAACTTGCCACTACATGAAGCACAATGCTTAAAACCTGAAGTACCCTTCTTATCCGACATCTTGATAGAGGGACACCACAGGCCAACTGTATATTCCAACTAGAACAAAGTCAAACATAATTTAAAGAAGTCTGCGGTGGTGCAGCTGTAGCATTGTTGCCTCACAGCAAGATGTTCTCCCATTCGATTCTCGGCTGGAGTGCAGGGAGTGCCTTCTGTGTGGAGTCTGCATGTCCTCTCCACGGTTGGGTGGACATTCGAAAGACATGCGTAAATGGGCATGCTTTAGTTGAAGGTTGAACGTTGAGCTGGCACCTTGGTGTTCATCAAAATCTACTGCCAATCATTAGCGGACTGGAGTTCCGCTGTGGCGACCCCTAACCGGGAAAAGCCGAAAGACAACTAATATGTAAAGAAAAAAAGGAAACACCTTACTAAGAGCCAAGCAGTCAAGTTAATAGGTTAGACAGGAAAGACAATACCAGCTATGGTACTGAAGAAATACCACAAGGGTAAGGGAGGGAAGGCCGTACCAACAATGGTACTTGAAAGTTTACCAATGGTAACAAAGGGTATAGGAAAAGACAAGGTTAGTCAGAAGAAAAGACACTGGAAATATTAATTGCTTAATAAAATATGAAGATATCAAAAGTTTTTCACACAAATATCAAATAAAGTTCCACTTAACTGAGAGCTTGGCTAAAACATAGTTTTACAGCTATGCGGCAAACGAGCTCTGAGGTAACAGGGAGAAGGGTATTCTGGGTAGAGCCTTAGCTTGAGAGTATTTTTGGCTGGTGCGAGCTTGGTAAAAAGGTCGACTCAGTTCCGAGAGCTCGGAACTGAACCCATCAGTGATGAATGGAAAGAAGATTAACAACATCAGATCTTAAATTACCCACTTTCATATCTAACTGCCTAGTACCCACTCCAGTGTTTAGGATAAACCACTTTTATCATCTTATCTTTAAACATCTATGCAAGACCACCAGTTACTGAAGAGCACACATTCTGCCTCTCAGTAGTTATCTTGAGATTAATGCTTCTGTTTTGTCCTGGTGAGAGAAGGAGTACAGGAATATTATTTCCTGGAGACTGCTGATCAACAGAAAGCCTAATAACTGCTTTATAGGTGACAGCTTGGAATCTGTGCTTATATTCTGGTCCTGTTAAGAGAAGAAGAAGAGTGCATTGATTCCTGACAGGTTGGAGAGTGAGTGTCTGTGCATAACGTTCCTGATTGGTCTGGTTGCTATTCAAGACATCTGCTAGAAAAAGGCAACAAGCCTACTGACCCTTGCATCATCTAGGACAAGACTGTGGAACACCAAACAGTCTGTGGCCTGCTTCTCTTCTTGGGACTGATGCTAACATTTTGCTTCTGGTAAGAGAAAAAGCAAAGGAGAATTGTATCCCAACAGAGTGAAGCTGTGGTGAAACCAGCATTAGTAGTAGCCAGGCAGTAGCCATTCATGCAACTCCCCTCTTTATATCATTCTTGAGAAGTTAATTATTTGTTTCAAGTAAGTACTGCTTGATTTGTTTCTAACTTCAGAATATCTGCCTAAATACTTTATTCTTAAATTTTCTAGGTCTGCATATTAGTTTCCCCTCAAGTGTTTGCCAGTGCTCTGTACAGACTCAAATGCCTTGAGTAACATTTTTTCTGCAAAAGCACAAATGAAATTTCTCCAATACCTAGTTGCACACAGGACAACTAGTTTGCAGTGACAAGCACTGTCCACATAGTTGCAAACCAGAAACTCCTGACAGTGATTGATATTCTCAAGCCAACTGTCTAATCAATAAAAAAAGGATCTGTTGCCATGGATATAAACTTTCCTACTGTCTCTGTTACCAGCTTGGCGGATATGGGCATTCTGAGACAAAGTAGAAATTGTCTCATGTTTACTGACAACCAGTTAATTCTCAAACAAACTGATATGGTATGTGAGAGATGTGTTTACACAATGTCGCTGGAGGCAAAGCTCTCTCATAAAAGTACTCCTAATGTCAATAAGGCTGTCAGTAGTAGTACACACGCTGCACGCATCATGCACAATTCAAAGTAGACATTTCAACCCACATATGCAGAGGCATGTACGTGTAACCTTCCTAAACCACAAAGACCTCCTAGATGAAGTACACATAACAAATACCCTTAGCAGCCCCAAAAGTGCTCTTTCGAAACAACACTCACATCAACACATAGAGCTACATCTTGTGGAGTCTCTACTTCTAAGCCTATAAGGCAGGCCAGCACACAATCCAACATTCTAGTCATTAGAGACTCCTCGTGAGACACACTGACATCCCTCTTACCAGGCTGAGTAAGGAGAAAGTTACGGTCATTTGCTTATCAAGGGCTAGGATCCGCCACATTACGCATGCACTCAGGTCATTGGACCACAATTACCAATATGACTCAGTCATGGTCCATCTGGGAGTAAATGACCTGAGACGTACCTCCCTAGACTATCCATAAACCACAAGGAGAAAAAGTCCAAAATAGCAAAAAATAGAAGTTATGTTCTTACCATAACGTTCCATGTTAGTTGTCTTCTTCTCGCCTTCTTCTTGCTGGATGGGTTCGGAGCCGACCTCGGCTCCGACTCGGCCACTCTAAAAGCTCGAGAGTTGGTTCCACCGGCTCGAGGCTCCCCTTATATCCCACAATGCTAGGCGAGAGTTACCTCAGATCTCGTTTGTAAGCTAACCCAGCTTATATCAATAACAGTATAACTGTAAAACAGAATCCACCTCTAACAGCAGGAAGAAACGGGGTGACCTATATCCTGAAACAAGAAATATGCATAATAGCATATGACTAAGAAAGAGGTGGTAGAAAGAGAGGTCACGATCACAACTCCTCTAGGTCTGTCCAGGCCAGGGGGAAGGAGGGTGGGACGCAAGAAGAAGGCGAGAAGAAGACAACTAACATGGAACGTTATGGTAAGAACATAACTTCTATATGTTAAGTTGTCTATCTCGCCTTCATTCTTGCTGGATGGGACCGCGTCCCTAGCACCTTGTCCCGGGTGGCCTAACGGAACAGACTCCTGAGAACAGTGGAACCAAAATTAGCTCTATGCCTAGAAGCTAAATCCAACTTATAATGGGAAATAAAAGTGTGAGGAGTAGCCCAAGTAGCCGCTGCACAAATGGTGTCAATAGGCAGTCTGTCTTGGAAGGCTAGAGAAGTAGCCAAAGCTCTGGTGGAATGGGCTTTAGGTTTATTAGGCAGTTATAGTTGTCTAATCTCATAAACAAGGGTAATCAGAGATGTTAGCCATCTGGATAATGATACCTTTGAAACTGGAAGTCCCTTTCTGCTTTCCGCATAGGAGACAAACAGCTGATCAGATTTTCTGAATTGTTTCGTCCTGTCCAAGTAGTACCTTAATTGACGATGAACATCCAGGCAGTGTAATTTTGTTCAGACCTATTTGAATACTCTGGGAAAAAGACAGGGAGGTCAATGCTTTGGTTTAGATTTGATGTTGAAACCACCTTAGGCAAAAAGGACGGGTTAGTTCGTAAGGAAACTCTGTCCTTATGGAACAAAAGATAAGGAGAACGATAACTGAGTGCTTGAAGTTCTGAAATTCTTCTAGCTGATGTGATAGCCACCAGAAAGAGAGTTTTCCATGATAATAATTTCAAGGAACATGAAGCTGCAGGTTCGAAAGGGGAAAGAATCAAGGAAGCAAGAACTAAATTTAGGTCCCAAGGAGAAGGAGGATTTCTTATAGGAGGTCTGAGAAGAAAAACTCCTTTCAAAAAGGCTTTGCAAAGTTTGTGGGACATTAGGGCAGATTCAGAAATGCCCACATGAAAATTAGAAATAGCTGCCAACTGAACCTTAAGAGTAGATGGAGATGAACCTGCATGGAAGAGTTCAGCAAGAAAATCAAGGACTAGTTGGATGGAAGCGGTGAAAGGATCTATGTCCTTTCCTTGTGCCCAATATGAGAAGCGTTTCCACTTACTCAAAAAAGAAGTTATGTCCTTACCATAACGTTCCATGTGGAGTGTTCATCTCGCCTTGGTTATTACACATGGGTTCGGAGCCGATCCTCGGCTCCGTGCCGGCCGACTGCAAGCTCTGCATCGAGAAGAAGCTCGAGGACATCTAATACCCACAATCCCCCTCTGCCTTTACCTCAGATCTAGTTTGCAAGCAAACCAGACATACGCACACATGCCACTATATACATAATATACATATATACAAACATACCCTGGGTATGATAGTAACAGTACTACTGCAACAGCAGAAGGAGAATACTCCAGACCAGGCACCAAATCGAACGTTCTTCCTAAGGGTGGGAAGGGTGGGAGTGTAATAACCAGGGCGAGATGAACACTCCACATGGAACGTTATGGTAAGGACATAACTTCTTTATGTGAGAGTGTTCAATCTCGCCTTTGTTCTTACACATGGGTAGCGTCCCTAGCTCCATGATCCTGAGGAACTCAAGGGAGAACGTTCTTGAGCACAGTGGAACCAAAGGTTGCCCTATCCCTAGAAACCCTGTCCACTTTGTAATGAGAGATAAATGTATGTGGTTTAGCCCAAGTAGCAGCTGCACAGATAGTGTCTAAAGGTAAGCGAGCTGCGTGAGCCAAAGATGTAGACACTGACCTGGTAGAATGTCCTCTAGGTTTTGCAGATAAAGTTTGGTCAGAGACTTCATAAACATATGAGATACAGTCAGTTAGCCATTTAGAAAGAGTTCGTTTTGTAACTGCAAGACCCTTCCTGCTGTCAGCAAAGGCTACAAATAGTTGATCAGATTTCCTGTGATCTTTTGTTCTATCCAAATAAAATCTGAGTTGTCTATGGACGTCTAGTTTGTGCAACATATACTCCAACTTATTAGAGTGGTTTTTAAAGAAGGTGGGTAATTCAATGGACTGGTTGATATTACTCGAGGAACAAACTTTGGGAAGAAAGGATGGATTAGTGCGAAGGGATACTCTGTCAGAATGAAATATTAAATAAGGCTGTTTGACCGAAAGGGCCTGAAGCTCAGACACTCGTCTAGCAGATGTAATAGCCACTAGAAATAATGTTTTCCATGACAAAAATTTCAATGTGCAACTTGAAGCTGGTTCAAAGGGTGGCAACATTAATTTAGAAAGCAACAAATTTAAATTCCACGGTGATGTCGGACTTCTGACTGGTGGTCTGATATGAAAGGAACCTTTTAAAAAGGCTTTACAAAGTCTGTGAGCCATAATAGGCGCCCCACATTCTTCTATATGATAGTTAGAAATGGCAGCTAATTGTACTCTTAAAGTAGCCGGGGAAGCTCCTTCATGAAATAATTCAGACAAGAATTCTAAAACCTTGTTTAACGGAGCTGTAACAGGGTCCAACTGGTGTGACTCCGCCCAGAAGACAAAACGTTTCCATTTACTGGTGTATGTCTTTGTGGTGGAAGCTTTATGAGAAGCTACCAATATATCCTGAACCGCCGATGTAAGGGGAATTGACCTGGCTAAAAAGGGAAGCGGAGCAGCCAAGCTGCTAGATGGAGAGATTCCAGGGATGGGTGAGGAACTCCTGACGAATGAGTCAGTAGATCTGGCTCTGGGTCCAGCATCCAAGGTCCCCGAATGCGGTGATGCAATAGGAAGGGAAACCAAATCTGACGAGGCCAGAACGGAGCAATGAGAATTATAGTCCTCTGAAGGTTGTTTGCTTTCTGTAGAAACTTTGCAATCAGGGGAAATGGAGGAAAAGCATATAGGAGACCCGGGGGCCAATCGTGCACCAGCGCGTCCCTGGGGACTTCCCCTGGAGGGGGTAATAGGGCAAAGTAGCTCCCGCATTTGGCGTTCATTGGAGACGCAAACAGATCGCAGGTAGGCTGGCCCCATTTGCGAAAAATCCTTTCCGCAACTGACTGTTTGAGGGACCACTCGTGAGGCAATAATATTGCCCTGCTCAGCCTGTCGGCTATGACGTTGGATGACCCCGGGATGTGCGTTGCGATCAGAAAGCGACCGGTGGACTCTGCCCATTGCCAAATTCTCATGGCCTCTCTGCATAGTTGGTAAGACTTGGTTCCCCCTTGTTTGTTTATGTACCAGACTACTGACATGTTGTCTGTCTGAACTGCAATGGTCCCTGGAGGAAGAAGGGGAGCAAAGTGTTGCAACACCAAGAACACTGCCCTCAACTCCAGAACATTGATGTGCAGATTGTACTCCAGATTGGTCCATTCGCCTTGGACTGTCTGTCCCTGAAAGATGCCCCCCCACCCTATCAGGGAAGCGTCCGTGGTTATCGTTGCTGACGGTGTGGGTAGCACAAATGGTCTCCCGCCGGATAGGTTGCAAGTCTGTAACCACCACCTTAGGTGTGATTTGCATGTCTCCGTTATCAATATTTCGTGAGTTAGTGGTAGTTGTTGGAATGACCATTGTGCAAATAGAAGCCATTGTAGCACTCTCATGTGCAGTCTCCCCAATGGTATTGCTATGAGAGAAGCTGCCATGAGACCCAGAACTTTCAGAACAATTTTTGCTGGGGATTTTCTGGACGACAGCAGAAGGGAAATGTTGAATTGAAGTGCTACTATTCTTTCTGTCGGAAGTTTTAGAACTAACTGACGAGTATCTAATTCCGCTCCTATGAATAAGATATGCTGTGATGGCTGTAGCAAAGATTTCTCGAAATTTACTGAAATGCCAAGGTGTGTACAAAGTTGTAGGGAGTAGTCCCTGGCATGTATCAGTTGACGCCTGGTGGTGGCAGACAGGAGCCAGTCGTCCAGATACGGAAACACCTGGAATCCTAGGCGCCTCAGATGAGACGCTACCACTGCCATGCATTTGGTGAAGACCCTGGGGCTGTGGTCAGACCAAAGGGCAGGGCTCGAAACTGATAGTGACTGGCTCCCAGCCGAAGCGCAAGTGATCCCTGGACGCCCTGGCCATTTTGATGTGGTAGTATCGTCCTTCAGATCTATTGAGCACATCCAGTCGTCCTTCCGTAAGAATGGAAGGATCGATTGAAGCGTGACCATTCGAACTTTTCCTTCTTGACAAAGGTGTTGAGATGACTTAGGTCCAGAATTGGCCTCCAGTCCCCTGTTTTCTTTGGAACTAAAAAGAACCTTGAGTAAGTTCCGAATCCTATTTGGTCCGCTGGGACTGGTTGGATGACTCTTTTTTCTAGCAGCTTTGAAATTTCTGTAGCTGCTGGGTCTCGCAGATGGGGTGGTACATCTGGGAGTTTTCTCTTTGGAATGGGGGTGGATAGAAACGGGATTTTGTAACCTCTGGTAACAATGCTTTTTACCCAATTGTCTGAAGAAAGGTTTTGCCAGGCCTGAGGGTATAAAGCTAAGCGACCCCCGACTGCCTCCAGAGCAGGACAGTCGGGCCTCCTCTCAGGAGTGCTGAAAAGGTTTGCCAGGGAGGTTATCCCTGTCACCTTGGTTTTGCGGACCCCCTCTGCCGCCAGGGCGGCGTCTTCCACCTCTGCCCCCCCCTCTGCCTCTAGAGGGGGCATCACCCTGTGTGTTCGGAAAAGACCCTTGTGGTTTTCGAAACCACATTTTCCCACCACGTTGCCCTTTGGGGTACGGTCTGGAAGGGGTGGAAAAACGGACTCCGACAGCAGACAGAGTCTTTCCCTCCTGTTCACACCGGGTAAGGGTCTCCTTTACTTTAGGGCCAAAATGTGTGGCTCCATCAAATGGGGCGTTAGTAAAGGAAGACTTGAAGGCTTCCGCAAACGAACATAAGCGCATCCAGGATTGCCTACGAAGAGCAATCGCTGAAGCCGCTGCCCTACTCGATCCTTCAGCTGCATAGGATATCAGCCTCATGGACGAGTTCACAATGGACGTAAGGGTGTTGAGATGCGCTGTAACTTTCTCTGAGACAGCGGCATCTGTAGCACCCTGGAGGGTATCTCCCAACTCTTTGACTAGATCCTTCTGTAAACGTGTAAAATGGGTCAAATAGTTCAGGGAACGCATAGAGAAAGCCGCTGAACTGAAAATGCGCTTCCCGTGATCTGTCCATGGTCCTAGAATCTTTGTTAGGCGGATGGACAGATGAGGAAGACTCCGACATCTCCTTTTTCGTGGCCACTGCCACCACCATGGCGTCTACCGGAACTCCTTTGGTAAGGTAAGCTTTGTCCTGTGGTGCCGTGATGTACTTATTTGGCTTCCTAGGGACAGGTTCCACCGTGTCAGGAGTCTCCCACGCCCTTGAGCAATTAATTCCATTAACTCATCAAAGGCGGAGTGACCCAGGAGGAGGAAGGACGGGCACCAAATGCCTTCAGCAAAACTGACTCATCCTCAGAAGGGGGGAGGGCTTGCCAGTCACCTCTCTGTTTAAGGATCTCCAAGATGTCAGCAAAAGAGACATCCTCTGAAGGTGACTTAGGGGACCCTTCTGACTCATCTAAGTCAGTATCAGATGTCAAGGATTCTTGTGGAGAATCCAAGTGTCTCCTCTTACACAGTCTTTTCCTGGGAACTTCTTCGTGGGGAGCATCCGAAGAAGCCTCCGAGGAAGAGGGGGCACCCTCCAGGGGTGGCTGAGACACTGGTGCCCGACGCTTGGACGTGGCCGTGGGTGCAGAGGAGGATAACGGTCCTTTGCGGGGAGGAGAAGCTGTACCTGCTGATGTGGTTGTCTGAGTAGACAACACCTTCCTCATGAGGTCGAAGGCCCCCGAGTCGAGGTATCTCCCGGTTCCGAAGAAATGGGAAGAATCCCCGAAACAGGAGCCGAAGGCACCGACCCCGAGGACGGAACCGAATCGATCCGTGCGAGGCCCCGAGGAGAGTCGAACCGAAACATCGGTCCGACTCTCGGTCCCGGAACCAAGGACAGACCTTCGGGTCCGAGACTCCGGTACCGGATCGGATGGAGTCGAGGTAAACGGTGCCGACCGAGAAAACGACGGTTCTGGCACCGAGGGCTCCACAATCATCAGGTCAGCTTCTTCCGGCTCCGAAGACTGAACAGGTCTCGGAGGAGGAATAGATGGAGATAGTGGCAGGCCTTCAAGTCTCGACATCAACTGAGAGGAGACCGAAATAAGCTTGGACAGGGCCGTATGCTCCATAAGTTTCTGCACCACACGGTCCACGTCGGTGTCAGAAAGGGCTCTAGAGGAACGAGTCGAAGGGATCGAAGACGGCGCCGACCTCAGCAGAGTCGGTGGAGGGAGCTCCGTCACCGGTTCCAAGACTCGAGGCTCGGGAACTGCCAACAGTTGAACACTCGGCCCCGAAGTCTGTGGAACCGGTGATCTAACTAGACTCGAAGAGCTCGGAGCCGATGACTTTGGCTCCGGCGCCTTGACCTTCAAGACTTGGATGCCTGGTCTGAAGCATCCAGAGCCTCCTGGAAAGAGGGTTTCAGCAATCCTCTATCCATCAGTTTCCTGCGCCTATCTGTCATGACCCTCCCACTAAAAGAGTGACAAATAGAGCAGTCCTCTTGTAAGTGGAGAGGGCCAAGACAGTAGACACAGGAACTGTGGTTGTCTGTGACCGACATTTTTTGGCCACACTGACAATGTTTAAAGCCAGATTTCATCTTTTCAGACATATTAAAAAAGAAAAGATAGTCCAGTCCAGTAAAAGTCAATCCAGTAAAGTGTCAAATCCGGTTATAACAGTCTGCTTGATACTAACTAAACAAGCTTTTAGTCAAAATTTGTCAAATCCGAAAAATGCCAAAGGCAAGATTATAACAAGTATCTAGTCACAAGTCCAAGAAGGGGTAGGCCCCGAAAAACTCTAAACTCGAAAGTTAACTAAGTTAACTATTCTAATTATCGAAAATTTTCAATGACTCATACACCTACTCTTATACTTTAAGTAACTAGATAAAATACTTTGAAAATAACACAGAATAGATAAAAATCTTATCTGTACAGCCTCGAGCTAGTCTCCAACGATGCGTATGCAGCAGCGGCAAACTAGATCTGAGGTAAAGGCAGAGGGGGATTGTGGGTATTAGATGTCCTCGAGCTTCTTCTCGATGCAGAGCTTGCAGTCGCGACGGAGCCGAGGATCGGCTCCGAACCCATGTGTAAGAACAAAGGCGAGATTGAACACTCTCACATTAAATCTTTCGAGTGGAAGATTTATGGGAAGCTATCAATATATCTCTAACCGAGTGAGATAAATGAGGAAGCCTGGCTACGGTTGGCACTGGAGGAACCAAGCAGTGAGGTTCAGAGAGTGGAGGGAGCGGTGAAACTGACCCGATTGGTGGATCAAAAGATCTGGAACTAGGTCCAGACTCCACGGTCGCTCCAAGAGATAACGATGTAGAAAGGGGAACCACACTTGTCGAGGCCAGTAAGGAGCAATGAGGATCAATGAGGCCTTCTGAGCGATAGCTTTCTGTATTACTTGAGAGATCAGAGGAAAAGGAGGAAATGCATACAGAAGTCCCCGGGGCCAAACTTGGACTAGAGCGTCCCTGCTGGGTTGGCCTGGTAAAGGGAATAGAGTGAAGTATTCTCTGCACTTGCTGTTTTGGGGAGTAGCAAAAAGATCGCAGCAAGGCTGACCCCACTTGAGAAATATCTCTCTCACTACAGAGTCTTTCAGAGACCACTCGTGAGGCATGAGTATAGCTCTGCTCAACTTGTCCGCAATGTGATTGGACTTCCCGGGGATGTGCGTTGCTATCAGAAAACGCTGAGAAGAAATCGCCCATTGCCACAGTCTGAGTGCTTCTCGACACAGGGGGTATGATCTGGTTCCGCCTTGTTTGTTGATGTACCACACTACAGACATGTTGTCTGTCTGGATTGCAATCGTTCCTAAGGGAAGAGAGTCTTGAAGGGCTTGCAACGCTAAAAGCACTGCTCTCATCTCCAGAACATTTATGTGCAAGTGGCATTCGTTTGGTTGCCATGTGCCCTGGACTGTCCTGCCCTGATAATGCCCCCCCCACCCGATCAGGGAGGCATCCGTTGTCAGAGTAGCAACCGGAGGAGGTGGAACAAATGGTCTTCCGACAGGAGCTGGGGAAGACATCCACCACATGAGATGCTTTTGCACGCTTGCGTGATCATAATAGTGTGAGACATTGGAAGTTCCTGGTATGACCATTGAGAAAAAAGCATCCACTGAAGGATCCGCATGTGGTATCTGGCCAATGGGAGGAGAGTTATGGCCGCTGCCATGATTCCCAACACCTTTAGAACTAACCTGGCTTTGGCTCTGTTGTTGTTGAGAAGAAGTGACACCAATTTGTGAATGTCTGATATCCTTTGGTTCGTTAGCGTTGCAGACATGTTTATAGTATCTAAATTTGCGCCTATGTAGGTAAAAGAACGACAAGGGGACAAAACAGACTTTTCGCAATTTATTGAAATACCCAGTTTTGACAAACGCGAAAAGTATAATCTCTGGCCATCAAAAGGAGATGCTTGGTGGGAGCTGTGAGAAGCCAGTCGTCCAAATATGGAAACACCTGGAATCCTTGTCGTCTCAGGTGAGAAGCTACCACTGCCATGCATTTGGTAAACACCGGGGCAGTGGTGAGACCAAAGGGCAGGGCCCTGAACTGAAAATGACTGGTTCCCAGCCTGAAGCGGAGGAATCTTCTGGAGCGTCTGTTCATTTTATGTGATAGTACGCATCCGAAGGTCTATAGAGCACATCCAGTTTCCTTTGCCCAAAGGGAAGAATGGATTGCAGCGTGACCATCCGAAATCTTGTTTTCTTGACTGATTTGTTCAAGACACTGAGATCCAAAATCGGTCTCCAGTCCCGTTTTCTTTGGAACTAAAAAGAACCTTGAGTAGATTCCGGATCCTTGTTGGTCTGCTGGCACTAACTGAATTGCTCTTTTTGCAAGCAGTTTTGAAATTTCCAAAGCTGCTATATCCCTTTGAGCGGGTGGAACATCTGGAAGGGATTTTTTTGACTGATTTGGAAAGCGAAGAAAGGGGATAGAATAGCCTTCGGAAATGATGGACTGTACCCATTTGTCTTGAGTCAGGGATAGCCAGGCTTCTGGGTACAGTGACAATCTTCCCCCGACTGCCTCCGAAGATGGGCAGTCGGGCAACACCTCAGGGATGCTGAAAAGGCTTGTCAGGGAAGGCTTCCCGATTGCCCTGGTTCTGCGGACCCCCCCTGCCTCTAGGGCGACGTCTACCATTGTTATTCCCGCCTCTGCCTCTGGCGGGGAAACGACTCTGTGCGTCAGGCGAAGTCCCTTGAGATTGTTTACGGAACCACATCTTTCCACCTTTCTGGCCTTTGGGGTAAGGCCTAGAAGGAGTAGAAAAACGGACTCCGACAGCAGAAAGGGTCTTGCCATCAGTCTGGCACCTAGTCAGGGTTTCTTTCACTTGAGGACCAAAGAGAGATGATCCATCAAAAGGGGAGTTCGTGAAAGACGTCTTGAAAGGTTCCACAAAGTTGCATAGCCGCATCCAGGCGTGCCTACGTAAGGCTACCCCTGTCCCTGCGGCTCTGCTCGCTCCATCGGCCGCATAAGAGAGGAGGCGCATGGAGGAGTTGGAAATGGAATTAAGGATAGCCAGCTGCGTGTTCATTTTTTCTTGGAAACCCGCAGCTGTAGGGTCCTTCAACATTTCACTCGCTTCCTTGACCAAGTCCCTTTGAAGACGAGTGAAATGGCACAGGTAATTCAGCGAACGCATGGTAAATGTCGCTGAGGAGAACATCCGCTTCCCGTACCTATCCATGGACCTAGATTCCTTGTTAGGTGGATGGACAGGCACTGAAGGATCAGCCAGTTCCTTCTTTGTGGTGGCAGCTACCACCATAGCATCCACAGAAACTCCTTTTGATAAAACTTGCTTGTCTGATGGAGCTGTGATGAATTTGGAGGGTCTCCTGGGAGTGGGGTCCACTGAATCAGGAGCCGTCCATGCCTTCTTAGCAACCACCTGCATGAGGGGGTCGAAGGGGGACACCCAGGAGGTGGAAGGACGAGAGCCAAACGCCTCAAGATACACAGATTCGTCCTCCGAAGGGTTGAGGGCTGGCCAATTTCCCCTCTGTTTAAGGATCTCCAGAATGTCTGCAAATGAGACATCTTCAGAAGGGGAACGGGGAACCCTCAGAATCATCCAGATCTGTGTCCGGCGTGATAGACTCAGGTGAGTCAATGTGCTTCCTCTTGCACTTCCTCTTCCGAGGGGCTCTTCTGCCAAATCAGGAGAGGCCTCGAAGAAGATGAAATCCCAAAGGGGCTCCTGAGGAGCTGGCTCTCTGCGGTCCGGGATGAGGGAGTGAGTCGACTTACCCTGAGGCAGCATAGAGGAGGGGCTGACGGAGCCGACTGTGGAGTAGAGCCAGGCTCTAACACACTCCGCATGACCTCGAAAGCACCCCTGTCAGGCAGAGCCAGAGGTCCCCGCTCCGAGGAGCTAAGGACCCCTTGGCACCGACAGTGATGGCTCGAGGCGATGTCGGAGCCGAACTCACCAGCGCCAAGCACCGAGAGGAGAGGGGTCGGACAAGGGTCCGATGCCACTCACCCCTCGGAGCCGACGAGGAAGTCCAGCGCCGAGATTCCTCCACGGAAGAAAACGGAGCCGCAGCGGAGCCGAAGACAATTGTCTCGGCTCGGTGACCACAGTCTCGGTTCCGACACGACCCGGCTCGAACTCAAAAGAGTCGAAGGAGGAAAAGTTGATGGACCGGGGCAGGCACCGACTGATGAGTCGGGCTCTGAAGCATCTGGGCTAGTGCCTCGGACTTAAGTAGTCGACTCACCACCCTCTGAAGGTCATGATCGGAAAGCCTCGATGACCTAGAGGAATGAGACCTTTGGCTCCATTCAGACAGCAGGGGAGATCCTGGAGCCGAATGAACGGAGCCAAGAGAAGGTGACCTAGACCTCTTTCTGGTTGTCGGCTCCGAAGATCTTGTCGGAGCCGACACAGGTACCTCGATAACCTCGGCTCCGGCGGAGCGAAGCCACAGAAACTGTGGACTGAGTCTTATCGGCTCCAGTCGGAGCCGATAAAGGCAAGGTTGAACAACCTGAGGTCTCGGCTCAGAAGCGGAGCCAAGACCTCGATGCCTTAGAGGGCTTCCCTGTTGAAACTGACAGGGAATCCTCTGGTTTTAACAAGCCTCTCAAAATTAACTTGTTCTTTCTCTCCTGCAGGACCCTGGGGCTGAAGCCATGGCACACAGCACAGGAGTCCTGCAGGTGCAAAGGCCCCAGACAATAGACACAAGAAGTGTGAGCGTCTGTCAGAGACATTTTCTGACAGCACGCATCACACTTCTTGAATCAAGACCTTTGCTTCCTTTGACATTATCCTAACTGACAGGTATACACTAGCACACACCAAACACACAGTTATATCCTGTCAGAAAATTATTAATACTAAAATAATTAACAATTTTAGTAAAAATACTAGAAATTAAGCACAAAAAGTTAAAGTAACTACACAAACACACCCTAGAGAGGGAAGGCCAAGGCCCAAGGGAAGAACCAACGGTTCTTTTAATAAGAAAACGGGAAAAATAGGGTCGGGGATAAAGAACTATATCCTACACTAATTTGAGAAGAATTAAAGTTAAAAAGGGGAAAAAGAATAACTTTTTAGTATAAAAAGCTAACACTCACCAGGAACCGGTAGAAACAACCAACCTCGAAGCTGTAGCGGCAAACGAGATCTGAGGTAACTCTCGCCTAGCATTGTGGGATATAAGGGGAGCCTCGAGCCGGTGGAACCAACTCTCGAGCTTTTAGAGTGGCAGTCGGGCGAGGTCGGCTCCGAACCCATCCAGCAAGAATGAAGGCGAGATAGACAACTTAACATCTACAGCTACAGATAAAAAGTCAAGGATTTATTTCTCTCTAGCGCCTCTGCAAAATTGCCTTCACTGACGTACAAAAAAAACCACATTAAATAGTAACAACAATAAAATAATTAACATTAATTAATTGCACACTTCCAATTACAATCTCTGTTTAACCCTTATAGGTCCAAAGTATTATATTTTAAAATATAAATTGTTTCCTTACATAACAACTCCTTAAGACTTCCCCCTTCACCCATATACAAAATAACTTGTTCTAAAACAGAACCTTTTAACAGAGAGAAATGTGATCTTTCAGTAATTTGGTCAGGGTGAATGCAGATGGGGAAAGGAGAACATGGTGAGCAAACTATATTCAGAAAGACCAGGCTAGCAAGTATGGTAGATGCACGGACCAAACAACCTTGATACTGAACAAGAAAAGACCAGCATGCGGAAGGCAAGAGCAAAAAGTTTAATGAGAACCAGACCGGTTTCAGCAAAATGCTTTCATCAGTGGAGAGGGTGTAGTGAGTATCTCATGGAATTTATTGAAGACCTCAATGGCAACAAGTGGGGGGTTGAGTTTACTGTAAACCACAGCCTGCAAGAGATTGATTTCTTGGATGTCCATCTACAAAGGGAACCGGATAATACTTTGCGTACCACGGTTCACAGGAAATATCCCCAATTCTTCTTCTTCTTCTTCTTCTTTCGGCTTTTCCCAGTTAGGGGTCGCCACAGCGGATCACCTTGTCCGCACATTGATTGGCAGTGGAGTTTTACGGTGTCGAGTTGCCAGCCCGGCTCCCAACCTTCCACAGAAGGCACACTCACACACACACCTAGGGCCAATTTAGAGTGTCCAATCCACCTGAAGCATGTCTTTGGGATGTGGGAGGAAACCGGAGCACCCGGAGGAAACCCACGCGACCACAGGGAGGACATGCAGACTCCGCACAAAAGGCACCCCAGCCGGGAATCGAACCGGAGAACCTCTTGCTGTAAGGCGGCAATGCTAACCACTGCACCACCGTGGCCGCCCTAGGAAATATCCCCAATACAATAGCTTATTACATGCCTCCAGTCTTCATCCCAAGCACATTATTAAAAATATTCCCAAATCACAGCTCATGAGAATTAAGAGAATATGCTCATCACAGCAGGACCTTGCTCATTGCCAGAATGACCTCTCCAATAGATTTCTGCAGAGGGGTTATGACAAACGTAATGTCAACTCAGCTTTACAATGGACCAAAAATTTATCCAGGGATAACCTTTTGACATACAAACATAATGTTAGTAGTTCAAACCAGGATAAGCTGTCTTTCTGAATGTTTCATTTTGCTGGCTGTTGGTGTTGGAAGGCTCGAAGCAACAGCCAATTTGGTTGCATTGGAAATCGACAGGGGAGGATTTCTCTCCCTCTTCTTGTACTCTACGGTGTGAAGTACATCTTCCTGTTGGATTATCATATTTTTTTGGCACCATCCTATCAAGAGTGTGTTTCCTTTTGGTTTTCTGCTTGATATTCCGCCAGTGAAGGGATCGCTTTTGGATTTATCTACTTTCAGGGACATATTACATTGATTGGGTCATTTTCGACGGACTGTTGGCATTATTTGCTCTCTTGGATATCTCGTGGATTTGGGCCTGTCACATCAGTCTAGTACGAACTGGAGGTCGGAATCTTGTCTCTGCTTTGGACTTATTTGGACATATATTGATCGAGCTGTCTTGGATGGACGTTTGGCTACAATTTGGTATTTACTTCAAACATTCAGCATACTTGGGCACTTTTCATCAGCCCAGCACTTATTGTGGGTCTGCTTCCTTACCTTGATTAGGAAGCTGACTCTTTTGTATTACTTTATTATTTTGATATATTTCTATTATATATTTATGAGCATATAGGTTTTTGTATTATTACTGGTGTGAGTTTACATGTGCATAACTATTTAGCATTTTTTAGTGTTTCATATCTTTTGGGTTATACTGGACATTTTGTCTCAGTATTCATTCCATTGATTCTGTTCATTTGAATTTTCAACAGGTGTGGCAGGATTTGTGTGCTGACTGTAGTGTGCCTTTTTTTGAAACAATTACTTTTACTGGTGATCATCACGAGCTGTTCCTGGACTTTTTTGTAATATATACACTATTATTATTATGGACAATTGCTGACAACCTCAAGAGTCTTATTTTTTATATGATGTACTGTTGAAACATGCTTTACAGTCACTAGTTTCAGTCATTAATATTGTCTTGAGGAGCCTCGGCTCAGACTTATTACTGTATGTAGTGTCTAAATGTTTTTCACAACAGCTCTTATTGTTTAGGCATACCATTGGTAGCAATTGTGTTTTTCAAAAACGTGAATTTACATTTGGGCACAGTATCAATAAGTTATTGATACCAAATGACCTTAACGGTTTATGGGCTGTAGACTACCAGCACTAACACCATTTTCTATCTACAGTCAATATAAAACTACATACACAATTGTTCTTGACATTATATAGTCTTATTATCTAAATATATTTCAAATAGGCCTTTTGCCCTCATGAGCAAAACTATAGGGCATCTGTCCCACATTTGGGATTTATAAATACACCAGCAACCATATATATTTCTTTATTTTTTATACAGGTTGACATCATAGGCACATACAACCTTGGATCTCATACTTAGATGATCTGGTCCTTGTTGACATCTTAGAATAATTATTAGGCCGACAGATTCAGCCATTTCCAAATGTTAATATCATGTACAGTTGGATCATTTCAACTATTAGAATCATATTGGAATTAGGGACATTGTGTACTGGTTGGCGGATTCTGGCCCTATTTATATGAACATTTCAATATATATAGTTCTAGTTTAGATTTCATTTATTAATCAAGAGCATCAGTGCTATTTATGAGGGCATCTGGACCACTTTTTCAGGGTTATGATACCACGATTGTGAATCACCATTACTGTTCTGATTATCGGTTGCCAGGTTTATTTCATGGCATTGTTATATTAACCATTAGAGCTAATTTGAGTTAGGTATATGGTGCATTTGTTAGTGGATATCTGCTACATCCATATAGATAGTTGCGCACTAGTTATAAACAGTATTAGCCTCTTGTGGGTTGACCAAGGGGTAAGCCCCATTTTTTAGAAGGGAGAGATGCCCCTTCTGTGCGTTCCTGACACTTTTCTGTGCTTCTTATCAGGCTCCTACTTCCAGTTTTGGGTATTTTTATTAGTTATCTGTGTCATCTGCTCTCCTGACAGTCTGGCTCAACAAGCATTAGATTGGATTTTTTCATTATTTTGAATCTGGCATTTCCACATCACATTTGACCGCAGCACATTGGCAACTTATAGTCATGGATATCAACCAACTGCTTCAGGGATTATGTGCTGATAAAGACGATATCCAAATATTTGGAATCGAACCTAAGAATGGATCCACTGAGGATAGAATATTAGATCCAGTTGACAGTTGCAGTTTGCTGTTTACACAACTTGGTAAAAAGGTTAAGATATTAAGAACTAACATTTGGCATTCCAGGCTTTTTAAGGCCTATCAACATCAAAACATTACCCCCAGAGGACTCAGAACAAAATTACAACCATTAGTCAGTAAACCAGATGAGATACTGTTAAGAGATTGGAATTTGGCTCAACAAAATGCTTCCATGTCGTTCGTCAATATATTATCTTCCTACTATGACAGAACTATACAGGTCAATATCTGTGATGTACAACGGGTTTGTGAAGAATTAAAGAAATATGAGGATTCATCGAACTTTAAGGAGCTCTTGAGCCGACTATCTAGGGAACTGACCATCTTTGAAAATGGTTTAAAAGATAAAAACTACACAAATTTTCCAGGGACATGGAGGATTATGAGAGGGGGAAACCGTTTGAATCACAGAAAAGTGTCAGGTTTGCGGAGGGTACTAAAAATCCTACCCATACATGAAAAAAGAGGCCCAGCTCTATTTTAAAAAAGGGCACATCTCTGAGTATAAACTCCGGAGAGGAATCCTCCACCACAGATACTGAATCCACCAACATCAGTGATTCCCCTGTCTCTAAGAGAGGCCATAGTTCAGGGCACCCTTTAGGAACAAGAGACATGGGGGGGGGATGAAAACACAGAAGTCAGAACTATAGAGGAGCTTTTTCAATCCATTATCAAATAAATTCTGATTGTTCCAATGTGCACAATATATCTAGTCATGTTTTAACATCCACTCAGGAAACTTTGTTAAATAAAGGTCTGGGTTTTATCCCGGGTTTTTTTGTAGATGAGAGTACTTTTGTTTCAGACATACTGGCCTTTTGTAGAAAAATTAATCTTAAACTATTTTTTGACCAACAGGAACAAACTCAAAGATCTACTGAATTCAGATTTCTCAAATTTAATTTCAGTCCACCCATGGATAAACATGTTGCCATATTTCAACATGCTGTCATCAAGGACTTACATCACCGATTTGGATCTTGGCATACCCTTAGACATAATTTGAATAGAATCGAGCAACAGGCCCTTATGGATCTTAGGGGGGGATACTGCTATCACCATTCTTCCTGTAGACAAAGGTGGGGCAATAGTAGTCATGGATTCCAGTTATTACTGGGCAGAGGGAATTAGACAGGTTTCTAACACTCAGCATTATTTGAACATGCCTACTGACCCCACTCCTAATTTCAAAAAGGAAATTGACGCTTTTTTACAATTAGCAGTAGAAGAAGGTATCATCAGTGATAAAACCAGATTTCAGTTGACAGTCAATGATCCTGTCAAACAATATTTATATTTATTGCCCAAGATCCATAAGTCTTACAATACACCACCAGGCAGACCTATAGTTTCAGGCATGGGCTCACTCACTGAGCCCCTGTCTGTCTTTTTGATGCAATATCTGAAACCTTTACCACCTTATGTCAGGGCTAGATTGCAAGACACTACTGAGTTTTTACAAATTGTCTCAGAATGCCAATTGGAATCACACTGGTTGATGTGTACTTTACATGTCAAATCATTATAAACATGCATCCCACATTGGGCAGGTTTGACAGCACTGGAATATTGGCTTAACAGAACTAACATCTACAATCCGGGCTTCAACACCTTGCTAATATGTATGGCAGAGCATGTTCTTACCAAGAATATTTTTTACTTTCTAAGTCAGTGCTATTGGCAGATTCAAGGCACTGCCATGGGAGCATCATTTGCACCAATATATGCTGATCTATTCATGGGGTATGTTGAAGAATTAGAAGTTATGTACTCACCATAACGTTCCATCTGAGTAGGTGACTTCATTTGGATGCAACCTGTGGGTATCGGATCCGACTTCGGATCCGAGCCGGCATTTCAAAAGCTTAGTATCCGAACTCCTAGCTCCTCCCTCTACCCATAATCCCCTGCCAAGCCCTGACTGACCTCAGATTGAGTTTGCCTAGTGAATACTAGTATAAATACCTGAACACAGGAATAAACTCTACTCTATATAGGTCAGGGGGATGGAGGGGGATGGTTGCATCCAAATGAAGTCACCTACTCAGATGGAACGTTATGGTGAGTACATAACTTCTAAATCTGAAGTAGGCAGACTTCATTTGTCTGCAACCTGTGGGACAGAGTCCCCAGCTACCTAAATCTTGGGCGGCCGTCATGGAAGGATGTTCAGGAGCACCGCAGAACCAAAGGATGCTCTCCCCCTGGAAACAACATCCAACTTATAATGAGAAATGAAGGCATGAGACGAGGCCCAAGTGGCCGCTGCACAGATATCATCCAATGGCACTCGGGATTTAAAAGCGACTGAAGTGGAAACTGCTCTAGTAGAGTGAGCTGTAATCCTCTGAGGAGCAGGCCTACCTGAAGTGTCATAAGCCTGCAAAATACAATTAGCAATCCATCTTGACAGAGTAACTTTGGAGACTGCTTTACCCAAAGCAAATTTAGC
The DNA here is from genome assembly GCF_019279795.1 of Protopterus annectens. NCBI lineage: Eukaryota > Metazoa > Chordata > Ceratodontiformes > Protopteridae > Protopterus > Protopterus annectens. Next base: position 221,277,590 of record NC_056748.1, read on the forward strand.
AAAGGAGACGAAAAGTTGATCTGATTGTCTATGACCAGCCGTTCTGTGAATGTAGAAGCGCAATTGTTAGCAAAGGAGACGAAAAGTTGATCTGATTGTCTATGACCAGCCGTTCTGTGAATGTAGAAGCGCAATTGTCTGTGAACATCTAAAGAATGCAGCTTATACTCTCCTTTGTTTTTATAGTTGGGGGAAAAAACAGGTAAGTTGATTGATTGGTTAATATTAGATTCCGTAGAAACTTTTGGAAGAAAAGAAGGATTGGTCCTGAGGAACACCCTATCGGGACAAAAGGAGAGGTAAGGCGGTTTGACGCATAGAGCCTGGAGTTCCGACACTCTTCTGGCTGAGGTGATGGCTACCAAGAAGGCAGTTTTCCAGGAAAGGTACTTTAGATCTACAGAAGCTGCAGGCTCAAAGGGAGGAGCAGTAAGGGCCTGTAGGACTAAGGATAGGTCCCAAGGTGGCACAGCTTCTTTGACCGGGGGCCTCAACAGAAAAACTCCTTTAAGAAAGGTCTTACAAAGTTTTGCAGTCATGAGGAGAGCTGATTCATGACCCACATGAAAATGGGAAATCGCTGCCATTTGTACCTTTACCGTGGAAGAACTGGCCCCCTGATGAAAGAGGTCGGTTAAGAAGTCCAGTACCGCAGACATAGGTGCAGAAAAGTTCTGAGTCGCCCAAATAGAAAACCTTTTCCATTTGCTCCGGTAAACCTTCCTAGTGGAAGGTTTATGAGCCGCCACTAAAATGGCCTTGACTGGTGACGAGATACCGGGAGTCCTAATCAAGGATGGAACTGGAGCAGCCAGGCTGCCAATCTCAAGGTGTGTAGATTCGGAATCGGGAGCCCTTGAGGACGGGAAATAAGATCCGGGATCAGATCTAGAATCCAGGGCGGATTCACTTTGTGAGACCATACATAAGTGAACCAAGGCTGATGAGGCCAGAACGGGGCAATGAGAATTATTCTGCTCCCCAAACTGTTGGCTTTCTGCAAGAGCCTCTGCATTAGAGGTAGTGGAGGATAAGCATAAAGGAGACCGGGAGGCCAAGCATGCACCAGTGCGTCTCTCGGGGATTCCCCAGGTGGGGGAAGCAGAGCGAAGAAACTGTCGCATTTGGCGTTTGAGTGAGAAGCAAAAAGATCGCAACAGGGTTGCCCCCAGATGGCAAAAATCTTCTTCGCTACCAGAGGATTGAGAGACCATTCGTGAGGAGAAAGAATGGTGCGACTGAGCTTGTCCGCAAGGATGTTGGACCTTCCCGGAATGTGCGTTGCTACAAGAAAGCGTTTGGTGGAGATTGCCCATTCCCAGACTCTCATGGCCTCTCGACAAAGGGGATAGGACCTGGTTCCCCCCTGCTTGTTGATGTACCAGACTACCGACATATTGTCCATCTGGATCGCAATAGTCCCTGCAGGGAGAAGGCTGTGAAGCGCTTGCAATGCTAAGAGCACCGCCCTCATCTCCAGGACATTTATATGCAACGAGGTCTCTGAACTGTTCCACGTGCCTTGGACAATCTTGCCCGCAGAATGCCCCCCCCACCCGAGGCGAGAAGCGTCCGTGGTCACTGTGGTTAGGGGGAATGCTGCACAAAAGGGTCTTCCTGCTAGGAGCTCTGGTGACTGGAGCCACCAAAATAGGGAGTCCCTGCATGTCTTGCTGATAGCTATCGGGTTGTTGAGAGAAGAGTACAGCGGAGACCACTGGACCTGTAGGGTCCATTGAAGAACCCGCATGTGTAAGCGAGCATGGAGAAGAAGCAGAATAGCAGCTGCCATTGAACCCAGGGCCCTCAGGACCAAAGCCGCCGTCGGAAACGGTTGCAGGACTGCTGTGATATGACACCTCAGGCTGGACAGTCGATCTGGAGTGAGGAAGGCCTGCATTGACCTTGTGTCTAACCTTCCTCCTATGAAATCTATAAGTTGTGTGGGATGCAGTAAAGATTTTTCCATGTTTATGGTGATGCCCAGCCTCGGGGCTATAAGGAGGAAATAGTCCCTGGCTGAGCACAGTAGATGCCTTGATGAAGCCGTGAGGAGCCAGTCGTCCAGGTACGAGAAGGCCTGTATTCCCTGGAGTCTCAGGTGGGCCGCTACCACTGCTAATACCTTGGTGAACACCCTGGGGGCAGAGGTGAGACCAAAGGGAAGGACCCTGAACTGGTAGTGGCTGGCTCCCAGCCGGAAGCAAAGGAACCTCCTGGACCGTCTGTCCATCCGAATATGGTAGTACGCGTCCTTGAGGTCGATAGAGCACATCCAATCGCTCTCCCGCAAAAGGGGGAGTATAGATTGTAGAGTGACCATCCGGAACTTTTGCTTGGTTACAGACAGGTTCAGCAGGGAAAGGTCTAAGATCGGTCTTAAGTCCCCCGTTTTCTTTGGCACCAAGAAGAACCTGGAGTAAAACCCTGATCCGGTCTGATCTCGGGGGACGCACTGGATGGCTCTTTTTCCTAACAGCTGCTCGATTTCGACAGCTGCTGCCTCCCTTTGGTCGGGTGGTACATCGGGGAGGCTTCGGGATCTGGGGATTTTGCTCAGGGGAATGGCATAACCTCTGGATATCACGCGAAGCACCCAACGGTCTGACGTGATTGACTTCCAAGATGTCAGGTGCCTCAAAAAACGCCCCCCGACTGCCTCCAGAGACGGACAGCCGGGCAACCCTTCAGGGCTGTTGCGTGGGTCTGTCAGAGAAGGGCTCTCTGGACCCAAAGTTCCTAGGAGCCCCTCTGCCTCTAGGACGGCGACCTCCCTGTCCTCCTCTGCCACGGAAGGACTGGTTATCCGGAGCAGGTTGGGATTACTGCGACTTCCGGAACCACATCTTCTTCTGTCCCTTTTGGTTCTTCGAGAAGGACCTCTGCGGAGCTGAGAAGCGGACTCCGACGGCAGACAGCGTCTTCCCGTCCTTCTCGCTCTGGACTAACGTTTCGCGAACGGTTTTGCCAAACAGGGCAGAATCATCAAAGGGGGCATTCGCGAAGGTCGCTTTGAAGGGCTCTGCAAAGTCACAGTGGCGGAGCCAGGCCTGACGCCTCATGACGAGGCCCGCTCCACTAGCTCTAGCGGCTCCCTCAGTTGCGTGAGAAAGTAGCTGCATAGAAGTATTAGAAACTGATCTGAGAGTGGCCATACGGGTGGAGTACACGTGCTTGTCCTCCGCCGACATGGACTCTGGGGGAGATGCCACGTACTCTTTAATCAGGTCCCGCTGCATCCTGATGACATGTGCCATGTAGTTCAGCGCTCTCAAAGAGAAGGTTGCTGAACTAAAAGCTCGCTTCCCAATGCGATCCATCGAGCGGGACTCTTTGCTCGGAGGATGCATAGAGGGACTTTCCTGGGCTAATTCCCTCTTTGTGGCTGCGGCCATCATCATAGCATCTACCGGGGGGCCCTTGCTCCAATGAGTGCGGTCCGCCGGTGGGCTCAGGATTCAATCCGGACGCTTGGGGACAGGCTCAACGGTGTCCGGTTCCTTCCATGCTCTGGTGGAAATAAGGTCCACCAGAGGATCGGCAGGAGGGGACACCCAAGAGGTAGATGGGCCCGCCTCGAATGCCTCCAAGAACACAGACTCGTCTGAGGAGGCCTTGGGGGCAGACCACCCCCCCCCGATTCTAAGCATCTCCATAATGTCTCCAAAGGAGACGTCCTCCGGGGGTGACCTTGGGGAGCCCTCCCCTTCATCCAAGTCTGTGTCTTCGGTAATGGACTCAGGGGAGTCCACGTGTCTCCTTTTACACTTACGCTTCCGAGGCACTTCCTCGGGGGGAGTGTCCGAGGAGTCCTCTTCAGCAGCCAGATGTTCCAAGGGAACTACTTGGGACATTGAGGCGGGCTGTCCCTGGGACCGGCTGATGGGAGCCTGGCCCAGCTGCAAGGGAGTGCGGGGTGGAGCCGCGGCAGAGACCGGGGGTTTGGTAGTCCTCAACAGTGCCCTTTCCACTACGTCGAAAGCCGAGGGAGAGCCGGCCTCTCTAATCCCCGAGAGCCGACCCCCACTCGGATCCAACGCACGGATCGGAGCCGGAGCCGAGACCGTCGGATCCGAGAGACCAGTGCGCTCCGACCTAGACGGAGCCGAAGACACACCAGCTCCCTCGGATCCGAGGCTAGGCCCTCGGCTCCGAGAGGTCGGGTCCGAAGTACCCGAAGCACTCAAGGGATGGATCGGATCCGAGGTGCGCCGACCAATCGGATCCGAACCACCCCTGGATCCAACTCTGCCCGGCTCCGACAGCTCCGAACCCGGGAGACGGGTCGGAGAAGGAGCCAAGGGGGTGAAAAAATGGGGTCGAAGCCCCTCCCGGTTGGGGGGGGGCTAAGAGCACTACCATTTGCATCTGGGCCTGGATGAAACACCTCATCTTCCGATCCATGTCTGCCTCTGACATAGAGAATGTGGATCTAGATGAGGCCACTGAAGCGGACCTAGAGAGCCGCCTCGGAGACCTCACTGAAGAGCTAGCCTCCTCCTCCTCGGGCCCAGAAGAGAACCGAGGGGAGTGGAGCCGAGGAGGAGGAGATCCAGAAGACACATGAGAGGCCCGCTTAGACGGAGGGGCCGAGCTTGAGGTCTCGGCCCTCCGTTTGTGGTGCCTATCCTTGTGTATCTCCTTCTGTCTCTCTTTCTCCCTAATGGTCTCCCTCTCCTCCGGCTTTTTGGTGGGAGGTTGAGTCCCTGCCGAGGTAGGGGAGACCGCAGCACTTAAAGAAGGCTGCTGGCTAGCAGGGGCAGAGGCCGAAGCCGCATCTGGAGGGAGAAGTACCGCCAGAACAAGCTTCGACCTCCGCTCCCTTAAAGCTCGGGGGTTGAACCCTGCACATATGGTACAACCAGATGACAGGTGTTCAACCCCCAAGCATTCTTGACCGAGTGTGGCCATCAGCTGGGGATAGCTTGTGGCCACACTCGGTACATTTTGAGAAAATTGTCTTAGGGTTTTCTGCCATACTAATCCCTAGGCCTAACACACACAGTTGACACAAACACACCAAAACTACGCAAACCCGAGAAAAAAACTACTAAGGTAAAGAGAGGAAAGCCTAACGCACACACTCAAACTGAGTAAAGAGTAAAATTTAAAGATTTTTTAGTCAAAACTTATCTTCACAATTTAAACTGCCAGGAGCTCAAGGAGTCCGTTGCTACATGAAACACGGCAAACAAAATCTGGGGTCAGTCAGGGCTTGGCAGGGGATTATGGGTAGAGGGAGGAGCTAGGAGCTCGGATCCTAAGCTTTTGAAATGCCGGCTCGGATCCAAAGTCGGATCCGATACCCACAGGTTGCAGACAAATGAAGTCTGCCTACTTCAGATCATATTATTTACAATGAACTACACAATCTGTATTTGCCTGAGGTTGATATATGGAGACGTTACCTAGATGACTGTTGGCTTGTGTGGAGAGGGGGTAGTGAGTATCTCATGGAATTTATTGAGTACCTCAATGGCAACAAGTGGGGGGTTGAGTTTACTGTAAACCACAGCCTACAAGAGATTGATTTCTTGGATGTCCATCTACAAAGGGAACCGGATAATACTTTGTGTACCACGGTTCACAGGAAATATCCCCAATACAATAGCTTATTACATGCCTCCAGTCTTCATCCCAAGCACATTATTAAAAATATTCCCAAATCACAGTTCATGAGAATTAAGAGAATATGCTCATCACAGCAAACCTTGCTCATTGCCAAAATGACCTCTCCAATAGATTTCTGCAGAGGGGTTATGACAAACATAATGTCAACTCAGCTTTACAATGGACCAAAAATTTATCAAACATAAAGTTAGTAGTACAAACCAGGATAAGCTCAGGCTGGTTACCACCTTCGGTAGAAATACGGGTCAACTGATGGATGTTATTGACAAGCACTGGAACATACTTAAAACCAATACACGTCTGGATGACTGGTTAGGGGATAGATGTCTTTTTTCCTATCGTAAAGGAAAAACTCTTGGGTCTCATTTCTCCCATTATAAGAAAATCACACACCAGGATACTGCATTACATCAAACTACATTATCTGGGGAAAAACTGGTTGGATGTTACCCCTGTGGTCATTGTTCTTTTTGTAAATATGTTTTTAAGACCAAAAACTTCACTAGTATAAATATGGGACAACTGTACAATATCAATTGTTTTGCCAATTGTGGTACAGATTGGGTTATATATCTGGCCACATGCTCATGTCAAGCTTTTTATATAGGACAAACCTCCAGACAATTCAGAATCCGTATGTCCGAACATCTAGGGGACATTAGGAATGCCAGACCCACTAATGCCTTATATAGACATTGTTTGATCCATAAAACGCCAAATTTTCCTTCATGGTTATTGATAAAATTTCAGGAAACAGATCTTTTAAAACTGGATGGCATAATTTATTAAACAATAAAGAAAAAAGATGGATTGTTAAATTAGGTGGTCTTTTCCCACCGGGTTTAAATGATAAATTATAACATTTCTTTTCTCTTAGTGAATAACACATTTTCATAATAACGACCCATATTCAGTGCATGTTTGCTTTTTAATATATGATTACTTGAATTTCAAATATTCTTTAATTTTTTATTCACATTTTTTCCCACAGGAAGTGATGTCAAGACTGCTCTGTTGAATTCTTTTATAAATTACAGTATTTGAATTGCCATTATTGTTCAACCACTGATGAAAGCATTTTGCTGAAACCGGTCTGGTTCTCAGCAAACTATATACAATATATACAAAATGTGCATGAGATAGAGTAGAGGAGTGAGTCATTTCTAGAGGGGTTAGGTAGCAGGGAAAACATGATTTAGAATGAGGACAGAAGAAGGCTAGGTGGGTAAGGTGCAATTGCAAGTCCAGTTAGAGAGATAGTAGAAATAAAGATATGATTTGAAGTTGTCAATGTTTTCAGTAGTTCATTGAGAAGGAGGGAGAGAGTTCCATTTTTTTAGCTAGAGAGAAGGACAGGAGGTGCATCATACAAGCACTCAAGTTCCTGCATCACAAGTAGACATATGATACAGTCATTATACATGTGGATGTAATCACTTGAGGAGTACCTCCCAGGACTATATGAACAGAGACATGACAAAGCTCTCAGGATATGTGCCTAAGGCAGGTTTTAACCTAACCTTAAGAAGTATTCTACCCTCACCTAGAATATTACAAGCACATCAAAAATGATAATTTTCTTCTGGTGTCATTCTAAGGGGGTCCAATTATACATCAACCTTGGACGAGATGGTTGACAGTTTAAACTACTTTGCCAGGGATGGCCGGCACCTCTGCCCAAATGGCTTTCATATATTGGCTAAAACCTTGTCTACTGTCATTGTGCCTTTTTTAGGCAAAGTCAGTCTTCTAATGCTTTCAACATAACTAAACAGAATTAGGAGAACATTAAAGTATTGCTGCATAGTGTTAAGGGTCTTAACAAAATAATCTACACTCTGCAAGCACTAATTATTCTGGAAAATAGATATATGCATTGTCACAAACCTAGTTTAAGACCAGTGATAGCACTCCATCAGTGGAGGGATTCAATGGTAGTAACTTGTACAGGCCCACAGTATTAGAAGTAGGCACTAAAGGTGGAGGTGTCTCTATATTCCTAAAATAAATCTCACCTCCAGACTCAGTAGACAAGATAATGACCTGGAATTCCTCCATGTCCAATTTAGTATAAACAAAACCCTTCATCACAACACAGGTTAATACAGTACAGTACTCTTCCCATGTCCCCCGTGAACCATACCTCCTACCTTACCAGCAGGGATTCCCTATGTACTTACTCAAACACCATTCTCCTAAGAGACTTAATCTATCTCACCATCCTTCAGAAGAGACATTAAATTGAGGCCCCCATCTACTCTCGTCAAGTTGGTGGTAGTTCAGGTGGATGTAAAAGTTCCCATTGCAACTACTGAAAAGAATGGGTAAAGTTCCCCAATGTCCTGAACAAATTTCCCCTAGTATTATAAATACCACCTTGGGTCTCCTACAGCCTAGAGGCAACTAGGCTAGTGGGACAAACCCAGTCAAAAAAGGATAAATAAATAAATCAACTGTGAGACTTATAAATTCCAAAACATATATGCCTACTGATTTAGACTTTATAAATACAAACTCCCTGAAGCAGTCAGTCTACACCCCAGCTAGGGGAGATAAAATCCTGGACTGGGTCCTCACCAATATGAGATAGCTCTGTTCCCTGCCTATTGTAAACTCCTCCCTGGTCAAATCTGACTGCATGTCACATTCACCTTATGACTAAAGCAAAAAGCAGAACCTCCACAACTAGCTGAGTGGCACTTTTTTGTCTCTCTGTGGACGGGAAAGTTAAATAAGTAAAAATTGGCATTACATCCCTCAAAATATCTATTATCATAGGAGACCATAAAAGTATACTGCTGTGGTGGTGCTGCGGTAGCATTGTCGCCTCACAGTAAGACATTGTCCTGTTCGATTCTCAGCTAGAGAGTCTTCTGTGTTGGAGACATGCGTGAATGGGCATGCCTTCGTTGAAGGTTGTGCATCAGGGCTGGCAACTCGGCATGTAAAAATCCACTGCCAATCATTAGCGGACCGGAGTTCCGCTGTGGCGACCCCGAACCAGGAAAAGCCAAAAGACACAACAACCATAAAAGCATAAATTAACGTCTGCTAAGAAGAAAAAGAAAAAAAAAAGAAAGAAAATGAGTGCAATCAGCATATTGAAATATACAATTTGAGAAGAGTACTGCACGACTAGTTAAGATAATGTCTGATGAGCCTCTTTCTGCTAAGATGGAACAGAAATTGGATCAGATGTATACTGAAATGGTGAAAATAAGCACATGCTTGGGGGGTATGTTAAATCCAATAACAAGTAATTAGATGTGGTAAAGGAGTCTCTGAATCCACACTGATGAAATAACCCTTTTGCAAAAGTCTGAGGGTGAAATGAAAAGAGGAATCGTGGAATGAGAAACCCTGCAGGAGGAGGTTTCTGTGAAACTGGTTGAAATGGAGGTTAGAAAAAGAAGAGAGACATTTTCTGTTTTAGTGGGCTTCCTAAAAAAAGAGAGGGAAAAGAAAGTAAGTATTTTATGTAGCAACAGTTTCGTGTCTGGACTGGTATGGCACAAAATAAAATCTTAATTGAGAGAGCACATCATGTTTTTGCCCCAGCAAATGTCAGAAGGAGAATGCCGCACCCTATCATAGTGAGATTTCATAACTATGATTTAAAAGTAAAAATTCTGACTCAGTTATGGCATAAAAGAAAGACACTGCTGTTAGGCTCTATGAGTATTTATGAAGATAATGATTATTCTGTTGAAACTAGACTGAAGAGCGGTGCCTTTATCCCAGAGATGTGTAAATGTCATGAGTTGCATCTCAGACACAAATTGCCATATCCAACCTCACCGTGAATAATATTTGCTACTGGTAGTAAGACTTTCCTGGATGTGGAATAAGCATTAGCAGAACTACAGAGATAATGTAGGTAAGATGGCATGGAGGGTCCCAGGTCTGATACAGAAGAAGAGGGAGCTAGCCACACGCATACACCTAAGCCAAGTTATAGTGTTGTATGGCCAACAAAACCTTTCCCTCTCTTCCAAAACAAATAAAGGAACACATGGTGGCTAACAAGAAAAAAGCTAAAGAGTTTCTCCAGAAGATTGATCCACAGTGGGTGTTAGCAAGTTTGGTGGAGTCATTAGCCAAAAGGGACATGGACTGATTTTCAAAATTGTGCAGAAAGTGTGATATTACCTTGGGCCTGTTATAGAAGTATCTGGTGAGCAGCAGGCTTCAGCACATAACTCACTTTAGGTGAGATACAATGCAGGTAATCTGGAGATAAAGCATATTTGCTGGACTACATGCTATATTTAGGGGGCTCACAGGTGGGTGCCTGACAGCAGACATGCAATTATTAATTCTTATTTCTTTGCATTGTATTTTATTAGCTGATGTTATCAGTATTCCATTAGGGGTTTAAATTACATGAGTGGATTGCAAGGCATGTGTAATCTGCAGGTACATGATTGACGAACAACGAGAGACCGTGTCACACCTCAGTAAAGATGTGAACACACTGCTTTGACTAAGAGAACTTTGCTAATAGCAGCATTGTTTGGAAAGTGTGAGATTTTTTTCAAATAGTAACAATTGTGACAAAGAGAGGTGCTGAACATGTAAAAATTAATAGTACAATCTTAAAAAGGGACAAGAAAGCTAGTCACTTTGTAATATAATGCACTTTTGGATTTTAGGCCAAAACAGAAATGTTGGTCATGCATGCATTCTGTGGGACAATGTTGTATATAGTTATTCAGTTTGTGATGTATCTATTATGTTTTTGTTCTTTCTTGTTGTTACTGTTAAAATGCATGGATGGTTTTTTTTTGTTCTTTTTAATTGGATTTTCAGTTGGGTTAAATTTAAGCGTTGTGAGGGTGTATGCATTTCAAGTAGAAGTGAAACAATGGATATTAATATGTGTATCAGTGAGGGACTGCTTCCATGCTCTGTAAAGGAGAAATGATTCTTTGGGGTAGTGTAAGATAGTAATTAATGTAAGGGGTGGATTTGGAAGAAATATGAGGTTACATTTTGTCAAGCTGGATTTGATTTAGGAAAATATGGTGACCTTTACTATAATAACATGAAATGTCAATGGTTTAACTGATTAAGTGAAGCAAGATACAGTCTTAACTTATGTGAGGCATACTAGGGTTAGCATAACTTTTCAATGCATCTATCAAAAAGTAAATACCATTATTTCATTAAAAAGGGATTTAAAGGTGGATACTCTTCCCAAGTAGAGGGAGAAGGAAAACAGGGTGTGATAGTTTTCATTGCCAAAAGTGTGCCCCTAGTTATAGAAGATGAACTGCTAGACTGGAAGGCAGATATGTTGTAATAATGGGTGATTAGGAACCTAAAAGAGTAGCATTAGTATCAATATATGCCCTCACCCCCAGATTAAGCTGCACTGATTACAAGCAGAAATTGTTTTGTTTCACCAGGGTGTATTAATAATGGGCAGTTGGAATGTGGTCAGTGACATTATGGATGTCTCCAGAGGGTCAAGAAGGATAAAGGTGCAAAAACGTGAACATTTTTTTGAAAATATTTTAAGACATTTGGAATTGCTAATGTAGTGGCAAGTTGCAATTTTTCTGAGATAGTATACTTATTACTCTCCAATGACAAATAACTGACATGTGCATTTAGTCACTGCTGTGGAAACCCATCCAATAACTCTGTTGAATCATGTGCCATTGGTATTGGGGACTGATTGTGAAAAGTGTTTCAAAGGGAAAAGACACTAGAGTTTTGCCAGCCAAATGATGAGGAAAGGGTCCTTCCAAAAGTGATCTTTAAAATTCTTGGACAGCGATGTCTTACATTACCCCAAACCAGCCACAGGAATGAGCGTGGCCATATTGATTGACAGCTGTGATGTAGCAGGCAAATGTTGCATGACTGACATGTCATGCCGATTTGCCTGTGACATTATGAATATTCACTGGCTAATTCTTCCTAAAAGTTGTGCAGTCTTGGAATTGGTTTTATTTCTATTTACGTACACTGGGGGTGCAGGGGGGCTTGCCCCCCTGCAAAAAGGGCAGGGAAAAAAGTAATATTTGTGAGCTAGCATATTAGCTCATCAGAAAACCATGTGTTTGCAGACAGTATGCATAGGATATCTGCATGTTTTGTCAAAACTGATTAAAAGCGCAGGGAAAAAAAGTAATTGTGAGCTAGAATATCAAATTGTAGACTACACAAACTTTGTACATGCTAAACTGTCTATTAAAATCCACAAAACTTGAAAATAAAGCATTATAGGGCACAAACTGAACATTTGTAAAGTAATATGAAGGTTTCCTTTCATATGCGGTACATTGTAGAACCAGAACTTACTTAGTATGACATGAACACTTGGAGAAAATAAAAAAAAAAAAAAACTTATATTATGCTAGTCAGTATAACCAGCCATCTACTTAAAAATGTTCCTGTTTGTATGTTTACAGCATGCCGGAAATACCGGATGACTATTCATGTAGACTATTGAACTGTCTTCATGTTTATTCAAGTCTAGAGAAAAAAATAGCCATGCACAGACTGTTGGGTGGGGTTTGAGTGGGTCTTACTAACGTGCACCGGGGGGGGGGGGGGTACCATTGTAAAACAATGTCGCTTGGACAACCTACTAAGTAAGTTATCCGGTAATGCAGTAGAGCTGGAGGGGAAGTGGGATCAGTTTAAGAGAAAATATAAGTTGAAGGCAGTAGTGTAGCTAAGGTGGAGCAAGAGGGCAACTGCCTCGGATGCAAAGTGTTAAGGGGCATGATCTGCCATCCATCATCCAGATCACTCTTAAGTACAATAACGGATCTTAAAAGTCATCCATGCAAGAGTATAAACTGTAGCAACTCTTTGCTGCAATTTTAAAAAATATTTTTTTTTTTTTAACTAAAACCTGAACACCATAGCTCTCCGGGCAGGGTATAAACTGTATCAGCTGTTTACTACATTTGTACTAAGCAGTCTGCTACAGTTTAAAAGAAGAAAAGATTTTTTTTTAATTAAAACCTAAACCTCATAGCACTCCAAGTAGACATGGTATAAACTGTAGTAACGTTTTCTACAGTTTAAAAGAAGAATTTTTTTTACTACAGTTTGAGGAAGGAGGGTTAGGGGCAGGGCACAGAAATGGGACCTGAGTGGCTTTGTCTGGGGCGGGGGAAGTGGATGTGTCATACATCTGTACATTTGGACTTTTTTCCTTATTTATTTATTTTTGCTCTTTACTTGAAGAACTGAGGGGGTGGAGCGTTAGTTCATGGGACTGGCAGAGGGTGCTGGCTAAGCCAGCTATGCTTCTGGTTGAAGGTACTGTTAAAAGAAAGGGAATTCTTGGAAAATTACAAAGCTAGATATAGAGAGAGAGAGTCTTCAAAGGATTCATTGGCTGTAAGACCATGCTAAGCCATTCAGCCCAGTGGAACAAGAGTGAAATGAAGAATGCGAAAAAGTGTTTGAGTGAGTATTTAGTTAGTGTTCATGCACAAAGAATGCTTGCACTTAAACAGGTATATTTTGATAGTACCCCTAAGATGCGAAAAGTATTTGCTAGAAGGGACAGACAACAACAGGTGAAAAGAATGGTTCAGAAACTTCAGAACCCTCAGAATAAGAAGTTATGTACCTACCATAACGTTCCATGTTAGTTGTCTTCTTCTCGCCTTCTTTCTTGCTGGTTGGGTTCGGAGCCGACCTTCGGCTCCAACTCGGCCATTTTCTAAAGTTCGAGAGCTACTTACTGGCTCGAGGCCTCCCTATATCCTATAATGCCTGGCGCCAGACCCCCAGATCTCGTTTGGAAGACCTAGCACCATAATAATACAAGAGGACAACTGTCCCAATATCAAGACTTCAGCTACAGGGCTGAAGAAAAAGGTAGAGGACATAAAACGGTAAAGACTCAGCCAGTGACAAGACTCGCAGGAGGACTCTTCTTGGTCCATCTAGGCTAGGGAGATGGAGGGTTTGATGCAAGAAAGAAGGCGAGAAGAAGACAACTAACATGGAACATTATGGTAGGTACATAACTTCTTAATGTTAAGTTGTCTCTCTCGCCTTCATTCTTGCTGGTTGGAACAGCGTCGCTAGCACCTTAGTCCTGGGTGGCTCATCGGAACAGACTCTTGAGCACCGTAGAACCAAAATCAGCTCTGCTCCTAGAAGCCAGATCCAATTTATAATGTGAAATGAAGGTATGAGGGGTGGCCCATGTGGCCGCTGCACAAATGGCTTCCATAGGTAGTCTTGATTGAAAAGCTATCAAAATAGCTAAAGCACTAGTAGAGTGTCCTTTAGGTTTAGCAGTGAGTTCTTTATTCCTCAACTGATAAACAAGGGTAATAATAGAGGACAACCACCTGGATAAGGTTACTTTAGACACCGATCGATCCTGCTTACCCTCCGCATAGGACAGGAAGAGTTGGTCTGATTTCCTTATTTGCTCAGTCCTATGCAAATAGAAACGTAATTGCCTATGAACGTCCAACTGGTGTAATTTGCGTTCAGCTTTGTTGGAATAATTTGGATAAAAGACTGGCAGATCGATGGATTGATTCAAATTATTTTTGGAGGGGACTTTAGGAAGGAATGAAGGATTAGTCCTGAGTGAAACTCTATCCTTATGGAAAACTAGGTAAGGAGGACGAACACAAAGGGCTCAAAGTTCAGAAACTCTCCTCGCTGAAGTAATAGCCACCAAAAAAAGGGTTTTCCAAGTAAGCAATTTCAAGGAACAGGAAGCTGCTGGTTCAAAGGGAGACAGTATCAATGAAGCTAGGATCAAATTTAAGTCCCACGGAGATGGGGATCTCTCACTGGAGGCCTGAGCAAGACTGTTCCTTTCAGAAAGGCTTTGCAAAGCTTATGGGACATGATGCTGGTTTCTGACAGGCCTGTATGGAAATTAGAGATTGCCAGAAACAGAGGAGTCTGTTTGAAAAAGTTCTGCTAAAAAGTCCAGAACGTTATGGACAGGGGCCGTGAAGGGATCTATATTTCTAGCCTCTATCCAGAAAGAGAAACGTTTCCACTTACTAGCATAAGTCTTCCTGGTTGTAGGTTTGTGCGAGTAAAGGATAATCTCATGCACTGAATTGGAAATACTGGGAAGCCTGGCTAAGGTTGGAAGTGGAGCAACCAAGCAGTGAGGTTGAGAGAATGAAGAGATGTATGCAGCCTGCCCGACTGATGGATCAAGAGGTCCAGAACTGGGTCCAGATTCCAAGGCTGCTCTAGAAGGTGACGATGCAGGAAAGGGAACCAGATTTGTTGAGGCCAGTAGGGGTCAATGAGGATCATCCTGCAACCCAGCATGGTAGCTTGCTGAATTAGTTTGGGAATTAGTGGAAAGGGTGGGAATGCATACAGTAGTCCCTGGGGCCAATCGTGAACTAGAGCGTCTCTGGGGGAGTGTCCGGGAAGAGGGAAGAGAGTGAAGAAACTGTCGCACTTGCTGTTGAGAGGAGTTGCGAAAAGGTCACAGCAAGGCTGACCCCATTTGCGGAAGATTTTGTCCGCTACCGTCCGGTTGAGAGACCACTCGTGAGGCATGAGAATAGCTCTGCTTAGCCTGTCCGCTATGACGTTGGACTTCCCAGGGATGTGCATTGCTGTCAGAAACCATTGAGAGGAGATCGCCCACTGCCATAGTCTGAGTGCTTCTCGACATAAGGGATATGACTTGGTTCCGCCCTGCTTGTTGATGTACCACACTACAGACATATTGTCTGTCTGAATTGCAATGGCCACAGTGGGTAGAGAGTTCTGAAGAGCTTGCAACGCTAAAAGCACCACCCTCATCACCAAGACGTTTGGTCTGCCCTTGGGTACTGATTGAGAGACCATCCACCAAGTCAACTGGTCTTTGCATGACTGTGTGATTATTATTTTGTGAGACAAAGGAAGTTGTTGAAAGGACCATTGGGTGAAAAGCATCCACTGGAGAATCCTCATGTGAAAATGAGCCAGGGGAATTAATAAGATCACTGCTGCCATGAGACCCAAGGTTTTTAGGATGAATCTGGCCTGAATCTTTCTGCATCCTAATAATACCTGTACATGTCGACGAATGTCTGCCACTCTGTCTACTGGAAGTCTTGCGGACAGATCTTTCGTATTTAATCTTGCGTCTATAAAGATTAAAGACTGACAAGGCAACAATGCAGACTTTTCGAAATTTATTGAGATACCTAGGTTGGAGCATGTTTGGATGGTATAATCCCTGGCTCTCAGCAATTGATGTCTGGTGGTAGCAGTAAGGAGCCAGTCGTCTAGATATGGAAACACCTGGAATCCTTGCCATCTCAGGTGAGCGGTAACCACTGCCATGCAATTGGTGAACACCCTGGGGGCTGTGGTGAGACCAAAGGGCAGGGCTCTGAACTGGTAATGACTGGCTCCCAGCTGGAAGCAGAGAAACCTTCTGGAACGCATGTCCATTTTGATGTGGTAATATGCATCCTGAAGATCTATGGAGCACATCCAATTGTCCTGACCCAAAAAGGGTAGAATGGACTGAAGCGTGACCATCCGGAACTTCATTCTTTGAACAGACTTGTTTAGTCTGCTGAGATCCAAAATGGGTCTCCAGTCCCCTGTCTTTTTTGGTACCAAAAAGAACTTTGAGTAAATTCCAGATCCTTGCTGGTCTGCTGGGACTTGTTGGATGGCCTGTTTTTTTTAGCAGTCTTGAAATTTCTTGTACTGCTTGTTCCCTTAGACTGGGTGGAACATCTGGGATGGGGTTGTTTGAGCTTAAGGGGGTGTGGACAAGCGGGATTTTGTAACCTCCGGATATGATAGACTGTACCCATCTGTCTCAAGTGACGAGATGCCAGGCTTCTGTGTACAGAGACAACCTTCCCCCGACTGCCTCCAAAGGCAGACAGCCGGGCAGCCCCTCAGGGGTGCTGGAAGGGCTTGTCAGAGAAAGATTCTCTGCTGCCCTGATTCTGCGGACCCCCCTCTGCCCTGCGGGTGGCTTCTATTGTTGTTCCCTCCTCTGCCTCTGGAGGGAAACTCGCCACGTGTGTCAGGCACGGCTCCCTGGGGTTTTGGGAACCACATCTTTCCACTCTTCTGACCCTTAGGGTATGGTCTAGAGGGAGTGGAAAAATGGACTCCCATGGCAGAGAGAGTCTTGCCTTCCTGCTCACACCTGGTAAGTGTATCTTTCACCTGAGGTCCAAACAGAGCTGAACCATCAAAGGGGGTGTTGGTGAAAGACGCCTTGAAGGGATCAGCGAAGTTACATAACCGCATCCAGGCATGTCTTCTCAAGGCCACGCCTGTGCCTGTGGCTCTACTCGCTCCATCAGCCGCATATGAAATGAGCCGCATGGAGGAGTTAACAATAGAATTAAGAGTCACCAGCTGGGAGTTTATCTTGTCTTGAGCCCCCGCAGCTGATGGATCTTGCTCCTTGAGAAGAACCCTCTGAAGACGGGTGAAATGGCACAAATAATTCAGCGACCGCATGGAGAAAGTGGCTGAGGAAAACATCCACTTCCCGTATCTATCCATCATCCTAGACTCTTTATTAGGAGGATGGACAGGTACAGAAGTGTTTGCCTACTCCTTTTTCATGGTAGCTGCTACCACCATGGCATCAACGGGGACACCCTTTGTCAAAAACTGTTTATCTTGAGGGGCCGTAATAAATGTAGTGGGCCTGTGGGGGGTTGGTTCCAGTGTGTCCGGAGCTGACCACGCCTTTCGAGCCACCACTTCCATTAATGGATGGAAAAACGGAGACACCCAGGAGGTGGAGGGGCGAGAACCAAACGCATCCAGGTATACCGACTCGTCCTCAGAAGGGTTAAGGGCAGACCATTTCCCCCCTCTGCTTAAGGATCTCAAGGATGTCTGAGAAAGAGACATCTTCAGAGGGGGTCTTGGGGACCCTTCCGAATCCTCCAAGTCAGTATCTGACATGACAGACTCTGGGAAGTCAACATGTTTCCTGTTACATTTCCTCTTTGGAGGGGGCTCCTCTGAAATCTCAGGGGAGGCCTCGGAAGAGGAAGATACACCCAGTGGGGTGACCTGGAGCGTTTGATC
This sequence comes from Protopterus annectens, assembly GCF_019279795.1. Classification (NCBI taxonomy): domain Eukaryota; kingdom Metazoa; phylum Chordata; order Ceratodontiformes; family Protopteridae; genus Protopterus; species Protopterus annectens. The sequence goes on from NC_056748.1 coordinate 221,295,251, forward strand.
CCCCTGCTTGGGGTCTGGAGGAGGGGCAGAGACCGAAGCAGGCGCCCTGGGGGGAGGAACTGAAGGGGCTGATCGAGGTGCAGACTCAGAAGTCAGCACACTTCTCATGACCTCGAAGGCGCCCCTGTCTGGCAGAGAAGAGGGCCCCCACTCCGAAGAGACAGGAATCCTCTCCGGCACTGAAACGGACGGCTCCGAGGTCGATGCAGGAGCCGAGCTTACCTCCACCAAGGCTCCGAGAGGGAGAACGGGGTCGGACAAGGGTCCGATGCCACTCGCCCCCTCGGAGCCGACGAGGTAGTCTCGGCACCCAGATCCCTCCAAGGACGGCACCATTGAAGAAATCGGAGCCGACAAAGGAGCCGAAAGGGGAAGTATCGGCACCGACATTTCCAGGATCCGAGCCCTAACAAGCTCTGGCTCCGAACTGACAGGAGGAGTCGGAGGAGGAACTACTTCAGAAACAGGAACAGCCACAGCCTGATGAGGAGGCCTAGTTAACATTTGGGCCAGGGCCTGCGATTTGAGGAGTCTACTAACCACTCTGTCCAAGTCATGATCGGATAGCCTCGAGGACCGAGAAGAGTGGGACCGATGGCTCCTTTCAGACTGTAGCAAAGGCAATCCTGGAGCAGAGCGAATCGACTCTAGGGATGGCGAACTGGATTGCTTACGGCTCCCTGATGGCTCCGACACCAAGGTCGGAGCCGAGAAAGATTTAGATACTTCGGCTCCGGCCGGAACCGAAATTGAAGCAGACGCTCCACCTGTCGATGGCTCCGTACTGGGAGCCGACGGCTTGGTGGGCTTAGGGGTTTTCGCTGGCTGAGACTTCGCCGGAGACCCCTCGGGTTTTAGTAACCCACTGAGAATTAACTTGTTCTTATGCTCCTGCAGGACTCTCGGACTAAAGGCATGACATACCGAGCAAGAGTCCTGCAGGTGTAGGGCACCCAAACAATAAACACAAGAAGTGTGACCGTCTGTCAGAGACATTTTCTGACAGCACGAGTCACACTTCTTGAACCCTGATACCTTGGTATTCCTTGACATGTTAAAGAAAAAAGGAATACCGATGGATAAATATTAGACTAGTGCAAAAACACACACACTCGCGCGCACACACACACACACACACACACACACACACACACACACACACACACACACACACACACACACACACTAGTCCCACTCCATCACAGAAAAAATTTAAAGGAAACAATACTAACAAAACTAAGATACTATGACTTAGACTACAAAGACTAAACACTACTTCCTACTGGAACAATTTAAAAGGGAAGGGAATAGCCTCTAACTAAAATGGCCTACTTAGGGAGATAGGGGTGGGAGGGGAGAAACTCTCTAAGTAAAAATGAGTTTCCTAAGGGTAAAAAAACACAGGGAAAACTAAGACTAGTCTACAGTACTACTCTGATTTAACAAAAAAAACTTGAAAAATATACACTAAAAGTTTAACTACTAATATTACAAAAGATGAATACGACCTGAGCCAGTAAAGCGCAACCTCATAGCTGAAGCGGCAAACAAGATCTGGGGGTCTAGCGCCAGGCATTGTGGGATATAGGGAGGCCTTGAGCCAGTAAGTAGCTCTCGAGCTTTAGAAAATGGCCAAGTTGGAGCCGAAGGTCGGCTCCGAACCCAACTAGCAAGAATGAAGGCGAGAGAGACAACTTAACATCAATAGTTAAAAACCCTGAGGGGATACTGGCTATTTTCTACGGAGTCTATAAAAAGATGTACAAGGAAATTAAATTAACTGGTCTACAATAAGAAAATGTGAAGACTTTTTTTGGTGGTATTTAGTTAACACAATTAGCTCAAGGCAAAGAAGAGAAGTTGAAGAGCCCCATCACACTTATAGAGATCAGAGTCTGATAATGCAAAAAGAGGTAGGTGGCATGTGTCAGTGGGCACCAGTGTCATTCCAGCTGAAGTCTGGGGCTAGGGAGCCTGACAATGAAACAACTTCTGTCAGTATGAGATAAAAGTTTTAACAATACATTATTGAAGTTAGTAGGGGTTGCCATGCCAGAATCTTGAAAGGAAGAAGTCATGGTGGTTCTATCAATGGAAGAAAAGGAATCCATGGGTCCAGCCTCCATTTGGTCAATCTTTATACCTGATTATAAACCAAAATGTAAAACGATCACATAGACAAACCAAATAGTAAAAACTACAAGAAAAAACAAGCCAACCTAGAGTTTTCACTATGTGATACCCTAAACCTCCTGTAACAGAGGCCCACAGGCTATATGCAAATGATCCCTTAAGGACATCAGCTTGACTGTGTGACCTTTTTACTTTTTGGTTTGGATGTTAGTTGGTATATTTAGCAGACACCTTAATGGTTATAGACATCAGCTGGGTGTAAAGACCTTGTGTTTATAAAGTACAGCCAAACAGTCCACTTATGCTGTGCTTACAAGATCATAAGAAGGCTGAAACATGAATGTCCACAGCTACTGAAGTTTGGCTTTATTGCCCTGAATGTATCCACAAAGACATAAAAAGAAAAAGTAAAAAGTCATGGGCTTTCAGAAGCCATATATCTGAAACAACTGATGTTCTTAAGGATTATTTGAATATATACCCCATGGACCTCTATTTAAGGTATCACACAATGACAACTCTAGCTTGGATAGCTTTTTCTTGTAGTTTTTTTTTTATTAATTAGCTTGTCTGTGTGACCTTTTTACTTTTTGTTTTGGATGTTAGTTGGGATATTTTGCAGACACCTTAATAGTTATGGATATCACCTGGGTGTAAAGATCCTGTGTTTCTGTAATATAAGAACCAAATCACTCCACAGAATGTAAAACATTTATAACAAAAAAAAAAAACATTAACTGAAGGCAGCAGAAACACCATGAGTAAAATAAGTCATATTTATTCAGAGATTTAGCTCTTTTCTCAGAAGACTTCATCAGAATAATCTGAATAATTCATCAGAATAAAAAGTGCAGTAAAAAACACATTTAAATACACTGGAAACAAATTATCATTTAAATGTTTGAACAATCAACTAACAGTTCCAATTCAGTCTATAGAACACATTTAATTAATGACAATTTTATATATAAACAAGCCGGTATTAACAAATATGCTATTTTAAAAAACACTTAATACAGATGCTTTCATTAATACCAGGATATTTGTCTGCTTGCATCTTAACTTGCCAGAAAGTTTATCTTTTAAGAATTTTATTCCTATTACCTCCCCTCAAATCTTTTGGAACTAACTATAAGACAGACAAATAAAACTTTTTAAAGGACTTACATACGGTGGAATACTTAAATAGTGCATGATTTGTGTCTCTTTTTTTATAGCATATAAAGTGTCCCTTTATTCCAGCACTTAACTTCCTTGTTGTCATTCCCATATAAAAGGAGTAACAACAGAAGCATATAGCAATATACACTATGCCTGTGCTGTTACAATCAAAGTGCCCTTCTACTTTAATACTTCTGTCCATACGAGGCAGCATAATGGAAGGCCTTCACAAATGTAACTGCAGCTGGTGCAAAACCCACATTTAAACATTCCTAGATTCTTATCAGTATGAATAAAATTAACACATATATGGCTGAAAAGTCCTAAAGGGATCATGTGCATATATCCCGCGGGCCTTATTACAGGAGGTTTAAGGTATCACACAGTGAAAACTCTAGCTTGGTTAGGTTTCTCTTTTAGTTTTTACTAATTGGTCATGATTATAAGTTATTCATGCCTGTAAGCAAAAATAATAGCAGGTGCCCTTCCTAGATTGAATGATGGGCACCAGTATAGTTTTGTTGAGGGAAGGGATACATTTGATAATGCAAATAAAACTTTATTTATTCAAAAGGATGCAGAGTGCAAAACATACCCATTAATTATAGTAAGTCTGGATATGGAAAATGGGCATTACATGTTTTATGTTTTAAAAAATTTGGCTTCCCCCTTGAAATAAAATTAGCAGAGGATATATAAAGGGGTTTGAGTAATAGTGAACGTAGATAGTAATACATATTTCATAGGGATTCTGCTTGCATACGGCTATGAGGCAGAGTTGCCCATTATCTCCTTTGCTGCTTGCCATGCATATAGAATCATTGGTTACTGTAATAAGAAAATTCCCTAGTTAAGGGATATTACTGTAAGGACTTCCCCAGTAAATCTCCGTGTTTGCATACAAAATAACTTTGTGTCTAACAAACCCAGAAAGAAGGATACCACTGCTCTTTAAAATCCTAGTACATTTCAAACCTTTTCTGGAGAACTGAGATAGAAGGGAATATAGTGGAACATGGTAACAACTTCAAATATCTGGGAGGGGTGGTTCAGGAAAAGGGAAGTCTGAATGGGAAGGTCAAAGGAACTGCAGCCAATTGCAGAGAGTGTCTGGGTTAGTGTGCAACAGAAAAATGGCAAATAATATGTAAGGTAAGGTGCACAAAACAGTGGTGTGACCAGTATTACTGTATGGTACAGAAACCTGGGCAGTGAAGGCAAAGCATTTGTGGAAGCTGGAGGTAATAGAGATGAAGAGCTTGAGATGGATAGTAGGATGCACACTGTGGGACACAAGAAGAAATAAGGACATCAGAGCAGAAATCCAATTAACTCCAGTTGCAGAGAAGGTGAAAGAGAACAGATTACAGTGGGTTGGGCACATGTGCAGGAAAGTAGAAACAATCTTGTTGAAAAGTATTTAGAACAGACAGGAAGATGGCAAGAGGAAGTGAGGTCATCCAGAAAAAAAAGATTGTCGGGTTGTGTGAGAGAAGACCTTCAAAAGTCAGTCATGACTGTCAAAGAAGGTAGGAGAGTGACACTGAATCGAGACAGATGGTGACAGTGGATAACACACCCCAACTCCATGTAGAAAATCTGAAAGAGGGAGTTGATGATGATGATGATGATGATGAAGCGTACTTAGAAAGCAGCACATAAGTATGATACTTGGGATACTGAAGGAGTTAAAATTTTATGAAACTATAAAAGAGTTAAATCAAAACAAACACTGCAAACAGAATAAAATGTATGATGATTTTAAAAGACAACACAAAACTACATAGTATATGATGATTTTAAAACAAATACATCTTCCAGAGCAATATCAGGCAGTTTGTGGCCATATTTCAGAATCTGAACCTAAAGATTCTAGTCTCAGGGCAGTTTTCTAAGGCTGTCATGATGATGGTACTTCAGTAACATCATAAATATATCATTTTGCCTCCCAGGTCTTAACAGGACTGATACTGTTTTACAGTCTGACAGCAATCTCAGCATAACAGAATGCCACCAATAGGGTGAAGAAAATGTCTGACACATCTTGAAAAATCAGCATTAAAGTTAATTTTTATTTTCATACTTATTCATATCTCATATGGTACCTGAAAAGCTACTTGCTAATTAGAAAGGCAGCTGCAGAACAGCCGCTAGATAATCAACACATGAAAATAATGTCCTTGCCTGTTACATGAAAGCTAACACATGAGCATTTATAAAGTAATCTTTGCCAAGAGGTAGCAGATGAGTAGGCAGTTACTTGACTTCTCTCAGTACTTCTGGGCAGTGTTGTTTTCCTAGCGATCAAGGGATATACAGCCTATCCTTACAACAGCTAAAATTAATGAATTCCAGTAACTACTTGCCCATAGGACAACCTGTCATCTGTCATGGCCAGACTTCCAAGGATCAGAGAGAGGTCTCTCAATCAAGTGGACAGAGAGACAGACAGACACACACACACACATACACACACACACACACACACACACACACACACACACACACACAGACAAAGACACACACACACACACACACACACACACTCAACAGCTGCTAAAAGAGACATAGAGCAAAATAATTGATATCAGCAGGAAGATCTATTCACATATGCAGTGTGAAACAAAACTTTTTCATGTACAGGATGAAACACAGATCTGTCCACCATAAGTCGATTAACTCAAAGTAACTACACAGAACACCACCTCTATAAAAATAAATAAATAATTACCTCTAGTTTTCTCCATCGGTGCACATTCATAGGATTTTCTAGTTCTTCCTCCAGTGCTCTGCATCGAGTTCTCTCTTTTAGCAGCTGTCTTTGCATGTGGTAGACTTCCCGTCTAAATAAAAGTATGTACCACATGAAATGTACAGAGTCTAAATTCCCTGTGCACTCTAAAAAATACAAATGGCATTTGCACTATTACACCTTTTTAATAAGTATATATAACATGTCAGTTATACAGTTAAACACATTGCTGAACTTTAAATAAGCCCAATTGTCAGCCTCACATAAAACTGAATAGGCCAATCTTCATTCAAGCTGCAAAGACAAAAATGCCTCTCATGCTGTTTTCTAGTTGATCTGATAATTGAGTCCTACATGCAAGACATTCTCAGCTATGTTTCTGGCTTACTTAAAAGCTGCTGTAGCTCTTGTGTTCACACATAAAACCACTTTTAATGTTAATGTTCCTGGTCATCTTCCCCAAAATATTTTGTTATAAATATCATCATATATTTTAAGGGGAAATACATTTCCACATAACAAGTTCTAACTGCTCAAATATATAAAAAGACTGTCAGATTTTAATAACAGTGTACATAGCACTCTAAACTGCTGCTGCTCTGTTAAATGTATCATGTATGAATCTACTAAAATACTCAATCACACATACTATTCCCTTAAGTTAGTAACACTGCATTGTGTAACAGTATCATTCCAAGGGTGGGCTGAACCACAAGGATAACTTGGGCTTTTCAGCTCTTACAGATATTAAGTTATAGATCAATGGCCCCCATTCTTTTTTGTACCTTATTGCAGTTAGAATCAGAATCAAAATCACATTTATTGGCCAAGTATGTGCACATAAAAGGAATTTGACTCCAGTTTCAATGACTCTTGAAGTATAAATTACATAAACGACATACATACAACTATTAAGAACAAGACAAAATGACATATATAGAACTATTAAGAACAAGAGAAAAATGGAAATATACATATATGTACACATACAAGATGCAAAGTGCAACTCAGTACAAGAAGTACTGAAATAAACTCTGAAAGAAACAAGTATTAACAATACTTGCAAGCAGCTTTATCTAGTTCTCCATTTCCGACCTTCAAGCAATGATGTGAAATACCATCAGTTCATCTGTGACCCATTAATCAGTCAACTCATTCATTTGCTTACTGCTGTTTAAGAAATGTTGACTTTCGTATGATCAGTAACTATTTCAAGATTTTTTTAAAGACGCTGCTAGAACAATGTGCTGAGTGAATCCAATTATTGGTATTAGACTCCATACTAACATATTATCTTTTATTTTATTAAAGTGTTATTTTATTTAAAGATTTATTTTCCCTTACTTTTAAAAGTTTGAGGTTATTGCAGAAAGCACTGCTTGTGTTTCTTTTTGTAACACATAGGTTAGGTTAACTACTCTGGAAATTGTAAGTGGAGCTAGTCACATCAGTGACTTTTTGAAAATAAATTAGTAAAGGCCAACAGTTTAAGTTTATTCTTTCTGTTATCTCCCATTCATATATTCATGGCCACTATTGTAGTATTATACTCCTCATGGTATTGACCGTTTTTCCAGGTAACTTTTAAAATCTCTGCATAGCTGTTAACAGATAAAACAGAAGAGCAGTGCAGCAAAGAATGAAGTGGTGGTAGACAAAATGTGCAGTATAACACTGATTATTATTTTTCTGAGTACTACAGTGCAATTAACTTCCAGGTTAGAAAAGCAGGACTCATCATGATGAAATAGCAATCAACATAATGAATAAACACCAAAAATAAATTTTATATTCATGCTTTGTGATGTAAGATAAAATGAGCTGGCCCATTGGTCTGCTCATGTGTCCAAGACTACCAACAACAGTACTATGTTTACCTAGAGTATGTCTGGATTTCAGGCTGTTAGCTAGAAACATGTGCTAATTCAAGGATCAATTTATGTATAATCTGGTCAACACTGTTTCCAGCTGACAGTTTCATGATTGTTTCATTGTCTGTTGATATTTAACCCTGTTGCATCACTGTATAGAAATTTATAGAAGTTCACTGTGCATTGAATTGCCTAATACTCCTCTGGAGCTTGAGCGATCATCATAACAAGTGTCATGTCAAATCCCTCAATTTTCTTTTTCTGTACAAGTTTATATATCAGTATATTTACTAATTTACCTGCTAAAAGTATGTTTTTTTATATGTATACTGTATTAAATATCTTTGATATATTTTACATTATTAGCTGATCATGTGTAATTATGACGTGTCTGATTATAGAAACAGGGAAGCAATCAGCTACTTCTTTTTATATAGTTTTTGTTTGTTTTATTCAGTCTGTGTTGAACATTAAAATTCACACTGTTAAAAATGTTTGGGTTCTGTGACACTCAGGGTCCCTGATTTGTTTGGGTTCCTTACTGAATGGTATAGCAAACAAAGGAAGATTAGGATAAGGAAGCACAGCTATGAATGTAGCTTACATGCACTCCACTGGTGCAGCCATGTAGCTCAGTAGCAGTTTAACAGTATAACAATTGTTTGGACAAACTTTCAGCATTACCCCAAGTATATAATTTGTTCTTATGGGGCCCCAAGATAGCACTGACATGAATGGTTTGCAGGGGAGTTACTCAGATCTGTAAATATAAATTTGACAGTCATCAAACCATATTTTGAAAACTGATAAAATAAAAACACAGATGGCAATGGCTGGGTGGAAAAATAAAAATAAAAGCAAAACAAATATAACACAGTCAAAAAACTTTGAAAAATTAAACATTTAAACAGTTATTTTATGGCAGGAAGCTTTACTTTTAATAATACTAAATCTTTGAAGTACCTGAAAGCTGAGTTAAACAACATGGATGGCAAAAGCAAAAAGGATTGCAGTGCATGCTGAAGCTCACAAAACAAACAGTTAGTTGTATAAGAGCCTTTTGTACTCAGCATAGCAAAAGGAAAAGAAAAAGAAACCTCCATCATTTATACAGAGATGCTCATCTTTTAGTGACACCAGAGACTCTGAGTGATTTTGCAAGCATCTGAAGTCATTCAAGGCTAAAAAACAAATCCAAGTATAATTTTTGCACTTGCATTGTTTATTTTCACTTACTGTGAAGGCTTATTGTGATATTTAATTGTTTTTCTGTACTTTTTCAAAAGTTCAAGCTGTGTATCAAACTGCTGTAAGAGCTGCTGTTACAGTGTAAACAATGTCTTTTGGCTTTTCCTGGTTAGGGGTCGGACATGCAGACTCTGCACAGAAGGCACTCCAGCCAAGAATCGAATTTGAGAACCACTTGCTGTGAGGCGACAATGCTAACCGCTGCACCACTGGGGCCTCCTGTATTCATTACAGTGCATCTACTGAGTTGTGGGTTTCAGGCATCTGATTGTTGTTCCTTAACACTTGGGCTCCAAATTCATCATTTTACATTAACATAGTCTAAGTCTGCACTCTTGTGTCAACAGAGGGCTGACTTCACTCATCTCATCTTGGAATTACTTGTAGAAAGCTTAATGTGTGCGTTTTGCTTAGTTAGTGTTAAAATTGTATTTTTTCTGAGCGTATTTAAGCCTCACATTTGTGTGAAGCTGCTCTTCACTGGTGCTTTGTATATATGCAAACACCAGAAGTTTGAAATTTCCGTATAAAACTACCTCAGAACTTTACCTCAGTCCCTAGGTACTCACCAAGTGGTGAGAAGCACTTAAGCATTCAGTTAGGACTATTTAAGTCTGCAGTACCTTACTTATCACATCACCTAGGGCTATCTCTACTCAGTGAGCGTCTGGTCTGGGCAATGGGCATCATCGCAGAGTAGGTTAGCTGCAGATTACATCAAGTAAGTACCCCACCCCCTTGTCGGTTATAAACATCCTCTAGTTCTATCCCTTGCAAGTACAGTAAGACTGGCAACCATGGATGGGCCCTTTCCTACCACTTTTGTTTCCAATTTGGTGGACATGGGCATCCTGAGGCAATGTAGCAGTTGCCTCATGTACACTGACAACCATTTAATTCTCCAACAGACAAATTCAATATGTGAGAGATGTACCTACACACTGTTATAGGAGGCCAGACTCTCATATACAGAAACAAAATGCAACAAACAGGTTGTCACTGACTCACTCATCCCGAAGTGCCAGTATATCTCAGTCATAATCCATGTGGGCGTAAAGGACCTGAGACATACCTCTTTGGACTGTATGAACAGAAACATGATTGAACTCAGAATATCTGTCACAGGTAGGTATGAGCCTAACACTAAACAGTATTCTGCTACCTCCAAGGATGATGCCACAATACAGGCAGAAAATGATCGACTTTAACAATTGGCTTAGATACTGCTGTCATTGAAAAGGGGTCCAGCATTTGTCAGCCTCGAAGGACATGGTCAACTGACCATGCTGCTTTGCCAGGGATGGTATCCACCTGTCACCTCTAGGTTTCAGATATTGGCAAGAACATTATCCACCCCTACATTGCCTTTTTAGATATTGCCAAACAGACAAACCTTCCAACATAATAAAAGCTACATAGGACATGCAAGAGGTGTTACTGCTCAGTGCTAAAAGTTCCAGCAAGAAACTACACTCCCTAGAAGTTCTCACCATGGAGAATGCTGACATCTATGCAGTTACCAAAACATGGTTTAAACCCACAGAAAGCACTCCAGCAGTCCATTGTCACCCACTGAATGTGAAAGAGTGAAAGGTGGAGGTATATCTGTATACATAAAAGATAATCTCACCTCAAGGCTGGTAAAACAATATGATATGTTTGAGCTACTCCATGTCCAACTAATTATGGGAAAAATAGATTACGATATTCTTGCTAGCTACAGGTCCCCCTCCATGGACCAGGAAACACACACATCATACCTAGAGTTACTTGAATCACTCACTATCCAGCCCAATACCATACTTATTGCTGATTTTAACTACCCATCCATTAACTGGGAGGCAAAAGATTTCTCAACTTTGTGAATTCAAATACCCTGGAGCAGCTGGTCTGTACTCCCACCAGGGGAACTAATATCCTACATCTGGAGAACACAAATATGGGAGAGCACTGTACTCCCATGTGTGATGTCCTCACAGGTAAGATCAGATCACAAAGTGGTCTCCCTGGAAATTAAGGTAAAAGTAGACTCCCCACGAACTCCGAAAACTTTAAGAAATTTTCTGAGACAAACTCCTATTAAGTGATGGCATGGCTTGATTCTAAACCCCCCCCCCCCCGTATCCAGAAAACACAGAAACGTGTACAGAGGAATACACAAAAGCCCTGTACAACCACATAAACAACTGCATAGAAATGGCAGTGCCAGTTCGAAATAAGCCCAGGTGAAACTGTGAAAACAGGCCACCCTGGTGGACCCCTGGTCTTAATAGGTTGTAGAACAAAAGAAAGAAAATCCTGTTGAGAAGTAAGAGGGAAAGTGCGCAACAGAGCAATAAGTCCCTCATTAGTACAAACAAGTGAATCAGGGGACTAGTCAAGTCGCTGAAAGCAGACATTGAGGTAAAAGTAGCCTCCAAAGCTAAAGATAACCATAAGGGATTTTTCAGTTACGTCTACAGTCTCATTACATCTGAATGACGCCTCCAGGTGCATCTCCAGCTACCTCCTACTGATGCATCTAGGCATCAAATATTGCTTGTTCATATTTGCAGCAATAATTCCAAAACCATGATATGTACAAGTTATTGCAAGATTTCGTCTTAAAGCTTACACAATGGCAAAATCAATTGCCTTAATATTTGACCTCTGTCTAGTGCAGGTAAAGAGATATTAACTGTTGTTTTTATGATATTAATTTATATAGATATGATTTTCACATTTTTCTAAATATCTCAACAACCAAGTAACACATACATAACTCCATGGCCTCATATGAAAGCTCTCAACTATATAAATAAAATGCTGATAACAGTATGTGTATAACTTGAGTTGTTGCTGAGATACTGTAAGTTGTTTACAAAATATTACAAATGTAATACTTACTCTGTTTACTGTGACTTATAAAATTTGGTTTAAGACCTAGAACCTAAAGAATACTATCACTATAAAAATAGTCTGTGCTGAAGAGTTTGTCATTTATACTTCTTTCATTGCCCCTACAGTTCCAGAGATATGAACATTTGTTTGAAATGTGAGGACATCATTTGTTTCTGTCAAAAGGCTTAGGCTCCACCCTTTGGAAGTTACAGTGCAAACTTCCTGAGCTCCATTGGAGTGAATGAGTTAAGAACAACACCCAACACAGTGTGGAATTAATTATAGACGGTATCTCCTATATGCAGCCAGAAGATACAGCAAATCTGCTGGCTGATAAATTCAGCTCAAATTTCACTGCCTCATGACCCCCAGTTCTCCCCCAAGAAATGCCCTCCCACCTCTTCTCTGCCATTTATCACCAATGAAGAGGTAGCCACTGCACTCTCTAAAGCCAAAAATATGGCATTGATGAGGCCCAATGATATAATAGGCTGCCTCTTAAATAGCTTAAGTTAGGCCCTATCAGGCCCAATAAGATGTCAATTTAACCATAGCCTCTGGAAGGACTTTGTCTCAATAGAGTGAAGAACAGCTATGGTTATCCCTCTGCATAAGGGAGGACTGGCAACTGACCCAGTAAATCACAGACCCATAAGCTTGACTAGTCTTGCTTGTAAGGCCATTGAAAGAATAATCATGGACCTGATAAATAAAGACATAGGTAACCTCCAAACACTTAACCCCACCCAGATCAGCTTTGTCAAGGGCAGGTCATATCTACTAAATCTGGTGGACTTTTTTGAGAAAGTCACTAAGGCCATGGATAAGGGCAAAATAGTGCATACTATCTACCTTGAACTGGCCAAGGCATTTGAAACAATTCCCCACTCAGGTATTATCAGTAAACTCACAAAAATGGGCATAAATCCCTACATCACTAGATGCATAGCCAGTTGACTCAAGGGCAGGAAATATGTGGTTAAAATGGATTATTCAAGTTCCAGCAAGAGGCCATAGGAATCAGTGCTGGGACCACTCCTGTTTAGAATATACTTCTTGGATGCCAAGGCTAATGTGGAAGGACTCCGGATGACAACATTTGAAGACAACTGCAAGCTGGGGGAAATCACTGAATCCCCCAGTGATGTATATATCCTTCAGGAGGGTTTAAATCAGACAAATGACTGGTGTCAGAACCATGGCCTGAAACTAAATGCAAGGAAATGCTTTATTATACCCTTTGGGAAATCAAATACCCCTACTAACTAAAACATTAACAATGCACCTCTAAAAGTAGACTTAGAGGCAATGGATGTAGGTACACAGGTAGATAGTAGCCTGAACTTTGACCTTCACATGTCTTCAGTGATGAGGAAGTCATTCTATGTGGCACAACTTACAAGTAAAAGTATGGCAACCACATCCAGGGAGATTATAATCCCATTGTGCATAGCCCTCATTAGACCAATAATCAAGTACAATGCACCATTTGAAATGTACATAACTATGCACTTACAACAGCTGGAATGACCTCACAGGTTCCTCACAAAGAAAATACAGGTTGTTAACAACACATCCTGTGTGGATAGACTGAAAGCCCTTTCCCTTTACTCTGTCTTCTGTCTACTATTAAGGGCTGACTTATGCTTAACTACAAGGTACTCACAAATCCAGCCTTCATGGAGCTGCTTATATCTGCAAGACAAACAGTATGACAGCCACCCATTTTAGGGATCTAAACTTGGTTGGTGAATCAAATAGAACATGCTGGAGAGACAGATATATATCCCAGAGATTGTCCCTTCTTTGGAATAGGCTTCCTATTCACATAAAGCAGAGTCTTTCCCTGGACTGCTTCAAGACTATTCAGGATCGATGGATGGGGAGTCAACAATTCTCACCTGGGGTGGGACCCATGTCCTTTATGGATATGTGTAATCTGTAAAACCTGTAAAATAGGCTCAGGCATAAACCCATGCCATCCTCCTGCCCCTAGGGGCCATATACTGGGCAAAATTGGGCTACATTGGTTAGCCTTGTAAAGGCTGTTGAGCCATAGTAATCTCCTATGAACATTCACACTTCATTGATGTGGACAACTTACCTGAGTTTATGCTACAGAAAGTTATTTGATGAAACTGAACTTTTTGCAAATAATTCTATGGGGCACACTGGAAGCAGCTCAGGATGGAAAGAGTGTAAATCAGCATCTAAAAATGCACTCTTGGAAACTATTGTCAGAATCAGAATAAAAATATGAATTGCACCCTTTATGTTACAATGTATCAAATGCAAATGGATATGTTTTCCATTAAAACTGCCCTACAGCAAATATCTGAGAGAGTAACTGAGTCTCCAACAGGTGTTTCCATTTGGAAGACAGTAACAACCTAAGTATTCGTTGTGTTGCTGCAGTGGAAATATTGTCCTATGAGATAAATCTGTCAAGTACTGGCTAAGGAGGTTCTCCTCAAAGGAGAAAATTATTATCAGAGGATTCACTGAATGATTCCAGAAGAGAAGCTTAACACTGTGATTTATGATATTTTTCAGTATGGTTGTTAGTTCTCCAAAGGCCCTTTTAGCATATATGATTGACAGAATATACAGAGTTCTTCATTTCCCATGCAACAATCAGCCTATATAGAATTTTGTATGTGAAGCTACTGACTTCAAAAATCTCTCTTCAGTTTACAAAAACAGATAAAAAAGGAGAAAAATTGAACTAGAAAGTTCTCTACAGTTTATACAGAGAAGCATTACATTTTAAAAGGCGTATTCCTTAATGATTTCATCCTCATGGAAAGGCAATAATGTAACAGCTGCTAACTGTTTAAAACTTAGTGAAACCTGTAAAGAAGTATGTGGCCATGGTTAAATAGCAGGAGTATAGTTACCATTTAGATGACACCATTCAAAGAGAATTCTTAAAATGTAGCTATTGAATCTTGCTAGATACAGTTTACTCTATATTGCTATTATTATAAATACTAAGAAAGAGGATATAGAGAACATGATTAAAACATCATTTCATGTTGTATTTAATTCTCTCTCAGAAATTCTACTGGATCAGTTTGAATGCAGGTTAGACTGGTCTCAAAAGCTATGCTAATTTTTGAGTGCATAAAAATCCTTACTACTGTGGCTAGCCTAAGTGTGTTGGGATTTGGATCTCCACATAACCTTGATGTATTCATGTTAAGTTCCTAGCTATGGTAATGTGGAATTGTATCATTTGCTCACTGTCTTGGGTTATGGCTATTGAAGTTCTGATGATCTCTATTAGTCACTTTGTCGTCCAAGCTACTATCTTGTACTAGAGGTGGTGGGGAGAAAGTGAACAATGTTAATGATGCCTTATTCCCAATCCAATTTTGTGATGATTTCCAGTGATCAAAGCACTATATAGTTTGCTTCATATCTGACACTCATATGAGCTCACTGTGTGAATTTATAAAACAGGGTAAGAAATGAGTGTTCATTTTATTTTGTGTTGTCTTCTTTTCCTTTACAATGCTTTTGAGGCAATACAGTATTTTTGTTTTTTTTTGTGTGTTCCCCTATGTCTTTTTAAAGACAGATGGAACAAAAGGTGTCCCTTCTGAGTGAACTTCAGGAAATCAATATGTGGCAAACAGGTTGTGTGTGTGTGTGTGTGTGTGTGTGTGTGTGTGTGTGTGTGTGTGTGTGTGTGTGTGTGTGTGTGTGTGTGTTCACCTTACTTCCTTTTCAGGATTTTGAGGCAACATGGTGTTTTATTTTCTTAATGTGCTTTCCCCTGTCTTCTTAAAGACAAGAGGAACTCATTTTAGTTTCCTGATGGACTAGACAGACAGCTGTTCTGTCCAATCGGGACTGATAAATGGATTTAAAAAGGGATCTGTCTGAGTCAGCACAAGCAAAGCAGATACCCAAGACGACATAATGATGCCAATTTGTGCATCTTTACATGATTTTGTGATTACAGGACCATGGAAGATTAGAGACAAAGGTCCATATCCATCAACATCTGTAAGTCCTGTGATAGAGCAGCTGTTTAAATCTTATGTAGTCTATGGTTTTAATTGTTTATTCCTAGGCATAATTTGGTCTCACTTTACTTCAATGGTTCACATGTTCATAGGTGTTTACTAGGCTAATGACCACAAGGGCCTTTTTAAGCCAATCCAGGTATCCCAAATCTCTGACAAGTTCTGGTACTCCATAAGTGTAATCAGGGGCTTGGGAGATGAAACATTTACAAGGAGGAGCCTGGGAGATTAAACATTTACAGGTTGCCTGTGTCCATTAGAGACATAGGTGCCAAACCAGGGATGAATTTCCTGTTCCCCGTCCAATTGTCCAAGTTACACTTGAATTGGGTTAGGGAGGAACTCTGCTTCATGTGGATGGGGCAGCCTGTTCCAGAGATAAGGTAGTCTCTGGGATACATGGCTGTCTCTCCAGCAGGTCCTATTTATATCACAGGCAATGTTTAAGTCATTAGAACGAGTATTTCTGGTGCTGTTTGTTGTGCTGGTATGCAGGAGGTCCATCAGAGTGGTGTCCGACAATGCCCTGTATGCCATGCATAGATATCCCCAACAGTCTGTAGTAGATAGAATACAGGGATAGAGCTTTGAGGCAGTCTGCATAGGACATTTTCCTTATTCCATGTATTCTTTTAGTGAGGAACCTCTGTGGATGTTGCATTTGTTGGATATGACTGGTTAGGTACATACTAAAGGGTACTCAATGATAGGTTTAATGAATGCTGAATACAGCGAAACAATGACTTCCTTGGACCTAGATGCTATACCTTTGTTTATAAATTGTGCAACACAGAATGATTTCCTCACTACTGTAGAGACGTCATGGTCAAAGGCTAGATGACTGTCTATGTGTGTCCCTAAATCCATGACTACTGGGTCAGCTCTAAGGGGTGCGTTGTCAATATGATAGGTAACAGGGGTGGATGACTTCTTGAAGGATACTATTATGCATTTCTTGGCATTTAGTTTTAGTCCATGGCTCTGACACAAGTTGTTTGTCTGTGTCAGCCCTTCATGGAGAACATTTGTGGCAGTGTGAGATTTAATGACAGCTCCTAATTTGCAATTATCTGCAAATTTAGTCAGCCAGAGACCACTGACATTGGCCTTGACTTCAGAGAAGTAAATGCCAGAAAGGGGTGGCCCAAGGACTGATCTGTGAGTGATTCCACTTGTGACTGGACTCTTTGTAGAGGTAGTGCCCCAATTTGAATGTCCTGGGTCCGGTCTGTGAGTCATCTGGCTATCCACCGAGTGACAAACGGGTTTGCATCTAACCTCTTGAGTTTGTCAACAATGCCCGAGTAGGTATTGTGTGTCAAATGCCTTGGCCAGGTCAAAGTAGGCAGTGTGAACCATTTTGCCCTCATCCATTGCTTTGGTGACCTTCTCAAAGAAGTTTACAGGTTGAGTAGGCATGACCTGCCCTTAATGACACTAAACTGGGCTGGATCCAGTGTCTGGAGGTTTGCTATATCATTATTGATCATTTCCATGAGAATTCTTTCTATGGCTTTGCATATAAGACTAATGGGACTTATGGGTCTGTAGTTTCCAGGGTCTATAGATGGCCCAACTTTGTGCAACGAGATGACAATTGCTTTTCTTCATTCATGAGGCACAAAGCCTCTTTAGAAGCTGCAGTTAAATAGCAATTCCAGATGGCCTGATAAGTCATGTTTCATGCTATTTAGAAGGCATCCTGGGATATTGTCTGGGCCCATGGATGCAGTGTTCTTGGCTTTAGAGAGAGCATAAAAGACCTATTCCTAGTGGTAGCAGGGGGAGTTATATTTGATGGTATTTCCTGAGGGAAGGTTGAGGGGGAGAGAGAGGTAGAGTTGGAGCTGAATTTGTCAATGAGTAGGTTTGCTGTATCTTCTGGCTCAGTACAGGTGGCTCCATTTACAATGAGCTCTGCACACAATTCTGCATTGCCTTTGAGGTAGCGGACATAGCTAAAGAATGCCTTGCAGTTGTCCTTGGCCTAGAAAGCTAAATTTACCTCAAATTTGGCTTTGCTTATCTTTGTTTGTCCTCTGTGTTGTTTGTCTAGTTTGATGAGAGTGCTTCTATCCTGCTGGGTCCTGCATCTCCTAATTATTACTATGATGTTCTTCCTTCTGTTATACAGCCTATTGATTTTGTGATTCCACCAGGTTTTGTTTTTTGAGTTAGTTCTGTATTTCTTTGTGGTGGGTACAGCTGCCTCTGTACTGTTTGCTATACTTTGTACATCTTTTAGCAGGAACTTTAAGACTTAATTTTCAGTTAGCAGAAATGATTTACATGCACTGGAATCAGCTAATCCAACTCTTGCCAAGATAATGCTTTGTTGTCTTAGTTAAGGCTTATAGTTTTTTTTTGTTACTGTAATTCAGTGGATTACACAAATAACATAATGTTTTATAGCAAAAACTAACTGAATTCTGTTTTATTTACTGGCTTATTTTTACAAGCTGATCATTGTAATTTGGTGGATCACACAATTTTCAAGTACCTTGTCTGCAGAATCTAATGTAAAACTATCCTTGCTAGTATAATTAATACTGTATTATATAAACACATCTAATTTATTTCTGATATACTTACTGAGCAGCTGGTAATAATTATTGTTACAGTTTCAAATGGTTACTACTTAAGCTAGTATTTACAGCAATGACTGAGTGTAGTAGTTCATTCTATTAAGAGCACATAGTGCTAATTTGGACAATACCCAACACTAAATGTTTGTCTTAACAAGATATTTTGTAGTACCTTAGTCTGTATTATAGGTTTAGGCACCTTACTTTAACATTGCCTTTATATTTTGTAGCCCTAACCGAATGCTGAAGTTATTTCTATTAAGAATATATAGTGCTGCTATTGACAATACCTAGCACAATATTTTTGTCTTAACAAAACACTGTATAACTTTAGTCTATATTATTGGTTTAATGCATTTAATTTTAGCAGTTCATCACTAATTGTCTATGAGCCTACAGCCTGATACAGACAAAATTAGAAGTTATGTACCTACCATAACGTTCCATGTTAGTTGTCTTCTCTCGCCTTCTTTCTTGCTGGATGGGTTCGGAGCCGATCCTCGGCTCCGACTCGGCACTTGCTTTAGCTTGAGAACTCCTTTTACCAGCTCGAGGCAACCCTATATCCCATGATGCAAGGCGGAACTACCTCAGATCTCATTTGGTAGCTAACCTACCCTGCTAAGGACTAACCTAACATAATTAGGAAAACCAAGTTCATAATAAGAGTCCTCATATGAAGGCTCAGGAGGAAACAACCTGATAGGAACTCTTCAAGATCTGTCCAGACCAGGGGGAAGGAGGGAGGGATGCAAGAAAGAAGGCGAGAGAAGACAACTAACATGGAACGTTATGGTAGGTACATAACTTCTAAATGTTAAGTTGTCAATCTCGCCTTCATTCTTGCTGGATGGGACCGCGTCCCTAGCACCTGTATCCCGGGTGGCTCAATGGAACAGACTCTTGAGAACTGTGGAACCAAAACTGGCCCTGTCTCTGGAGGCCAAGTCTAACTTGTAATGAGAGACAAAGGTATGAGGCGTGGCCCAAGTAGCTGCTGCACAAATGGTATCAATGGAAGTCTATCCTGAAAGGCTGCAGAAGTGGATAGACTCCTGGTTGAGTGTGCTTTTGGTTTAGAAGGTAGCTGTTTGCCTCTGAGAGAGTACACATAGGAAATGGTGGAAGTCAACCATCTGGATAAGGTCACTTTAGAAACTGGAAGACCTATCCTGTTTTCTGCATAGGAGACAAATAATTGGTCCGATTTCCTGAATTGTTTAGTTCTATGCAAATAGTACCTGAGCTGACGATGGACATCCAAAAAATGAAGCTTTTGTTCAGCTCTGTCAGAATAGTTTGGAAAAAAGACTGGTAGATCTATAGATTGGTTAATATTGGTTTGAGACACAACTTTGGGGAGAAAGGACGGGTTCGTTCTTAAGGATACCCTGTCCTTATGAAAAACCAAGTAAGGGGAACGAATGCAGAGAGCTTGAATCTCGGAAACCCTTCTTGCTGAAGTGACAGCCAGTAAGAATATAGTTTTCCAGGTCAATAACTTCAAAGAACATGAAGCAGACGGTTCGAAGGGAGGAAGCATCAAGGATGCCAACATTAAATTTAGATCCCATTGCGGAGGAGGATGCTTAATCGGTGGCTTTAGGAGAAAAACTCCTCTCAGAAAGGCCTTGCATAATCTATGAGACAAAATGCTATTATCATGCAAGCCAACATGATATTTGGAAATAGCAGACAGTTGAACTTTAACTGTAGATGAAGAAGATCCTGAATGAAAAACTTCAGCCAGGAAATCTAAAACAGAATGTACAGGAGCAGTAAAGGGATCAATATTCCTGGAATTTGCCCAAATAGAAAAACGTCGCCACTTGCTAGCATAAACAGTTCTAGTGGACGACTTTAAAGAAGACACTAAGATGTCTCTGACTGAGTCAGAGATCATCGGAAGCCTGGCTAGGGAAGGAAGTGGAGCAACCAAGCAGTGAGGTTGAGAGAATGAATGGCCCGGTGCTGCTGACCCGACTGGTGGATCAAGAGATCCGGAACTGGGTCCAGATGCCAGGGCTGCACCAGGAGGTGACGATGCAGAGACGGAAACCAAATTTGTCGAAGCCAATAAGGGGCAATGAGAATCAACTTGGCCCTCAAAACGGTGGCTTTCTGAATGACTTGTGGAATCAAGGGAAAAGGAGGAAAAGCGTACAGAAGTCCCCGGGGCCAATCCTGGGTTAGGGAGTCTCTCAGGGGTTGGTCTGGAAGGGGAAAGAGGGTGAAAAAATCGGGGCACTTGTTGTTTTGAGGTGTAGCAAAAAGATTGCAACAAGGAGTGCCCCACTTCAGAAAAATCTGATCCACTACAGATTGATTGAGAGACCACTCGTGAGGCATCAGAATGGATCTGCTCAGCCTGTCCGCCAATAGGTTGGACCTGCCGGGGATGTGCGTTGCTATCAGAAACCGATGAGAGGAGATTGCCCATTGCCAAAGTCTGAGAGCTTCTCGACACAACGGATAGGACCTGGTCCCGCCCTGCTTGTTGATGTACCAGACCACAGACATGTTGTCCGTTTGTACTGCAATAGTCCCCGTGGGAAGAAAGTCGTTGAGGGCTTGCAACGTTAAAAGCACCGCTCTCATCTCCAGGACATTGATGTGCAGATGGTATTCTATGGGTTGCCACGTCCCGTGGACCATCCTGCCCTGATAATGCCCCCCCCCACCCGATCAGAGAGGCATCTGTAGTGACTGTGGCAACTGGAGGAGGGGGAACAAAGGGTCGGCCCTGATGAAGAAGAGGGGAAGATATCCACCAGTTCAGATGAGTTCTGCACGATTGTGTGACCAAGATTTCGTGCCTCATCGGGAGACTGTGGTATGACCACTGAGTGAATAACATCCACTGCAGAAGATGCATGTGGAAGCGAGCCAGTGGTAGAAGAACAATGGCCGCAGCCATAAGACCTAGAACCTTCAGTATCAATCTGGCTTTGACCTTGCTGCTCTGCAATAGAATCCGAACGAATTTTTGGATGTCCAGAATTCTTTGATCTGTTAGTCTGGCTAACATTTTGACGGTGTTTAATTCTGCGCCTATAAAGGTGATAGATTGGCAAGGCCGCAGAGAAGATTTTTCGAAATTTACTGAAATTCCCAAACTCCTGCAAAGCTGCAGAGTGTAGTCTCTGGTCTGAAGAAGCTGACACCTGGTGGTGGCGGAGAGGAGCCAGTCGTCCAAATAAGGAAACACCTGGAATCCTTGACGTCTCAGATGAGCTGTGACCACTGCCATGCATTTGGTAAACACTCTGGGGGCTGAAGTGAGGCCAAAGGGCAGGGCTCTGAATTGGTAATGACTGGTCCCTAGCCGAAAGCGGAGAAACCTTCTGGAGCGCCTGTGAATCTTTATGTGATAGTACGCGTCCTGAAGGTCTATAGAGCACATCCAGTTGTCCTTGCTCAGAAAGGGCAGAATGGACTGAAGCGTGACCATCCGGAATCTTGCCTTCTTGACAAATCTGTTTAGATTGCTCAGGTCTAATACTGGTCTCCAATCTCCCGCCCTTTTGCGGACCAAAAAGAATCTCGAGTAGACGCCGGATCCTACTTGGTCTGCTGGAACAGTCTGGACGGCTCTTTTTCCTAGGAGCTTTGAAACCTCCTGTTCTGCCAAATCCCTTTGACTGGGTGAGATGTCTGGAAGGGATTGTTGAGGTACGGGATACCTTTCGAAGGGGATTTTGTAACCCTCGGATATGATCGACTGTACCCACATATCTTGTGAGAGGGAATGCCAGGCTACTGGGTACAGCGAAATCCTTCCCCCGACTGCCTCCAAGGGTGGACAGTCAGGCAACACCTCAGGGGTGCTGAAAGGGCTTCTCAGGAAGAGACTCCCTGTTGCCCTGGTTCTGAGGACTCCCCCCCTGCCTCTAGGGCGGCGTCTATTATTGTTACCCCCTCTGCCTCTGGGGGTAAACTGACCACGTGTGTCCGTTGTAGCTCCTTGGGCTTTGCGGAACCACATCTTCCCTCCCTTCTGACCCTTGGGATATGGTCTAGAAGGGGTGGAAAAATGGACTCCAACGACAGAAAGAGTTTTACCGTCCTGCTCACACCTGGTCAAGGTATCCTTCACCTGAGGTCCGAACAAAGCCGAACCATCAAAGGGGGTATTGGTGAAGGACGCCTTAAAGGGGTCCGCAAAATTACAAAGCCGCATCCAGGCTTGGCATCTAAGAGCCACTCCTGTGCCTGCGGCCCTGCTCGCTCCATCGGCCGCATAGGATATGAGCCGCATGGAGGAGTTGGATAAGGAATTCAGGATTGCTAGCTGTGAGGCAATCTTTCTTGAGCCCCAGCAGCAGAAGGATCCTGGACCACTTCACCCAGTTCCTTGAGAATATCTCTTTGAAGCCTGGTGAAGTGACAAAGGTAGTTCAGCGAACACATAGCAAAGGTCGCTGAAGAAAACATCCGCTTTCCATACCTGTCCATGGTCCTAGAATCCTTGTTAGGAGGATGGACAGGTACTGAAGGATCCGCCAGTTCCTTCTTAGTGGCCGCCACCACCATAGCATCCACAGAGACGCCCTTGGAAAGAAACTGTTTGTCCGTAGGGGCGTAATAAACTTGGATGGTCTCCTGGGGACAGGTTCCACAGAATCTGGAGCTGCCACGCCTTCCGAGCCACTACCTGCATAAGTGGGTCGAAGGCGGAGACACCCAGGAGGTGGAGGTTGGGATCCAAAAGCCTCCAGGTATACCGACTCATCCTCGGAGGGATCAATGGATGGCCAATTCCCCCTCTGTTTGAGGAGCTCAAGGATGTCTGAAAAGGAGACATCCTCAGAGGGGGATCGTGGGGAACCCTCCGACTCATCTAAGTCGGTATCAGATGTAGTAGACTCGGGGGAGTCTGTGTGTTTCCTCTTACACGTCCTCTTCCGAGGGGGTTCACCTGCAGGATCAGGAGAAATTTCGGAAGAGGAGGAAATTCCCAATGGGGAAACCTGGGGTGATGGATCCCTGGGCCTGAGAGCAAGAGGCTGGCAAGAGGTGTCTACAGGCACCGAAGAGGGAGGAGCTAGAGGGATGGACCGTTGACCTGGCTCAGGAGCCAGGACACTCCTCATCACCTCAAAGGCTCCCCTCCCCGGGAGACCGGAATATCCCCGATCCGAGGATACAGGAATTCCCGGCTCCACTGAGAGGGAAGGCTCCGAGGCTGATATCGGTGCCGAGCTTACCAAAGCCGAAGCCCCGAGAGGGAGAGCGGGGTCGGACAAGGGTCCGATGCCACTAGCCCCCTCGGAGCCGACAAGGGAAACTCGACGACCGGATCCCTCCAAGGAAGGTCTCAAGGAGGAGATCAGAGCCGAAGACGATGGAGCCGAAGGATGTATCGGCTCCGGCGCCGAAACAGTCGCTGTCCCGAGAAGCTCTGGCTCCGAACTCTGGTGGGGAGTCAGAGGAGGAAATTCAAGGGGTGAAACAATAGCCGAAGTCTGCTGAGATGGGCTATGGAGTATTTGGGCCAGTGCCTGCAACTTTAACAGTCTGCTTACCACCCTCTCTAAGTCGTGGTCAGACAGCCTGGAAGATCTCGAAGATCGGCTCTGATGGCTCCGCTCCGACAAAAGAGGAGACCCGGGCAGTGGATACTCTGCAACGAAGGGGACCGAGATCTCTTTCGGGACGAAGTCATCGGAGCCGAAGTCCCCTGAATTCCAGATGGAGCCGAAGGTTTCTCGGCTCCGATGCTGGATAAGGTGTCGGCTCCAGCCGGAGCCGACAAGGCCAGTAGACCGGTGTCGGAACCAATCGGTGCCGAACCCACTACCTTGGAAGCAGATAGATCGGTTCCAGCCGGAGCCGATCTTGGCTCCGACGGAGCCGGAGCCACCGGAGGAGGCTTGGATACTGTAGCCTGAACCTTCGGTGGCTTAGAAGGTTTACTAGACCCTGATTTAGAGGGAGAACCTTCTGGCTTAAGTAAGCCACGGAGGATCAATTTATTCCTCCTTTCCTGCAGGACTCTCTGGCTAAAAGAGTGACACAAAGCACAGGAGTCCTGCAGGTGCAAAGGCCCCAGGCAGTAAACACAAGAAGTGTGACCGTCTGTCAGAGACATTTTCTGACAGCACGAGTCATACTTCTTGAAGCCTGAGACCTTGCCTTCCTTTGACATATTTCTAAGGAAGAAAGTCACACACACACCCCAACAAACACACAATTAATCCCCAAACACACAGACACACAGGAAGGGATTAACCAATGGGGTCTAGGCCTAACTTAACTGTTTTACAATTATAAACAGAATTTAAAAGTTTTTAACTATAAGGGAATAGGGTGGGCTATAGACACACTACACACTATGAAAGGGGAAAAAAAGGGGGAAATAAATCCCTAACTACGCTTGTTTTTGACAAAAAACAACTTACCTCAGCTGGCAAAGGAGACCTCTTTCGCTAAGCGGCAAACGAGATCTGGGGTAGTTCCGCCTTGCATCATGGGATATAGGGTTGCCTCGAGCTGGTAAAAGGAGTTCTCAAGCTAAAGCAAGTGCCGAGTCGGAGCCGAGGATCGGCTCCGAACCCATCCAGCAAGAATGAAGGCGAGATTGACAACTTAACATTCTAGCATTAAACTTTTTCTCTATAAGTCATTATAGATCTCCTACTTAAAAAAACATGTAGCATAAGTCTGGTTATCATTACCCTTTTCATTATGAATAGTTTCAGTACTTATGCTTTGGAAGGTTTAATTAAATACAGATTCCTGACACTGCATAATAGGTGATGTTTGTATTAGAACCAATCAAGACAAAAATAATTCTGTCTGTTCAAACTGTACAAAATTCAAGGAACAGTGTAAGAGTTTAAAAGGAAACATGAATGATGATGTGGCAAACTGCAATTTATGAACTATAGCTTCATACATAGAAGTATGGATATGTGACTTAGAATATTTTTTTTTTGTTCAAAACTGCCATCATAATAAAGGACTTGATCAGAAGAAAAGGGGTCTATATTAGAAGCATGAAACTGGTTTTGAGCGAACACGTAAAGAGCGACATATTCATCGAACTGCATTTAAGTGATTCGATGAATATGTTAGAGGGCAAGGAGGGAGTTGGCCAACTACACGGAGTTGCCCTTTCCTTCACTACAGTGCGATCTCAGAGTTGGTATAATAAGTTGGGGGGGTGCAAAGCCCCCCACCTGATAATGGTTTTTAATTTTTATTTTTTTCTGAACGGCCACGTGAATTTTTTCACCTGGAAAAAATTCAATTATATGGCAATTTGCTATTTACAGGTTTCGCATATTATGCATCAACTTTTATGTAGTCGCACATATGCTCTTTCATTATTCTGATATAGACCCAAAGAAAAGTACATTAGGTAAAAGGAAGGCAGCTACTAAAAACATAAGAAAATCAGGTGGTTCAACTTGTATTATGAGTTCAATAAATAAAGAATACAGGAAAATTAAAATATAAGCGTAACTCTTCTTTGTGCAGAAAGAAAAGTAAGAGATCAGCTAATATAACATTTGATAAATCATCAGAGACAGAAGAATTGGCAAACAATAATTTTAGTATTACAGATTTTGAAATTGAATCCCACAAAACAAGCCCACTCAAAACATATCAGAAAATGTATCAACGTTATCTCAAAATCAAGTTGAAATAATTGAAACTATATCTACAGTAATAGACAAGCAGCTCTTAATAACTATCTTCCTAAGTCTCTATTCCCTAATCCTCATCAACCAGTTTAATACCCTGGCACTATAATTGCTCCTGGGGATATGAATAAGAGGCAAAGAAATCATAGCTCTGATAAGAAAGAGGAAGCAGTTCAAGGTTATGAAAAAAAAAGTACACAATAATTTTAGGTGGATACGTTACAATTCTAGATACAATAAGGATAACAGATCTAGAGAGTAGTAAAACACCAGCTACAGTTTTCCACAAAAGTATAGCTAATGCAATAACAACTGAATTAGACAATAACAAAACAGAAGCTTTAATTAAAGCTAAAGTAAATTCAGTAGGGCATGTTGTTAATTATACAATGATAGCTCATTAATTTTCAAAAACATGCACACTCATTGGTCAGCCCAACCAGTGTGCCTGTTGTAAATCAAGCATATACCAGTAGAAAAAAAGTCTGGTCACACTTTCTTCAATTAGTATGTGCTCCAGAAGTCTATGTTTCAAGTGTTCAAAATATTGCCTCATATTTTAGGTCTGTCCCTCATACAATTTGTGGTTTTCTGGCAAATCACTGAAGAGTGAAGTTACTACATAATGACAATGCAATGCACAATACCAGAAATAATGTTATTCTAGCAGCTTTCCACATTTATACGAACAACATTTACAATAGGAACTTTTGCACCCCTTATT
Organism: Protopterus annectens; assembly: GCF_019279795.1. NCBI lineage: Eukaryota > Metazoa > Chordata > Ceratodontiformes > Protopteridae > Protopterus > Protopterus annectens. The sequence continues at coordinate 221,322,285 of NC_056748.1, forward strand.
TAAGGCTCTGCAACATTTCTTGAGCTAAAAGGTTGAGAGGTATGTACTGGAGGCTGAGGAAATACAAGGAAAATATGGTATGTTCTACAAAACTGAAGAAATGCACCTGCTTTTCCTTGTATTTTTCCCTGTTTCTCTCATACCTCTAAACTGTTTGTATTTCACAATTAAAAAAAAGCAACAGAGATCTTCCACTCTCCATTGCTAGCTTTCCAAAGCACTGATGTACTGTCCTATATGTATGTGCATTATATCAGCACAGTGGAAGAATGAGGAAAAAATGCAGAGTAACACCATGGCGTCATTTACACAAAGACATTATTTAAGAAAAGTAAGTAATTTCATTCTTACATAATGTCAATGTATATAATAGCAACAACTGACTCGTGGGTGTGGGTATATTGAAGATTTACCCACAGTTGTCTTTGTTTAATCACTCGGGCTTTGCCCTCGTGATCAAACCATACCAACCTTGAGTAAATATTCAATATACCACACCCACTAATTGGTTATTATTTACGGATAATACAGTCAAAGTTCTTGTTCCTTCAGATTCCATATTTAAACTGGCATGAAGATTAACATGGATTCCAGCATTGATAACAAAACTCTTTGAAGGTGGTTTGTACTACAAATATACTCTCATCTACTGTGTGACAAATGATCTAAACTACAGTAATCTAAATCATATGAAAACCAACACAATGGATATTCTAGAGATCTGACTAACAAAACTGAGGTTGTTTTCAGTGAAAATAATATCATCATCTAGGTGGAATAACAACAGATTTATTAAAGCATCTTTACTTAATACTTTGCTGAGAGAACTCAGAGATACATATAACCTAAACTTGATTAGATTCTGGAAAAAAATTTTCTTTGGGATGAGAGACTGTTTCCTAATGATGCCTTATGGCAAAGGTTATATTAGTAACAAAGTTGAAGTAGTTCTTATTTTTTTTTAATAATACTCAAGAAACTTCACAAGAAACAGAAAACTCCTCACACTATAAAGGTTTACTTCTGTAATACATGCAGCCTTGGGAATAAATATTTAGAGCTGAAATGCATAATGAGAACAGATGAACTGCATATCATAGATGTTGCAAAAGCATGGGATTCTACTAAACATGAATGTCCATGGCCATATAAGAATGAAGGTGGAGTTCAACTATTATTAAATGGTTCAATGAATTCAGAGTTAGTCTAGTTACTTACTGATAGCCAAAAATGCATTCAACTAAGAAAAAGTTTGATTATCATCCACGTAACTGTGATGATATTACTGAATCCTTGACTTGGATTAATTGTTTAGAAGAAGAATCAAAAACATGAAAACTAGGCAAAACTATTAAACCAGATGTGAGTAGTAATATAACAAGTACACTGCCTTATTGGTGGAATACTAAATTATTTAAACTATATAAAAAGAAGGGAAAATGTTTTTTACAATACAGAAGAAAATCAAACTCCTACAATCAAAACAAAACTCAATAAGATTTATAAGAATTTAAAACTTAAGCATAAACAGGAAAAATCTTATTTAAGACCAAACTGGATAACAACAAACATAAAATAAAATGATATTATAAATACATTACTTTAGTCTCCCATACTATTTAATTGATAGTATCTATAACACATAAAGATAAAAATACTATCTAAATCCAGAGAGATTGCTGAAGCTTTTAAGAACTACTTTGTGAGCATTAATGGCTTTTATTCAGGACTACTACTCCTTGTCAACATATCTGATATAACTGTTATGGCTCTACATCCAACACTGCTACTGAAAGCTCACTAAAAGGTGGATAAGAAAACATCTGTGGGACATAATATTCCATCAATACAAATTGTAAATATTCAAAATGTTCTTGTATGTACCTTACATTCAATACTTACATTTTTTTCTAATCAAAGGCACTTTCCCAGAATCATGGAAAAAGTAAAGTTTTACTCATGTCCGTAACAAACTAGAAATTCAAAAGTATATATCAATAAGTCTCACATCACTGTTGGTTAAATTATTCAAAAGATGTTTAATGTATCCTTTAAAGGCCAAGTTAACAGTTTCTGTACCCTGTAGATAACTCAACATGGTTTCACCACAAGGAAGTTAATGTTTACTAGTTTATTTGAATTTTACAGCCAAGTCAGCCTAATAGACATGGGATTGTCTGTGGGTGTCATCTTTTTGGCTCTTACAAAGGCAATAGATACTTTACTGTACTCTTCAATCCTTATCATCGTAAAACAATATAATTTCAATTCTTATCTGCTTTTAGGTGAATCAGTATCTGGCTTACAGGACTGTCTCAGTGTGTAACATTGCAAAAGTTATTTATCAGCTTCTTTTGAGGCTCCCCAGTGATCAGTACTTGGTCCTTTCTTACTTAATTAAGTATTCTCTACTACCCCTCTTGTAAATCCTACTGGATTACAAAATATGCAGATGACTGAAAAGGCGGGATTTATGGTGGTATCAAGCAATGACATAACTGAAAAACATTTGAAAGCAAAATTTATTGGCCTCCATTTTAGTATAGACAAATGCAAAGTTATGTATTTTGGAAAGGATGCATTAAATGTCTAATAGCATTAAGTGATATCTTGCTTGAGGAAGCCTTTGTCAACAAAGACTGTAGTGTCTCAATAACTATTAAACTTTCATTTGAGATAGATTAATAGCATTAGGATCAAGGTATTAAGATAAATAGACACAATCCTTAAATGTATTTCTTTACTAGACAAATTACATACTGTAAAATTGTACTACTTATTTATAAAATACAACTCCATGTGCATTAATACAGTGAGTCAATTGGATAAACTTGAATCTGTACTGAGGAAATTTACTAAGCGTATTCCAGTTGTTAAAGATTTAAGTCATTGCAACAGTTGTTCAAAGTTAAACTTGTTTACACTTCACTATAGATATTTTCAAAGTAAAGTAATAATGGCATACACAGCATTTAATTCTGATAGGTTACAGGCCCTTTACAACACACGCACACACACACACACACACATTTATATATATATATATATATATATATATATATATATATATATATATATATATATGTATGGATCTAGGACTCTTGAATGAAAGCGCTTTAACCAAAACTAAAACGGCTGAACATACTTTAGTGAAAGTGCTTTTCACCAAAAAAGCACCTTCACTAAAGTGTGCAAAAAAAATTATAAATAACAAAATTTAAAAAAAAAAAAACACAGAACTCACGTTTACACAATCTAAGGGACTGCTCCCCCATACTTTTATATTCTCACTCCGAGATCGCACTACAGTGGGAAAAAGGGAATATTCCCTTATCCCCACTGTGCTACGATCTCAGCAACATCCATTTCCCCACGTTTTTCTCTTTTTTTTAGCACACTGTCACAAAAGTGCTTTTTCGGTGAAAAGCACTTTTGCGAAAGTGTGCTCGGCCATTTCACTTTCGGTCAGTAGACAGAATGGATCATATATATATATATATATATATATATATATATATATATATATATATATATACATTTTTATCAGGTTTGGGTGCCAATCCCTTCTGAGATTTCATATCACCTCAGAGAGAGAGCTTAAGTCCTAACAGGACACTGCTAAGAAAAAAAAAACATGTCTACATCCTAGCATAAAAAAATCACACAAAATAAGGTGGATGGAGGGAGGGAGAGGCAAGTTTACTCATGCAACTGTACTATAGTCTTCATATCGATCACTGCTACAGTAGCCTAAGCTATATGAGTATATTTCTATAACCTAAAAAAATTGGAAGGTGGAAAGGGAAGGGCCCATGAACCCCTGGAGAATTTTCCTAGCAAAGCTTGTTCTAGACCTAGATAAAAATCTAGTTTATAGTGCTTTGTAAAAGTATGGGCAGAGAACCACATTGCTGCATCTAGAATACTGCTATGGTCCAACCATTTCCAAAAAGCTATAGATGAAGCCAAGGCCCTGGTAGAAAGAGCCTTGAGTCTACATGGAATAGGTTTGTTGTGGTGGGCATAACAAAAGGTAATAGCCAGAGACAACAACTTGAAAATAGTCTGCTTTGACACAGATTGTCCCTTCTTCTGACATTCACAGTAAATGAACTGATCAGAAGTTCTGAAAAAAATTAGCTCTGTCAAGATAGTACCTGAGTTGTCCATGATCATCCAAAATATGAAATATCCCTTCTCCCTTATTTTGGGGTTCTTTAAAAAAAAACAGGATAATAGAAGGATTAGTTCATAATAAAACCCTCTCTCTGTCATCAGTGAGGTAAGTTCACCCCACCTTAAGACCTTGCAACTCAGATACTCTTCCTGTAGAGGTTAGACCAATAACATCACCTGTTTTCTATGTTAAGAACCTCAAGACAGCCAGATAAGCTGGTTCTGATGGAGCAAGTTTTAGCTTCTCTAACACAAAATTAAGATCCCCAGAAGGAACCACCTGTCTTCTACATTTTCACATGAGATTTCATTGAAACAGGGGGATCCATGGGCAGACATAATGAAATGAATGACAAAGGAACACTAACAGAGGAATAAGATGGGCAATAGGATATTATACAATGACAGATCATTTACATGCAAAAACGCACATGCTGATTGGTCAGCCCAACCAGTGTGCCAGTTGTAAATCGAGCATATACCAATAGAAAAAAGTCCAGTCGCGTGGAGTTTTTTCTATTAATATATGCTATGGGGCTATCTAGTTTTTTGTGTTAAAAAGGTTGAGATGTACATACAGAAGGCAGAGAAAACACAAAGAAAAGCAGGTATGTTATGCAAAACTAAAGAAAACTACCTGATATTCCTTGTATTTCTGCCCTTTATCATGCCCTACATCTCTAAACTGTCCAAATTTAAAACTTAAAAAAAAAAAAAAAAAAGAAGCAACGAAGATCTTCCCATCTTCATTGCTTGCTTTCTAAAGCACTGATATACTGCATAAGTGTGAGAACAAAAGTCCTATACGCATGCAAAGTACATCAACAAAGCCACAGGATATGGAAACAATGGAGATGAACACCACTACGCTGTTATATAAAGATATTTAAGAAAAGTAAGGAATTTTTTTCTTAAATAATGTCACTGTATAATAGCAACGACCAACTCCTGGGTATAATATGTTGAAGATTTACCCACGGTTGCCTTTGTTTAATTACTCAGGCTTCACCCTTGTGATTAAACCACACCAACCATGGGTAAATCTTCAATATACCACACCTAGTCATTGCTTATTATTATAGTTACTCACACAAATACTGTAAAACAAGAGAAACAATAGCCATGAATGGGTGCTAGTTGATTTGTTGGCACCAAACTGGAAAAGTGTTTCCATTTACTTATACATGATTTTCATTAGAACATGCTGCATATCCCCAGAAAACAGGTGCCTAAAAGGTATTAAGACCCTATCATTCAGGCTGTTAGTTGTAGTTGCTTAGGGTTAGGATGCATCAAATATCCTTGTGCTTGTCTGAGGAAATCCAGTCTGTGAGGAAGTTTGTGGTAATTGTCCCTGGTCAATTTCAAAAGAAGGAAGAACCACTATTGTCTGAGCCAGAAGGGAGTTACCACAATGATCACTGAGAAATCATTCTGAACCTTCAGATGTACCCTGGAAATCAGTTGAAAGGGTTGAATAGCACACAGGAACATTCCTGTCTGAGGAAAAGAAAAGGCATCTGTCTTCCAGGCCTGCTTGCATAGAGTCATGGAACAGAATTTTGCCAGTTGATTGCTTAGAGAGGAGGCAAAAAAGGACTACTTCAGGAATTCCACAAAGATGGATCAAATGTTTGCATACACCTGATTCAATTTACATTCATGAGGGTCTGTCTTGGTCCTGCTAAGCTTGTTTGCCATGCAATTTTGCTCTGACAGAATGTAAGATGCCTGTAGAGTGCAATTATTCTGTAAAGCTATATCACATGCTAACATGGTAAGTCTGAATAAAGAAGTAAGATTTTGACCCCCATTGCTTGTTTACATACCACATCAGTGTACTGTCTGTAACCACATGAAGAGTTTATAGAGAACACAGATGATTCAGAGAGTTGATGGTCTTTATAAGAGTTAATTTCCCTTTCATATTTATGTGTTTTGGTCTGTATTTTGTGGCCCAAATACCCTGCACTTTTATGCACATTGGCTCTACTCCTCAAGCAAAGTCTGAGGCATCTGTTGTGACTGACTGCTTTGGAACAAGAGGGGATAATGGGAGACCTGGATTCTGAGAGATTTGATGTCTCCACCAAGTGACTTCCCTTTTCACAAATCACAGAACTGTGATTTGAAGACAATAAGTGTTGATGCTGGGACCAAAGAGATTTTAGAAATCATTGTATCTTTCTCATGTGGAGTCTTGTAAGATGTACCATTAGAATTGTGGAAGCCATAAGTCCCAAAATCCTGAGGTATTCCCTTGCTGAGACAGACGTCTGAGGGGAAATCCCTTTGAACAGATTTAAGTATAAATCTATTTTAGCAAGTGGAAGGAAAGGTCATTGTACTGTGTCAGGTACCCCAAAAGCACAATCCTGTGTGATGGAGTCAAAAAAGATTTTTGAATGTTGTCTTAGAATGCCAAACAGTACAGGAGATCTCTTACCCAGGTTACAGACAGACAAAAAAGACTTTACAAAGATAAGTAAGTTGTCTAAATATGGAAAATGTGGATACTCTGTAGCCTGCAATGTGCTATAACAAAAACTAGACACTATGTGAACACCCTTGGTGCAATAGATAGCTCAAGCTTGTTTAAAGTTACAAAAGATAAGGCAGAGGACTGATAATGTGATCCTGACACAACAAATTGTAAGAACCCCCTGATAATGAGATGAATAGGAATGGGATGATATGCATCTTTTACATCTAAGTTTATTAGAAAACTGAAATGAGGAAGAAGGGGTAACAGATTGTGAAGTGAAAGTATTTTAAACTGATAATATCACAGACTGATTCAGAAAAGAAAGAAAGAAGGATTCAAAACTGGTCTCCAAGGATTTTATTTTATTTGGCACTAAAAACATTCCTTAGTAAAATCCATTCCCTGAGGAGGTAGAAGAAGAAAATCTTCTATTACCTCCAAAAGAGCATATGATGTAAGACAGGAGGAATGAGAAGGCTTTGGTCTGGCAGATGAGGAATTCCTTGAATAGAAGGAATTTCCTCCCACTGCCATTTATATACTAGATGGATCACATTCAGAACCTATTTGTCTGAAACAACCTGTTGCCAAAGACAGAAATGGAGATTCAGACATTCTGGAAGGGGTTAGGGACTGCTGGGGGGGGGGGGAGGGCAAGGTCCATTATATAGTCATTCTGATTTGATTGACTGTTCTTTATTCTGGGGAGGGGGGTCCTATTTTCTTTTTGGGACCTCCCTGCCATTGCTTTGTGAAATGTCTGCTTACTAGCATTCTGCTGATACTGTTTGTGATGACCGTGCCCTGGCCCAGCAATCAAGGAGCCTCAATCCTCACCACTAACACCAGGGAGGTCATCTCCTAGAAGAGGAAAGGATAACTAATACACACAGTAAAGTACAATTACCCCTAAGTACACACAGGGATCACAGTTAGTCTGGGGCTGTTTGCTCCCTTGCTCACCAGGTCCCCAATAAGACTCCCCACTGGCACAGCTATAGGGTCCAGGTCTCAGCCTAGCTGGGAAAGCTAAAACCTCCAGTACCCTCTCTGTCCAACCAGTGCTTCGTGTCCCTGCCCAAGTAGCTGACACATACCCACACTTTGAGATAAGTATTTATACAACTTCACAGACACTCCTGGGAAAGGCTGACACAGATTCTCCAGCTGTGCCCCTTTACCCAGACTATACTGTAGTAATTACTGCCACCACCAGCTCAATAATTTATCAGCTACCCAAAGGCCCTTAAAAGGGTGTCCAATTATTACTCTGCAATATTATTATCCAATTGGTAATGTGACTATTCAGTCTAAGGCTCATTAGAGTGGCCTATTACGATAACCTCTATAAATATGCAATATACTCCAGAGCCTACCTCTCTACACAAACCAGCCACAGGTAATGGTTTTTAAAATATTTAATAATAAATAATTAAAACACAAGACAATACTACTACACCACAGAGATATCTAAGAGTTCAGAGATCACACAGAAACTTAAAATAATACAGTAGGACAGGTCTGATGTCAAAGAAAAACACTTAATCTAACTTTCTAATCTTTAGCTAATCTTAAGAGAAAACACAGTGCTATAATCCTACTTACATAAATAAAGCATAAACAGTGCTGGGTTAGATGTCCAAGATCAAAATGCTTTTTTGTCTCTCACTCAACAATAGTTTTTAAACACTAACCAACAGCTCTCTAAGGCCCTCCCAGATTACATCATTTTGACACTTAGTCTGGAGTTCCCAGGCCACAAACTGCATTATTTAGCAAGCTAACACCTGCTCAGGAGACTATAACAATAAAAGGCATTTCACATATACACTCTAACAGAAACCAGAGCAATAAAGCACCTTCCACATGTAAATTCTGGCCCTTAACTTTAACCTTTAAACAATGGGCCTGAAACCTTCATCCAGTCTTACTGGAGCCAACTTGTAAAACATCAAAGAGTTTCATAAGATCTTTTCAACTTCAAAAGACACATTTGAAATGCTTGACTTGGTTTTCCTTACAGCAGATGTCAATGTTGCAACAATCTTGAAGTTCACATTTTACAGTGTTTTCTTTCATTTAAAAACACAAGCCTGTATTTTACATTTATTTATACAATGGATAGAATTATGTATCAAATTCTATTTGACTACGATGGCAGCCTTCGCCCATCTTCCTTCAATCTTCATACTGTTTATTTTGCTTCTTGACAAAATTAAACAAGGCAGCAGAAAATCCCTTAGAGAATTTAGAGAATGAGTGCTGAAAGATCTCTCAGAGATTCCCTGAAACAGCTTACCTCTCTCACACTATTTAATAACCCTGACGCCAAGGGTCCAAAAACTAACTGACTATCCAAAGGGGAATGAAAAGTTCAGCAGCTGGGTTAACTAAATATAGCTGCTGGGTCACATCTTTGACCAGTGTATAATAACTTGAAAGATGAGGTTGGCCAATGGGAAAACCACAGGCTCTGACAAACACATCCTACAAAGCAGACAGCATTGAGGGAATGTGTGGAAGTTCTAGAAATTCCAGTTGTCACAAATTATATTTTCTAATGGACTTCAAAACATCGGTATTTTCCCATTGAAAACAAATGTTGAAATAGTCTCAGAGAAACCAAATCACTGAAAGGGAGAATCAGATACCACACTCTCCTCAGAATCTGAATCAAAAACCTTTGGAGAAAACACTGCATCTGTCCCTTCACATTCCCCTAGAGATTCAACATCATGAACCTATTCAGGAAAGAGGAAGCCTTTTTTTTTTCTTTTACAAGAAAACACCTCATAAGAAGGGTGAAGAGTGGGTGGCCTAATGGTTAAAGTGTTTGCCTTACAAACACAAGGTTCAGGGTTTGAGTCTCACAAGGGATAATTGGCTAGGCTTAAAATGGCTCACAAGGGCAGTTAGCTTAGTACTAACCTATGAACCTAAGAGCCTACACAAGACACTGAACCAAGCCCAATAAATTGCTCCTGCCCAGAGTGAAGGACACAGCAGAAGCTAAATGTTTAGTTTTCTGTCTATTTTTGCCAAGAAGGCTAAGGGAAACAGACCAAGTGCTGCCAGCAGCAGCAGCTTCCCCTAGGAATGGACACAACATTCTGGCTAAGCAAGGACATATTCCCTGTTCCTTCTCCCATCACTGACAAGACTGGCTCTCTCTTGCCTGTGACAGGACCCTAACAGCTACAGAGGGCTTGGCTAATCCCTGGTCCTTGGTAAATATATGGACAGTATCAGAGGGATCCAAAGAAAAAGATGAGTGGTCTGAGGAACAGGATTTAGCTCAGCAGTTGCCCACCTGTATCTGAAAAAAATCACCAGCTTTCCATTATAGCAAATGTTGCATAGCAATTGTTGTCTTTCTGATTTTGTGACTGGAAGAAAGTCTGACTGAGGGACCAGTAGTTTGTTCCAAGGTCAAACCAAAAAAAAGTACTTGTTTCCCTGGAGACTTAACAGCAATAGTTGGGAAAACAGGAAGGTATCATAAAAGTCAATTTTCCCTCACAAAAAAACCCAGTAAAAAGCACTTTAATCACTTTCCCAGCCCCAAAAGGTAAAACAAACACAGTTTGCCTACAGAAAAGTTAATTTTAAGCACATTTCAATAATCTTTTACCACAGAAGTTAACAAGTGTGTTCCCATTTAAAAGTACATAAAAGTTGTGAGACAGTCAAGGAAAATACCTTTTCCTTGCTTAAATGTACCAGTTTCTCACAAAAAATAACTTTAAACAAGTTTAAAAGTAATGTGAAGTTTTTTCACTGAAAGGAAACTTTCTGCCCAGCAAATGGACAGTGCTAGCCAATGGTTAATGCTAGAAAGCCCACAGAGGTGGCTTTTTTCTCCAAGATCTGAATATTCTCAACCAAGGGATATTGAGCAATTGCATGCAGTCACCTCACTCAGCCAGGATCTTTGTGTGGAAATGACTGATTAGTGAAAGTACCAGTTATATTACTGGCTAGCTCCTCTCTCAATTCATCATCTATCTTCCTTATCTCACAGTCACTTTTGCTCCTTGGGAAGCACCTCAGGAGTAGTTCACTTGGATTCTGGCACTGTCATTCTGAGGAAGGCACCTGACTCTTTTTTTGGAAAGACTCCTTTCTTTTTAGTGTTTTCATTAGTCACTTCCTGCTGTTTCTTTTAAGGTGCCTGTCTGTTAGCAGGAGGCACTGCATATTTGTTTTGTCTGTTAAAGGGAGTAGATAATTTGGAAGGAGAGAACTTGGGACCTGAAAAATCCTAGAATCTTCCTGCATTGATTTACTTCTCTCACCCCATTGTTTGAGCACCTGAATAACAGAAGGCCCAAATAAAACCTCTCTATTTAGAGGAGAGTTCAGGATTTCTGACTTTAAGTCAACTAAAGAAATTTGGTTACTTGCCCAGACAAATCTTCTAAAGAATGTGGCTGAAGCAGAAGCCAGAGAAATAGTATCTGCACAATCATAAGATGTGTTTAGACATTTGAGACAAGTTAGCTACAATCTGATTCAAATAGAACCACCCTTCATGAATTTGGAAAGCAGCAAAATCTCTTAAACTATTGGCACATTTAAGCATAAATATTTGCATATAGCCACAGTAATTCAGAATTCTGAATGCTAAAGTAGAAGAAAAAAATAATTGCTTATCCAGTTTGCCAAGAAGTTTATACTCTTTATCCCCAAGAACTGGGAAAGGGGTGCTAAGGCATCTGTTCACATTTGAAGAAATGGGGAGAGGGTTGTAGGATCTGCTCTAAGAAGAGAAGACAGATACTTTTAGTCTGAGAGATTTTATATAGTTTATCTGCCTTTCTGGTACTGAGAGCTGAGAGTTATAACTGTTACAAGCAGATTTAAAAATACCCTCCAAGGCTGCCAGAATAGGGGGAATGGGTACAGTATGTCAGACTTCTTGTTCTAACAAATCATAATATCTGCTCAGCTCAGGGGTAATATCCATTTGTTCCCAAGCAAATGCATCCTTAAGTTCGGACACAGTTTCAGAAAAGAAAAAAGATCCAATTCAGATTCTCTGTCTAAAGAGTCAGAGTCTTGGGCTATGGACATCTCAGATGAAATAACAGTGTCTCTGTCCACATTAGAATCATCTGAACAAATATACTCTTCTTTGGAGTAGAGGAAAAAGAAATAGAAAGAGGCATTTGACACCCAGAATTAAACATCTGCAACAAACTTCTAGCTAAGATTAAAAACATAATTTTTTGCTAAAGAAACCATCTACTTATGATAACAATGATTAATCTTCTGTTTCTTCTTCCTATGGATATCTTTTGAGTAAAACCGAGAAGGAAAAAGGATATTATCCCAAGCAAGAGGTCTCTTTCCTTGGTCACCCCATAAAGATCCTCCTGGGGTGTCTCCAACACCTAAAATGGACGGTTCTCCCATGGTCGCATTGGACACAGGAACAGCCAAAGAAGACATGTCTGACCACAAGTCCTTAGTGGCCAGCAAGGCTACACCAGAGGGATTTGAAGTGGTCTGAGGAGTCAGCAAAACTACTGCAGAATCATCTACAATTGGCTGAGGTACTGACTTATCCCACACTAAAGGCAAGGGCTCATGCATTAACTGCATTCTCTTATTAGGTAAGTTGAAGGAAGGAACAGCAGGATCAGGGTAAGTACCCATGCTGTAGCTGAGGAAGAAGCCTTACTGTTGGTAAGCTGTGATAGAAGGGGTCAGTCAGAAGGTAAGGTGTCATTTAGTACACCTAAGCAGTATACATTTCTAAAAAAATGCAAACAGCACACAATCCAGTTTTTTAAGAAGTAAAATCTCTTTACCCCCAAGATAATATTTTTCAAAAAAATAAACATATAGTTTTATATAAAAAAGAAACTGTAAAAAATAAACCCTGTAGCATAAATAGCCACCCTGGGTAACTAGATAGCAATTCCTAGACAGAAATGAGGTATTTGAGGAATGTCTGACGAATGTTCCTCAAAAGCAGGAATTCTTAAAGAGATACACTGCGAATTTGACAAACATTCAGTAAAAATATAAAATTCATTTTGAATGATAAAAAAAAGTGAGGAAGATTTCCCCAAAAGGGGTCGAATCTGTTTACCTGGAGGCTTTAGGCAGACTGCTGATCCTGAAGAGCCACAGAGATGCATTTGCAAGAGGCAGCAAGAAAGTACTGAAGATTTTTAATCACTCTGACTGCTTGTATAGCTCACTCTAAAAAAGGTATCAGCATATAATTATTTATTTTATTTATTTAACATTTGTTAACTGGGAAAGTCTGACTTGGAACAAAGCCTATTTTCAATGGAGGCCCAGGGAGAAATCCTCCAGATCTAAGTAGCCAAAGTAACAGTTCAGAAGGGGATGAAAGCTTTTGGTAAGCTGTATTCTTGGCAGGATGCAACCCATAGGCTAATGCAGCAGTGATAATTATGAACATAGGAAGTTACAAGTACAAAATTAAAAAAGACATGAGATGGATGCATTTAAAATGAAATTTGAGTAAACTGAAAAAAAAAATGAGAAACAGAGTAAGAATGTGTTGTAACAGTAATGGTGATGCAAAACAGAGCCATGAAACACACAAGAAGTATAGTGCAACTGAAATTCAGATGTCATGTATCTGTTGTAACTAAAATCATGACAGGAAGAAGCATTCTACATTTAACCAGTTTTGTAGATGCTGCGGTAACAAAAATCATCTTACAAGAATGTGTAAGAGACAAGTATGTTAAAAATAGTTTGTACATTGCTGAGAAGAAGCATAAAAATAAATCATCTGGGTAGTGTTAAACTGAAAAAAAATTGATACAGTAAAGTCTCAAAATCAATCAGAAACAGTGGAATATCAAGTCTTCTGTATATATTACTTGTTCCAACATTATTCTACATATATATTCTGATAACTAAATGCATGTCAGATTGGAATTATTGGTAAAGTAGTTTACCTGAAGATACACACCTGCTTAGAGAAGCAGTAATTTTTATGAATGAACTCCAAACAAAACAAAGCCCATTTACTGTACATGTGTTTCACCCTTGTCTCTTAGAAAATAATAATCATAGTGGAACATTTAACTTAATAATCTTGACTCCCCTTTGGATGTTGCATTAAGATCTTATCTTGCAATGTCTTCAGACTTTGAATAATCATTTTTATCAATTTATTCCTACTCAGAATTCACAGAAATTATGCACAGTATGATGTTTGAGTGTACAGGTAAAAGTATGAAAAATGCTACAGGCTTTTCATAACACAATGGAGCATCAGGGCTGCAGGGGATTATGTATGTGCACATAAACTTGGTGATGCTCTGCAGACTGTACACCAATTAGCAAATCAGCATGAAAATTACTAATAAATCATTTCAGAAACAGTGAGATGTTATACGAAGGCTGTCACCTGATACAGTCTTGCAATGCAGTTTCAGAGGTCTACCAATCATTCAGAAGACAGTGAGCTGTTAAAGCAACAGGGGTATCAAGCCTTACAGTGATACAGTTCAAGCACCTAATACACAAGGCAATCTCCAAATTCGCATTCTTAGTCACATGGACACTGAGAAGAAGAAAACAAATGGAGTGCCTCCCAAAGTTTAAAATGTATGCTACTGTACCACAATTGTAAAACACTCATTGCAACAATGTATGGAGGATAAACATGTCAAGAGAGTATAGGAAGAGCTTGCCTCAGAAAGAAAGAGAACACAGGATAAAATGCCCTTTCTTCCCACCTTTAAAAAAACAAAAAAAAAAGAAAAAGAAGAGAGAGGCAGAGACAGAGACAGAGAAAGAGAAGTCGGAAATGTGTCATTGCTGTGTTTGTGTGTGGAGGGAGTGAAGGGACAGCACAAGTCAACTTGGGTAGTTCATTATTAACAGAGAATACAAAGACACTTGAAAAAAGACATACTTTAATATCTTTTATCGGACCAACACATGTTTTGCAATGTTTCAATCTTTCAGGATAACAGGAGCCCTTCATTAGCATCTATTAAGATAACTGATGTTAGATATACTGTTTAAATATCCACTTGTGTATAGAAAGAAAATGGGTGGCACAGTGTCTCAGCAGATAGTATTTTTGCCTCACAATAAGAGGTTCACTGGTTAGATTCAAAGCTGCAAAATGAGCACCACAGGTGTCTTCTGTGCAGAGTCTGTATATCTGCCCAGTGTTCACATTGGTTTCCTCCAGGTCGTCCAGTTTCTTCCCACATTCCAAAGACATGCAGAAGGTGCACTGCACACTCTAAATTGGCTGTGTGTGTGTGTGTGTGTGTGTGTGTGTGTGTGTGTGTGTGAGTGTGTGTGTGTGTGTGTGTATGTGTGTGGTGTGGAAGAACTACCGTGGCAAGGCTAGCCACCTAGCAGTATAAACCTTGGCTCTAGATGCTTGATGCTGTTGAGGTGACACCTGACCTCATGTGCAAAAATGGGAAAAAGAGGTTGTGGATGGATGGATGGATTGTGTTTAGAAAGAAAGGACATCATTTCTTTCTTATTCAGTAAAAATACACTTGAAAAACACCAGTGTAGAAAGAACTTGTGCAGATCGGATGCTTAGTATGACAACTATACCTCAGAAACAGACACAGTATATATGTATGTGTGCACATGCACATGTGTGTGTGTCATTGACTTTGTGTGAGTAAGTGAGATTAAAACTTTAGAAGACCAGGTCATGGCCTGCCATAAAACTAATGGTTCTTCCTGCAGAGCTCATTTTGCAGAGAAGTTAACAGCTTTGATGGCTGCTCTCACACTTACAGAAAAAACAAAGTTCAATACAAGAGATGTGTAGGGAGATTAATGCAATCCATTGTGAGGAATGAGACAGCAAAATCTTTTTGCCTGACTACTATGAGTCATTTGAGAACCAGCACTCTCTTCAAAAATAAAGCTGGAAGTGGAAGTTGTGTGGTTTGTCAAATATTTTGCTGCGTTCACTGACGATTCAATGTCACTGAATTTTACCACTTTTTGTTCATTTTATTGTTTCATATCAACTCCCTGTTATCAATTTTGTTTAAAAAAGAGCTATGGAAATTAAACACAATTATTTGTGGCAATGACCTACCATAATCACAATAAAATGTTTTATAAAGGTTTGAATGAAAAATTTCTGAAGAAAAACAAGAGAGTTAAACAGCTTCAACCATTATGTGGATGAAATGACACCAACAGTGATGTGGGATATGAAGCAAAGCACTAAAAGCAGTAACAAGAGCATAATGTGGTTCCAAGTAAAAGGTCCCAAATCATGTTTTTAAAAGACCAGTGCAGGTTTTCATATGGATATAATTACAACTAATGAAAATGCTGATGAAAATAGAACAGCAAACGTGAGGTTGGTAAACCCACATGCTATGATTTACTACTACAGAGACTCTCTCTAAAGAACATATGAGTATAACAATACAGACCAGGTAGTGTCATGTTAATGCTGTTGCACCTAGCAGCTTACCCATTCCACAAAAGTCTACAGAGCTGTTCACCATTGACAAGATATTGTTATTGCATGCCATGGGCAATGTTCCAGTGTATAAGGAACAAATTACACAATGTATGTAGGTGCTTCAGCCCAAAAACCTTTCAAAGAATTAGAAATAACAGAAGATTCATAGAACAGTAGCTCTACTTAGAATAAAATACATAGATAACAATATAAAGCATAAAACCACATTCAGGTTAAAATTAAACTAAAATCAAGTGCAATTTCCAGACTTCTATTTGGATTTAAGAACATATTCTTCAATAAACAGAATTTTAGGGACCACCAAACATAAGATTCTAGAAAGAAAACTGTCAAAGCTCTATTTCACCAACATAATTACACCTCTGGGGATGACATGCTTGTATTCCTACAGAAATAATTATGTCACAAAGGTCCACAATCAACTTTTTCCACCAGATTTGAATGCAAATATCCATAAAAAGAACTCAGAAAGAGATGTCTGATAAAAATACCAAGCAGAGAAGTTCTGCAACCTCAAAAAATCCTTTTACGGATGAACGGACTTTCATTAGAAGTTCTGTCATGATCCTCAAAATACTCTTCTTAAACTTCTGCTCCTTCTCCATTTCATAAATATTAACAACACAACCTATTCTCTTTGAAATAAATACCAACTGTAGTGCCCCTGCCCAGAACCCCAGCCCCTGCCCCTGCCCAGAAAACCACAGTGAAAAACTTCTCTAAAGCAAATTTCACACTCCTCAAAACAGAGGTGGAATCCTTCAAAGCCCCCGGGCCTGTGGAAAATACGTCCCAGACCGCAGAATCCTTTATAAATGCATTCTATGAACACCTTCAGGAATGCATGGATCATGCAATCCCAAATAAAACCAAGACCCAATCCTCCAAAGTTAGGCGTCCTGTCTGGTGGACCCCAGACGTAAACAAACTATACAATAGAAGGAGGAAGCTACTACATGATAGAGCAAAATCCCAAAAAGGGAAGGCATCTCTGATCAGTATTAGCAAAAAACTACGGGCACTCATAAAATCGTCTAAGGCCAGCTTCGAGAGAAAAATTGCGCAGGACACTAAGGATAATCACAAGGCTTTCTTTAGTTATGTTAGGAACCTGGGTGGGAATTCCCAGATATGCTCAGAATTAGTCCAAAATGACAAAAAATACACCGAACCCACAGACATTGCCAACATCCTAGCTGACAGGTTCAGCGCAAACTTCTCCCTCCCCTTCCCCACCAAAAGGGCAAATATCTATCCCAGCAGAGTGCTGCCCCCCTGACATCTCAGATGCTCAGGTAAGAGCCGCCCTCTCCAAAGCAAAAAACACAGCATCAATGGGACCAGACGGTGCCCCGGGCTGCGTCCTACATGAACTCCAAGAAGAACTAAACCCAAACATAAAACTACTGTTCAATCTCAGCCTTACTACAGGATATGTACCCAAAGAGTGGCGTACAGCAACAGTGGTCCCTCTCCACAAAGGTGGTGCCTCAACGGATCCTGGAAACTATTGCCCCATAAGTTTGACTAGCTTGGTCTGCAAAGCTATGGAAAGGATCATCATGGACCTCATAAATAAAGATATTGGGGACCTACAGACACTGGATCCTACCCAGTTCGGCTTTTTTAAGGGCAGATCCTGCCTCTTAAACCTGGTTGATTTCTTTGAAACAGTCACCAAGGCCATTGACGAGGGGAAGGTGGTCCACACAGCCTACCTGGACCTTGCAAAAACCTTTGCTACAATACCCCACTCGGGCATTATAGATAAGCTCACCAGCTTAAATATAAACACCTATGTCACTAGATGGGTTGCAAACTGGCTCAAGGACAGAACCCACATGGTTAGAATTGCTGGAGCCATGTCAGACTCCAAACCAGTTACAAGTGGCATCCCACAAGGCTCAGTCCTGGGACCTCTCTTGTTCGGTATATATTTCTCGGAGGTACAGGCTAACACGGAAGGACTGTGGCTGACCAAGTTCGCAGATGACTGCAAACTGGGCGCCATAATAGACTCTCCAGCTGACACAAGCATCCTATAAAAGGGCCTCATAGAAACAGACAACTGGTGCCAGAGCCATGGCCTCAAGTTAAACGCCAAAAAGTGTATAGTCATCCCCTTTGGCAAAAACAAAGTGCCCACAAATTACCACATAGGTGGTAATCCATTAAGTACGGAAGAAGTAATTAGGGACCTGGGGACCCAAGTTGATAGCAATCTCTCATTTGACAACCTCGTGGCCAAAGTGGTTAGAAAAACATTTTATATAGCCCACCTAATCATGAAGGGATTCACATCTAGATCAGAGGAGGTCATCGTGCCTCTTTACTCATCCCTCATCAGGCCCATAATTGAGTACAATGCCCCTTTTGGGATGTACCTTACCAGACACCTGCAGCAACTGGAAAGACCCCAAAAGTACCTCACCAAGAGGATCAAAGGGCTCAAACAGATGCCATATGCTGCCCGGTTAAAGAAACTCCAGCTCTACTCAGTGGCATACCGCCTGCTCAGAGGCGATCTGTGCCTGACGTATAAAGCCATGTCCAACCCGGAATTAATGGACATGCTGCACCTCAGAAAATCCAAATCCCATCGAGCTACGCGCTTGAGAGACTTGAACCTCAGCACTGAAATAAATAGGACATGCTGGAGGGACAGATTCATAACCCAGAGGCTCCCTTCACTCTGGAATAAAATCCTAGTCCAGGTTAGGCAGAGTCCCTCATTGACTCTCTTCAAGAGGAATCTTGATGAGTGGATGGGAGATAGTAGGTTTACCCCGGGTATCATTTCTGTGTCACTGTTATACAGAGGCACAGTATACTAACCTCGAAAAAGGGCATAGCAAAATTCATTTAAAATGGGTGGCGAAAGCCAAACACACTCTGGCTAGGCTTATAAATGCCCTAGGGCAGATAGCCTAGTATGAACCTATGAACCTATTATAGCCTTCTACACCCACCTTTACAGTTAACAGTAATGAAAGATCCTGCTAGCTCCTAAAGTTTGTAATGCCTTCCCCAGTGAAACCAGGACTAGTCTCAACTTAATTATCTTTACAATCTCATTAAGAACCTACATATTTAATGTTGTTTATTGCATTTGCTTCCACCACCATATGAAGCTAACCTGTCACTAAATCATCAACATATTTAACACATAATACAAACTCTTAATCTATGCATCTTCATCAAAACTTTAAAAACATCTATAAGTACTGAATTAATATACGCCACAGACTGTTTAAAAACAGCAATGCTATATGAAACATTCCAATGTGGAGCTTTTAGTTTGTGGAAAAATGTAATGATGTGCAAACAATGTATATTTTGTATGTTACTGGTTGCACTGCCTCTGCCTGGATCGTGGTTAAAAATGGTAATCTGAGCAGTCCATTAACCTGGTAAACAAATGTATCAATAAATAAATACTTACTTTTGCAGTGTGGTCATAAGTAATGGGTCGTCTAAGAAAAAGCAAAATGATGAAACTAGATTCATAGAGTCTACACCAATATGAGAACATGAACTAGATAAAAGATTCAAAAGCAATACAGAGAGCCTCACACATTATCTATCTACACTCCATATTAGAAGCCTATACACTATTGCCTGATTTAAGCAAAAGACAGATGGCGTTTGAAAGTTTCAGATTCACTTTTTAACACCCTGCCATGATGTCCTATACATGAAATTCATAACTCAACTCACCTGAAGAACTGTATTAAAGAGTTACAAAACTCTTTTTTATTTGGGAAGTACAAATACATGCTGTGGTTTCAGTGAAGGCCTAGTAGTCTATCAAAATTTTTCTATTGTTGAAAAATGACAATACAGTTTTTAACTGACAAATTACTATTTTATTAAATATTAATGACATGAAGTGAAATATATAAAAGTTAGTTTTCAAAATCTGTGTAGTATAGTGTATGGAGTGTTCCAAAAATAGGAAAAGATAAGCTTATTAAGCACCTTTCTGATGTCAGAAAGGAGCTTAACAAGCTTTAGTTAGGCAGTAATATGTACTATTAAGGTTGGGACTTGCTCTAGAGATTAACAGCAACAGAAGGTATAATATCTTTTAAAAGATGTTAGAACTCCACTCTAACACACTTATAAATGCAGATTGTGCCAGTACTTCTTTAAAGCCACTAGTTCTCCAGGGGCACTTCATTTCTGCCTGCTGTCTAGCTGTGCTAAGTGCTTTACTCGTTTTCAAAGGTTATGAAACCTGGTAAAAACGTTGTGCTCTTACACTTTTTTTCTTTAACTAGTAGTACATGGAACAGATGAAGCTCTGTGCAGTACAAATAAGTATGATTGAGTCACTGTTCATAACCCTTTATTATATGCTCTTGACACCAGTGCCAAGATTTGCTTCTTGAATTTCACTCTCAAAAGAATTCTTTGGCATCCATGTTTTGAACATCTAATACGCTGGTTATGATCAGAGACCCACTCACAGTCCTTTATATTACTGTAAACCTGGCATTCCAGTATTAACTCAAAAGTTATGCAGGGAAGTCTGGCATCTTGCAAATGCTCTCCAATGTTATATTATTTCTTACAGTGCAGAAAGAGGCTACAATGTTGTGAAAGGGTTAATGACGCAGCTGTATTCTAGAACCTATTCCAACCTAGTGTGATCCTGTTATTTGCTGATGAAGTTGCTCTTGCAGCAGCTATTATGGAGTTTAGATCACATATTAAAGGTTTGGACCACTGAAGAGGTCTAATTTTTATGTCCAAGAATCCACACACACATGCGCGCGCACACACACACACACACACACACACACACACACACACACACACACACACACACACACACACACACACACACAAGCCTTTCCGAGATGTGTAGAAAGAAATGACAGAGTTGCACTCTAAGCTCACATGCCATTACTTTACCCAAAAATAACAATTTTTTTCTCTTTTATGGTACCTATCATAAACTGGTAACTGAAGATGCAGCACACAGATGGTGTTATATATGAGCCCCTTAACGTGAGAGATAATGTAACAAGAACAGAATGCTGTACCCAAACGTATCCTGTCTGCTAGCTCACCTGTAGCCTTTCCTTCACTTAAATGTTTGAAGATGAAATATAAAAAGTTAATCTATGAAAAATAAAACAGTACATCATAGCTTACAGTGTTTTTCTTGCTATACCTCTGCCCAAGTAATTTGATTGTTTTATATTTGAAAGAAAATGCCCTCTGTCTGTGTACCCAGTGAGATATCAATACCAGCTCCTGTCAAGTTAAAGCATGCTCTTTTATTTTTGGTTATATACATACAATGATCAATAAAGCACTGCCATTTCAGCAACAGTAGGTGAGAAGCAAAATGTCAGCATGCTGACAGACATGATCAAGCTACTTTGACTGTCATCAGATCCCTAGTGAATATAGCAACCTTGCCACAGAAACACTTATAAGCCAATGTTCATATCAAATTTACTAACATACTTTATAGTAAAGATTGGACATCACCTACATTATATATTTGCTTGAAAGAAGGAGCATGTTCATACTGCTTTAACATGGCAAATAAGGAAAAATTGCCAAATAACCCAGTAAAATGTTTCATGTATGTGTGTTTGTGCACACGTGTACATAATCTCTGCAAGAAATTCAAAATTCTATACACAATTAACAAACTGATAGTGTTAATTTTTAGTTAAAGGTGCTTCTATACTTTTTTGAATACTATATTCTCTGCTGTTCAGCAGCCATCTGTCTTCAAGTTTCAAGCAGGAGAATCAAAACCTAAGAAGAAAGCAATGAGAAATATTTCTGCACTTTTACTTTGCAGGAAGTCAGGTGGAACTTCCTTGCATTTTGCTGCCATTTCAATTGATGCCCTTTGAAGCACATTGAAATTCAGATGCAACTATGGTTATACCTACTAAGAAAATTCAGTCTACTGAAGATGGTAGGAATAATGCCCTGAAACATACCTCAGTACACCAGCTGTATTTGCAATGCAATGCTAACATCTTATATAGATATTATATTTCACATTCAATTTCTCAGGCTCATCCTGTGTTCACCATCAAACTGCCTATCCAACACAGAATAAAAATTCATGAGGCCAGCTTGTCTGCAGACAGCTTTTTACATTTTCATTCCAACAGCTTTGAAATGTTTCACTTCAATTTATAGGCAAACTGCTAGTTACAAAAGTATGAACGCATTTAGTTAGCTTAAATCTACTTAGGAAGTTCCCAGATATTTTATGATTTGAATAACATTTCATTTATAATCCTCAAAATTTTGAGAAAGAACATTTCAAAGGTATTTCATTTGTACAGAATTTAAGTTTTTTAACTGCGCACCCTCATATAATTCATTAATGCTGATATTTCTATACCATCTTTAGTGGATATAAACCTATTCATAAAGGAGTAACTACTACATCAAATCTTATTTTATTTCAGTTCCATGCTATAAACATGATACATAACACCCATCTTTAGGAGCAAATTAGACAATGCAATCACATACTTAGCAAAATTTCTCTCTCTCTGCATCTCTCTCACTGCAATACAAGAGACTAGACATGGCTTGTGTATACCCAAATGACAGAATCTCTAGTCAGAGCAGGGTAAAAAAAGTAAACAAATGTAGCTCTCAGTACTAAGCAGTGACTCACAGCAGAGTAAAGCTAGATAGCAGAATGGAACTGAGACTACGGTAACAATGTATAAACATTTGCATTTTACAGACCTTTATTTTATTCCTGTTAAGTCATCTGCATGTAGTGCAATTCTGGTCGAGTTGTTGCTAATTTTCTTATATTTATTAGGTTTTCATTACTCAGGTAAAGCCAGTTATATGCACACTTTAACTGATCTAAAGCAGGTGAAATGACTTGTTCAGTCATATACTATGGAAATTTGAGAAAATCCTGGTTTGCAGGATGTAATTGATTTGCAGAATGTTACTTAAACTTACTACTCTATGACAGGAGTAGGAATTACTTATACACTCTGAAAGCATGAAAAGACAAGGAGGATATGGGGTGGTGTTTGCAATAAATTGAAGAATATTTCCACAAAAAGATATAAAGAGGGTGTTCATTTTTCTAATGGATAAAAACATAAGGAACAGGGCAAGAGAAAATATAGTTCTGTAAGTTGCACACCCATAACAGCAGATGTCTGAATTTTTCATTGTTGTACTACAAACTCTCAACCTCTTAGCACTATAAATGTGGACAGAACCACAAATAACGGAGTGACAAAGGCCCAAAAATAGGGACAGATTTTAAATGTTGCTCTTATAAACTTAAAACATTGCTAGAATAACAGGTTTTGCATTGACATGCATTTTCTAAAGGATATAAAGTCTGAAACTTGGATGCATGTCATTATTTTGACACTTCAATACTCAATGGTTGCCAGAAAACAACAAATTTTATGAGGAACAGACCAAAAATATGAGACAAAAATCTGGACATGCTGCGATAACCTGGACATTTGAGAGGTATGCTGTATTATGTTCATCATTCCCACTGATGCAGTAGCCCTTAGGTTATATGGTTTGATTACCAAAACCTATCCAACCTGGGAGGAGGAAGGATATGGATCTAGAAGCCCTTGAGAATGGTGGTAGCAATACTTGACCTGGACCAAAAAAAGGAATCCAGTTTGTAATGCCTTGCAAAAGCATGTATAGAAGACATGTATCAAGAGAGTCTACCCCTTTCCAGTATGCCATCAAAGAAGACAAGCCTCTAGCAGAATGTGCCTTGATACTACCTGGAATGGATTTGACATGGTGGGAATAACAAGAAACAATAGATGAAGCTAAACCATCTGGAAATTGTCTGTTGAGACACAATATGTCCTTTATTTGCTCCATGATAAGGACATAGATAGCTGTTCAGCATTTCTAAAGGGCTTAGTTCTGTCAAGATAGCACTTGAGCTGCCTATGCACATCCAAGGTATGAAGAAAGTAAATTTGTGCAAGTAAAATTTATTATACCAGAAGACATTCAAATGATCACTTATTCAGTAGCCTTGGCCATGGACGCAACAGCCGACCAGCTTCCAAATCTTCAGGGCACAATTCATGCACCCAAACTGTCAGGCAGCTTGAGCTAAGCTGAATAAAATATAGATTTGAGTGTAAAGCCCATCAGAGCCTTCCTGCCAGCAGAGAGACAAGGCTGAGTCCTGAAAAGACAATGCTAGGAACAACAAAAATAAATGTCCACACCCCGGCATATAAAACATGCAAAAAAAAAAAAAACCAGCAGGCAAGGAGAAAGGGAACTACTGCCACAGTGATCATTTAAACATCTACTGTTATGGTAAATTTAACTTACACAACTGTACTATGTTCATCATATTGATCACTGCTGCAGGAGCCTTAGCTATATGGACAGATTATCTCAGCTAACTATATTTGGAAGGTGAAAGGAGACAAATCCAGGAGCACCTAGAAATGGTTCTAGCAAAGCTTAATTTGGATCTGGAGAAGGAATCATGCTTATAGTGCTTTGTAAAAGTATGTACAAAAGATGATGCAGCAGCTTCTAGAATATAACCCTTTCCAAAAAGCCAGAGATGAAGC
Source organism: Protopterus annectens (assembly GCF_019279795.1). NCBI lineage: Eukaryota > Metazoa > Chordata > Ceratodontiformes > Protopteridae > Protopterus > Protopterus annectens. The sequence goes on from NC_056748.1 coordinate 221,347,012, forward strand.
CAAGGACCTAGTAATGTATGCCTTGACCCTGCCTGAAATAGCTTTGTTATGGCAAGTATAACAAATGGTAATAGCCTTAGACAACCATTTGGAAATAGTCTGTTTTGCCATAGGTTGTTGCTTCTTCTTACCTTCATAAGAAATGAACAATTGATCTGAAGAGCTGAAAATTTTATTTCTGTCAGGATAATATTATAGTTGTCTGAGGGCATCTAAGGTATGGAGTATTCCTTCTCCATCATTTTTAGGTTCAGGAAAAAAAACAGACAGCTGAATAGTTTTGCTTGAAGTAAAATTGGATACCACCTTAGGCATAAGAGAAGGATTAGTTCACAGAGAAATCATGTCTCTATGGAAAATGAGGTATGAATGATTAACAATAAGAGCTTGCAACTCAGATACCCTTCTTGCAGCAGTCACAGCAATCATTAAAACTGTTTCCACGTTAAGAACCTTATGAAAGCTGGTTCAAATGGAATGAGAAGTTATGTTCTTACCATAACGTTCCATGTTAGTTGTCTTCTTCTCGCCTTCTTTCTTGCTGGATGGGTTCGGAGCCGATCCTCAGCTCCGACTCGGCCTAATACTAAAGCTCGAGAGCTATTTTTACTGGCTCGAGGCTATGCTATGTCCCATAATGCTAGGCGTCATATACCCAGATCTCGTTTGATAGCTAACACTATGGACATATATGTCCCACCACAACAGAGAACAATCCACCTAATCATAGATACAAAAGGGAGAAGGATATATATATATATATATATATATATATATATATATATATATATATATATATATATAACTCCTCTAGAAGAGCTAGCAAAAAAGGGGGAGCAAGGGAGCTAGCTGGGGAAATAACTGAGGTGGCAAAAATTCTCACAAGGTACTCTAGATCTCGCAGGCTAGGGGGATGGAGGGTGGGACGCAAGAAAGAAGGCGAGAAGAAGACAACTAACATGGAACGTTATGGTAAGAACATAACTTCTCAATGTTAAGTTGTCAATCTCGCCTTCATTCTTGCTGGATGGGACAGCGTCCCTAGCACCTAAATCCTGGGTGGCTCAATGGAACAAACTCTTGAGTACCATGGAACCAAAATCAGCCCGACTTCTGGAGGCCATATTGAGTTTGTAATGAGAAATGAAGGTATGAGGAGAGGCCCAAGTTGCCACTGCGCAAATGGAATCCATTAGCAATCTTGTCTGAAAGGCTATTGAAGAAGCTAAAGCTCTGGTTGAATGGGCTCTAGGCTTAGTAGGAAGTTCCCTGTTCCTCAACTGATAGACCAACATGATAAGACAGGACAACCACCTGGACAAAGTTACCTTAGAGACTAGTTGGCCTTGCTTCCCCTCCGCATAAGACAGGAAGAGCTGGTTTGATTTTCTCATTTGCTTAGTTCTATCCAGGTAGAAGCGTAATTGATGGTGAACGTCCAAACAATGTAACTTTCGTTCAGCTCTATTGGTGTAATTTGGGAAGAAGACTGGAAGATCTATGGTCTGATTCAGATTTTTCTCTGAGATTATATTGGGTAAAAAGGACGGATTAGCCCTAAGTGACACTCTGTCTTTGTGAAAAACAAGATAAGGAGGGCGAACGCAAAGTTCCGAGACCCTTCTTGCTGAGGTGATGGCTACTAAGAAGAGTGTTTTTCACAAGAGCAACTTCAACGAACAAGAAGCCGCCGGCTCAAGGGGAGGAAGAATTAAGGAAGACAGTACCAAATTTAAGTCCCACGGTGGGGGAGGGTCCTTAACCGAGGGCCTAAGTAAAAGGGTTCCTTTTAAAAAGGCTTTGCAAAGTTTGTGGGACATGATGCTGGTCTCTGACAAGCCAACGTGGAAATTTGCAATAGCTGCCAGTTGAACTCTGATGGTAGCTGAGGAGGAGCCCAATCAAAAGAGTTCTGCTAGAAACTCTAGAACTGTCTGGACAGAAGCCGTAAAGGGGTCCACATGCTTTTCCCCTGCCCAGACAGAGAAACGCTTCTATTTGCTAGCATAAGTCTTTCTGGAAGTAGACTTGTGAGAAGCGAGGATGATATCGCGAACTGGTTGAGAGATAAGGGGAAGCCTGGCTAGGGTTGGAAGTGGAGTAACCAAGCTGTGAGGTTGAGAGATCGACGGGACTGATGCAGCCCGCCCGATTGATGGGTCAGAAGATCTGGCACTGGGTCCAGATGCCAGGGCTGCTCCAGTAGATGGCATTGCAGGAACGGAAACCAAATTTGTCGAGGCCAGTAAGGGGCAATGAGGATCATCCTGGCTCTCAAGGCAGTTGCTTTCTGGATTAATTGAGTAATCAAGGGAAAGGGGGGGAATGCATACAGAAGACCCCGGGGCCAATCGTGAACTAGTGCATCTCTGGGGGGAAGACCTGAGAGAGGGAAGAGGGTGAAGAAGTTTGGGCACTTGCTGTTTAGAGGTGTTGCAAAAAGGTCGCAGCAAGGCTGACTCCACCTTCTGAAAATTCTTTCCGCTACTGTCTGGTTGAGAGACCACTCATGAGGCACGAGAATGGCTCTGCTCAGTCTGTCCGCTATGACGTTGGACTTCCCGGGAATATGCGTTGCTACCAGAAACCGTTGAGAAGAGATCGCCCATTGCCAAAGTCTGAGTGCTTCTCGACATAGGGGGTAGGATCTGGTTCCGCCCTGCTTGTTAATGTACCACACTACAGACATATTGTCTGTTTGAATTGCAATAGACCCGGTTGGTAGAGAGTCCTGAAGGGCCTGCAATACTAAAAGTACTGCTCTCATTTCCAAGACATTTACGTGCAAGTGGTATTCGAAGGATTGCCATGTGCCTTGGACTGTCCTGCCCTGAAAATGCCCCCCCACCCAATCAGGGAGGCATCCATTGTCACAGTGGCAGCAGGATGAGGAAGGACCACAGGTCTGCCTAGGAGAACTTGAGGGGAAACCGTCCACCAAGAAAGGTGTCTTTTGCATGACTGAGTGATTAGAATGGTGTGTGACATGGGGAGCTACTGAAAGGACCAGTGGGAAAATAGCATCCACTGCAGGATCCGCATATGAAAACGCGCTAGGGGGAGTAAAGTGATTGCTGCTGCCATGAGACCAAGCGTTTTTAGTGCAAATCTGGCTTGGACTCTGGTCTCCTGTAATAGAATCTGAACATGGTAGCGAATGTCTGAAACTTTTTGTGTGGGTAGTTTTGCTGAGAGCTCCACTGTGTTTAAGATGGAGCCTATGAAGGTAATAGACTGACAAGGCGACAATGCAGACTTTTCAAAATTTATACAGATACCTAGCGCGTTGCACGTTTGTACAGCATAATCTCTGGATTGGAGTAGTCGATGCCTGGTGGTGGCAGTAAGGAGCCAGTCATCTAAATATGGAAACACCTGGAATCCTTGTCATCTCAGGTGAGCCGCAACCACTGCCATGCATTTGGTAAACACTCTGGGGGCTGTGGTGAGGCCAAAGGGCAGTGCTCTGAATTGGTAGTGACTGGCTCCCAGCTGGAAGTGGACAAACCTTCTGGAGTGCCTGTTCATCTTGATATGGTAGTGTTCATCCTGAAGGTCTATAGAGCACATCCAATTGTCCTGACCCAGAAAGGGTAGAATGGACTGTAGCGTGACCATCCGGAATTTCGTTCTTTGAACAGACTTGTTCAGCCTGCTGAGATCCAAAATAGGTCTCCAGTCCCCTGTCTTTTTTGGTACCAAAAAGAACTTGGAGTAGATACTGGATCCTTGTTGGTCTGCTGGGACTGGCTGGATGGCCCTTTTTCTTAGCAGCTTTGAAATTTCTAGTGCTGCTAGATCCCTCAGACCGGGTGGAACATCTGGAAGGGGCCCTTTTGGCTGTTGTGGGGTGTGAGTAAAGGGAATTCTGTAGCCCTCGGATATGATCGACCGTACCCATTTGTCTTGCGTGAGGGAATGCCAGGCTTCTGGGTGCAGTGATAGTCTTCCCCAGACTGCCTCCGAAGATGGACAGTTGGGCAGCTCCTCAGGGGTGCTGGAAGGGTTTGTCAGAGAAAGATTCTCTGCTACCCTGATTCTGCGGACCCCCCCCCCCCGCCCCTCAGGCGACATCTATTATTGTTCACTCCTCTGCCTCTGGAGGGAAGCTCACCACATGCATCAGGCAGCACTCCCTGAGGTTTGCGGAACCACATTTTCCCACCCTTCTGACCCTTAGGGTATGGTCTAGAAGGGGTAGAAAAACAGACTCCTACGGCAGAGAGTCTTGCCTTCCTGCTCGCACCTGGTCAAAGTATCCTTCACTTGAGGTCCAAACAAGGCAGAACCGTCAAAGGGGGTGTTAGAGAAAGATGCCTTGAAGGGGTCGGCAAAGTTGCAAAGCCACATCCAGGTGTGTCTCCTTAGAGCAACGCCCGTGCCTGCAGCCCTACTCACTCCATCGGCGGCATAGGAAATGAGCCGCATGGAGGAGTTTACAATAGAGTTCAGGGTCCCTAGCTGGGAGTTGATCTTTTCCTGAGAACCCGCAGCTGATGGGTCCTGTAAGGTATCACCTAGTTCTTTGAGAAGGTCTCTCTGAAGACGGGTGAAATGGCACAAATAATTCAGCGAACGCATGGCAAAGGTCGCTGAAGAAAACATCCGCTTGCCGTACCTATCCATAGTCCTAGATTCTTTATTAGGAGGATGGACAGGAACTGAAGGGTCAGCCAACTCCGTCTTAGTGGCCGCCGCCACCACCATGGCATCAACGGGGACGCCCTTAGTGAGAAACTGCTTGTCCGAAGGGGCTGTAATAAATTTTGTGGGCCTCCAGGGAGTTGGTTCCATAGTATCCAGAGCCGTCCATGCCTTCCGAGCTACCACCACCATGAGTGGGTCGAAAGGCGGGGACACTCAAGAGGTGGAAGGGCGAGAATCGAACGCGTCCAAGTACACCGACTCGTCCTCGGAAGGGTTGAGGGCAGACCAGTTTCCCCTCTGTTTAAGGATCTCTAGGATGTCAGAAAATGAAACATCCTCAGAGGGGGACCTTGGGGACCCTTCCAAATCATCCAGGTCGGTGTCAGATGTCACTGACTCCGGGGAGTCCACATGCTTTCTCTTGCATGTCCTCTTCTGAGGGGGCTCCCCCTCAGGATCAGGGGAGGCCTCAGAAGAGGAGGATACACCCAATGGGGTGACCTGGAGCATTGGTTCTCCACGCTTAGGTTTGGGAGGGTAGGCAGAGGTCGAAGCAGGCACCATGGAAGGAGGGGCCGATGGGGTCGACCGTGGTGCCAGTATAGGAGCCAGCACACTCCTCATGACCTCAAAAGCACCCCTATCAGGCAGAGAGGAGGGACCCAGCTCCGAAGAGACCGAGAGGGATGGCTCTGAGGCCGATGTCGGGGCCGAGCTCACCTGTGCCAACGCTCCGAGAGGGAGAACGGGGTCGTACAAGGGTCCGATGCCACTCGCCCCCTCAGAACCGACGAGGGAGTCCTGGCGCCAGGATCCCTCCAAGGACGGAGCCAATAAAGGGATTGGAGCTGATGAAGGAACCGATAAGGGTGGAATCGGTTCCGACGCCCCCACGGTACCAACCCCGACAGCCTCCAGCTCTGAGCTCGAAGGAATAGTCGGAGGAGGAACTGGAGCAGGCGTTGGGGAAGCCGCTGTCTGTTGAGATGGGCTGTGCAATAACTGAGCGAGCGCCTGCGACTTCAAAAGCCTACTGACTACCCTGTCGAGATCGTGGTCCAAAAGCCTGGAAGATCTAGAGGAGTGAGACCTATCTCTCCGCTCCGACAGCAAAGGGGACTTCGGAGCCGACCTGACCGACTCCAATGAAGGAGATTGGGAGCGCTTTCGGCTTGGAGATGGCTCCGACACCAAGGTCAGAGCCGGCTGAGGCCTCAATGTATTGGTTCCGGCCGGAACCGACGAGGCAGAAGAAGGTCCGCTCGGCGCCGGCTCCGGACATGGAGCCGATGGTTTGGCAGGCTTAGAAGGTTTTCCTGACAGAGGCTTGGTAGGAGAACCTTCAGGCTTCAATAAGCCCCTTAAGATGAGCTTATTTCTGCGCTCCTGCAGGACTCTTGGGCTAAAAGCATAACAGATGGAACAAGAGTCCTGCAGGTGCAGAGGGCCCAAACAATACACACAAGAAGTGTGACCGTCTGTCAGAGACATCTTCTGACAGCACGAGACACACTTCTTGAATCCCGATATCTTGGTATCCTTAGACATGGTACCACAGGAACGGGACAACGAAGTCTAAACAAGTATACAAACACAAACACAACACTTCACAGACACTCTTAAAGTTACTATAATAACAACAAAATTCCACACACACGCCTACTAAAGGAACCTGTATAAACCTACTGTACAAAACTACTATAAAAAAGGGGGGTGGGTAAAGGCCTAACCACCTTAAGGGTGGAAAATAGTAGGAAAACTTCTAATAAAGGTAGGGAAGACTAGTCGGGAGACTACTAACACTACCAGAAAAAATCTAGAGAAAAAATATCAATCGAAAACTAACTATAATTATAAAAAATTTTAAATACGACCTGGAGCCGGTAAAAAACCCAACCTTGTAGCTGAAGCGGCAAACGAGATCTGGGTATATGACGCCTAGCATTATGGGACATAGCATAACCTCGAGCCGGTAAAGATCAGCTCCGAACCCATCCAGCAAGAATGAAGGTGAGATTGACAACTTAACATTAAGTGTTAGCTTCTCATACACAAAATTAAGATCCTAAGCATAGGTCTCTTATGCAAAACCACTTTCAAGAACATTTTGACATGAGACTGCATTAAAAGAGGAGGGTCCATAGAGAGACATGCTGAAGTGGCTGAAAAATTGACCTTGATGGAGGAATAAGAAAGACCGTAGTATATTAATTCACACAAATATTGTAGAACCAGAGAACAACTAGTCCTGAATGGGTGCTGGTTATGTTTTTGGCACCAACTAGAAAAGTTTTTCCATTTGCTAATATATGATTTTCTGGTAACAGGCTTTCTTGCTTCCATTAGTGCTTGCTGCATGTGCTCAGCAAACAGGTGCCTGAAAAGCATTAAGACCCTATCATCCAGGTAGTCAACTGAAGTTGATTGATGTCAGGATGTATTAAACACCCCTTCTTGTGTGAATAGATCCAGTCTCCGAGGAATTTTATGGTAAATGCCTCTGGCCATTTCCAAAAGAAGGAAGAACCATGGTTGCCTGGGCCAGACTAAGTCACCACAATGATCTTAGGGGATTCCTTCTGAATCTTCAGAAGTACCTTGTCAAAGGAAAAGAAAAGGCATCTGTCTTCCAGGGTTTCTTACATGATGTTCTAGAAAAAAATCTTGCCACATGATTGTTCAGAGAGGAAGCAAAAAGGTCTTTTTGAGGAACTCCCCACAGATGTATCAACCTCCTGATTTAGTTTGCATTCCTGATGGTTTACCCTAGTCCTGATCAGCTTCTCTGTCACACAACTTTGCTTTGCCAGAAGGTAGAATGCTTGTAAAGTGAGATTGTGCTGTGAAGCTATATCCCAAGCTAACCTTATTCTCCCTTGCTTGTTGATGTACCACATGACTGCAGCATTCAGCATTATCTGTCACCACTTGAAGAGGTCCCATGGACCAAAGATGGCTCAGAGAGTTGAGTGCCTTGATTAGGGCAAGCATTTCCTTGATGTTTATGTTAAATCTGTCTTTGGTGTCCCACATCCCCTGCACTTTTATCCCTCCTGAAACTGCTGCCCAAGTAAAGTCCAAAGTGTCTGTGGTGCCTGACTGCTTTTGAGCAGGATTTAAGGATATCTGCTGTTTCCACCAACACATTTCTCTATTATCAAACGCAAGCACTGGAATTTGAAAAGATAAAGGGTGCTAATGCTGGGAAGAAATAGATTTCAGATACCACTGTAGTCTTACCAGGGGTATCATGAGAATCACAGATACCATGAGACCCAGAATCCTGAGGTATTCTCTCACAGTGACTGAAGTCTGAGTGGAAAACCTTAGAAAGAAATCTAGATAAAGATTTATTTGTTACCTGAGGAAGAAAGGTTCTTTGAACTGTGGTGTCCAGTTGACATCCCAGGAACATAATTCTGTGTGAAAGAAAGACTTTTGAATGTTCACTTAGAATCACAGTTTGTGTAAGAGATCTCTCACTCAAGACAGAGAGATTCCTGACAATTTAAAAAAGACTCTGGAAAGATAAGCAAGTCATCTAAATATGGAAAAATGTGGATATCCTGTAGCCTGCAATGAGCTATAGTTGGAAATAGACAATCTGTGAACATTCTTGGTGCAGTAGATAGTCCAAACGGTAAGGCAGAGAACTGATAATGAGATCCAGATGCACAAAACCTCAAGAAAAGTCTGAAGTCTGGATGATTAGGGATTTGAAAATAAGAATCTTTTTAAGTCTAGTGTTGCCCAGAAACATAACAGACGAAGAAGAGGTAGTAGGTGGTGAAGTGATATAATTTTAAATTTGGGCACTATCACAGACAAGTTTAGGAAAGAAAGATCCAGAACTGATCACCAAGAAGTTTCTTTCTGCTTTGGCACTATGAATGTAGTAACATTCTTGAATAAAAACCCTTCCCCACCTGGGAAGGAAGAACTGGTTTTATCACTGCTTGAGAAAGCATGTGATGAAGAACCAGTGTAAACAAAAAGAGTCTGATGTGGAGGTTGAGTAGGGTTGCCACCCCTCCATTTTTTTTCCTGACTATCCGGAAATCAAACTGATTCTCCGGTAGTCCGGACAACACTGTACAAACTCCGTTATTCTGTTTCAAAAAGGAAACAGACTATCGGAGTTTGTAAATCTGCTGATTTACTATGCCTTTTTTACAATAAAGCATCGTAAATCAGCTGAAAGCAGGCAGCAGGAACGGAAAAAGAGGGCGTTCCTTGCCGAGTGATGTCATCATGATGTCACAAAAATAGGCAGAATGTGAGGGGGAGAGGAGTGGGATGGGCAGGTTTAGTGGTGACGTGAGGGGTGTGGCTTTACTCCGGTTTTAGACATGATGAAAGGTGGCAACCCTAAGGTTGAGACCCCCCCCCCCGGAAAGAAGAAATTTCCTCCCACTGCCATCTGTAACCTTGATGAATGATTTTCAGAACCCGTCTGAAACTATCTGTTGCCAAAGAAAAAAAAATGGAAATTCAGACTTTCTGGAAGAAAAAAGGGGCAAGGGTGGAGGGATTCACAAGGTTTCTTGAAAAGTAATTCAGACTTGTTGGACTGTCCTTGGTTTTGGGAGGTTCAAGACTTCTTTCTGGAATCACAATTGCCATTTTTTTATTTAAATGTCTGTTTACCTGTATGTATTTTGTTGGGACCATTTATTCTGTTTTTGGCCAAAAATTGGACAAAGATATATAAAACCCCTTGGAAAAAAATGGAAAATGAGGTCTGTCAGAGATTCCCTGGATTAGCTTGCCCCTTTCTTCACACTTTTTGATCATCTCTGTAGCAGAGGTGCCAAACACTAAATCTCTATTCAAGGGATAATTTAAAATCTCATTTTTAACATAATCTGGGAGGTTCTGAGAATGCGGCCATACAAACCTCCTCAAAACAGTACCAGTGGTTATAGCACAGGAAGAAGTATCAACAGAGTCATAAGCACACTGTAAACAATGAGTAGTGACCTGTGCAATAGAACAAAGTTATTTAAAGCAGATTTTCCCCACAAGAAAAAATACAGATAAAACAATCCTCATACATTCATAATATGTTAAAACAAACTTTAACATATGAGCCTGACAATTCAAAACTCTGAAAATCAAAGTTGCAGAAGTATACACTTTCTTCCATACCTATCAATAATTTCCTCATCTTTATCAGAAAGAGTTGGATTGGAATTAACTAAATGCTTTAGCATTTATGCTTAATATCCTAGCTACCTTTTCAGGGGCAGCAGGCTGATGATCAGGTGACACACACATGCTCTAAAGCAGACAGAATAAGAAGAATGAGTGTAGGTTCTAGAAAATCCTTCTGTAATAACTCATAGTACTTTCTATGGGAATAAGAATCTCTGTTCTCCCACTGGAAAAAAACGGCACATTATAGCAACTGTCTCAGTAAAAGAGAACTCCTCCCACAGGGAGAATCAGAAACTGAATTTAATCACAAATATGAGGAACTAATCTTGTATCTGTCTTTACATCTTCCTGCTTATATTTAGAATCTTGAATCTCTTCAGGAAAACAAGATTCCTTCTTTCTTTTTAAGAAACTACTTTACAAGAAGGATAAATAGCCTGAATTAAACCCTAAGTCAGACCCAGTAAATTACTCCTATCCGAAGAAAATTCAGGAGGAGTAGATACGTTAGGTTTTCTGTTTCTTTTGACAGGAAAAATAGGTCAACCATGTTATTAATAACAATAGCTTCCCCAGGGACTGGCACTGCATTCTGACATTACCTCTCCCAGGACAAAGAAGATTGGCTCTCCCTTGTCCACTGGGGGCACCACAGCAGCTGCAGAGGACGTGGCTAATCCCTGGTCCATAGTGGCTGAAGGTGTTACACCAGTGGGTTCCAGGGTAAAAGACGAGTAGAATGAGGTACAACAAATAGCCACAGCAGAGTCACTCACCAGCAGCTGAGAAAAATTGCTAGCCATCTTTGGTGGCAAATGTTTGCTTATTTTTTTTCTTTTTGTGGCTGGAAGAAGGACTGAGCATGGGACCGGAAGTCTGTTCCATGGTTAAGCCAAAAATGGTCAGTCTTTCCTGGGGAAGACAAGCAGCAATTGCCAGTAAACATCAACAGTCCACAAAAGTTACCTTTTTAACATAAAAATACAGTAAAAAGCACTTTAAAACACCATGCCAGCCTCAAAACAGTAAAATAAACACAATTAATTCACAGAAAAAATGTTACTTTAGACCATTTTTAAACTGACAGAAAAAACAAGCACTCTAATTAAAAATACATTACAGTCTCAAGACAGTCCGTTAAAATACAACACTCCTATCCTTAAAATAACTTTCCTGAAGAAGAACATAAAAATAAAATCATCAAAATTAAGGAAAATGGGAGATTTTTCCCCAAAGGGAACTTATCTTCCCAGCAAAGGAAAGCACAAGCCTACCGTTGATCCTCGGAAGCCTCAGAGGAGCATACTCTTCAGCTGCAGTAAAGCTCTCAAGGGCTTTGCACCTAAGCTTGTGTTTCAGTCAGCTCATCTTGAGCTGCCTGACAGTTTGGGTGCACAGAAAGAGCCCTGAAGCATTGTAAAATTGATGACTGTTATATCCTTGGCAGGATATAACCCATATAGCTAAGGCTACTATAACAATGAGAAATATAATTAACGTAGGAAAGTTCTTTATTTAGCATAAAGTTGTATCCTTTTCTTGCTAGTCCATCTGATAAGACTTTTAGGGTTACCGAGCCACTTGTCAGATCCAATCAGTTCATCTGCTAGGGAAGCATATCAATCCGTCAAAGTCAATTTCAATGAAAGCAAAGAAACTGAAGCCAGTTCACTGAAACTACCTTTGATGAAAGTGGAGATTGCCTTCTTCTCCACCATTGTGTGACCTCAGAGTTGGTATATATAATTCCAGGGGTGTGAGGGATGTCCTCCAAAATAGGGGGTGCAGGGGGGGACTTGCAATCCTGCAAAAAAATTCTTTCAGTGGTAGCTGAATGCAGTTTCAGAAACTGTTTTTGTTTATTTGGATTCATCAAAACATCCTACTATAGATCAACATGAATTCATCTGCTTGTGCTCCTAGCCTTGAGTTCCTACAGAATTTTCCTCCCACAATGTTCCTGGGCCCTCATTAACCTCAGACCGAGTTTGCTAACCAGAAGGAATATAATCAAGTAATGAGATGTCATACTTGCAAGTGGAAGGGATGATGTATCAGATGGACGAGGATGAAACCGATTGAGAAGTTATGTACCTACCATAACATTCCATGTTAGTTGTCTTCTCTCGCCTTCTTTCTTGCTGGATGGGTTCGAATATGATCCTCGGCTCCGACTCGGTCACTTACTAAAGCTCGAGAGCTAATTTTACCGGCTCGAGGGCAACCCTATATCCCATGATGCTAGGTGATAACTACCCAGATCTCGTTTGGTAGCTAAGGAAAAATTATGCAATATAGTCCTCCAACTGGAGAGGAGGAGGAAAAGGGGAATAATCCCGACAAAGAGACCAATCTAATCTAGTGACACTAGTAAGTTATTTAGCTGGAAATGCTAGATCAGGACTCTTCAAGGAAGAGGAACAATCTTCTCGGTCTGTCCAGGCTAGGGGGATGGTGGGCGGGACGCAAGAAAGAAGGCGAGAGAAGACAACTAACATGGAACAATATGGTAGGTACATAACTTCTCAATGTTAAGTTGTCAATCTCGTCTTCATTCTTGCTGGATGGGACCGTGTCCCTAGCACCTTTATCCTGGGTGGCTCAATGGAAAAGACTCTTGAGAACAGTGGAACCAAAATTTGCCCTGTTTCTGGAGGCCAAGTCCAATTTGTAATGCAAAACGAAGGCCCATGTAGCTGCTGCACAAATAGTGTCTATTGGTAGTATAGCTTGAAAAGCTGTAGATGTAGCTAATGCTCTAGTTGAATGGGCTTTTGGCCTAGAAGTCAACTCTCTACCTCTGAGTTGATAAATGCATGTAATCACAGAAGACAGCCACCTAGAAAGGGTTACCTTGGATACCGGAAGGCCTTTCCTGTTCTCTGCATACGATAAAAACAGTTGATCAGATTTCCTAATTTGTTTGGTTCTGTCCAAATAATATCGGAGCTGGCGATGAACATCCAGATAATGTAGTTTTTGCTCTGCTCTATTAGTATAATTTGGGAAAAAAACTGGAAGATCAATAGATTGATTTAAGTTCGTCTGCGACGCCACTTTGGGTAAGAAAGACGGATTAGTCCTTAGAGAAACTCTGTTTTTGTGGAAGATTAAGTAGGGAGGACGAATGCAGAGGGCATGAAGCTCAGATACTCTCCTAGCAGAAGTAATGGCGACTAGGAAGAGTGCCTTCCAGGAAAGAAATTTCAATGAACAGGAAGCCGCAGGTTCAAAGGGGGGAAGAATCAAGGATGTTAAGACTAAATTTAGATCCCACTGTGGTGGAGGGTCTTTAATCGGAGGCTTAAGTAAAAATACACCTCTAAGGAATGCCTTGCAAAGCTTATGGGACATGATGTTGCGGTCCAACAAGCCTATATGAAAATTTGAAATGGCTGCCAACTGAACTTTTACTGTGGGGGAAGAAGATCCTGAGTGAAAAATTTCAGCTAGGAAGTCCAAGACCGAATGAATCGGAGCAGTAAAGGGATCTATATTTCTAGCTTTTGCCCAGAAGGAGAAACGTTGCCATTTACTAGTATAAATCCTTCTGGTGGAAGAATTAAGGGAAGCTACTATGATATCCCGGACGGGATTAGAAATCATAGGAAGCCTGGCTAGGGACGGAAGTGGAGCAACCAAGCAGTGAGGTTGAGAGAAGGTACGGATTGGTGCAGCTGCCCCGATTGGTGGGTCAGAAGATCTGGAACCGGGTCCACATGCCATGGCTGTACCAAAAGATAATGATGCAAGAACGGAAACCATATCTGTCGAGGCCAATAAAGGGCAATGAGAATCATCTTGGCTCTCAAGGCGGTTGCTTTCTGAATTACTTGTGGTATTAGAAGAAAAGGTGGAAAGGCATAGAGAAGTCCCCGGGGCCAATCTTGGAGTAGAGCGTCTCTGGGGGGATGGTCTCGAAGGGGGGAGAGGGTAAAGAAGTCGGGGAATTTGCTGTTTCGAGGCGTAGCAAAAAGATCGCAGCAAGGAAGGCCCCACTTCTTGAAAATCTCTTCCATCACAGATTGTTTGAGAGACCACTCGTGAGGCATGAGAATAGCTCTGCTCAACCTGTCCGCTATGATGTTGGACTTTCCGGGTATATGCATTGCTATCAGAAACCGCTGAGAAGAGATTGCCCACTGCCAAAGTCCGAGTGCCTCTCGACACAGGGGATAGGACTTGGTTCCGCCCTGCTTGTTGATATACCACACTACGGACATATTGTCCATTTGGATTGCAATAGTCCCCAGGGGAAGAGAGTCATGGAGGGCTTGCAACGTTAAAAGCACTGCTCTCATCTCCAGGACATTTATATGCAGGTGGCATTCGAAAGGTTGCCAAGTGCCATGGACCATCCTGCCCTGATAATGCCCCCCCACTCGATCAGGGAGGCGTCCGATGTAACCGTGGCGACCGGGGCGGAAGGAACAATGGGCCTGCCTTGATGGGCTTGAGGGGACAATATCCACCAGGACAGATGCCTTTTGCAAGCTGGAGTTATCATGATCCTGTGATGTATAGGGAGTCGTTGAAAAGACCATTGGGCGAAAAGCATCCACTGTAGGAGACGCATGTAAAAGCGGGCAAGGGGAAGAAGTGTTATGGCGGCCGCCATAAGACCCAATACTTTCAGGGCATACCTGGCCTGAATTTTGTCGCTCTGAAGAAGAACATGGATGTGGTTTTGAATATCTAAGATCCTTTGATCTGTTAACTTTGCTGAAAGTTGTACGGTGTCCAAATTGGCGCCTATAAAAGTAATAGATTGACAAGGCGACAAGGCAGATTTTTCGAAATTTATAGAGATTCCTAGCCCTCTGCAAATGTGAATGGTGTAATCTCTGGCTTGGAGAAGTTGATGCCTGGTGGTGGCAGTGAGGAGCCAGTCGTCTAGATATGGAAACACCTGGAATCCTTGACATCTCAGGTGAGCCATAACCGCTGCCATACATTTGGTGAACACTCTGGGGGCTGTAGTGAGCCCAAAGGGCAGGGCTCTGAATTGGTAGTGACTGGCCCCCAGCCGAAAGTGAGAGAAACCTTCTGGAGTGCCTGTGAATTTTGATGTGATAGTACGCATCCCGAAGGTCCACCGAGCACATCCAATTGTCCTTGCCCAGAAAGGGTAGAATGGACTGTAGCGTGACCATCCAGAATCTTGTTCTCTTTACAAACTTGTTTAGTTTGCTGAGATCTAATATTGGTCTCCAGTCCCCTGTCTTTTTTTGGTACTAAAAAGAACCTTGAGTAGATTCCGGATCCTAGTTGGTCTGCTGGGACTGGCTGGATGGCTCTTTTTGCTAGCAGTTTTGATATCTCTCATACTGCTAGTTCCCTTAGACCGGGTGGAATGTCTGGAAGGGTTCCCTTTTGCTGAATTGGGGTTTGGATAAAGGGAATTTTGTAACCCTCGGATATGATCGACTGTATCCATTTGTCTTGAGTAAGGGAAAGCCAGGCTTTTGGGTACAGCGACAATCTTCCCCCGACTGCCTCCGAAGGTGGACAATCGGGCAACATCTCAGGGATGCTGGAAGGGTTTGTCAGAGAGAGGTTCCCTGCTACCCTGATTCTGCGGACCCCCTCTGCCCCTAGGGCAGCATCTATTGTTGTTACCCCCTCTGCCTCTGGGGGTAAACTGACCTCGTGCATCAGGCGTGACTCCTTGAGATCTGCGGAACCACATTTTCCCTCCCTTCTGACCCTTTGGGTAAGGTCTTGAAGGGGTGGAGAAACGGACTCCTATGGCAGAAAGAGTCTTGCCATCTTGTTCGCATCTGGTCAAGGTGTCTTTCACTTGAGGTCCGAACATGGTCGAACCAGCAAAAGGAGAATTTGTGAAGGACGCCTTGAAGGGGTCTGCAAAATTACAAAGCCGCATCCAGGCATGACGCCTTAATGCCACTCCTGTGCCTGTGGCCCTACTCACTCCATCGGCTGCATATGAAATGAGCCGCATGGAGGAGTTAACAATAGAGTTTAGGGTTCCTAGCTGTGAGTTAATTTTATCCTGGGACCCAGCAGCTGACGGATCCTGTAAAACTTCTCCCAACTATTTGAGAACATCTCTCTGAAGGCGGGTGAAGTGACACAAGTAGTTCAGCAACTGCATGGCAAAGGTCTCTGAAGAAAACATCCGCTTACCTATCTATCCATAGCCCTGGAATCCTTGTTAGGAGGATGGATAGGTACTGAAGGATCAGCTAGTTCCTTCTTGGTGGCTGCAGCCACCACCATGGTATCAACCGGGACACCTTTTGTCAAAAATTGCCTATCAGGTGGGGCCGTAATAAATTTAGAAGGCCTCCGAGGAGTGGGTTCCACCGAATCCGGGGCCGTCCATGCCTTCCGAGCCACCACGTCCATAAGAGGGTTGAAAGGCGGAGACACCCAGGAGGTGGAGGGTCGAGAACCAAACGCCTCCAGGTAAACCGACTCGTCCTCGGAAGGATTAAGGGAAGGCCAGTTCCCCCTCTGCTTAAGGATTTCAAGGATGTCTGAGAAAGAGACATCCTCAGAGGGGGACCTTGGGGATCCCTCCGACTCATTCAAGTCGGTATCGGATGTAATAGACTCGGGGGAGTCTAGATGTTTCCTCTTACATGTCCTCTTACGCGGAGGCTCACCTGATGGGTCAGGAGAAGCCTCGGAAGAGGAAGATATTCCCAGTGGGGAAACCTGAGGCGTTGGATCTCTGGGCCCGGGAGCAAGAGAGTGGGAAGAGACGTCAGCAGGCACTGTAGTGGGAGGAGCTGATGGAACTGACTGTTGACTACGCCCTGGGGCTAGCACACTCCTCATCACCTCGAAGGCTCCCCCATCAGAGAGGCCAGAGGGCTCCCACTCCGAAGAGATAGGAGCCCCATGCCGCACCGACAGGGAAGGCTCCGAGGCCGATGTCGGGGCTGAGCTCACCAGCGCCGAAGCTCTGAGAGGGAGAACGGGGTCAGACAAGGGTCCGATGCCATTCGCCCCCTCGGAGCTGTGAGAGAGACCAGATGCCCGGATCCCTCCAATGAAGGCATCAAGAAGGAGATCGGAGCAGAGGACGACGGAGCCGAAGGGGGAGGTATCGGCTCCGATGCCACAACAGTCACGGCTCCGAGGAGCTCTGGCTCCGAACTCTGTAGGAGAGTCAAAGGAGGAATAATAGGTGGATGTGTAATAGCTACCGTATGATGAGACGGGCTATGGAGCATTTGGGCCAGTGCCTGAGATTTTAATAGCCTACTCACCACTCTCTCAAGGTCATGGTCAGAAAGCCTGGACGACCAAGAAGATCGGCACCGATGGCTCCACTCCAAGAGCAGGGGTGATCTCGGAGCCGAATGGATAGACTCCAACGAAGGGGATCTTGACCTCTTTCTGGAGGTGGGTGGAGCCGAAGGAGCCGAGGGTACGTCGGCTCCAGCTGGAGCTGACAGTGAGTGCAAAGATTCAGCGGTATCGTCGCCAAGTGGAGCCGATACTGGAACCTGTGACACAGAAGGATCGGCTCCGGCCGGAGCTGATCTTGTCACAGAAGGCGAGCCAGTAGCCGATGGCTTGGGACTCAGAGCCGACGGCATTGCTGGCTTCGAGGGCTTCCCCGGAGCAGACTTAGTCGGGGAGCTCTCATGCTTTAATAAGCCCCTCAATATTAGTTTGTTTCTGCACTCCTGCAGGACTCTTGGGCTGAATGCGTGGCACACAGAACAAGAGTCCTACAGGTGAAGAGGTCCCAGGCAGTAAACACAAGAAGTGTGACCGTCTGTCAGAGACATTTTCTGACAGCATGAGTCACACTTCTTGAAGCCTGAGACCTTTGTGTCCTTCGACATAACAGTGTCGAGGGAGCACCAAATACAAAAAACACACACACACACAAACACCCAATCCAAATATAAAAAATAAAACAGGGATACTAACACACCCAAACACTACACAGAATCCCTGACAAGAATTAGGAAAGGGGCAGGCTGAAGGCCTAACCTAGGGGAAGGGATAAATAACTGGGATAAGGGGAACCACTAACAGGAATAGGTTTTAATATTTAACCGATACCAGTTAACACAAAAAAAAGGAGTGGAACTATGACAAAAGGGAGTGACTAAAAGTCTGAAAATTGAAAACTTACCAAGAGCCGGTAAAAACGCACCTCGCAAGCGAAAGCGGCAAACAAGATCTGGGTAGTTATCGCCTAGCATCATGGGATATAGGGTTGCCTCGAGCCGGTAAAATTAGCTCTCGAGCTTTAGTAAGTGGCCGAGTCGGAGCCGATCCCATCCAGCAAGAATGAAGGCGAGATTGACAACTTAACATCTAGTGTTATGGTAAGTACATAACTTCTGTATCTTATTTCATCTGTATGTCTGTCTGATCAGGCTGCTGAAACAGAATCCCAAGCTATGTAGTTTCATAAGTGGCATCATGACAGGAACATTCTTAGAAAATTGTTCTGAAGGAAGCTCTAGACCTGACTGTTACATTCTGTTTATAAGGTTGGAAAAGGTATGCAACATAGACCACACTGCAAATTTCATCCACAGTAGAATTTCTAAAAAAATGCATTGGAGACAGAGACAGATCTGGAGAAGTGAGCTGTAGGTTCAGATGGTAATATTTTCTTTCCGGAAGACTACACAAAGGTGACACAGTCTGAAAACCAGTTGGATAACATTACCTTAGAAATTTTCTTGCCCATCTTGTTTCAGGAAGAGGATATGAATAACTGAGCATCTTTTCTGAATGGTCTGGTTCTGTGGAGTAAAAATCTGAATTGCCTATGGACATCCAAAATATGTAATATATACTCTCCCTTATTAGAATAATTAGGTAAAAAAAGAAGTTATGTACTTACCATAATGTTCCATGCAAGTTGTTTATCTCACCTTTATTCTCACTGATGGGTTCGGAGCCGATCCTCAGCTCCGACATGGCCGATAGAAAAGCTCAAGGTCTGCTAGTAGCTCGAGACCAAGCCCCTTATCCCACAATGCACTACTGGAATTACCTCAGATCTTGTTTGCTGCGAGCAACAGTGTGTGTGTATATATATATATATATATATATATATATATATATATATATATATGGGTCTACTTCTATTCGCTGACAGCCCATTTCACTGAAACCCATTTCGTTGACAGCTCATTTCATTGACAAAAGTATTCAAGGCAAAAAACTGGGTTTTGCCCCCCTCCCCACTGTTGTGCGACTGTGGAGTTGTTATATATAGTTGGGGGGGTGTGGGGGGGCACAGCCCCCCACATTGGGGGGGGCGCACAGCCCCCCACCTAGAATGTTTGTCAATGAAATGAGCTGTCAACGAAATGGGTTTCAGTGAAATGGGCTGTCAGCGAATAGAAGTAGACTCATATATATATATATATATATATATATATATATATATATATATATCCTTTTATTTATTTTTACCAAGAACACTACCCAAAGGGGAAGAAGAAATATTGAATAACCAGGATGGTACTCGCCTCTAAGTCAACAGTCAGCCAGGAGGGGGAAGGAGGGAGGGACGTGAGAATAAAGGCAAGATAAACAATTCACATGGAATGGTATGGTAAGTACATAACTTCTTTATGTGAAGTTGTTAAATCTCGCCGTTTATTCTCACTGATGGGTAGCATCCCTAGTACCCTCAATCTTGGGTGGCTCATGGAAGTATGCTCTTCTGTACCGTGGAACCAAATGAAGACCTGTCCCTTGAAGCCTTATCTACTTTGTAATGTGTGATAAAGGTATGAGGCTTAGACCAAGTGGCTGCATGCAAATACTGTCAAGGGGCAATTTAGCTTAAAAAGCAGAAGACGTAGAGACGGCTCTGGTAGAATGAGCCTTAGGTTTGTGTGTTAATGGCATGCTTACATTCTCATAAACAAAGGATATACAATCGGATAACCATTTAGACACGGTTGTTTTAGCCACTGGATTGCCTTTTCTGGCTTCTGAGAAGGATACAAAAAGTTGATCTGATTTTCTAATAGCCTTAGTTCTATCAAGATAAAATCTGAGCTGTCTGTGTACATCAAGTTTGTGCAGCATGTATTCCAATTTGCTAGAGTGGTTGGGAAAAAAGACTGGCAGCTCAATGATCTGATTGATATTTGATTCAGAACAGACTTCAGGTAAAAATGAGGGGTTTGTTCTGAGAGATACTCTATCAGCATGGAAAATCATGTAAGGTGGTCTGATAGATAATGCTTGAAGTTCTGACACTCTGCGGGCAGAAGTAATGGCCACAAGAAAAATAATTTTCCAGAATAAATATTTGAGATCACAAGAAGATGCTGGTTCAAAAGGGGAAAAGAATAATTTGAGACTGCATAAAGTTTAAATTCCAGGGAGAATAGGGAATTTTGAAAGGAGGTCTCATGTGAAGAACGCCTTTAAGAAAAGTCTTAGATAATTTATGGCCCATAACATTTGAGCCACCAAACCCAAGAAGGAAATTTGAGATGGCAGCTAACTGGACTCGAACTGTAGCAGCTGCTGCCCTTCCTTAAAAATCTTTGTCAAGAATTCTAAAATAGATGAAAGCGGAGCTCGGAAAGGGTCAATTTTCTGCGTTGGCCCAAAATGAGAACCTTTTCCATTTACTGCCATATAATTTCCTGGTAGATGGCTTGCGAGAAGACAAGATAATTTGTCTTGTATCTTCTGAAATTAAATGAAGCCTGGCAATTAGGGGAGGTGGATTAGCCAAGCAGTCAATTTCAAGGACTGCAGTGAGGGATGGAGGTTCCCTGACGGGTGCATCAGAAGGTCTGGAACTAGGTCCAGGATCCATGGATCTTCCAACAGATGATGGTGGAGAAATGGGAACCAAATCTGTCGAGGCCAGTAGGGGGCTATGTGAATAACAGTCCTCCCCAGTGATTTTGCTTTCTGTAAAAATCTGGGTATCAATGGGAAGGGTGGAAATGCATAAAGAAGACCCGTGGGCCAATCGTGTAAAAGTGCATCTCTCGGGGGATGACCAGGAGGTGGTATTAGGGCAAAGTAGCTTCTGCATTTTGAATTGATGTAGCTGGCAAAGAGTTCGCATCAAGGCTGGCCCCCTTTTCGGAAAATCAACTCCGCAACCTGTTGTTTGAGAGACCACTCGTGAGGGAGCAATATCATCCTGTTTAGCTTGTCCGCTATCATGTTGGATTTCACCGGGATGTGCGTTGCTAACAGAAAACTCTGGGATGCCACAGCCCATTGCCAGACCCTGCTTCTCAACAAAGGGAATAAGACTTGGTTGAGCCTTGCTTGTTCAAGTACCAGACTACTGACATGTTGTCCGTCTGAACTGCAATAGTCCCTAGAGGGAGAGAGTCCTGAAACTACTGCAACGTCAGAAGTACCGCTCTCAACTCTAGAACACTGATGTGCAGATGTGATTCTTGATCTGTCCATGTGCCTTGGGCAGTCTTTCCCTGAAAATGCCCCCCCCCCATCAGGGAAGCGTCCGTGGTCACAGTGGCTACTGGGGGGGACAAAAGGTATTCCGATTGTGACATGAAGAGACATCAACCACCACCGAAGGTCTCTCTTGCAAGAATCCATGATGAGAATCATGTGGTGCATCGGTAGTTTCTGGTACGACCACTGAGCAAAGAGGGGCCATTGAAGAATTTGCATATGCATCCTTGCAAGTGGTATAGCCAGGATTGCTGCCGCCATCAAACCTAGCACCTTCAAGACCTCTGCTGCTGTAGCTTTGTTCTTTGACACCAGTGAGCTGACATGTTGGCGGAGAAGTGAGACTCTTTCGATAGGAAGACGTAGAGTGGTAGTTGAGGTATCTAACTCTGCTCCTATAAAAATGGTATGCTGCGATGGCGATAAGGCAGACTTTTCAAAGTTGATTGTAATGCCTAATTGATGGCAGAGTGTCAGAGTGTATTGTATTGCCTGAGTCAATTGATGCCTGGTGGTAGCGGTGAGGAGCCAATCGTCTAGGTATGGAAACACCTGGAATCCTAGACGTCTCAGGTGAGCCGTGACCACTGACATGCATTTGGTGAACACTCTGGAGGCTGTAGTGAGACCAAAGGACAGGGCTCAAAACTGGTAATGATTGGCTCCCAGCCAGAAATGCAGATGATCTCTGGAATGTCTGTTCATCTTTATGTGATAGTACGCATCCTTGAGATCTATGGAGCACATCCAATCACCTTTCCCTAGGAAGGGATGAATGGACTGAAGCGTGACCATTAGGAACTTCTCTTTCTTTACGAATTGGTTGAGTCTGCTGAGGTCCAAGATAGGTCTCCAGTCCCCTGTTTTCTTTGGTACCAAAAAGAATCTTGGGTAAGTTCCAAATCCAACTTGGTCTGCTGGGACTGGTTGAATGACTCTTTTTTTCTAGCAATCTGTGGACCTCTGCAATTGCTTGTTCCCTGAGATTGGGTGGAACATCTGGGATTCTCTTTACAGGAATGGGAGGGGAAGAGAACGGTATGAAATATCCTCTGGAAATGATGCTTTGTACCCATGTATCTGTTGTTACGTTTAGCCAGGCTTCTGGGTACAAAGACAAGCGACCCCTGACTGCCTCCAGAGCCAAACAGTCAGGCCTCCTTTCAGGGGCACTGGTAGGGTTGACCGGAGAACTGACCCCTGTCACCCTGTTGCTGTGGACCCCCTCTGCCGCGGGAGGGTGGCGTCTTCTGTTATAACCCCCTCCTCTGCCTAGAGAGGGGGTTTCTCCATGTGTGTCCTGAAAGGCTCCCTGTGCTTTGCGGAACCACATTTTCCCTCCCCTAGGGCCCTTGGGGTAAGGCTGAGTAGGGGTAGAAAAATGGACTCCAATAGCAGATAAGGTCTTGCCTTCCTGCTCACACCTGATTAAAGTTTCCTTCACTTTGGTCCCAAATAGTGATGACCCATCGAATGGGGTGTTAATAAAGGAAGACTTAAAGGGTTCCGCAAAGGAACAGAGAAGCATCCAGGCTTGTCTTCGAAGGGCAATGCCTGAACTAGCGGCCCTACTCGAACCATCAGCTGCATAGGATATGAGAAGCATGGAAGACTTTACCACTGAGTTTAGGGTTGCGAGCTGGGCGTTGACTTTGTCGGCCACCCCTGCAGCTACCGTACCCTGGACAGTATCTCCTAGCTCTTTCAGGAGATCTCTTTGTAGTCTCGTAAAGTGGGTTAAGTAGTTCAGTGATCGCAGAGAAAAAGCCACTGAACTAAACATGCATTTCCCATATCTATCCATGACGCTAGAATCTCTGTTAGGAGGATGGATAGATGTGGATGTCTCAGACACTTCATTTTTGGTGGCTGCAGCCACCACCATGGCATCAACAGGCACTCCCTTTGTCAAAAATGGCTTGTCCACTGGGGCAGACATGAATTTATTGGGCTTATGAGGAACAGGTTCCATGGCCTCCGGTGACTCCCACGCCTTATAAGAGATCAGTTCCATGAGCTCATCGTAAGGTGGAGACACCCAAGAAGTGGAAGGTTAAGACCTTAAAGCCTTCAAGAGCATGGACTCGTCCTCAGTAGGGGTCTTGGACTGCCAATCACCCCTCTGACTAAGGATCTCTAGTATCTCTGCAAAGGAGATGTCCTCAGAGGGGATCGAGGGGACCCTTCTGACTCATCCAAGTCCATATCAGATGTCAAAGACTCCTGCAGGGAGTCTAAGTGCCTCCTCTTACACAAACTCTTCCTGGGCACCTCCTCAGTGGGGGGATCTGGGGAGGTCTCAGAGGAGCAGGGGATGCCCTGTGGGGGTACTTGAGGCTCGGGGTCTCTACGCTTGGGGGGACCGGTAGACGAAGAAGCAGACACAGGAGCTTGACGGGAGAGGGAAGGCTGAACTGATGCTGACATTGTCTTTGGAGACAAAACTCTCCTCATAGCATCGAACGCACCATGACTCTGACGAAAAGGAGTGGACGGACCCGAGAGTACCGTCCGATCCTCAAGCACCGAAACCCTGGGCTCCGAGCCCGAGGTAGGAGCCAAGCTCATCTGAGCCGAAACCCTGGGAGGAAGAGTCAGCACCGACAAATTGGTTCGACTATCCTCCCTGGACCCGATGGAAGAGTGTCGGCTCCTAAAGTCCTCGGTCGGTGCCGAGGACATCCGAGTAGATGGAGCCGATAACACCGGTGCAGGTATCAGTTCCAAGGGTTTGACAATCATCGGTTCAGTATCCTTCAGCTCCGAGAGTCCAGTACGGCTCGGAGGAGGAGTAGACAAATCCGGTTCCATGGTCTTCGGCACCGACTAGCTGGTCGGGGCCGACAACAATTTGGCAAGTCGTGGTGCCTGTAAAAGCTTCTGCACTAGCCAATCTATGTCCAAATCCAAAAGGCTGACTGAGGACTTAGCTAAATGCACCACAGGTGCTGACTGGAGCAGAGGAGAAGAGGGAATTTCAGAGACCGGCTCCAATACTGAGAGCTGGCTCCGAATCAAAGGTACACTCAGTTCTGAGGTCTGTGGAACCGATGACCCTCCCTCTGAAGTTTTCGCCTTTTTTGTCACTTTATCTGTAGATTTTGTGGATTTGGAGGACGGGTTAGTACCCTCATGGCTACTCAACACCTCAGAAAAGGAATGCTGTAATAATCCCCTGTCTATAAGGTTCCTCCTTCTCTCCAAGAGGACTCTTGAAGAAAAGGAATGGCAAATGTTGCAAGGTTCTTGGAGGTGTTTAGCCCCCAGAAAGTAGACACATTGAATGTGTCCGTCAGTGACGGACATTTTCTGCCCACAATCTGGGCATTTTTTGAATCCCGATTTAGGATGGGTTTTCTCCTTTTCATCCAACATAGTTAAATAAAACAAAACAGTAAACTGCAAAGTAAGACAGTAAAGTCCTTACTACTTTGTAAAGACCCATAAAATAACTAAGCCCAATCCGGGCAGTATCTATAACAAATAACTATAGTTTACAAATATAGGGCTAAAGAGGCCCACAGAGAAAACCCTGACTATTAGAAAAAAACTAATACGTGTAAATAGGGCTAAAGGCCCACTAGATTCTATTATCTAATTATCTAATACTAATACACAACTATCTTAGAAAAAGAAAAAGAAAGGTTTTTTATAAACTTGCTGTTTTTTTCCCACAAATGGTCCGAGCTAGCTGGATGACCGAGATCTCTCTTGCCGCGGCAAACTAGATCTGGGGTAATTCCAGCAGTGCATTGTGGGATAAGGGGCTTGGTCTCGAGCTACTGGAAAACCTTGAGTTTTGCTATCGGCCGTGTCGGAGCTGAGGATCGGCTCTGAACCCATCAGTGAGAATAAATGGCGAGATTTAACAACTTCACATATATAAGCAAATGTATAGGTTGATTTACATCATTCACTGACGCTACTTTAGGAATAAAAGATAGGTTAGTTCTCAGAGAGACCTTGTTTTTGTAAAACAAACAAGTATGGTGGTGCAGATGACAAAGTGTGTAGTTCTGAAATCCTCCTGTCTGATGTAATTGCAACCAAAAAAGTACAGTTTTGTACCTACCATAAATGTAGATGTTCGAGGATCTCCATTGCTGCAGTCCTTACATATGGGTATTCCGCTGTCCACAATCGGCCCGAATACCAAAGGGCTAGAACCGGCGTCGGTCATCGGCGCCCAAGACTGATGTCAGTACGTGCCAGTACAAATGCGCATGACCGACGCCATAACCTCAGTCTTTCTTGCCTCAGACGTCAGAATGCAAAAAACACCACCCAAACCCCAACCTAAAAAGAAAAGGGGGAAGGAGGGAGGAAAATTGGACTGCAGCAATGGAGATCCTCGAACATCTACATTTATGGTAGGTACAAAACTGTACTATGTTCTTCGTCTCCCATTGCTGCAGTCCTTACATATGGGTAGAATCCCAGAGCAACGGAAAAAGGGAGGCTGGCCAACTAAATAGCATTAGGAGCTGCTAACATGCCCTGTAAGATTGCAGTGGCAAACCCAGCCCTAGATCTAGAATAAAGAGGTAAATGATAATGCTTTGTAAAGGTATGTACAGAACTCCAAGTAGCTGCCTCTAGAATGTCTTTAGTAGCTACCCCTCTCAAAAAAGCAGTAGAGGTGGCCGTAGCCCTAGTAGAATGAGGCCTGATCCCAACTGGAACATCCTTTCCATGATGAGAGTATCAAAAAGCAATACAATGGCCAATCCACTTGGAAATAGTTTGTTTCGAGACAGCCTTCCCTCGTGAAGTCAAAGCAAACGAAACAAATAATTGTTGAGATCTTCTGAACTCTTTGGTTCTGCTCATATAATACATTAACTGCCTATGTACATCCAAAGAATGCAAAACTTTTTCCCCTTCATTTTGGGGGTTAGCATAAAAAGTAGGCAAATGTATAGATTGGTTCAATGCCACATTAGAAATCACTTTAGGCAGAAAAGTAGGATTAGTACGTAAGGAAACTCTATCCTTGTGAAAAATCAGAAAAGGTTCCACTGCCATGAGGGCCTGTAATTCAGATACCCTTCTAGCAGAAGTAACAGCCAATAAAAAAGCAGTCTTCCAAGACAACAACTTCAATTCAGCTGTAGCTGCAGGTTCAAAAGGAGGCAGAGTCAGCTTTTCCAAAACAAAATTAAGATCCCAGGTAGGAGTAGGAGCCCTCCGTGGGGGTCTTATATTCTTTGCCCCTCTAAGAAACTGTTTAACCAATGGATGTGAAAATAAAGGAGGGTCACAATCATAGTGAGCAGAAATAGCTGCAGCATGCAGTTTTACAGAAGAGAAGGACAAACCTTTGTCCAATAAAATAGTCAAATATTGCAATGTACAACTCAAATTAGGCAATTTGACATCAAAGCCTTTAGCTGAACTCCAAAGAAAAAATCTCTTCCATTTATCAGCATAAACTTTTCGAGTACTAGGACGCCTGGCTTCCAAAATAACATCCAAAACTTGTTGAGGGAGCTGAAGGCCCTCCTTCTCTAAAACAGAATGCCAGGCTGTCAGGTGTAGGGATTGCACCCTGACATTGAGAAAATGATTGTTTTCCTGAGACAATAAGTGAGGAATCTGTGGTAATGGCCAAGGTGTTCCGTGAATTAAGCTCCTCAACAGAGGGTACCAATGCTGACGAGGCCAATCCGGTGCTATAAGGATCATGCAAGGTTTGTCCCTCCTGACTTTCAACAGCACCTTTGGAAGAAGAGGCAAAGGAGGAAAAGCATACACGTGAAGGTTGCTCCAACTGAAGGATAGTGCATCTATTTTCCAGGCTTTTGGATGAAACAGCCTTGTGCAAAACAGTGGCAGTTGGAAATTCAGAGGAGAAGCGAACAGATCTATGTCTGGAGTTCCCAAGCCATGGTCAACTGAAGAAATACCTGAGGGTCCAATTTCCATTTGTGAGGATCCACAATCTGTCTGCTCAGAACATCTGCTAAAGAATTTTGTGCTCCTGGCAGAAACTGTGCTCGAAGAGTGATGTGCAGATTCAAAGCAGTTTCCCATAACAGCATTGCTTGTCTGCAAAGAGGGTAAGAATGAGTTCCCCCCTGCTTGTTGATGTACCACATGACAGTTGTGTTGTCTGTTCGAATCAACACCAGTCCTGGTTGAAGTAGGCTCTTGAATCCTTCCAAAGCAAATTGAACTGCCAGCATCTCTTTCATGTTGATATGCAAGTGAAGTAGCTCTGGGGCCAAAGGTCTTGAATCCATTTTCCTCTGAAATGAGCTCCCCAGGCTGACTCCGAGGCGTCTGTCGTCAATATCTGACTTGCCTCTGGTTGGGTCACAGAGAGCCCCTTGTTTAGGTGACATTCCTGAGCCCACCACAGAAATTCTTTCTGAATGCAAGGTAGAATCCGAATGACAGTGTCCAAATCGTGGCTGTGTTGAGTCCAAACGCTTTTGAGATACCATTGTAGCTTCCTCATATGCAGTTTGGCATTGGGAAGTACTAGAATGCAAGATGCCATGAACCCCAAGGCTTGAAGGACTGTCCTTGCAGTCAGCCTGGACATTACTGATAGCTGTTGGAAGTATAGGTGAAGATTTCTTTGTTTGTCCGGGGTAAGAAATGCCATCTGAGCAGCTGTGTTCAGTCTTACACCCAGAAAACACATCTCTTGTGAGGGTACTAGACTGGACTTTATTTTGTTCACAGAATACCCTAGGCATCTTAAAACTGTCATTACATACTGCAGATGTTGAAGAAGTTCGTGCTTGCCTTGAGCCAGAATCAAACAGTCGTCCAGATAAGGATAAATTTGAATTCCTGTTAGTCTGAGAAAAGCTATTACTGGAGCCAGGACTTTTGTGAATACCCTGGGCAGTAGACAAGCCAAAGGGCAATGCAGAGAACTGATAATGCAAATTCCCATTCCGAAATCTCAGGAATTTTCTGCAACTGGGCCTGATAGGAATGTGAAGATAGGCCTCTTTGAGATCCAGAGTCACCATCCAGTGATCTTTGCCCAGCATAGGTAACAGCTGTTGCAGTGTTAACATCTTGAATTTTGGAATTTCCAGAAAGGTGTTTAGAATGGACAAATCCAGAATTGGTCTCCAAGTATTTCCTTTCTTTGGCACTAAGAAAAGACGGGAATAATACCCTGTGCCTCTTTCTGCAGAAGGTACTTCCTGTATTGCTCCCAACTGAAGCAGAGAAGAAATTTGTGTCTGTGCTTCCAGTCTTTGCTGATGAGGCACATCCGGCATACCTTTGAAAGGAGGGAATGTGTGAAAATAAAATTTGTAGCCTCAATTTATTATGTCCAATACCCATTTGTCTTGGGTAACCAAATGCCAATTCCTTTTGAAAAGTCCCAGTTTTCCTCCTAGAGGAGCTGCTAGCAAGGTAGAGTCCGGCAGCTGAAGACACAGGTCATTGGGTCTGTTTCCGAAAGGACTGACCCCTGCCCTCCCCAGCAGAAGGGGTAGAAGAACTCAAAGACCTAGAAGTAACAGGGCCCTGAGAGGAAGCCCTACCTCTACCTTGCCTCGACCTGCCCCTAGATTGATAATCCGAAGAGGGGAAAGACCATCCCTTAGCAGGCCAATTCCTACTGAACTTAGGGGGCTGAACCTGTAAAAAGTCCTTAACTGTCTGCATAAACTTAGCTTTTTCCTCCATTTTTTTCAAAACTGATTCTACTGGAGGACCAAAAAGAACATCAGATTGTAGAGGAGCATCCATAATTCGAGCCTTAACATGCTCTGAGCAGGTCTGATCTTTAAGCCAGGCATGCCTGCGAACAACTGAACTAGTAGCAGCCACCCTGGAAGAAGCCTGTAAAGCATCAAAACCACACTGCAAAGAATGCTTACCAACTTGGTCTGAAGCATGCACTAAATCCTGAAGCTCCTTACATTCAATACCTTCAGCTAAAGCATCTACTTTACATTTCAATTGGCCCAGCAAATAATTTTGATACCTGAGCATATGAAATTAGAAGTTATGTACCTACCATAACGTTCCATGTTAGTTGTCTTCTCTCGCCTTCTTTCTTGCTGGATGGGTTCGGAGCCGATCCTCGGCTCCAACTCGGCACTTGCTTTAGCTTGAGAACTCCTTTTACCAGCTCGAGGCAACCCTATATCCCATGATGCAAGGCGGAACTACCTCAGATCTCATTTGGCAGCTAACCTACCCTGCTAAGGACTAACCTAACATAATTAGGAAAACAAGTTCATAAAAAGAGTCCTCATATGAAGGCTCAGGAGGAAACAACCTGATAGGAACTCTTCAAGATCTGTCCAGGCCAGGGGGTAGGAGGGAGGGACGCAAGAAAGAAGGCGAGAGAAGACAACTAACATGGAACGTTATGGTAGGAACATAACTTCTAAATGTTAAGTTGTCAATCTCGCCTTCATTCTTGCTGGATGGGACCGCGTCCCTAGCACCTGTATCCCAGGTGGCTCAATGGAACAGACTCTTGAGAACTGTGGAACCAAAACTGGCCCTATCTCTGGAGGCCAAGTCCAACTTGTAATGAGAGACAAAGCTATGAGGCGTGGCCCAAGTAGCTGCTGCACAAATAGTATCAATGGGTAGTCTATCCTGAAAGGCTGCAGAAGTGGATAGACTCCTGGTTGAGTGTGCTTTTGGTTTAGAAGATAGCTGCTTGCCTCTGAGAGAGTACACAAAGGAAATGGTGGAAGTCAACCATCTGGATAAGGTCACTTTAGAAACTGGAAGACCTATCCTGTTTTCTGCATAGGAGACAAACAATTGGTCCGATTTTCTGAATTGTTTAGTTCTATGTAAATAGTACCTGAGCTGACGATGGACATCCAAAAAATGAAGCTTCTGTTCAGCTCTGTCGGAATAGTTTGGAAAGAAGACTGGTAGATCTATAGATTGGTTAATATTGGTTTGAGACACAACTTTGGGGAGAAAGGAAGGGTTCGTTCTTAATGATACTCTGTCCTTATGAAAAACCAAGTAAGGGGAACGAATGCAGAGAGCTTGAATTTCGGAAACCCTTCTTGCTGAAGTGACAGCCAGTAAGAATATAGTTTTCCAGGTCAATAACTTCAAAGAACATGAAGCAGACGGTTCGAAGGGAGGTAGTATCAAGGATGCCAACATTAAGTTTAGATCCCATTGTGGAGGAGGATGCTTTATAGGCGGCTTTAGGAGAAAAACTCCTCTCAGAAAGGCCTTGCATAATCTATGAGACATAATGTTATTGTCATGCAAGCCAACATGATACTTGGAAATAGCAGCCAGTTGTACTTTAACTGTAGATGACGAGGATCCTGAATGAAAAACCTCCGCCAGGAAATCTAAAACAGAATGTACAGGAGCAGTAAAGGGATCAATATTCCTGGAATTTGCCCAAATAGAAAAATGTTGCCACTTGCTAGCATAAACAGTCCTAGTGGACGACTTTAAGGAAGACACTAAGATCAGAGATCATCGGAAGCCTGGCTAGGGAAGGAAGTGGAGCAACCAAGCAGTGAGGTTGAGAGAATGAATGGCCCGGTGCTGCTGACCCGACTGGTGGATCAAGAGATCCGGAACTGGGTCCAGATGCCAGGGCTGCACCAGAAGGTGACGATGCAGAGACGGAAACCAAATTTGTCGAGGCCAATAAGGGGCAATGAGAATCAACTTGGCTCTCAAAACGGTGGCTTTCTGAATGACTTGTGGAATCAAGGGAAAGGAGGAAAAGCGTGCAGAAGTCCCGGGCCAATCCTGGGTTAGAGAGTCTCTCAGGGGTTGGCCTGGAAGGGGAAAGAGGGTGAAATAATCGGGGCACTTGTTGTTTTGAGGAGTAGCAAAAAGATCGCAACAAAGAGTGCCCCACTGCAGAAAAATCTGATCCACTACAGATTGATTGAGAGACCACTCGTGAGGCATCAGAATGGATCTGCTCAGCCTGTCCGCCAAGAGGTTGGACCTGCCAGGGATGTGCGTTGCTATCAGAAACCGATGAGAGGAGATTGCCCATTGCCAAAGTCTGAGAGCTTCTCGACACAACGGATAGGACCTGGTCCCGCCCTGCTTGTTGATGTACCAGACCATGGACATGTTGTCCGTTTGTACTGCAATAGTCCCCGTGGGAAGAAAGTCGTTGAGGGCCTGCAACGTTAAAAGCACCGCTCTCATCTCCAGGACATTTATGTGCAGATGGTATTCTATGGGTTGCCACGTCCCGTGGACCATCCTGCCCTGATAATGCCCCCCCCCACCCGATCAGAGAGGCATCCATAGTGACTGTGGCAACTGGAGGAGGGGAAACAAAGGGTCGGCCCTGATGAAGAAGAGGGGAAGATATCCACCAATTCAGATGAGTTCTGCACGACTGTGTGACTAAGATTTCGTGCCTCATCGGGAGACTGTGGTACGACCACTGCGTGAATAGCATCCACTGCAGAAGACGCATGTGGAAGCGAGCCAGTGGTAGTAGAACAATGGCCGCAGCCATAAGACCTAGAACCTTCAGTATAAATCTGGCTTTGACCTTGTTGCTCTGCAATAAAATCCGAACGAATTTCTGGATGTCCAGAATTCATTGATCTGTTAGTCTGGCTAACATTTTGACGGTGTTTAATTCTGCGCCTATAAAGGTGATAGATTGGCAAGGCAGCAGAGAAGATTTTTCGAAATTTACTGAAATTCCCAAACTCCTGCAAAGCTGTAGAGTGTAGTCTCTGGTCTGAAGAAGCTGACACCTGGTGGTGGCGGAGAGGAGCCAGTCGTCCAAATAAGGAAACACCTGGAATCCTTGACGTCTCAGATGAGCTGTGACCACTGCCATGCATTTGATGAACACTCTGGGGGCTGAAGTGAGGCCAAAGGGCAGGGCTCTGAATTGGTAATGACTGGTCCCTAGCCGAAAGCGGAGAAACCTTCTGGAGCACCTGTGAATCTTTATGTGATAGTACGCGTCCTGAAGGTCTATAGAGCACATCCAGTTGTCCTTGCCCAGAAAGGGCAGAATGGACTGAAGCGTGACCATCCGGAATCTTGCCTTCTTGACAAATCTGTTTAGACTGCTCAGGTCTAATATTGGTCTCCAATCTCCCGTCCTTTTGGGGACCAAAAAGAATCTCGAGTAGACGCTGGATCCTACCTGGTCTGCCGGCACAGTCTGGACGGCTCTTTTTTCTAGGAGCTTTGAAACCTCCTGTTCTGCCAAATCCCTTTGACCGGGTGAGATGTCTGGAAGGGATTGTTGAGGTATGGGATACCTTTCGAAGGGGATTTTGTAACCCTCGGATATGATCGACTGTACCCACATATCTTGTGATAGGGATTGCCAGGCTACTGGGTACAGCGAAATCCTTCCCCCGACTGCCTCCAAGGGTGGACAGTCAGGCAACACCTCAGGGATGCTGAAAGGGCTTCTCAGGAAGAGACTCCCTGTTGCCCTGGTTCTGAGGTCCCCCCCTGCCTCTAGGGCGGCGTCTATTGTTGTTACCCCCTCTGCCTCTGGGGGTAAACTGACCACGTGTGTCCGGTGTAGCTCCTTGGGCTTTGCGGAACCACATCTTCCCCCCCTTCTGACCCTTGGGATATGGTCTAGAAGGAGTGGAAAAATGGACTCCAACGGCAGAAAGAGTTTTACCGTCCTGCTCACACCTGGTCAAGGTATCCTTCACCTGAGGTCCGAACAAAGCCGAACCATCAAAGGGGGTATTGGTGAAGGACGCCTTAAAGGGGTCCGCAAAATTACAAAGCCGCATCCAGGCTTGGCGTCTAAGAGCAACTCCTGTGCCTGCGGCCCTGCTCGCTCCATCAGCCGCATATGATATGAGCCGCATGGAGGAATTGGATAGGGAATTCAGGATTGCTAGCTGTGAGGCAATCTTTTCTTGAGCCCCAGCAGCAGAAGGATCCTGAACCACTTCACCCAGTTCCTTGAGAATATCTCTTTGAAGCCTGGTGAAGTGACAAAGGTAGTTCAGCGAACGCATAGCAAAGGTCGCTGAAGAAAACATCCGCTTTCCATATCTGTCCATGGTCCTAGAATCCTTGTTAGGAGGATGGACAGGTACTGAAGGATCCGCCAGTTCCTTCTTAGTGGCCGCTGCCACCACCATAGCATCCACAGAGACGCCCTTGGAAAGAAACTGTTTGTCCGTAGGGGCCGTGATAAATTTGGATGGTCTCCTGGGGACAGGTTCCACAGAATCTGGAGCCGCCCACGCCTTCCGAGCCACTACCTGCATAAGTGGGTCGAAAGGCGGAGACACCCAGGAGGTGGAGGGTCGGGATCCAAAAGCCTCCAGGTATACCGACTCATCCTCGGAGGGATCAATGGATGGCCAATTCCCCCTCTGTTTGAGGAGCTCAAGGATGTCTGAAAAGGAGACATCCTCAGAGGGGGATCGTGGGGAACCCTCCGACTCATCTA
The DNA here is from genome assembly GCF_019279795.1 of Protopterus annectens. Taxonomy (NCBI): domain Eukaryota; kingdom Metazoa; phylum Chordata; order Ceratodontiformes; family Protopteridae; genus Protopterus; species Protopterus annectens. The sequence continues at coordinate 221,380,616 of NC_056748.1, forward strand.
AGTCAGTATCCGATGTAGTAGACTCGGGGGAGTCTGTGTGTTTCCTCTTACATGTCCTCTTCCGAGGGGGTTCACCTGCTGGATCAGGAGAAACTTCGGAAGAGGAGGAAATTCCCAATGGGGAAACCTGGGGCGATGGATCCCTGGGCCTGAGAGCAAGAGGCTGGCAAGAGGCGTCTACAGGCACTGAAGAGGGAGGAGCTAAAGGGATGGACCGTTGACCTGGCTCAGAGGCCAGGACACTCCTCATCACCTCAAAGGCTCCCCTCCCGGGAGGCGGAATATCCCGATCCGAGGATACAGGAATTCCCGGCTCCACTGAGAGGGAAGGCTCCGAGGCCGATGTCGGTGCCGAGCTTACCAAAGCGAAGCCCCGAGAGGGAGAGCGGGGTCAGACAAGGGTCCGATGCCACTAGCCCCCTCGGAGCCGACAAGGGAAACCCGACAACCGGATCCCTCCAAGGAAGGCCTCAAGGAGGAGATCAGAGCCGAGGATGACGGAGCCGAAGGATGTATCGGCTCCGGCGCCGAAACAGTCGCTGTCCCGAGAAGCTCCGGCTCCGAACTCTGGTGTGGAGTCGGAGGAGGAAGTTCAAGGGGTGAGACAATAGCCGAAGTCTGTTGAGACGGGCTATGGAGCATTTGGGCCAGTGCCTGCGACTTCAACAGCCTGCTTACCACCCTCTCTAAATCGTGGTCAGACAGCCTGGAAGATCTCGAAGATCGGCTCCGATGGCTCCGCTCCGACAAAAGAGGAGACCCTGGAGCCGAGTGGATACTCTGCAACGAAGGGGACCGAGATCTCTTTCGGGACGAAGTCATCGGAGCCGAAGTCCCCTGAATTCCAGATGGAGCCGAAGGTCTCTCGGCTCCGATGCTGGATAAGGTGTCGTCTCCAGCCGGAGCCGACAAGGCCACAGTAGACCGGGTGTCGGAACCAGTCGGTGCCGAACCCACTACTTTTGAAGCAGATAGATCGGTTCCAGCGGGCGATCTCGGCTCCACGGAGCCGAGCCACCGGAGGAGGCTTGGATACTGAAGCCTGAGCCTTCGGTGGCTTAGAAGGTTTCCCAGACCCTGTTTTAGAGGGAGAACCTTCTGGCTTAAGTAAGCCACGGAGGATTAGCTTATTCCTCCATTCCTGCAGGACTCTCTGGCTAAAAGAGTGACACAAAGCACAGGAGTCCTGCAGGTGCAAAGGCCCCAGGCAGTAAACACAAGAAGTGTGACCGTCTGTCAGAGACATTTTCTGACAGCACGAGTCACACTTCTTGAAGCCTGAGACCTTGCCTTCCTTAGACATTATCCTAGGAGGAAGTCACACACAAACCCCAACAAACACACACAATTAATCCCTAACACACAACACACAGGTAGGGATTAACCAATGGGGTTTAGGCCTAACTAAACTTTTATACTAAAGGAAATAAAAAGTTTTAAAATATAAGGGAATAGGGTGGGCTGTAACACACTACAGACTATAAAAATGGAAACAAGGGGGAAATAAAACCCTAACTAAGCTTTTTCTCTTTTGACAAGAAAATTACTTACCTCAGCTGGCAAAGGAGACCTCTTTCGCTAAGCGGCAAACGAGATCTGGGGTAGTTCCGCCTTGCATCATGGGATATAGGGTTGCCTCGAGCTGGTAAAAGGAGTTCTCAAGCTAAAGCAAGTGCCGAGTCGGAGCCGAGGATCGGCTCCGAACCCATCCAGCAAGAATGAAGGCGAGATTGACAACTTAACATCTGACAATTTAAAGCTCTCATAGCCAAAGTAGAAGAGGTATACAGTTTTTTACCCCACCTATCCAGGGCCCTAGCATCCTTGTCCAGAGGAACTGGATTCCTAACCACAGAAGCCCTAACACCTTTGGGGCCTTGAGTAATAGTTTCTGGATCAGCCCTAGGACTCTTATATAAGTACTTGTGAGCTTCCGGAACCCTGTAGTATCTATCTGGTTTAACCGGGGCAGGAGGCAGAGAATCTGGGTTAAGGGCAGCCTCAGAAAATACATCCTGAACAACATCCAGTACAGGGAATAGCCAAGGGCCTATGCTGAGGCAAAAACAAGAATTCTCTTAGCCTTTTACGAGAATCAGAATAATCCTGGCCCTCCCATTTGAAATGTTCCCTCATGGAATGCAAAGTCTCAGAGAAAGAAAAATCTTCTGGAGGGGCGCAGAGGAGTAGTGTCCTCAGCCTCCGAATCAGAATAGGGAGGAAATCCTGAAGTTCTTCTACAGAGGAATCTGACTCATTGGAAGACTGAACCAAACCCTCCAACTCTGTCTCTACCCTGGGCCTCTTCGCAGGGGGGGGCATAGAACCCCTAATTAAAGTAATCAAATCTTCAGCCATCTTTAACATGTGCTTCCTAGGAGCTGGACCCTGGGGACTAGCACCAGCAGGGGCAGACTTAGACTTAGAATGGGCTTTGCTTTGAGAAGGAGGAGGCCTAACTACCCTATGAGGGGAGGGAACCACTGACATCAGAGAAGCACCCTCAGCCTGGCCTAACACAGGAGAAGCCACTTCCTGTAGTAACAAAGGCTCCCCTTGAGACTCAGGTAAACTTTCCGAAGGAACCGCTGAAGTAGTCAGTGGTTCTACAGAACTGGCGTCCGGAGTGGACGACTCATCCTGTTTGGACCGCAAAGACTTTTCTTTGCGTTTCTTAGAAGAACCAGGCGTCGGAGAATCCGACGGCATGTTGTAATTACAACGTTTACCAAACACCAGCCTAGCACAGTCCAACCGACGTTTAATAGTACGCTTGTTAAAAGTAGCACAAAAGCGACACCCAACAACGTCGTGCTCAGGCCCCAAACAAGGAATGCAGAGTGAATGGTAATCCCTATGAGGAATCTGTTTCCCACAAGAAATACAGTTATTAACTTTTTCTGACATCCGTCAATACTGAGGCAAGAAAAGACAAAAGTGTCTAGGGTACTTAGCCCAACTTGGTCTCCGGTCTGAAACTCGAAAACCGACAATTCCAGAACGCCGAACGGCACTTGCAAATGCTGCTTCTGCTTAGGACCACGCGGCAAGAAAGACTGAGGTTATGGCGTCGGTCATGCGCATTTGTACTGGCACATACTGACGTCAGTCTCGGGCGCCGATGACAGACGCCGGTTCTAGCCCTTTGGTATTCGGGCCGATTGTGGACAGCGGAATACCCATATGTAAGGACTGCAGCAATGGGAGACGAAGAACATCAGTTATCCATGATAAAAACTTTAAGTCCATAGAAGAGGCTTGCTCAAAGGGAGGTTTAGTTAGAATCTCTAGGACAAATTTAAGAATCCAGAAAGGACTTGGGTGGATGCAAAAGAAATATACCTTAGAGGAAGGCTTTACAGAGTTTATATGAAGGCAGGGAATGATTTTGGAAACCAGAATGAAAATTTGAAGTGGACAACAGTTGCATTTTGATGGCAGAGTAACTGGAGCCACATCATATAGGGTTGAAAGAAAGTGTAGTACTTCTGGAGTGGCGGTAGAAAATGGGTCTAAGATTTGTCCTGTTACCTACATTGAGAATCATTTCTATTTGCTCTTATAAAGTTTACAGGTAGATTGTTTTTGCAAAGCATACAAGATGCAAACTACAATCTGGGAAGTGGAAAAAACGTTTTACCTTCAAAATGTTGGTGGTCTAAATGTCGAACCTGCTTCCACGAACTCCGAACTGCGCCTTCTTAAAACCTTGAATGCCGATGTTCTGAAATGCAAAATCTTGCCCCCTTTTTGACCCATGTTAGCACTTGTTTGTAGGTGTGGCACGGTCGGAAATGACATTCAAGGTTTTTTAGAATTTGTGAAGTTTTTGTGGTTCGGGTTTTGCAGAAACATTTTGGTGGTGTGGCCGTTCGACTAAGTAAGTCGACATTTTAAAGGTAAACCGGAGAAACCATGTGGTTAACTTGAGAGTCTGTAAGCCTTGGTTAGGCTGACTAGAAGGGTGAGAGAAAAGATTCAGCTGTGAATTGAAAAGTCATGGTGGCTTCCTCAAATGAGACCTGACCAGCTGAATTCAGATTTGCTTGGGCCAGAGAGTGGCAGTGAGAAATACTGTAGCTTTGCTTCCTGTAGAAACATGGAAATGACGGCAATGGCAGGAAAAGCACAGAGAATTCTTAGGGAGGGGGGGCACTGGCTGACCACAATATCTTATGCTGACTGAGCAGTGTGAAGTAGCTGCTTCCACTGGTGTTGGATGAGGATGTGAAAAGCTCAAAGCAAGGCTGGCCCCATAGATGAAGATTTGTTGAACTAGTGAGGGATTGAAGGACCACTCATAAGGTATCCAGATTGACCTGCTAACCCAAGAAATTACCTTCACTGGTTGCTATTTGGATGCCCCAGTAGCTGTGTACATCCCCACCAAAGCAGACATAAGTGTCTCTGAGGAGGGATGCCCAAAACTGGGGATTCAGATGGCCTCAAGACAGATAACATTGCTGATGCATAAAAAAGGACTCCAAAACAGAGAAAAGCCTCAAGAGGATTAATGCTGAAGACCAAAGGACTCCAAAACAGAGAAAAGCCTCAAGAGGATTAATGCTGAAGATAGTGCTGAAGACCTGACATTGACCAAATGGTACCAAGATCCATTCACCACCAAAGGTCTCAGCATCGAGTGAATCAAATGTATGGATGTCAATGCTGACGTAATGGTACCTGTCAACACAAAGCAGATGTATTCCTGAAAGTGATCATGCCTCCTGAACCTGATTGACTTCTTTGAGGCAGTCACCAAAGCCGTGGATGAGGGTAAGGTGGTTCACACAGCCTATCTTGACCTCGCCAAGGCTTTCTACACCATCCCCAATTCTGGAATTATAGCTAAACCCACTAAACTAGGTATAAATCCCTACTTCACAAGATGGACTGCCAACTGGCTCACTGACAGAACCCACACTGTAAAAGTTGCAGACTCCAAATCTGACCTCAAGGCAGTGACAAGTGGTGTGTCACAGGGTTCCGTCCTGGGACCTGTCCTGTTTGGTATCTACTTCTCTAAAGTACAGGCTAACACAGAAAGCCTCTGGCTGATGAAGTTCGCAGATGACTGCAAACTAGGAGCCATAGTCAAGTCCCCAAATGATGTGGACATCCTACAGAAGGGCCTCACTGAGACAGATGCCTGGTGTCAGAGCCATGGCCTCAAGCTCAATGCCAAAAAGTGCAGTGTCATCCCCTTTGGTAAAAACTCTGTACCCATGAACTACCACATAGGCAGCAATCTACTTAACACTGAATGTGTGTTAAGAGACCTTGGGACCCAGGTGGACAGTTGTCACTCCTTTGGTAGTCACATCGCCACAGTAGTCAGGAAGTCCTTCTACGTGGCACACCTCATTATAAAAGGGTTCTCATCCAGGAAAAAAAAGGTCATCGTTCTCCTTACTTATAGGTTCATAGGTTCATACTAGGCTATCTGCCCGAGGGCATTTACAAGCCTAGCCCATAGTTTTGTGGCTTACGCCACCCCTTTAGTATGGGGAACTATACCCATTATTTTGCTGTGCCTCTGTTGAGCAGTGACACTGAGGTAATCCCTGGGGTATATCTGCGATCTCCCATCCATTGGTCAAGATTTCTCTTGAACAAGGCCAGCGAGGTGCTCTGCCTCACATATACCGGGATTTTATTCCACAGCATAGGAATTGACTTGTCACTCATTAGACCCATTATAGAGTACAACGCCCCTTTTGGAATGTACCTCACAAGACATCTGCAGCAGCTGGAAAGGCAACAGAAGTACCTCACAAAGAGGATTACTGGACTCAAACAAATGCCCTACACTGACCACCTCAAAAATCTCCAGATTTACTCCGTAGCATATCGCCTACTCCGAGGTGATATCTGCCTAACATATAAAGCTATGTCAAACCCAGAGCTGTTTGGACATGCTACACCTAAAGAAATCCCAATCCCTCCAAGCTACATGCTCTAGGGACCTAAACCTTGTCACCACAATAAACAGGACATGCTGGTGGGATAGATTCCTGTCCCAGAGACTTCCTATACTCTGGAACAAGCTACCCATCTATGTCAAGCAAAGTTCTTCATTAGCACTCTTCAAGAAAAATCTTGATGAGTGTATGGGAAATAGGAAATACACCCCAGGGATCACTTCTGTGTCTGCTGGACAGTGGCACAGGAAAATAACTTTCATGGGTGGCGTAAACTATGGTACACCTTGCTGGCTAGGCTTACGTAGGCCCTTGGGCCGATAGCCTAGTACCTACCTATGAACCTATGACTCCGCTCTGAAGACACTGGTGTCACAAATGGGACTGAGGAAGGAGCTAAGAGTGGTGGGGATGGCCAACCTGATCTTCCCCTGAAACAGAAGGGAATGGAATGATGACTATATCTATCTGTGTCTTCAAAACTGCCCTCATTACTGGTTCCTGATCAGCTTTTATTGAGCTCCAAAAGAAATGAGAGATTTTAGTGAAGGCATAGATAGAGGTCTACACAAAAGGAAATAGGACAGATCCATCTCAGAAGTTGTCTGATAAACTGTTTCACTGGAGATTTGTCCCCGATTATTTTTTCAGACTGGAAGGCGAGACTTTCACACATTTGGGGTCTGACAACATGCTCTTTTTCCAAGAATGTTGACTAGAATTAATGTGATGTGTCTTGGAAAGATCATCTGGAATACATGGAGTTGTGCTGGCAAATGGTTCTAAATGCAACTCAAGAACCAGGCATCAGTGAACATGTATCTATCAACAGTGTACTTTGCCTTAGGGTGGCAACATTTTGAATTATTTTTTAATTTTGTTTGCTTATAACATTTTACAGTTTACAATTATTTAACAGCATATATTGAAACCTGATATATTGTATAACATGGAGGATTATTAGCAGCTTGTTGATGATAACCCGCTTATTATGTGTTCAAGATATGGATGCCAAGAAATTCACCTCGAGAGAGAAACTCGAGAGGTGAATCTTGGCATCTATGTCAAGAACACATAATACAGGGTTATGATCGGTGAGACATAATACTTTATAGTGCATGGAGCTTTATATGCTCCATGTACTATTAATTACAGAGAAAAAAATCATTAAGTGTTTTGCTGGCTTTCAAAGCCATAAAACACTTAGCAGACATTGTCAGAAAAGTAGTGTAACACTGTCCATCACATTTACACTTACCTTTAAATACATCTCTATTGTGTAGATATTTGCAGAACATCCAGATTATTGCTTCATATTTTTGGTTGGTTCACATCTTTGGTTTTCAGACAAACCAACAAGGACTGAAGTTACTAGATAATGACAATCATTTGAGTTTCAGAGCTCATATCCTTCAGATTATGTAGATGAACACATCTTGTTATTCTAGCAACTTTCTACTTTCTTTTTTTTGTACAGGAAGTTAGGGTCACATTACACTTATGGACAGCAGGCAGAAGCAAATCTTTTATTCTGCTGTTGTTATTTGCTAGACAGTACAAACATATTTTACTACCTGGCACTAGACCCAACCTTAACAACGTAAACAGGGGGTTCTTAAAAAGAAGTTATGTAATCACCATAACTTTCCATCTGTGTCATCTATCTTCATTCATCCTTGAGAGATGGGTTCAATTCCAACATCGTAACCAACTCGGCCATTACTACACCTCGTGCCAGCCAAAAACTCTCAAATGTCACCTCTACCCAGAATCCCTCTCTCAAGTACCTCAGATCAAGTTTGCAGAAAAGATATTGAAACATATAAAACATATATATATATATATATATATATATATATATATATATATGTTCCCTTAAGAGTCTCAAACACCTGAAAACCCGAATGTCATATGGTCGAGACCATATGATCGAGTTTTCAGAAGCTTGAAATTCTGAACAGAGATCTGCATATAGTGCGAGATGGGAGATTTCCCTTTTTCTCACTGTAGTGCAGTCTTGCTTGGAGTTTGTATATTTAAGTAGCGGGGGTGTGGGGGTGCAGGGGGCTTGCCCCCTGCAGAAATGTTTTATTTATTATTTATTTATTTATTTTTTTTTTTGTTGGATTCATTTCAAGGTTTTGAGCTTTTAAAGACTCGATCATATGGTCTTGACCATATGACATTTGGATTCGGGTTTTCAAACATTCCAGATTCTGAAGTGAATCTATATATATATATATATATATATATATATATATATATATATATATATATATATATATATATAGTAAGAGAACATGTAAGATAAGCTCGGGTTTTCAAACATTCCAGATTCTGAAGTGAATATATATATATATATATATATATATATATATATATATATATATATATATATATATATATATAGTAAGAGAACATGTAAGATAAGCCAGATGGAAGCCTTATCTCCTATGACTGAACGATATAATAATGCAAGTGAATTGATCCACTCCACCAAACAATCTTTATGGACAGAGGAAGAAGGGGAGGGAGTCAAGGATGAGTGAAGATAGACAACACAGATGGAACGTTATGGTGAGTACATAACTTCTTTATATGATGTTGTCAGTCTTCAGTCTATCCTTGACAGATGGGACAGAGTCCACAGCTACACAGAATCTTGGGTGGAGTCATGGAAGGATATTCCTGAGCACCACTGAGCCAAAGGACGATCATCCCCCTAGAGAGCAGATCTAGCTTGTAATGAATAATAAAGGTATGGTATGGGGAGTACCCCAAGTAGCTGCTACACATATGTCATCCACTGAAGCTCTAGAATGAAAGACAACTGAAGTGGCTATAGATCTTGTAGAATGTGCTTTGATGGATTTAGGCAAGGTTAATTTGTTTTTATCATAAATAAATGAAATGCAGTCTTTCAGCCACTTAGAAAGAGTAATCTTGCTGACTGCCTTGCCCAACCTTGCAGTGGAAATGGAAACAAACAGTTGACTAGACTGTCTTATGTTCTTTGTTCTGTGAAGATAGAAATGTAGTTGTCTATGGACGTATAATAAATGCAGGGCATACTCTCCCTTGTTAGAATGATTAGAGAAGAAAACTGGTAAATTAATCATCTGGTTCAAATTAGTCTCTGACAAAGCCTTGGGTAAAAAGGATGGATTCATTCATAAAGATACTCTATCTTTATGGAAAACAAGGTAAGGAGGCTCAGATGATAAAGCCTGGACCTCTGAAATTCTTCCGGAGTTAATGGCTACCAGAATGAGTGCCTTCCAAGATAAAAACTTCAGATCACATTTTGCTGAGGGTTTGAAAGGAGAGTGTATCACTGCTTGAAGTAAAAGGTTCAAATCCCAAGGAGGAGTCGTATCTTTGAACAGGGACTTTAACAGAAGAGTGCCTCTGAGGAACGATTTACAAAATCTATGAGAGGCAAAAGAACTTTCGTCCAAGCCATTGTGAATATTGGAGATGGCAGCTAATTGTAGTTTGATGGTGGAGGAAGAAACTCCAGCATTAAGCAGAGTGCTGTAGCTAAAAAATCTAGGACATGTTATATGGAAGCTGAAAATGGATCTATCTGCTTTATAATAGCCCAAATGGTAAATCTCTTCCACTTACTGGTGTACATTTTTCGAGTGGAAGGTTTGTGAGCCAATAAAAGGATGTGGCATACTGGAGAAGAAATATCGGGATGCCTGGCAATTAATGGAACTGGAGGAACCATGCAGTTAGCTTGACGTTGAAAATGTTTGGGTGAACAAGACCATCTGGATGGGACAGGAGACCTGGCACTGGTCCAGAATCAAGGGTTGTTGAATTAGATACAGCCAAAGAAAGGGGAACCAAACCTGCTGAGACTAAAAGGGAGCAATGAGGATTACTGTGCTCTTCAACCTGAATAATTTCTGTAAAAACTTAGGAATAACAGATATTGGGGGAAAGGCATATAGGAGACCAGGGAGCCAATCATGGAGGACAGCACCTCTGGGTCACTTTCCCAGAGGGAGAATAAGGGCAAAGTAATTGTTGCACTTGTTGTTTAGGGGAGATGCGAATGGATTGCAGCAAAGTTGACACCAGAGGCGGAAAATCATCTTTGCCACTTTTTGATTGTGAGACCACTTCTGAGGCTGAAGGATGTATTTGCTCAGCTTGTCTGCAATCACATTGTAGCTCCCTGGAATGTGCATAGCTATTAGAAAGTGGTTGGAAGAGATCGCTCACTGCCACACTCTGAGGGCTTCTCGACAACGGGGATAAGACTTGGTTCCTCCCTGCTGGCTGATGTACCAAACCACTGACATATTGTCCAATTGAATTGCAACAGTTCCCTGAGGAAGAGCTGTCTGAAAGGCCTGGAACAAAAGAAGCACCGCTCTTATCTCCAGGACACTGATGTGCAAGTTGGCCTCTAACTGGGACCAGGTGCCTTGGACCATCTTGCCCAGAAAATGCCCCCCTCATCTGGGAGGCATCTGTGGTCACTAAGGCTGTGGGCTCCAAAAAAACAAAAGGACAACCATGGAGATCATGGTCAGAATTCATTCACCAAAGAAGATCTGTTTTGCAATGGTTGGTGATCAGGACTTGTTCTGACAATGGGTAATGAAATATAGACCACAGGGAGGCTAGTAGCCATTTCAGAATTCTCATATGTAACCTGGCTAGTGGCACTAGAATTACAGAAGCTGTCATAGATCCTAGAGCTTGTAAGATTAAACATGCTGGAACCTTCTTTTTGTGGATTAACTTTTGTATCTGAGACACAATTCTCAGATGATGTTCTGGAGGAAGAGAAGCTACCATAGTCTGAGTATTCAGTACAGCCCCTATGAATTCTAAATTTTGTGTCAAGGGTAAACATGACTTTTCTAGATTTAATTTGATCCCCAGATGGGCAAAGATGCTGAGCATGCAGTCCCTAGCAGTTATCAAATGATGCTTGGCTGAAGCAGTTATGAGCCAGTCATCCAAGTACAAAAACACACGGAATCCTTGTAGTCTCAAGTGAACTGCTACTACTGCCATGCATTTAGTGAACAACCTGGGGGCTGTGGTGAATCCTAAGGGCATTACTTTGAATTGGCAAAAAGTGACTCCCAGCCAGAAGCAGAGGATCCTTCTGGACCATTTGTCCATTTTTACATAGTAATATGCATCCTGAAGGTTTATTGAGCACATCCATTCATCTTTCTTCAGAAAGGGAAGGATAGACTGTACCGTGACCATCCAGAACTCTGCCAAACTGATTTGGTCAGTACACTGAGATCCAAAATTGGTCTCCAGTCCCCTGTCTTTTTTGGCACTAAAAAGAATCTTGAGTAGATTCCGGATCCTTCTTTGGGCTGGCAGGACTTGTTGGATGACTCTTTAGTTCAGTAGTTTTTGGCTTTCTTGTACTGCTGAATCCCTCTGATTGGGTGGAACATCAATGATTTTCTTGTAAATGGGGGAGGTTGAGAAAAGGGAATAGTATAGCCTCTGGATACAATCTCTTGCACCCAGGAAGCTGTTGTTATGTTTAGCCAGACATGTAGGTGCAAGGATAAGTGTCCACTGACTGCCTCCAGAGGAAGACAATCAGGCCTCCATTCAGAAGCGCTGAAAGGGCTTTCCTGGGAAGGAATCACTGAAGCCCTGGTTTTGCAGACCACTTCTGTTGCGAGGGAGGCATCTTCCATTTTGGTTCCCCCTCTGCCCCTCCACATGTGTCTTGGTAAGGCCCTTGGGATTTTTTGAACCACATTTTTCCACCACTCCTCTCGCTCCTAGAAAAAAACGTTTGGGGTGGAAAAATGCATGCCCACAGCAGATAAGGTCTTACCATCTTTCTCACACCTGGACAAAGTTTCTTTCACTTTTAGGCCAAACAAGGATGTTCCAGCAAAAGGAGTACTGATGAAATAAAACTTGAATGTTTCCATAAAATCACAAAGACGCATCTAGGCATGTCTCCTAATGGCTATGCCTGTACCCGCTGCTCTAGACATCCCTTTGGCTGTATGTGTGATCAGCCTCACTGATGAATTGGGCACAGACTCCAGGGTGGCTAACTGGGAAGCTCCACTCTCTCAGACTCCCTCAGCTACAGCTACCGCCAGAGTATCAGATAATTCCTTGATCAGATCCAGTTGGAGTCTGGTAAAATGTGCCAAAAAATTCAAGGACCTTATGGCAAAGGTCGATAAAGCATAGACCCACTTCCCAAATCTGTCCATAGCCTGGGACTCTCTGTTGGGCGGATGTGCAGAGGAACTCTCCTTGGCTAGTTCCTTTTCAGTAGTGACTGCTACGACCATAGCATCAACTGTAAGACCCTTTGCCCAATGCTGTTTACCTGCAGGTGCAGAAAGCATTTTGTCCGGCCTTTTGGGGATGGGCCCATTGATGTCAGGAGACTTCCATGCCCACTGTGAAATAAACTGAATGAGTTCATCAATAGGTGGAGTCACCCAAGAAGTAGAAGGGTGGGTGCTGAATGCCTGTAGGTAAATAGACTCCTCAGAGGAAGGGTTTTGGGACTTCCAGCCACCCCTCTGTTTCAGAATTTCCAAGATGTCTTCAAAGGAGACATCTTCAGGGAGTGACCATGGGGACCATCCCCCCTCATCAAAATCTATATCTTCAGTGACTGATTCCTGGGGGGAATCTAAGTGCTTCCTCTTGCACTTCTTCTTCTGAGGGACCTCCTCAGGGGGATAATCTGGGAAGGTATAAGAAGATGACAGTACCTTTGGCTGTGACACCTGAGGCTTCAGCACCCACTCTAACAGTGAAAAGGCAGGATGAATAGTACAGCTAGGGGAGGGGTCCTGTTCCATGGGGGTAGGCACTGACTGAGTCTCTGTAAGAGAAAGGGCCCTCTGCATAGCCTCTCAAAGACCAGTCCCTCTGAAGAGGGAAGGAAGCCCAGAACTGAGAAAGACTGCCTTGGAACCAGGGTCACTCCCTGCTGTGAAGAACCGACCCTTGAGGCCAAAGCCAGAGAAGAACTAACTCGAGCCAAAACTCCAAGAAGCAAGGACAACTGCTCCCTGGAACCAATATGATAGCAATGACTCAGGGAGGTCTCCGGTTCAAAAACAACCGAAAAACCCAAGGTAACTGCCAGCCCTGCAGAAGCAAACAACTCTGGAGCTGATACAGACAGTGCTGGAAGAACCAGAGCAGAGGACTCTAAGACCTCAGTGGAAGTTACAGGAGGAGTAGTCAACAGGATAAAGGAAGTGGTACCAAGACCGGAAGGAATCGGTACCGAAGGTGGGCTTGAAGCCCTCAAGCCCACAAAATTTTATTCACCAGCCTCACCACGTCAAGTTCTGAAAGACTTTTAGTGGAGCAGACCAATGCAGTGAAAGGGGACTTGGGCCTCTGTAAAAATACTTCTGGTAGTTCCCCAGCACAGGGAACTATCAATGGAGAGTAAGATGTTCTAGGCATAATGGTTTTAGTTGGTGAGATAGATGCCATTTCCTGTGTCAAGACCTTCGATGTTGAAGGACTCAAAATTGTAATTTGTGCTGAAACTGAAGTTGTAAGTACCGGACTATCAGAAACAGAGGCCTTCAGTTCTGAGGGAACCTTTGGAACTGAGCTCTTCAATTTTTTGGCTTTCAGAACTGACAGGGACATCTGAACCGATAGACTATGTTTCTTAGATTGAGCAATAGATGAAGAGGAGGGAGATGAAATATCTGTTTTAACTTTATCAGTGGTGGAAAAGGCTTCTTCAAAGGCTGATGGCAAAAGTCCTTTTAGAATTAGCTTGTGGCACCTTTCCACCAAGGCCCTGTGGCTGAAGGTGTGACATATACTACAATCCTTCTGTAAATGAAGGGGGCCAAGGCAATATACACATAAGGAGTGGAAATCTGAAAAAGGAATTTTATGGCTACACTTCTGGCATTTTTTCAAACTGGAAGGGGTCATAGCCTTATCAGCCATGATAGACATTTAAATAAGGAAACAACTATCAATGATGATAGTAAAGATGTACACAAACGTGTATGGGGAGGGGAAGAAATATTACTGAAAAGACAGCGAGAGAGGGGGGGGGGCACTATCAGCAATGATAGTTGGGAAGTTACATGGTCGTGTAAAGGCAAAGAAGTATCAATGATGATACACAAGAGTACACAAATGTACAAAAGAGAAAGAAGAAGGAAATTTAGAAGGAAATATGCAAAAAATTTTACCTAAACCCACAAACGCTCGAGAGTATCAGCTAAACGCAACTGTTTCAGAAAGCAGCAAATGAGATCTGGAGGTAATTGAGAGAGAGGGATTTTGGGTAGAGGTGAAGCTTGAGAATTTTTGGCTGGTGCGAGATGTAGTAATGGCTGACTCAGTTCCAATGTCAGAACCGAACCCATCTGTCAAGGACGGACTGAAAAATGACAACAACAGATCATTTGTTAGGGTCAGGTCGCGAGCCTCTCTTGCACTTAATTGGTTTGTTCCGAATATTGGAGCGTAATCACTGCGTGCCATGAACTACATAGTTTTTGGTTTAATATTTGGGATTCATATACATGGTTATTTTTTGTCAACCTTCTCAAGCACAAGGAGTGGCTGTCAGGAGGATGGACTCCCTTCAAGATCAGTTTGTTTTTATGGTTTGCTACAGACTTTGGACTTGGGACTAAATGTTTACTTATGGCACAATCTGCTTCTAGGTGGTCTGTCCCTGGCACACCATACAAAGTGCACACATCTTCCATATTTTTGAAACTTTGCTCTATGGTAAAACAAAACGAAATATCATGCCTACTAATACAAGTAATTTTAACAATAGTAATTCAAGCACAACATGCAGAAAAAGTATACCAATTAGACATTAATTCTGCAACCACAACTAAGTTTATAAGAGTACTTCTATTACTACTTCTGTATATTTGTAACAGATGATAGATCATAGATTGATGGCTTTTTTCTAAAGGGTTGAAGTTTATTTTATCTTTAAGAGTTTCTGGGGTCTTAGGTACTTTTGGATCTTAGGCTTTAATCAAACAAGTTCACCTTAAGCATTTTTTCTGCAAAGTGACTTTCTGATTGATGTGGACATTCTATATGTCAATAAATTGCCGAGAGATTATGGCTTTAAAAGCCATTCTATGTGGTTCCTTCCTTTGTCTGCAAGGCTATTAATGTGTATCATGATATTGTTCATCAGAATGTTATTCACTATTTGCACAGATTAGGTAAGCATATAATTAATTACAATTTAAGCAACAAGAAATGTTTGATGATGAAAAGTAAGGTCTTGGTTGTCAGTGACAAAAAGACACTTCTATTGTTGTTTTTTCTTTATTTGGACTTTTAAAAAAATCATGGTATTTTATTGACGTTCCTTTAGAAGGATTTTACTTTATAGGTATTACTCATGTAATGAGTGTTACCTTGAAATATAATAATTTTGATTGGTTGATTTGTGTCATGGAGTTAAACTGAAGTTTATTTAATTAACTGAAAGTTTTTGTATTGTTAGTTCTGAAAGTGTCCTTTTTGTGAGGACAAAAGTACTAAACATTAACTTATTTGTTATTAAAGTTTGTAGTTCTTTTGGCATATTTTTTTTTTTAAACAAATTTTTGGTTTGTACGCTGATGGCTTGGGTATTTTTGATTTGGTTATCAAATATTTAGAGCAGGAAGTAATACTATAGTAAAGCCTAAGCAGTTTTATTTAAATATGTATCATGTTTTCATGAATGTTGAAAATGATTATGTGCCATTGGAAGAATATCAAGTCCAACAAGATTTTATACTTCCCTAAGAAAAATAAGAGGTTAATGGGTTGCTCCGAAATACATTTTGAAAAAGTTGTGTGTAAGCCTCATGCCCCTCTTTTTTACTGCTTGTCAAAGATCCAGAGGATGGCTAGTTGTCCGCTGAGCAAACTGACAGTATTGTAAGAAAACAGACCATGTTAAGGACAGTTCTTCATTTAAGAGGTGCTAAGTGGACATCTAAATTATTATTTAGTTACTCTCGATGTCAGCAGTCTTTACATATCAGTTCAGCATTGTTATGGGTTACAGGCAAATCTGTTTTCTTTTTTCATGACAGTTTAATGGATTTTATGTATAAATTAATGAAATACTGTTTGAATAATAATAATGTTTTCCTTTTCATCAGTGATTATTTTCAAGAAAATAAAGGTACAGCAATAAGCTGAAATTTGCCCTCAACTAAGCTAGCCTGCTTATAGTGTTCATTAGAGGATATGTACACAATATTAAAACTATTTTCAGTCATGAAAGGTCCTCTAGGGGCATTTGAGAAATTTCTGTATGATATAGGTGGCCATCTAGTCAATCTAACACATACTCTGCTTTTAACAAATTCTTGAAAGTTCACAGACCTTGTTCTGATAACTCAGATTTTAATCAGGTAGCTCTAAATATTATGCACAGAGTTGGAGATAAAAGCTACAATCCCTAATAAACAAGTTTGTGTCACAAAGTAAAGGAAAATTTGAATACATTTTTAATGCTACTGTGATGCATGCGCACTGGCTAGGTAATCAAGGAGCCTCAATCCTCTCCACTAGCACCAGTGAGGGGGGGTGCACATTAGGGAGATAACAAATACACACAGAGTAAATTACAATTTCCCTAAGAGCACACAGAGATCAAAGCCAGTCTGGAGATGGTTTCTCCCTTTCTCTCCAGATCCCCAAAACGACTCCCCACTGGCACAGCTATAGGGTTCAGATCTCAGCTGAGTAGTCAAGCCAAAACCACCAGCACCCTCTCTGTCCAACCAGTGATTCATGTCCCTACCCAAGTAGCTGACACACACAAACACACACACACACACACACATACACACACACACTTTAAGATATGATTTACATACAAACACACAGACACTCCTGGGGAAGGCTGGCACAGGTTCTCCAGCTGTGCTCCCTTTCTGCCCAGACTATAAGGTAGTAATCACTGCCACCAACTACTCTTATCAGTTACTAATAAGGCCCTTCCCAAAGGGTGAACAATTTCACTGTGTAATATTACTGTTATCCAAATAGTAAGTGTGCCAAACAGCAAGACTACTGGAGTGGCTTGGATAGTATCACCAAATAAATGCAAGTACTATAGAGCTTAAATTATCTCTACACAAAACAGCCACAGTGGAAAGGTTTAAGACTATTTCAAAATAAATAATAAAAACACAAATCGCATCGCTAATCAAGAGTTCAGAGATCACAGGAAACTTTTAAAACAATATTGTAGGATAGTCTGACATAATATAGAAAACAGCTAGGCTAATCTGGCTATATTTCTATCTAACTCTAAGAGAAATACTAAAGTCTAAGATCCTACTTACATAGCAAAACAAGTGTTGGAGAGCTGATGTCAGCTTCAGACAAAATCCAAAGTGTTCAATTCTCTCTCTCTGAGAAAGTCTTAAGTTGATAACACGGTACTGCTGAGTCATTTCACATTACATCATTCTTGACACTTCTCTGGTTTACTTTCCCAGGCTCACAGAACTTAAAAATTTAAAATTTCTTTGATCTTGTAGCTGCCAGGAAACCACAGCAATAAAAGACACTTTACATGTAAAACCTTAGTAATTACCTCTTAAATTAAGACAATAGAAAGAATTTCCTGGTCCAGACATCCTGTCTCCAAGCTTGAGATCAAACAGTCAGAAAATGTGTCACTTATCAGCTTTCTTCCAGCAGGGTGTACTGTGGTTACTTTCCTGAAGCTCAGAACATACACAGTTTTCTTTACATTTGTCAAACAAACCTGTGGATCATAGTTATATTTACAAGGATATAGAATTATTTACAAAATTCTATCTAGCTAGGCTGGCAGCCTTCACATATATCCCCCCCCCCCCACCGAGAACTCAAGCTAGTTTTTCAAGTGACCTTTGAGAAACGTTATTTGAGAAGGATAGGTCTATCTGGGTACACCTTACCTCATTCCCTGTCTTGATAGCCCATCTGTGTTGGCATTGCTAACCCCACTGAAGTGCTGTACTGACATGTCATATGCTTGCAACCCTAGGCTACATCTTAGCAACTAGGCATTTAGATGGCTGGCTTAGTGTAGCCATGTTAGGGGATTGTGATCTGTAAGTACAGTGAATTTTTCTTCCATGCAGATAAGGCTGATGTTTCTGCAGTGCCCACACTATGGCTAGACATTCCTTTTCTACAGCTGCACAGCATTCCTCCCTGGGTTGAAGCCTACGACTGAGAAAAAACACTGGGTGCTCTTCTCCCTCTGAAGAAATCTGGCTAAGTACAACCCCCATCCCATGGTTTGAAGCATCCACCTGCACAACAAATTATTTGCTGTAATCTGGACAGGCTAACACAGGGGGTCCTCCCAAAGCTTCTTTAAGTTTCTGGAATGCCTGCTCACATGCTGTGATCCACACTACCTTATCTGGCCAGTTTTTCCTTGTCAGGTCTGTGATGGGAGCAGCTATGGTACTATAACTGGGGATGAACTTTCTGTAGTACCCTGCTGTCCCTAAGAATGCCCTCACCTGCTTTTTGGTAACAGGTGCAGACCATGCCTGAATGGCTTCCACTTTGACAGGTTCTGGTCTGATTTTAGCACTCCCCACTCTATATCCCAGGTAGGAGAGCTCTGCCATACCCACCTGACATTTGCATGGCTTAATGGTCAACCCTGCCCTCTGTAGTCTGCCCAGATCCTCCCTGATATGTTGAACGTACTCTTGCCAGGAATGGCTGTAGATGGCAATATCATCTAGGTAAGCAAAGGCAAACCCTCCTGCTCCTGCTAGGATATGCTCTAACAGCCTCTGGAAAGTTGCTGGGGCATTTTACATCCCAAAGGGCATCTCTGTGAACTCATACAAGCCAAAAGGGGACACAAAAGCAAACCTCTCTCTAGCACTGGGAGTCAAAGGCACATGCCAGTAACCCTTGGTAAGATCATTGGTGGTAAAATACTAAGCCCCACCCAGCTTCTCTAGGGCTTCATCCAACCTATGCATGGAGTAAGCATCTGACTCTGTGTGACTATTTAGCTTCCTGTAGTCCACACAGAACATGATGCAGTCATCCTTCTTTGGCACCAGCACAAGTGGGGAGGCCCAGGGACAGTTGGACTCTTGAATTACCCCTAGTTACAACATTTCCTGTATCTCCTCCATCAGAGTCTGTTTGATTCTCTCAGGCACCCTATAAGGGGCCTGCCTAATAGGCCTTTGGTGTCCTATATCCACCTGGTGCTGGACCAGGTGGGTGCACCCTGGTTTCCCAGTGAACATGTCCACAAACTCCTGTAACACTGCTTGGATTTCTGAAAGGTGGGTAGGAGATAGCTTCTAGGACATTGGTACCCCTTTCACTGAGGTGTCAATCCGAACCTCACTGAGGAGATTAGTCACCAGCTCTCCCTCAGACTCTTCCTGCAATCCACTGTTAATACTCAGTATAAGGGCCTCCCTATCATAGTAAGGTTTCATCATGTTAACACAATACTGCCTAGCAATCCCACCATGTAGTTAACATCACTGACATTCCTTACCACCTTGCAGGGTCCCTCCCAAGCTGCTTGCAGATTGGTGCGTCTGACAGGAATGAGAACCATTACCTGCTGCCCTACAGCATACTCTCTAGCTCAAGCATTGCTGTCATACCAGACCTTTTTCTGTTGTTGGGCCTCTGCCTGGTTCTTCTGGGCCAAGCCCATGAGTTCACTGCGCCTTGTCCTGAGGTTTAGGACATATGCCACAACAGACTCCTTGTGAGATTCACACTCACCTTCCCACGCATCATGAATTAAATCTAGAGGCCCCCTCACCCTATGCCCATACAACTCAAAAGGTGAAATACCTGTGGATTCTTGGGGACCCTCTCTGTAAGAAAACAACAGATGGGGCAAATATTTGTCCCACTCCCCTCTTAAACTGGTTTGCAAATGCCAGTAGCATGGACTTGATTGTAGAGCTTAACCTCTCAACAAGACCATTAGTCTGGGGATGGTAGGGGTGGTCTTTAGGTGCTTCATCCCACAATATTTCCAAAGACAAGCCAGCAGGTCTGACATGAAATTGGCACATCTGTCAAGTCAGTATTTCTTTTGGGAAACCTACCCTGCTGAAAATCTCTAACAAAGCATTTGCCACCTTTTCTGCCTCACTGGAGGACAAAGCTACTGCCTCAGAGTATCTTGTAGCATAAGCTACTACCACTAAGATATTCTTTTTCCCTGTGGAACTTGGGATACTCAGAGGCCCCACGATATCCATAGCTACCCTCTGAAATGGCTCCTCAATCACAGGCAAAGGCATCAAAGGAGCTCTCACCTTGTTTTCTGCCTTGCTTACCTTTTGGCACTGCTCACAGGTCCTGCAATACCCTGTTACCCCTCTGGAAATTCCAGGCCAATAGAAATTCTGCATAATATGTCTCTTTGCAAGTTTAATGCCCATATGACCTGCAAAGTGAATATCATGGGCTATGGCTAAAAGTGTCAGACAGCAGGCTCTAGGCACTACCAACTGCTGTATTCTCTCACCTTCTAGCCCTCCCTCAGGAGTCCACTCTCTATATAGCAACCCTTTGTCTCAGTGTACATATCCCCCTTCCCTTGAGAATCAGGCACCTCACTAGCTACCTCAATCAGGCCTTGTAATATAGGATATGAGAGCTGAGCCTGTCTCAATGCTCTCTTTGTAACCCTTCCCAGCTCCCCTTCCACAGGAAGTCTGGTATCCTCTGAAAGTAGTGCCTCACTGTCAGCCTGGGTACTACTACTCACCTCTGCCCTTGCAGTCACTCTGTCCAAGGGAACATCAGTACCCACAGGCAGCTGTAGTTCACCTCTCCCTGAAGTAATCACCTCACCAGTTCTGGCTGCAAGTATGCAGTCTGTCTGAGTCTTCCCCAGGCTACCAGACCCGCATGCCTGTCTTGAAGCCTAACTGCATTAACACATGGTACTACCTCATCAAAATCCTTCCCTGTCAGGACATCTGCAGGATGGTAGTTGGGTACCCTTGTTGTCAAGGCAACCTATTAGCATTTTGTACTTCCCACTTACTGGCTCCCTTATCTTTTGTTCCCCACCTTGCCTCCGTGGACATCTATATGCCACATTGGCCCCACTGGTTGCATTCAAAACATTTGACTCTAGGTCCTGGATGAGTACCTGGACTAGTATCATCCCCTGCTACTGTCAGATTCTGTTGGGGCAGTCTGGGCTACCCACCATGAGTTCCTTTAGACCCATGAGCAGCACTGGGTGTCCTTTTCCTATACAGTGATCTCCTGCTTGCAAGGTATAGGTCTCCCTTCTTCCCCAACTCATCTGAAGTAGCACATTGTCTATCAGCTAACCACATCCTCGTGTCCTCAGGCAAAGTGCTAAGGGCTTGTTCCCTCAACAAAAGGTCTGCCAGCCCTTCAAAAGTGGTCACCTGACATCCACTCACCCACCAATGAAAATAAGTGCTTAGTTCAGCAACATATTCACACACACTTTCATCTGCCTTGCATCTATGCTCACGAAACTTTTTCCTATAAGCTTAAGGTTTTAGCTTAAAAAATTCTAGCAAACAATTCTTAACAGCAGTATAATCAAACAATTCATGATCAGATAATTTAGACAGCACAGTTACAGCTTTACCATAGAGTAAGTGGGTCAGGAACATTACCCAGAGCCTTTGGTCAACATCATACTCTTTACATACCCTCTCAAACATATGAATGAAACTATCAAAATTATCCCCCTCTGTAAACTGTGGAAGAAATTTACTTACCTTTAGTGTTTCTGCGGTATGGTTAATCCCTTCCCCATTACCTTCATGACACTGGCAAAGAGTTAGCATCTCCTTTTCGTGCTGCCTCTGCCTCTCTTTCTCCCTCAGCTTCCAGGCATAGCAGTTTCTCATTCTCCTCAGCCTGTACACGTCTCAGTCTCTCTGCTGCTTCTGCTTCCAAATGCCTGACCTCCAAATCTAGTCTCTCTAACTCCAGATTGATTTTTAAGTCTTCTGCAGAAAGGTTGAGCTGTCCATTCTCTGAGTGTTGTACATCTCCACGGCCAGTCTGATCGTCCTCCTGGTTGCTATTCTCTGATGCAGCTATGATCAAAGCTGCAATCATGTCTATTTTAGTCAGGTTTCTATGCACCAGTCCTTTAGCATGGCACATCTTAGCCAACTGGCTCATTTTCAGCTTACCGTACTCCTCTCCTGACATTGCTTGCCTGCTCTCCCTGACTAACTAAGCTAACAAAAGACATAAAACAATTGTGATCTGAACTCTGAATATTCACTGCATGGCTGATTTAGAGTACAAAAACACCTTTAGTGATCACTGTACAAAGTTACATGAATTCACTATCCACACCACTACAAGCCAGTTAATATGTGATGTGGCTAACTCACCACTATCAACCAATTAATATTTGATGTGGATATCCCACCACTGCCAAACAATAAATATGTGACGCCCATGCAGTGGCCCAGTAATCAAGGAGCCTCAATCCTCTCCACTAGCAGCAGTGAGGGGCGTGCACACTGGAGGGATAAGTACACATACAGTAAAGTACAATTTCCCTTAAGAGCACACAGAGATCACAGTCAGCCTGGGGCTGTTTCCTCCCTTTCTCTCCAGATCCCTAATAAGACTCACCACTGGCACAGCTATAGGGTTCAGATCTCAGCCAAGTAATCAAGCCAAAACCTCCAGCACCCTCTCTGTCCAACCAGTGCTTCGTGTCTCTGCCCAAGTAAATGATACACATATACTTTAAGATTTGATTTATATACAAACACAGAGACACTCCTGGGGAAGGCAGGCACAGGTTCTCCAGATGTGCCCCCTTTCTGCCCAGACTATAAAGTAGTAATCACTGCCATCAACTACTCTTATCAGTTACTACTAAGGCCCTTTCCAAAGGTGACCAATTTCACTGTGTAATATTACTGTTATCCAAATAGTAAGTGTGCTGAACAGCAAGACTACTGGAGTGGCTTGGACAGTATCACCAAATACATGCAAGTACTCTACAGCTTAAATTATCTCTACACAAAACAGCCACAGTTGAAAGGTTTAAAAATATTTAATAATAAATAATAAAAACACAAGACAAATCTCATCAATTCAACACAGCGTTAATCAATAATTCAGAGATCACAGGTAACTTTTAAAACAATATTGTAGGATAGTCTGCCATAAATATAAAACAACAGCTAGGCTAATCTGGCTATATTTCTATCTAACTCTAAAGAGAAATACTAAAGTCGAAGATCCTACTTACATAGCAAAGCAAGTGCTGGTGAGCTGATGTCAGCTTCAGACAAAATCCAAAATGATCAATTCTCTCTCTCTGATAAATTGATAACACGGTACTGCTGAGTCATTTCACATTACATCATTCTTGACACTTCTCTAGTTTAGTTTCCCAGGCTCACAGAACTTAAAAATTAAAAATTTCTTTGATCTTGTAGCTGCCAGGAAACCACAGCAATAAAAGTCACTTTACATGTAAAACCTTAGTAATTATCTCTTAAATTAAGACAATAGAATGGATTTCCTGGTCCAGACATCCTGTCTCCAAGCTTGAGATCAAACAGTCAGAAAATGCGTCACTTATCAGCTTTCTTCCAGCAGGGTGTACTGTGGTTACGTTCCTGAAGCTCAGAACATACACAGTTTTCTTTACATTTGTCAAACAAACCTATGGATCATAGTTATATTTACAAGGATATAGAATTATTTACAAAATTCTATCTAGCTAGGCTGGCAGCCTTCACATATACCCCCCCCCCTGAGAATTCAAGCTAGTTTTTCAAGTGACCCTTGAAAAACGTTGTTTGAGAGGGACAGGTCTATCTGGGTACACTTTACCCCATTCCCTGTCTTGAGAGCTCATCTGTGTTGGCATTGCTAACCCCACTGCAGTGCTGCACTGACATGTCATATGCTTGCAACCCTAGGCTACATCTTAGCAACTTGGCATTTAGCTGGCTGGCTTAGTGGAGCCATGTTAAGGGATTGTGATCTGTAAGTACAGTGAATTTTTCTTCCATACAGATAAGGCTGATGTTTCTGCAGTGCTCACACCATGGCTAGACATTCCTTTTCTACAGCTGCATAGCATTCCTCTCTGGGTTGAAGCCTACGACTGAGAAAAAACACTGGGTGCTCTTCTCCCTCTGAAGAAATCTGGCTAAGTACAGCCCCCACCCCATGTTTCAAAGCATCCACCTGCACAACAAATTATTTGCTGTAATCTGGACAGGCTAACACAGGGGATCCTCCCAAAGCTTCTTTAAGTTTCTGGAATGCCTGCTCACATGCTGTGATCCACACTACCTTATCTGGCCAGTTTTTCCTTGTCAGGTCTGTGAGGGGAGCAGCTATGGTACTATAACTGTGGACGGACATTCTGTAGTACCCTGCTGTCCCTAAGAATGCCCTCACCTGCTTTCTGATAACAGGTGCAGGCCATGCCTGAATGGCTTCCACTTTGACAGGTTCTGGTCTGATTTTAGCACTCCCCCCTCTATGCCCCAGCTAGGAGAGCTCTGCCATACCCACCTGACATTTCCATGGCTTAATGGTCAACCCTGCCCTCTGTAGTCTGCCCAGAACCTCCCTGATATGTTGAAGGTACTCTTGCCAGGAATGGCTGTAGATGGCAATATCATCTAGGTAAGCAAAGGCAAACCCTCCTGCTCCTGCTAGGATATGATCTAACAGCCTCTGGAAAGTTGCTGGGGCATTTTTCATCCAAAAGGGCATCTCTGTGAACTCATACAAGCCAAAAGGAGACAAAAAAACAAACCTCACTCTAGCACTGGTAGTCAAAGGCACCTGCCAGTAACCCTTGGTAAGATCAATGGTGGTAAAATACTAAGCCCCACCCAGCTTCTCTAGGGCTTCATCCGACCTATGCATGGAGTAAGCATCTGACTCTGTGTGACTATTTAGCTTCCTGTAGTCCACACAGAACATGGTGCAGTCATCCTTCTTCGGCACCAGCACAAGTGGGGAGGCCCAAGGACTGTTGGACTCTTGAATTACCCCTAGTTACAACATTTCCTGTATCTCCTCCATCAGAGTCTGTTTGATTGTCTCAGGCACCCTATAAGGGGCCTGCCTAATAGGCCTTTGGGGTCCTGTATCCACCTGGTGCTGGACCAGGTGGGTGCACCCTGGTTTCCCAGTGAACATGTCCACAAACTCCTGTAACACTGCTCGGTTTTCTCAAACCTGGGTAGGAGATAGCTTCTAGGACATTGGTACCCCTTTCACTGAGGTGTATATCCGAACCTCACTGAGGAGATCAGTCACCAGCTCTCCCTCAGACTCTCCCTGCAATCCACTGTTAATACTCAGCATAAGGGCCTCCCTATCATGGTAAGGTTTCATCATGTTAACACAGTACAATTTGTGCTCCTACCTCCTGCCTAGCAGTCCCACCATGTAATTAACATCACTGACATTCCTTACCACCTTGCAGGGTCCCTCCCAAGCTGCTTGCAGCTTGTTGCGTCTGACAGGAATGAGAACCATTACCTGCTGCCCTACAGCATACTCTCTAGCTCAAGCATTGCTGTCATACCAGACCTTTTTCTGCTGTTGGGCTTCTGCCTGGTTCTTCTGGGCCAAGCCCATGAGTTCACTGAGCCTTGTCCTGAGGTTTAGGACATATGCCACAACAGACTCCTTGTGAAATTCACACTCACCTTCCCACTCATCACAAATTAAATCTGGAGGCCCACTCACCCTATGCCCATATAACTCAAAAGGTGAAATACCTGTCGATTCTTGGGGAACCTCTCCGTAAGAAAACAACACATGGGGCAAATATTTCTCCCACTCCCCTCTTAAACTGGTCTGCAAATGCCAGTAGCATGGACTTGATTGTAGAGCTTAACCTCTCAACAAGACCATTAGTCTGGGGATGGTAGGGGGTTGTCTTTAGGTGCTTCATCCCACAATATTTCCAAAGACAAACCAGCAGGCATGACATGAAACTGGCACATCTGTCAAGTCAGTATTTCTTTTGGGAAACCCACCCTGCTGAAAATCTCTAACAAAGCATTTGCCACCTTTTCTGCCTCACTGGAGGACAAAGCCACTGCCTCAGAGTATCTTGTAGCATAAGCTACTACCACTAAGATATTCTTTTTCCCTGTGGAACTTGGGATACTCAGAGGCCCCACGATATCCATAGCTACTCTCTGAAATGGCTCCTCAATCTCAGGCAAAGGCATCAAAGGAGTTCTCACCTTGTCTTGTTTTCTGCCTTGCTTACCTTTTGGCACTGCTCCCAGTCCTGCAGTACCCTGTTACCCCTCTGGAAATTCCAGGCCAATAGAAATTTTGCATAATATGTCTCTTTGCACGTTTAATGCCCATATGACCTGCAAAGTGAATATCATGGGCTATGGCTAGAAGTGTCAGACAGCAGGCTATAGGCACTACCAACTGCTGTATTCTCTCACCTTCTCGCCCTTCCTCAGGAGTCCACTCTCTATATAGCAACCCTTTGTCCCAGTGTACATATCCCCCATTTCCTTGAGAATCAGGCACCTCACTAGCTACCTCTCTCAGGCCTTGTAATATAGGATATGAGAGCTGAGCCTGTCTCAATGCTCTCTTTGTAACCCTTCCCAGCTCCCCTTCCACAGGGAGTCTGGTATCCTCTGAAAGTAGTGCCTCACTGTCAGCCTGGGTACTACTACTCACCTCTGCCCTTACAGTCACTCTGTGCAAGGGAACATCAGTACCCACAAGGCATCTGTAGTTCACCTTCAGTCTCACTGCTACAGGGTAGCTCTCTCCCTGAAGTAATCACCTCATCAGGTCTGGATGCAAGTATGCGGTCTGTCTGAGTCTTCCCCAGGCTACCAGACCCACATGCCTGTCTTGAAGCCTGACTGCATGTAACTGCATTAACACATGGTACTACCTCATCAA
This sequence comes from Protopterus annectens, assembly GCF_019279795.1. Taxonomy (NCBI): domain Eukaryota; kingdom Metazoa; phylum Chordata; order Ceratodontiformes; family Protopteridae; genus Protopterus; species Protopterus annectens. The sequence continues at coordinate 221,407,480 of NC_056748.1, forward strand.
AATACTTCCCTATCAGGACATCTGTAGGATGGTAGTTGGGTACCCTTGTTGTCTCAAGGCAACCTATTAGCATTTTGACCTTCCCACTTACTGGCTCCCTTATCTTTTGTTCCCCACCTTGTCTCCGTGGACATCTATATGCCACATGGCCCCACTGGTTGCATTCAAACATCTGAATCTAGGTCCTGGATGTGTACCTGGACTAGTATCATCCCCTGCTACTGTCAGATTCTGTTGGGGCAGTCTGGGCTGTCCACGAGTTCCTTTAGACCCATGAGCAGCACCTGGTGTCCCTTTCCTATACAGTGATGTCCTGCTTGCTAGGTATAGGTCTCCCTTCTTCCCCAACTCATCTGAAGTAGCACATTGTCTATCAGCTAACCACATCCTCATGTCCTCAGGCAAAGTGCTAAGGGCTTGTTCCCTAACCAAAAGGTCTGCCAGCCCTTCAAAAGTAGTCACCTGAAATCCACTCACCCACCGATGAAAATAAGTGCTTAGTTCAGCAACATATTCACACACACTTTCATCTGCCTTGCATCTATGCTCACGAAACTTTTTCCTATAAGCTTAAAGTGTTAGCTTAAAAAATTCTAGCAAACAATTCTTAGCAGTATAATCAAACAATTCATGATCAGATAATTTAGACAGCACAGTTACAGCTTTATCATAGAGTAAGTGAGTCAGGAACCGTACCCAGATCCTTTGGTCAACATCATACTGTTTACATACCCTATCAAACATATGAATGAAACTATCAAAATCATCCCCCTCTGTAAACTGTGGAAGAAATTTACTTACCTTTTGTGCTTCTGCGCTATGGTTACTTCCTCCCCATTACCTCCATGACTCTGGCAAAGAGTTAGCATCTCCTTTTCGTGCTGCCTCTGTCTCTCCTTCTCCCTCAGCTTCCAGGCATAGCAGTTTCTCATTCTCCTCAGCCTGTAGACGTCTCAGTCTCTCTGCTGTTTCTGCTTCCAAACGTCTGACCACCAACTCAAGTCTCTTTAACTCCAGATTGATTTTTAAGTCCTCTGCAGAAAGGTTGAGCTGTCCATTCTCTGACTATTGTACTTCTCCACGGCCAGTCTGATCGTCCTCCTGGTTGATATTCTCTGATGCAGCTATGATCAAAGCTGCAATCATGTCTATTTTAGTCAGGTTTCCATGCACCAGTCCTTTAGCATGGCACATCTCAGCCAACCTTTTCAGCTTACTGTACTCCTCTCCTGACATGCTTGCCTGCTCTCCCTGACTAACTAAGCTAACAAAAGAAATAAAACAATTGTGATCTGAACTCTGAATATTCACTGCATGGCTGATTTAGAGTACAAAAACACCTTTAGTTATCACTGTACAAAGTTACATGAATTCACTATCCACACCACTACAAGCCAATTAATATGTGATGTGGCTAACTCACCACTATCAACCAATTAATATTTGATGTGGATATCCCACCACTGCCAAACAATAAGTATGTGACGCCCATGCAGTGGCCCAGTAATCAAGGAGCCTCAATCCTCTCCACTAGCAGCAGTGAGGGGCGTGCACACTAGCGGGATAAGTACACACACAGTAAAGTACAATTTCCCTTAAGAGCACACAGAGATCACAGTCAGCCTGGGGCTGTTTCCTCCCTTTCTCTCCAGATCCCTAATAAGACTCACCACTGGCACAGCTATAGGGTTCAGATCTCAGCCAAGTAATCAAGCCAAAACCTCCAGCACCCTCTCTGTCCAACCAGTGCTTCGTGTCTCTGCCCAAGTAAATGATACACATATACTTTAAGATTTGATTTATATACAAACACAGAGACACTCCTGGGGAAGGCAGGCACAGGTTCTCCAGATGTGCCCCCTTTCTGCCCAGACTATAAAGTAGTAATCACTGCCATCAACTACTCTTATTAGTTACTACTAAGGCCCTTCCCAAAGGTGACCAATTTCACTGTGTAATATTACTGTTATCCAAATAGTAAGTGTGCTGAATGGCAAGACTACTGGAGTGGCTTGGACAGTATCACCAAATACATGCAAGTACTCTAGAGCTTAAATTATCTCTACACAAAACAGCCACAGTTGAAAGGTTTAAAAATATTTAATAATAAATAATAAAAACAGAAGACAAATCTCATCAATTCAACACAGTGCTAATCAATTCAGAGATCACATGTAACTTTTAAAACTTTTAAAACAATATTGTAGGATAGTCTGCCATAAATATAAAAAAACAGCTAGGCTAATCTGGCTATATTTCTATCTAACTCTAAAGAGAAATACTAAAGTCTAAGATCCTACTTACATAGCAAAGCAAGTGCTGGTGAGCTGATGTCAGCTTCAGACAAAATCCAAAATGCTCAATTCTCTCTGTTTGAGAAAGTCTTAAATTGATAACACAGTACTGCTGAGTCATTTCACATTACATCATTCTTGACACTTCTCTGGTTTAGTTTCCCAGGCTCAAAGAATTTAAAATTGTAACATTTCTTTGATCTTGCAGCTGCCAGGAAACCACAGTAATAAAAGACACTTTACATGTAAAACCTTAGTAATTATCTCTTAAATTAAGACAATAGAAAGAATTTCCTGGCCCAGATATCCTGTATCCAAGCCTGAGATCAGTCACAAAATGCTTCACTTATCAGCTTTCTTCCAGCAGGGTGCACTGTGGCTACATTCCTGAAGCTCAGAACATACACAGTTTTCTTTACATTTGTCAAAAAAGCCTGTGGATCATATTCATATTTACAAGAACACAAAATTATTTACAAAATTCTATCTAGCTAGGATGGCAGCCTTCACAGCTATTTAGAGTTTGTTTACTGCCAGATTCTTAGATTTGTCTATAACTAAACTCCTGGATGGTTCTGTGTACATGAACATCTACAGAAAAACATTATAGGAATATTTTTTGTTATCCTAAGCATATTACCGGGAATCTTACCATGTTCTCAAATGATTGCTGGAACTTGTGTTCTGAGAGACTGCCTTCCAGACTATCTGCAAATATACAGAGCTGAGTATATTTTTTGGTTATAGAGTTTAATTGTTGCTTAGATCTCTGTTGTAACTGTTGTCTCACTGTTCTGAGAGACTGATCTGCAAATATACAGAGCTGAGTATATATATATATATATATATATATATATATATATATATATAGTTTTTAGAGTTTGTACTGTTAGTTGTTGCTTAGATCTCTGTTGAACACCCCCCCCCCCATTTTCTGCCATGTCTTCAGTTGGTATAACTGTTTTTTACAGCTTGTGTGTTATCTAACTCAAGGATCACTTAATTTGACCTGTTAGTAACAGCCTGCATTTAATTGCTGGAACTTCTGTTCTGAGAGACTGTCTTCTAGACTATCTGCAAATATACAGAGCTGAGTATATTTTTTGGTTATAGAGTTTGCTAATTGTTGCTTAGATCTCTGTTGAAACTGTTGTCTCACTGTTCTGAGAGACTGATCTGCAAATATACAGAGCTGAGTATATTTGTTTTGGTCTTTAGAGGTTGTACTGTTAGTTGTTGCTTAGATCTCTGTTGAAACTGTTTTGTCCTACCCACTCTCCCTATTTTTGGTTTGTAGTTTAAATTTGGTGGCTTTTGCAGTTGCCCGCCTCACTGTAGATTTGATCTGGGATACTCCCCCAGTCCAATCTCTTTACCACATTCTACCCAATAAACTCTTTCTGCACTTGCTTTTAGTCCTTTTTAATTTAACTGCATTTTTTAACTGTGTTTGGTCTAATATTGCTACATACTCAAGTGTGCTAGCTTGCACTGCATGTGAATTGTTTTTACTACTGTCTTTGCTACTTTTCTGTAAAAAAAAAAAAAACTGTTTCCTACCTTTCCTGTAACTAATGTTCCAGATACAGATTTGCTGTATCCAGGACTGTATGTAAGCTTCTGAGCCACCCAAGCCTTTCTGTGTTGGAGGGAAGCGTTCTAGCATATCAGTGGGAGTGGTAAGCACTAGGTAACATGTCTACCACATAAGGAGTGGTTCTGGCCCAGAAATTGTAGTTATTGGCCATTTGGGCAATCTCTTCCATCTCCCTCAACTTTCTGATTTGAAAGCCTGCATTTTCACTTGTTTCTGTCCTGTAACTCGTCTAGTGCAGATACAGATTCTTAGCTTTAGCACTTAAATTTGCTTATTCATGCTCAGCACTTTTTCAGAACTTGTAAGCACTAAATAAGCTACTAATCAGTATAGCACTCAATCTTCCTCATTACCTAGAGGAAAACCGTTTTTGTACTTACTTTTCTCACTTAGTTAGAGAAAAACAGCTCTTGTACTCACTTTCCTCACTTATCTAGAGGAAAATAGTTTTTTATTCAGGCATGTCCAAGGGTCAGCTCCCAGTGTTCTCTCCTGTCTATCTGATGAATCTGGGCATCTTGAGGCAATGTAAAAATTGCCTCGTGCACAGACGACCCTCTCCTCATACCACCCAACACTACAACCTGTGAGAGATGCACTTATCTAGCCAAACTGGAGGAAAAGCTGTCTCCAACCAAGACTGAACTTGACAGTCATGAGGAGAAGGTAAACAATTGCGCCACACCACACTCATCACATAGTCTCACAAAATCTAGACCACCAAAATCCACACATAGTAACACAAAAACATTCACGGAGGCTCTCAATGATACTCTGTCAAAGCAACAGAGACCTCCAAAGCAGAAACGCAAGCAACCTCCATCCCCCAACATAACCCAAATGACACATAGCCCACAGACTCTGTGTGCCACTCAACCACAGCCAATAAGGCAAAACAATGTACCCAACACACTAGTCATTCTATAGTCAGGCACACTGATGTCCCACTCACCAGGCTAAACAAGGAGAAGGTAACGGTCAGCTGCCTGTCGGGTGCCAGGATCTGCCACATAACCCACGCACTCAGGTGACTCCACAACAAGTACAAATATGACTCTGTCATTGTCCATATTGGTGTGAATGACCTGAGACGTACCTCCCTGGACTACATGAAAAGAGACATAAAAGAGCTCTCCGATCTTGTAGCCCAGGCAGGTATGACCCTAGCCCTGAGTAGCATTCTGCAATTGCCCAGAATGATACTGCAGTACAAGGACAAAATGATTGACTTCAACAATTGGCTAAGCTTCTGGTGTCATTCTAAGGGGATCCAGTATCTGTCTGCTTGGGATGACATAGTCGGCAGACCATGATGCTTTGCCACAGATGGCCTGCACCTGTCGACCCTGAGATACCGGATACTGGCTAAGGCTCTTGCTGCCCCTATAGTGCTTTTAGGCAAGGTTCAAATAACAAATTCACCACCATAACAGTAACAGGCAAGCAAAAACTGGGGGTAATGCTACTCAATGCCAGAAGTCTAAATCTCAAAATGCACTCACTCGAGGCACTAAATGGAGAGCATCGATATCTGTGTAGTGACTGAGACCTGGTCCAAGGCTCCAGAGTCCACCCCTGCACTACCAGGCTATAATTCATACAACACGTTTTGGCCATGTAACCTGGACCGAAACACCAAAGGCAGGGGTGTGTCCATATTCATTGAGGATATCCACACCTCCAGGCTAGTTGCTCAGCATAATGCATCCAAGGTTATCCAAGTGCAACTAACTCTGGGCAAAACTGCAATCCAAACTGTAGCTTGCTACAGATCCCCCACCATGGCCCAGGATTCCCACTCCTCTGTTAGGGTTCAACCAAACACCCTAATAATGGGCGACTTCAACTAACCCACCATTAACTGGGAAAACTACTCGTGCACCAACTCCTTAGCTCAATGCTTTCTGGAATTCATAAACTCCAATGCCCTGGATTATCTTATCCACACCCCCACCAGGGGCAACAATATCCTAGACCTAGTCATTACCAACATGAGTGACTGGTGTTCCATACCTGAAGTCAACTCCTCGTTGGTCCAATCCGACCATAAGCTAATCACCTTTGATATCCACATCCCACCCCCACCCCCCATTAAGGAAACCACGGTAAAAAAATATCTCTAAAGCCAACGTCATGCTTCTTAAGACAGAAGTGTTGAACTTCATGGCACCCATGCAGATGGACAATACAGTTACAACTGCTGAATCCTACATAAATGCACTCTATAAGCACTTACACGAGTGCATGGATCGTGCTATCCCAAACAGAACCAAGATGCTATCCTCCAAAAAAAGGAAGCCAATCTGGTGGTCCCCTGCCATAAACAAACTGTACAACAGAAGGAAGAAACTGTTGCAAAAGAGAGTAAAATCCCATGAGTGGAGGAGCTCCCTGTTCAGCCTCAGTAGGAAGCTGAGATCCCTTATAAGATCCTCCAAAGCTAGCTACGAAAACAAAATCACCACTAATTCCAAAGACAACCACAAAACATTCTATATCTATGTCAAGAATCTCGATGGCAACACCCAGATCTGCTCTGAGTTACAGCACAAAGGCAAGAAAATTACAGAACCAACTGATATTGCCAACATCCTGGCAGATAGGTTCAGTACTAACTTTACCCCCTTCTCACCCCCTAAAGGCCCATATCTATACAGGAAGAATGCAGAGTCCCTGTAATCACAACTACGCAGGTAAAAGCTGCACTCTCTCTAAAGCCAAAAACACAGCATCCATGGGACCGGACAACATCCCAGGCTATGTTTTACACAAACTTCAGAACGAACTGGCTCCTCACTTAAGCACCATGTTTAATAACAGCCTCGCATCAGGCTTTGTGTCCACTGAATGGCGCACAGCAACAGTTATCCTACTCCACAAAGGGGGAGCCACCACTGATCCCGATAACTATCGACCTATTAGCCTGATAAGCCTGGTCTGCAAGGCCATGGAATGCATCATCATGGAACTCATAAACAAGGACACTGGTAACCTCCAAACTCTGGATCCCACCCAGTTCAGGTTTGTGAAAAGCAGATCATGCCTCCTGAACCTGATTGACTTCTTTGAGGCAGTCACCAAAGCCGTAGATGAGGGTAAGGTGGTTCACACAGCCTATCTTGACCTCGCCAAGGCTTTCAACACCATCCCCCATTCTGGAATTATAGCTAAACTCACTAAAGTAGGTATAAATCCCTACGTCACAAAATGTGTTGCCAACTGGCTCACTGACAGAACCCACACTGTAAAAGTTGCAGACTCCAAATCTGACCTCAAAGCAGTGACAAGTGGAGTACCACAGGGGTCCGTCCTGGGACCTCTCCTGTTTGGTATCTATGTCTCTGAAGTACAGGCTAACACAGAAGGCCTCTGGCTAATGAAGTTCGCAGATGACTGCAAACTAGGAGTCATTGTCAAGTCCTCAAATGATATGGACATCATACAGAAGGGCCTCTCTGAGACAGATGCTTGGTGTCAGAGCCATGGCCTCAAGCTCAATGCCAAAAAGTGCAGTGTCATCCCCTTTGGTAAAAACTCTGTACCCATGAACTACCACATAGGCAGCAATCTACTTAACACCAAATGCGTGATAAGAGACCTTGGGACCCAGGTGGACAGTAGTCTCTACTTTGATAGTCACATCGCCACAGTAGTCAAGAAGTCCTTCTACGTGGCACACCTCATCATAAAAGGGTTCTCATCCAGGAAAAAAGAGGTCATTGTTCCCCTCTACTCGACACTCATTAGACCCATTATAGAGTACAATGCCCCTTTTGGAATGTACCTCACAAGGTATCTGCAGCATCTGGAAAGGCCACAGAAGTACCTCACAAAGAGGATTACTGTCCTCAAATAAATGCCCCACACTGATCGCTTAAAAAAACTCCAGCTTTACTCCGTAGCATATCGCCTACTCCGAGGTGATCTCTGCCTAACATATAAAGCTATGTCAAACCCAGAGCTGTTGGACATGCTACACCTAAAGAAATCCCAATCCATCCGAGCTACACACTCTAGAGACCTAAACCTTGTCACCACAATAAACAGGACATGCTGGTGGGATAGATTCCTGTCCCAGAGACTTCCTATACTCTGGAGCAGGCTACCCATCTATGGCAAGCAAAGTTCTTCATTAGCACTCTTCAAGAAAAATCTTGATGAGTGGATGGGAAATAGGAAATACACCCCGGGGATCACTTCTGTGTCTCTGCTCGACAGCGGCACAGGAAAATAACTTTCTTGGGTGGCGTAAGCCAGGGAATCCTGTTGGCTAGGCTTACGTAGGCCTTTGGGCCTATAGCCTAGTACCTACCTATGATATGTACTAAGACAATTTATAACACTGAATATGCTTGTAAATCTGAAATTGTTAAAAATGGTCTATGTGAATACAGTGACTGTTTTCATAACATACAAACAATAGAGATTGACAGGACTTGTTACAATACAGAAGGGATAAGCCAATAGATGCTTCTCCGGACACCTGCACTGTCATGATTTATGGTACCAATTCTTTTAAAATCAAGAAGATAATCCAGCTCGTTGGCAGCCTTTTTTAAATGACAGATTTTTAGGGAATGTTTCACCTGGTAAATGCAAATTTTCAATAAGCAGGAGTAAAAGCATTGGGGAATTTTTATTTTCATTTAAGCATTCTGCTAAAACTACCACATGAAGACAAGTATTGTTAGGTGATCTACATAAATACTGTACTCCTTGTGGCAACTGTACACAGGGTCAGCCTTTGGTCAGCTGGTGCCTTAGGCAAAAGGGCTCCACAGTACCCACCACACTACCTAGTGCCCCCATCCTGATCTACCTACACCATCCAGATTACTTTTTTCTTCCTTGTATTGTTAGGTGATCTACATAAATACTGTACTCCTTGTGGCAACTGTACACAGGGTCAGCCTTTGGTCAGCTGGTGCCTTAGGCAAAAGGGCTCCACAGTACCCACCACACTGCCTAGTGCCCCCATCCTGATCTACCTACACCATCCAGATTACTTTTTTCTTCCGTTTTCCTCACAGTCTGTCTTACTCTTCAGTTTTTTTCTTTACTTATTCAACATATTTTAGAGAAACCATTTCTTTACTACAAAAATAGACAAATAAATACTGGAAAAGTGGCCTGCTTAAGTGGCGCCCTAGGCAGCCGCCTAGTTGGCCTATGCTTAAGGCCGGTTATGACTGCACATTTTGCAATAAAATATATAACACCAACTATTTTACTGCAAAGAATACAAGTAAAATGTCTGAAATATGACATCTTATAATGTTCAGCTGAGTGGGTGATTTATTTGTGGTATGCACGTGTTAAGCATTTTAAGTTGGAGAAACATTCTCCCTGGAAACAATGCACTCACTCCATCTCAAGAGTTATAAGTTGTCATACAGAAAGGAGTGGTCTTATGAATGCAGTCTAATACACACTACTGCTAGTTATATGCTTACTGAAACTGACCAAATTAACACCACTAAAATAAATGATTTTGTGAGTCAGGAGCTTTTAAATAAACATGAGCAAATATGAATAAAAAATTTAGGAGCATTATATTGCAGAGGTTTAAATAAACAAGTGTAATTTTCCAATTTACCCACTAGATGTCTCGAGTCCTTTCTTCTTTTTTTTTTTTCAATAATTATTTTTCTTTTTACATTAATAAATGTCACAGATAAAAAACATCTTACAATATGACCGTATATATATATATATATATATATATATATACATATATATATATATATATATATATATATATATATATATGTGTGTGTGTTATACATTGATGTCAATACCACAGGATATAGGTCGTACAACATATCTATTTACACTATGTACATAAATGCTTTCACTGTTAATTCCGCAGGTATACAGGCAGTGTATACATTCGTAATATCCAAGTTATTATTTAATATCTGAACTTGTATGTGTTCTTCGGTTCCATTAGAGTGTATTTCAAAGTTGCTGTGTGATGAATTATGCTAATATGATGTTAAAGGTTTGTTCCGAAATTTCTCTGGATTTCATGTTTTTGTTTCTTTTATCTATTACTATTTTATGAGCTAAAAAGTGTTGCATAGCTACTTGTTTAAAACCATCCCAAGAGATCTTTATCGTATCTAGCCATTTAGAAGCTATATACAGTTTCATTAGTAGGAAGATTGTTAAAAGTGTATTTGCTTGTTTTCTTTGTATGTTGGGTGGGAGAATGTGTAACAGAGTGAATTCCCAAGTTAATGTTGATGTTTGATAACCCATTTTTTGTAATTGTACCTTGAGAGAGTTCCAGAGTTTATAGACACATTTACAGCTCCAAAATACATGGATTAAGTCAGCTATGTGGTCCTTACAGTGTGGGCAGAAATGTGATTTTGATGTGTTAAATTTGCGTAGGATTGCAAGTGTAAAATATGCATTATTACTGATCATGAGCTGAGTGTATGCTAACTTTTTGAGGGGTATAATCTTCAGTGTTAGATTGATTGCCTGGCTTATTTGCTGGTCATCTATGGATGGTTTAATTTTTCTCTAGTAGTTAGAGAAAATGAGGTATTTCTGGTATTTGATTTAATTTATCATTTTATATGAATTAGAAATAGTTTTCTTTGTTGTGATAATAGTTTTCCAAAATCTGCTACAAGTTTCCATGTCACTATTGGTCATAGTAGCATTTTGGAGGTAACTGGAACACAGTTCTTCGATTTGTCTTAGGATTATTATGTGTGATTTAGGGAGGTTTAAGTTGGTCCTCATTTCTTGTATTGAGCAGTTAAGGTAAGGATAAATATCTTAGATTGTTTTATCTTTCGGTCTGGGAAAAGGGACTAAGTCCACCATCTTATTGTTTATTTTTAAATTTGGGTTTTTATGAAGGGGTTGCAGTATTGTCATGGCTTGTCCAAGGTTCAAGAATTGAAAGAGTTTTTGCGCTAAGTTGATAGAATGTTTTAAGGGCTCTATAATATTACAAGTTTGTATTTCTTTCTGATTCAGGAATGGAAGTGCTTTGGGGTTGAAACCTAGAGCTTTAATATATCTATAATAGTTTGTCACCCAAAGAGGAGACCAAATTTCCATTGGCGGGTTACGTTCAGCTAATCTTAATATTCTGTTAGTGTTAATGATCGAGTAGTACATTTTAAAATCTGGTAAATTTAGTCCTCCTTTGTTTTTGGGGCGTGTTAATTTTGGATAGGAGATTCTGTTTTTTTGGGGTTCCCATATAAATTTTGCTAAGAAGGTATGAATTTGTTTGAAGAATTTATTATGTATTATTGTCTGTGATGTCATGAAGATATACATTAATCTAGGTAAGATGCTCATTTTGATTATTGATACTTTGGCCAAGAATGATAGTTTTAGGTTGTTCCATCTTTTTACAGTCTTACATTATGTTTTGCCATTTAAGGTTTACATTGTGTTGGTAGAAGTCTTTGTTATTCTGGAAAAAAGGTGATTCCCAGGTATTTAGTTTCTTCTTTTATTTTTATTGTGTTTAACAATGGTATTAGTAAGATGAGTTTGGGTGTGTTTGGGGGAAAAATATTAGTTTTATTGAGGTTTAGTTTGCAGTTAGACATAGTTGAGAAATGATCAATTGCAGCTATTATTTTGTTTATATCTGAATTTGGTGTAGTGCAGTATATGTTCAGATCATCCGCAAATGCAGTGAGGTATATTTTGAAGTTGTGTGTTGATGGAGGATTCTGATATGTATTTTGTTTAATGTATAGAAAGAATGGTTCTAGGTATAGGTTAAACAGGAAGGGTGATAATGGACATCCTTGTCTTGTTCCATTTTTTATTAGAATCCTATTTGACCAAGTTTTATTTATATATAGAGATGTGTATGGGTTGCTATAGAGAGTTTGGATGATCTGAAAGAAGTTATTGTGTTTATTAAAGTAGGGTAGTGTTTAGAGTAAGAATTCCAGGTTAACCCTATCAAATGCCTTGTGGGCATCCAATACCATTGTGTAGATGTTCATATTGTATCAGTTAGCGTAAGATATTAGTGCATCTAATGTTAATGTATTGTCACCAGTCTGTCTATGTGGCGTAAAACCGGATTGTTCTGGGGAGATGGTTTTCTCTATCAGATTTTTCATTCTGTTTGCAAGTATAGAGGTAAATATTTTAGTATCTATATTTAAGAGGGAGAAGGGTCTGTAGCTGTCGGGGTTTTTGGGGTCTGTGTGTTCTTTTAACTCATTATATCCGAGTGACGCTTCCAGGTGCATCTGCCAGTTAACTCCTAATGACGTCTCTAGGCATCAATTATTGTCTGTTTATATTTGCATCAATAATTCCAAAACCATGCTATGTACAAGGTTTTAAAAGATTTCATCTTAATGCTTACACAGTGGCAAACTCAAATGCATTAATATTGGACCTCTGTCTAGTGCAGGTAAATAACTGTTGTTTTTATGATCTTAATTTATATAGAACTTTTAGTTATGTACTTACCATAACGATAGATGCATGTGATCCATCTCGCCTACATTCATTACTGACGGGTTCGGAGCCGAGAATCGGCTCCGACTCGGCCACTATAACTAGCACGAAGTCTCTCATTGGCTGGGCTAACCCTATATCCCAGGATGCATCACACCCAAATCCCCAGATCTTGTTTGCCCCAACATGATTCTCCCATATACACCATACCAAAATGACAAAGTAAGAGGAGAGAAAAAATAATATCCTCAGAGAATCAGGATACAGGTTTCCTCCAGGTCCAACAGGTAGGGGGAAGGAGGGCGGGTACATAAGAATGTAGGCGAGACAGCTCACATACATCTATCATTATGGTAAGTACATAACTAAAAGATGTAATGTGATCCTATCTCACCTGCATTCATTACTGAAGAGACAGCGTCCCTAGCACCTAAATCCCGGGAGGCTCACTGGAAAACACTCCTGAGCACTGTGGAACCAAAGGAAGCCCGACCTCTAGAGGCCACGTCCAGTTTGTAATGAGAAATAAAGGTATGTGGAGAAGTCCAAGTAGCCGCTGCACATATCTCATCTATGGATAATCTAGCATGAAAAGCCACTGAAGTTGACATAGCCCTGGTAGAATGCCCCTTAACTGGAAAAGGAAGATTCTTATCCACTGAAGCATAAATAAATGAGATGCAGTCTCTAATCTACTTAGCTATAGTGCCCTTAGCTACAGATCTGCCCATTCTATTGTCCGAAAAAGACATAAACAACTGATCTGATTTTCTCTCCTATTGTGTCCTATTTAAATAAAACCTCAGTTGTCTATGCACATCCAACTGGTGCAATTTGTATTCCGCTTTGTTGGAGAACCTTGGGAAAAAGACCGGAAGCTCAATAGACTGGTGGAGACAAAGGGCAGAAGAGACCTTAGGGAGAAAGGAAGGATTAAGTCGCAGCGATACTCTGTCCTTGTGAAAAATTAAATAAGGAGGTTTAGCAGAAAGAGCTTGAAGCTCTGATACTCTTCTGGCTGAAGTTATGGCTACCAAGAAGGCAGTCTTCCATGACAGAAATTTCAATTCGCAGGAGGCTGCAGGCTCAAAGGGAGAGGACGTCAAAGCTCTGAGCACCACATCTAAATCCCATGGCAAGACGGGCTGCGAAACTGGAGGGCGCAGCAGCCAGGCTCCTTTCAGAAAAGCTTTACATAGCTTATGGCCCATAAGGGAAGGCTCATGTGCAACATGATAATTGGAGATTGCTGCCAACTGAACCTTTATGGTGGAAGCAGCCAAACCTTGTCTAAAGAGTGTAGCTAAGATATCTAACACCGCGGACATCGGTGCTGTAAGAGGGTCCAGATCACGTTGCTGAGCCCAAATTGCAAATCTCTCCCATTTACTAGAGTATATTTTCCTAGTAGAAGACTTGTGGGAGGAAGACAGAATATGAACTACTTCCGGGGTAAAAATATGCTGACTGACTAATGTCGGAAGTGGAGGAGCCAAGCAGCGAGCTTGAGAGTTCGTAGGGATGGATGGCGCTGTCTTGACTGATGAGTCAATAGATCTGGAGCTGGGTCCAGAATCCAAGGGCCATCCACCGCATACTTCTGAAGGAAGGGGAACCAAACTTGACGGGGCCAGTGTGGTGCGATCAAAATCATTTTGCTTCCCAAGCAGGAGGCCTTCAGAATCACTCTGGGTAGTAGAGGGACTGGCGGGAAGGTGTAGAGCAGACCGGAGGGCCAATTGTGGACTAGAGCATCCCTGGGAGACTCCCCCTGTGGGAGGATCAGAGTGAAAAAATTGCTGCACTTTGCATTCAGGGGACTGGCAAAGAGGTCGCAGCAGGGAAGACTCCACTTGGAAAAGATCTGCGCAGCCACTCTGTCATTCAGGGACCACTCGTGAGGCATCAGAATAGCTCTGCTCAGCCTGTCTGCTATCACATTGGACTTCCCCGGAATATGCATTGCCACTAGAAAGTGCTGGGAAGCGATCGCCCAATTCCACACTCTCATGGCCTCTCTGCAAAGGGGGTAGGACTTGGTTCCTCCCTGCTTGTTCAGATACCAGACAACCGACATATTGTCAGAGAGAATCGCAATAGTTCCCTTGGGAAGAGAGCTGTGAAGTGCCGCTCTCATCTCTAGAACATTGATATGCAAGTGAACTTCGTGGTCTTGCCATGTACCTTGGACCGTCTCGCCCAGATAATGCCCCCCATCCTATCTGGGAGGCATCCGTGGTTACTGTGGCAATAGGGGATGGGGGGGGCTGAAGGGTCTCCCTTGGTCCAGATTGGAGGAAAGAAGCCACCAATGCAGATCTTGCCGGCATCTCTCCGTGATGAGGATCGGGTGGGACAAGGGCGTTCCTGATATGACCACTGGGCTGAAAGGAGCCACTGAAGTATTCGCATGCGTAACCTGGCCAGCAGAACTAGGAGAATGGTAGCCGCCATTGATCCCAACAACTGAAGAAGCCTCCTGGCTTGGGCTTTTCTGCGGGGTAGTAAAGCCAGGACCTGGGCCTGTAACACTTTTATTCTGTTGGTAGAAAGGCTCTCATCTCTACAGAGTCTAGCTCTGCGCCGATAAAGGCAACACACTGTGATGGCAGCAATACAGACTTTGCCCAATTGAATGAAATCCCTAGAAGATGGCCCAATTTGAAAGTAGCTCTCGTGGCTTGAACAAGTAGATGCCTGGTGGGGGCGGTGAGGAGCCAGTCGTCTAGATAAGGAAAAACCTGGAATCCTAGACATCTCAGGTGAGCTGTCACCACTGCCAGACACTTGGTGAACACCCTGGAGGCTGTGGTGAGACCAAAGGGCAGGGCCCGGAATTGAAAATGACTGGCTCCCAGCCGGAAGTGTAAAAGATTCCTGAAAGCCTTGTTTATCTTGATGTGATAATAGGCATCCTTGAGGTCGAGGGAGCACATCCACACTCCTTTTTCCAGCAATGGGAAAATGGATTGCAAAGTGACCATTCGGAACTTGGACTTCTTTACAAAGCGGTTTAAACGGCTGAGATCCAGAATGGGTATCAAGTCCCCTGTTCTTTTTGGCACCAAAAATAACCTTGAGTAAGTTCCTAATCTGATCTGGTCTGCAGGGACTGGTTGGATGACTCCCTTTTCTAGCAGCTTTGAAACCTTTATTGCCGCCTGATCTCGTTGACTGGATGGAACGTCCGGGATTTTTCTTGACGGAGGGGGGGAATGAAAAAGGGGAATGGTGTAACCTCCGGTGATGATACGAAGCACCCATCGATCCTGAGTGATGGACTCCCAGGCCTGAAGGTGCTCCGAAAAACGAGCCCCGACTGGCTCCGGAGACGCACAGTCGGGTAATCCCTCAGGGACGCTGATAGGAGGAACCACAAAAGGACTCGTGGTCTCCTGTATTGCAGGGGACTCCACCGCCTCTAGGGTGACATCTTCCATTAAAATTCCCCCCCTCCTCTGCCCCTGGAGGGGGAGGTCACTTTGATTGGCAAGGGAAGACTTTTGAGATTTTCTGAACCACATTTTCCCTCCCCTCTGAGCCTTGGGATAAGGCCTAGTGGGAAGTGAAAA
Organism: Protopterus annectens; assembly: GCF_019279795.1. Lineage (NCBI taxonomy): Eukaryota > Metazoa > Chordata > Ceratodontiformes > Protopteridae > Protopterus > Protopterus annectens. The sequence goes on from NC_056748.1 coordinate 221,423,400, forward strand.
GCGGGCCCCAACGGCAGACAAAGTCTTGCCCTCCTGCTCATATCTAGTGAGGGTGTCTTTCACTTTGGGTCCAAAAAGAGAGGACCCATCAAATGAGGCGTCCGTGAAAGAAGACTTGAAAGCCTCCGCAAAATGACACAAGCGCATCCAAGCTTGCCTCCTAAGGGCTACACCCGAACTCACAGCTCTACCTGCCCCTTCGGCTGTGTAAGATATAAGCCTCATGGACGAGTTGACGATGGAAGAAAGGGTAGACAGCTGGGCGTTAACAAGCTGAGCTAACGCCTCAGGCAGGTTACCCGACAGGGTATCTCCCAACTCCTTTATGAGATCCCTTTGGAGCCGCGTAAAATGACACAAGTAATTCAGCGACCACAAGGTAAAGGTCACTGAAGACAGGGTATGCTTCCCATACCTATCTATACTCCTAGACTTCTTATTAGGAGGATGGATGGATTTAGAAGCCTCCGCCACATCCTGCTGGGTGGCGGACGCCACCACCATGGCATCCACAAGTACTCCCTTGGTCAGAAATTCTTTTCCAGGCGGCGCAGATAAAAACTTATTAGGCAGCTAGGAACTGGCTCCACAGAGTCAGGGTGTTCCCACACCCTTCGACAAATAAGATCCAATAATTTATCGAAGGGTGGAGACACCCAGGAGGCGGAAGGCTGGGCTCCGAAGGCCTTGAGGAAGACCAACTCCTCCTCAGAAGGGCTTTTGGAAGGCCAGTCGCCCCGCTGTCTCAAGATCTCCAGGATATCAGAGAATGAGACATCATCCGAGGACGGCTTCGGGGACCCTTCTGCATCATCGAGGTCAGTGTCCGAGGTGACAGACTCATCTAGGGAGTCTACGTGCTTCCTCTTACACAACTTCTTCCTGGGAGGCTCTTCAGGGACTGACTCTGAAGGGCCCTCAGAAAGTAGGGGACCACACATGGAGGTATCCTCAGGCCCGGGAGCCCCGCTGTCCAGAGATAGGGGGGCACCAGATGCTCTAGTCACAGTGTCTAGGGAAGGAGTTGCTGATTCAGGTGAAGTCACGATGGACTTGGCCAGCATGCTCCTCATAGCCTCGAAGGCAGGTCCACCAGAATCGGATGAAAATCCTGCCTCCGAGACCATGACCAGAGTCGGGGTACCCCTAGCCGAAGCACCAAGGGGGAGACTTGGAGCTGCAGTCTGAAGCCCCAATGTATCCCCCTCAGGTCCGACTGAGGACACCCGAGTACCGAAACCTGTAGACGGAATGGAAAAGTTTGGAGCCGATGTCGGATCCGAAAGACTCGCGGGAGGTTTCGGAGCCGACCCAGGGACTTCACTCGATTCGGCAGACTCCGGCTCCAACGACACCGAGGTTGTTGGAGGAGGAAGAAACGGAACCGATATAGTAGCTGGCTCCGGAGCCGATTGGGCTGGAGCCGAAAATAATTTAGTTAACACTGGCGACTGGAGGAGCCTCTGGACCACCCTATCGACATCCGAATCCGAGAGCCTGGAGGACTTGGAAGAGACCGACGGGGGCCGGGAGACCTTCTCAGTTGGAACCGAGATAAAGGTAGGGGAATGGCTCCAAATCGGCTCCAAAAGGATCGGAGCCGAAGTAGGTTTGAGAACTACCGCAACCTCCTTCGGCGCCGACGACCATGGAGTCGAAGAAGCTGACCCCGCAATAGACAATACTTCCTGTGGCTCCGAGACCAGTGGAGCCGAGGAAGGAGACATATCCTTGGATGGTGCTTCCTGTGGCTCTGAGACCAGTGGAGCCGAGGAAGAAGTAGTCTTAGATCTTTTCTCCAGAGGCTCCGAAGAACTAGATGGAGCCGGAGTAGTATTTGTGCTCCATATATTTGAGAGTATATTTGTTCAAATGTTTTAATAATGTCTTCATTTTTTGTGTAGTTTTTGTGTCTGTAGCTTATTTCTGATATATTGAAGGCATTTTTGTATTGGGAGATAATTCTGGCCAGAGCTCTAGATGGAATGTGAGCTTCTTTTGCATAAGCATTTCTCCCCGGGCCTCCGCTGAAAACAGGCTCTGTGGAACCTAGTCGGACATTCCCGGTCAACAAATGTTAAATAAAAAAAATAAAAAAATAAAAAAATAAGTGGCTAACATTCTGGCTTCATAAAAAGATAGGTTCCTGGTTTCTAACATATATAGATCCCTTTGCAGTTTTAAAAGTTCTGCTTCTGTTTGGTTCTTGGGGTTATTTATTAGTTCTTTTTCAATATGCTCTATTTTCCCTTTCAATGTATGCTCCTCTTTCAGTTGTATTTTTTATAGTATGCTGCTTTTTTGACAAACAATCCTCTGATTTGTGCTTTGGTTGTAGCCCATTCTATGTCAGTTGGTACTTGAGAGTTAGTGATATTTGTAAGAGCTATTTTTAGTATTGCTTCTGTTTCTTTTATTACATCCATTTTGGAAAGTAAATTAGGGTTTAATGACCAATTATGACCCCTAGTCTCTAAATATATCTTTCTGTCCCAGTTAATGTTCAGTGTGATTTTGGAGTGATCTGAAAAGAACCTGGTATGTATAGTTATTGCTGGGTCCATGTTAATGAATATGTCAGAGATTAAGAAGAAGTCTATCCTTGACCACATTTTGTGGCATTGCGAACAGAATGTGAATTTCCCTGTTTTATCTTCACTGTTCCCATATTTAAAAGGGTCATATAGCTTGAAATCTTGTTTGAGTTCATTAAGGGCTAATGTGGCTTGTTTATTATGTGATTTGGTCAGATTAGATTTATCCTTTTCTGGGTTTTGATACGTGTTCCAGTCCCCTCCAATCACTAGGTAGTGATCTTTAAATTGGTTTAAGGTCGGGTATAATGACATAAAAAACTGTTGTTGGTTATTATAAGGTGCGTAAATAAGAAGTTATGTACTCACCATAACGTTCCATCTGAGTAGGTATCTTCATTTGTCAGCAACCTGTGGGATACGGATCCGATCTTGGATCCGAGCCGGCAACTTCTATCATAGCATAGATCCGAGCTCCTAGCTCCTCCCCCTTACCCATAATCCCCTGCCTGCCCTAACTGACCTCAGATCAAGTTTGTCCCATAGCACAACAGATAACAGGTGTCCCAATGGGAACATATGCTAATAACACAAGAGCGATCCAATCAGTCAGGGGGAAGGAGGGGGGGATGGTTGCAGACAAATGAAGATACCTACTCAGATGGAATGTTATGGTGAGTACATAACTTCTTAATCTGAAGTAGGAACTTCATTTGTCAGCAACCTGTGGGACAGAGTCCCCAGCTACCTAAGTCTTGGGTGGCCTTCATGGAAGGATATTCCGGAGCACCGCAGAGCCAAAGGACGCTCTACCTCGGGAAACAACATCTATTTTATAATGGCTGATAAAGGTGTGAGATGAAGCCCAAGTGGCTGCGGAACAAATGTCATCCAGTGGAACCCTAGCTTGAAAGGCCGCAGAAGTGGCAACGGCCCTAGTAGAATGAGCATGGACTCCTTGAGGTGCAGGCCTCCCCGAACTCTGATATGCTAACAGAATACAACTCGAGATCCGTCTAGAGAGAGAAACCTTAGAAACTGATTTTCCGAAATTACTTTTGGCAAAGGAGATAAACAACTGATCGGATTGCCTATGACCAGCAGTTCTGTGGATATAAAAACGTAATTGTCTGTGTACGTCCAAGGAATGAAGCTTGTACTCTCCTTTGTTATGAAAGTTGGGGAAAAACACTGGGAGATTGATGGATTGATTGATGTTCGCTTCTGAAGATACCTTAGGTAGAAAGGACGGGTTGATTCTGAGGTAAACCCTATCTGGGTGAAAAACCAAATATGGTGGTTTGACACAAAGGGCTTGCAATTCCGATACCCTTTTGGCTGAAGTTATGGCCACCAAAAAGGCTGCCTTCCAAGAGAGAAATTTGAGATCAACCGTGGTAGCCGGTTCGAATGGGGGACCAGTCAAGGCCTGCAAGACTAAGGATAAATCCCATGGAGGTACCACCTCTTTAACTGGAGGCCTAAGGAGGAAGGTACCCTTGAGGAAGGTCTTACACAGTTTGGAAGTGATAATAGGACCAGACTCTTGCCCCACATGATAGTATGAGATTGCTGCCAGTTGTACCTTGACTGTGGAAGAACTAGCCCCCTGGTGAAAGAGAGAGGTTAGAAAATCTAGAATCGATGATATCGGGGCTGTAAAAGGGTCTAAACGACGGTGTTGTGCCCAAATGGTGAAGCGTTTCCACTTACTCTGATAAACCTTCCTGGTGGAAGGTTTGTGAGCTGCTACAAGAATGGCTTTGACCAGTGATGAGATCCCGGGAGTCCTTATGAGGAGTGGAACTGGAGCAACCAGGTCGTCAGCTTGAGGTTGACCAGGTTCGGAGTCGGAAGACCAAGAGGATGAGAGATGAGATCCGGAATGGGATCCAGAATCCATGGTGGATACACTAGGTGAGACCATAGGTAAGGGAACCACGTCTGACGAGGCCAGAATGGGGTAATGAGGATCATTCTGCTCCCCAGCTGCCTGGCTTTCTGTAACAATTTCAACATCAGCGGTAGAGGAGGGTAAGCATAAAGCAGACCGGGAGGCCAAGCATGAACTAGAGAGTCTCTCGGGGACTTCCCCGGTGGGGGGATCAGAGCGAAGTAATCGTTGCATTTCGTGTTTGAAGGAGAGGCAAAAAGATCGCAACAAGGTCGCCCCCATCGGGCAAATACTTGCTCTGCCACTCGGTGGTTGAGAGACCACTCGTAAGGAGTCAGGATAGTACGACTGAGCCTGTCCGCTAAAATGTTGGACCGTCACGGAATGTCCGTTGCTATGAGAAAGCGGTTGGTGGAAATCGCCCATTCCCACACTCTCATGGCCTCGCGGCAAAAGGGGTAAGACCTGGTTCCCCCGTTTGTTGATGTACCAGACTATCGACATGTTGTCTGTCTGTACCGCAATTGTCCCTACCGGAAGAGAATTGTGTAGTGCTTGCAACATCAAAAGCACCGCTCTCATCTCTAGGACGTTGATATGCAAAGAGGTCTCTACGTCATTCCAAGTGCCTTGGACTGTTTTGCCTGAAAAATGCCCACCCCAGGCGAGAAGCGTCCATGGTCACTGTGTCAACTGGTGGAGGTAGTGAGAAGGGACAGCCCGTGTGGAGGTTGGGAGACTGGAGCCACCACAGGAGCGATTTTCTGCAAACCTTGCTTAAGGAAACGGGGTGAGACAGAGGGTTGCAAGACAGGGACCATTGTACCTGGAGGGTCCACTGTAGAACCCTCATGTTCAACCAGGCCAATGGCAGTAGAGGGATTGCAGCCACCGTAGATCCTAGGGCCCTCAGAATCAATTATGCTGAAGGAGTTTGCAGTTGAAGAATGGCCTGCACGTGTAACATCAGGTTCCGAAGTCGATCTGGAGTCAAGAATGCAAGCATCTGTCTGGAATCCAGTCTTGCCCCTATAAAATCTAGCATCTGTGTAGGGATGAGAGAGGATTTGGTCATGTTGATGGTTAATCCTAATAGTGGAGCCAGACCGAGAAAACAGTCCCTGCCTGAACAAAGTAGATGCCTTGTTGGGGCTGTGAGGAGCCAGTCGTCCAGGTATGGAAAGACCTGAATTCCCTGGAGTCTCAGGTGGGCCGCTACTACCGCTAGGACCTTGGTGAACACCCTGCGGGCTGAGGTGAGACCGAAGGGGAGGACCCTGAATTGAAAGTGACTGACTCCCAGCCGGAAGCGGAGGAACCTCCTGGAACGCCTGTCCACTAGAACGTGATAGTACGCATCCTTGAGGTCTATAGAGCACATCCAGTCGTCCTCCCATAATAAGGGGAGGACGGATTGCAACGTGACCATTCGGAACTTTTGTTTGGGTACCGCCAGGTTTAGGAAAGAGAGGTCGAGGATGGACCTCAAGTCCCCCATCTTTTTTGGCACCAGAAAGAACCTGGAGTAAAACCCTGATCCGACTTGATCTGGGGGGACGGGCTGGATGGCTCTTTTTTGTAGAAGCTGCTGAATTTCTGCAGCGGCCGCCTTCTTTTGACTGGGTGGGACGTCGGGAAGGCTTCTGATTTGGGGGTTGGCTATGAAGGGAATTAGGTAACCTCTGGATATAATGCGAAGCACCCAGCGATCTGTTGTTATGGATTCCCATTTTGCCAGGTGCTTCGAAAAACGCCCCCCGACTGCCTCCAGAGTGGAGCAGTCAGGAAACCCCTCAGGGGTTCTGCGTGGGCCTCTCAGAGAAAGGTTCTCTGGACCCAAAATTCCTCGGACCCCCTCCGCCTCTGGGGCGGCATCCTCCCTGTCCTCCTCTGCCATGAGAGGACTGGTTGCCCTGAGCAGACTGAGATTGATGCAATTTTCAGAACCACATCTTCTTCTGACCCTTTTGGTTCTTGGAAAAGGACCTCTGGGGCACAGAGAAGCAGACTCCGATGGCAGACAAGGTCTTCCCGTCTTTCTCGCTCTGGACAAGAGTGTCGCGAACGGTTTTGCCGAACAGTGCAGAACCATCAAAAGGGGCATTCGCGAATGACGCCTTAAAGGGTTCCAAGAAGTCACAGTGATGGAGCCAGGCCTGTCTCCTCATGACAAGCCCGACTCCGCCTGCTTTAGCAGCTCCCTCTGTAGCATGAGACAATAGCCGCATAGAGGTATTAGAGATAGACCGGAGGGTGGCCATTCGGGAAGAGTACAAATCCTTGTCTCCCTCTGACATGGACCCCGGGGGGGGGGAAGCAGCGTATTCCTTAATTAGATCCCGCTGCATCCTAATAACGTGTGCCATATAGTTCAAGGCCCTCATAGAGAAGGTCGCTGAACTGAAGGCCCGCTTCCCAAGACGGTCCATCGCGCGAGACTCCTTGCTCGGAGGATGAACCGTGGGGCTCTCCTGAGCCAACTCTTTCTTGGTGGCTGCAGCCACCAACATGGCATCCACAGGGGGACCTCTGCTCCAATGTGATCTCTCTGCAGGGGGGCTCAAAATTTTGTCTGGGCGCTTGGGGATCGGCTCTACGGTGTCCGGTTCCTTCCAAGCCCTAGAGGATATGAGATCCACCAGGGGGTCGGGTGGAGGGGACACCCAAGAGGTAGATGGTCCTGCCTCGAATGCCTCAAGGAATACGGACTCGTCAGAGGAAGCCTTGGGGGCACACCACCCACTTCTGATTTTAAGCATTTCCATGATGTCGCCAAAGGAGACATCCTCAGGGGGTGATCTCGGGAAGCCTTCCCCTTCATCCAAGTCCGTATCTTCTGTGAGACTCTCAGGGGAGTCTATGTGCCTCCTTTTGCACTTTGCCTTGTGGGGAATCTCCTCGGGGGGGCTGTCCGAGGAGTCCTCACGGGCTGTAATCTGTTCCACTGGAACTCCTAAAGGCGCTGAGGCAGGCTGCCCGGAGGACTGGGTGAGGGGAGCCAGGACCAGATGAGAAGGAGTGCAGGAGGGAGCCGAAGCCAGGACCGGAGGCCTGGAAGCACTCGACAGTGCCCTCTCCACCGCAGCGAAAGCAGAGGGGGAGCCACTCTCAGACAGATCCGAGATCCGACTCCCACTCGGAACCGAAGCGTGGATCGGACCCAGTGCCGAGAACGTCGGAATCGAAGGACCAGTGTGCTCTGACCGGGACGGAGCCGAAAGTACACCAAATCCCTCGGATCCAAAGCTCGGCCCACGGCTCCGAGAGGTCGGATCCGACAGACTCGAGGGAATAGTCGGAGCCGACGTGCCCAGCACGGTCGGCTCCGACCTACCCCCGGATCCAACGTGGCTAGGCTCCGAACGCTCCGAGCCCGGAATGCGGGTCGGAGAAGGAGCTATAGGAGCAAAAAAGGGGTCGAGCTCCCCCCCCAGAGGGGGGGAGACAAGAGCATGCCCATCTGCATCTGGGCCTGGATGAATCTCCTCATCATCCGGTCCATATCCGTATCAGACATGCTAAAAGTGGACCTAAACGAGGCCACCGAGGCAGACCTGGAGTGTCGCCTCAATGACCTCGACGGGGACCGGATCACCTCCTCCTCGGGTCCCGGGGAGAAACAAGGGGATCGGATCCGAGGAGATCGAGAAGACTTGGACGGGGAAGCCCTCTTGGCAGGCTGGGCCGATGAAGAGTCCTCGGCCCGCCGCTTAAGGTGCTTCTCCCGCCGCTTCTCTTTCCTGGCCTCCCTATCCTCCCGAGCCGATGCGGGAGGTTGAGTCCCGGTCAGAGTAAGGGAGGCAGGGGTGACCGCTGCCGGGGGGGGTAGCGGGCACCGGAGGACGAAGCAGAGTCTGGGGGTAGAAGGCCCGCCAGAACTAGCTTCGACCTTCGATCCTTGAGTGTCCTGGGGTTGAACGCCGTGCAAATCGCGCAACCCGAAGAGAGGTGTTCAACCCCAATGCACCTAACGCACCGAGTGTGGCCATCAGCCGGTGAAAGCTTGTGACCACACTCGGTGCATTTCGAAAAAATTGCCTTAGGGGCCTCCGACATACTGTAGGAAAGCGCACTCACTAGGCCCCTAATTCAGTCACACACACACACACGCTACGACCAGCGGGGGAGGGAGAATTATTCTTAAATTAAAACAAGTATGTTATATATAAAAGGGAGAAAGGGTAAACCTACCACACACACAACCAGTCTCTCAGAAGAAAAAATACCAAAACTTTTTTCCTCACAAAACGCCAAGAGCTCTGAACCTAGCTGTTGCTTGAAGAGCGGCAAACTAGATCTGAGGTCAGTTAGGGCAGGCAGGGGATTATGGGTAAGGGGGAGGAGCTAGGAGCTCGGATCTATGCTATGTTAGAAGTTGCCGGCTTGGATCCGAGATCGGATCCGTATCCCACAGGTTGCTGACAAATGAAGTTCCTACTTCAGATCATTAAGTACCATTACAGGTTTTGGTATTGTAGGACTAGTAAATGTTACGTAAAACCATCTTCCCTCCTTGTCAGCTTTAATTTTAAGTATTTTTTCCTTAAATTTTTTAAATTATTATGGCTGCCCTAGCACTGTTTGTTTTTCCCTCTGAAGCTATGATATGACTTATCCATTTCTTTCTGCTAATTTCTGCCCATTGCTCTGCAGTCGAGTGTGTTTCTTGTATTAGTATGAGGCTGGCTGTGGTTTTTAATGTAAGGTGTAAGAATAGTTTTCTTTTCTTCTTGTTTTGGAGCCCTTTAATGTTCCATGATTCTATTTCCCACATTTATTCCTTAGGTGTATTCCTTAGATATGTCATGTGTATTAGTTTTGTTTTATTATCTTTGTATGTGTTACTGTGTGATGGTTTAGGAAAGCATCTATTTATCCCCGTCCCTACTCTGTGCCTAATCACTATATCCCTGGACCTGGAATAATCAGGGGAGGAGAGCGAAGGTTCGTTATATGGTTTACCTTTACGTCTAATCTTGGAATGTGTTTTCTTTTTAGATATAGCTTTAACCCAGAGTATCCCCCCTGTGTTACTATATACAATGCGGACAAAGCTGAACATACTAGTTCCCTCAACAAACACTGCTACTTAATGTCCCTAGTCTCTTCCAACATACTATTTATACAATTACAGTATTGCATTTAAGGTACAGCATGTATTGTTTTTGTCTTGTGACTAATTCTTTCTAATAGTATTGTTTAAAACAGCATATTAATATACATTCCTCAGTAAATTATAGCAATATACGTGCCATAGTAATATTGTTAAACAATCTTGTCATTTTTACATTTTTCTTTCATTTGACTTCTTTTTCCTCCCCTTTATTTATTCAGATTTCGGCCTTCTTTGATGCCTGTAATGTTTTTCCACATCAACCTGTGTGGGTTATAAAATATATACTTGACATCTATTTATCAGGATAGGAAGTATATACATAGAGGGGGAAAAAAACAGCTTAGCCAAACAGTCCTTCTGCTATAGTTAGCATATTAAGGCTATATTTACATTATCCTAAGATTGATAGGTTATTTTACTATTTTCCTGAGATTACTTCTCTCCAGGATCTTTTAACACATTTCTAGTATTTACATAAAACATTTAACATTTTTCTTTTCCTTTTTTTTCCCAATATTAATCTATGAGCTAGCCTGTTTCTGACAGTTTATTTCTTGTCTATTATTTAAGGCTGGATTTTCATTCACCTTCACAGTACTGGGTGTACTGTTTTAGTGAATGGTTCAGTTTAACAGTACCTTATTTCTTCAAGGTTTTGCTTGAAGGTTGGTTGACATATCTGGTGCAACTTTCTTCTTTTAGCTGGTGCAGATCAATTTTCGTTTTTCAGGCAGTAAAATCTTTTGGAGCTTGCTGAGATCCATTTTGTCTGACTGTTCTTCTTAATGGAACCCTCAAAATGGTAGGGGGAACGATTTTGCTGACCAATGTCCCAGGAGGAGGTTCCTTCTTATATTCGCCCATCAGAAACGGCAGTTGATTTTTGGTTCTTATCCAGGCTGTACTTTCTTTTCCTATGTTCCTCATGGCTCACATTGTGGATTTAAGGGCCTAGACAGAAAGGGGAAGCTTTCAGAGTTGGATCCCAGCTAGAGTGCTCGTGAATGGGGTTGTTTCTTCACCCAAGGGTCGTTTATCATTTTTTGTGGATTTATTTAATTTCTTAAGGTGGAATTTGCTTGAAAATGGCCAGGAATGTCTCTTTTGCCTCTTTGGGGTTAGTGACCATGTATTTAACTTCTTTGATGTACAAGATCAACTGATTTGGATATTTCATCTGGAATTTGATTTTTTTTTTCCTATTAGGAACCTGCAGTATGGAGAGAGTAGTTGTTTTGCTTGTCTTATTTGTATTGGGAGGTCTTTAGCAAAGGAGATGTTATTATTATTCCAGGTGAGTGTGCCTTTTTTATTTGCTGCCAGTATGATTTTATTTACATCTTGATAGTTTAATATTTTAATGTAGACAGGTCTTGGTTTCAGTGGAATATGCATTTCCCTCAGGGCTCTGTGGGCTCCCTCTATTGTTATTTGCTGTATTTCTTCAGGTTCCTCTAGCAGGGAATTTATTATTTGCTTGATTGTTGGTATTAGATTGTTATGAGGTACAGTTTCGGGTATTCCTCTGATGATGAGATTGTTCTTTTGAGATCTTGCTTCTAGGTCTGTTATTTTTGCTTGTAAGTTTTATATTTGTTTGTCATGGGCATCAGTTCTTTGAGAAATAGAGTCTATTTTTATTTCATTTTCTATTATTTTGGACTCAGAGTTTTCCATTCTGGAAATTATTTGGCTGAATGAGTCACCAAAGGTTTGAAATTGTAATGATAAGTCCTTTATTGCTTGCTGGATAGGTAATAAGGCAGTTTTTATGTCTTCCAGATTAGCTAGCAGGTCTGTCTTGGATTTATTTGCAGTTTTAGAGTTGTCAGTTTGTTTGTCTTTTGTCTTTTTGAGGTTGTGTCTTTCTCGGGTGAGGCTAGTACTGAGAATCTGGTCATAGTTGTTGTTGTTTCCATATTATTTTCCTCTTTTAACATCCTGCTGTATAGTGTTTAACCAATCCTGTAGTCAGATGCAGGGCCTTAGTAGCACATGGCTTAAACTGTTTTTCAGAAATCTTAGTTAATCCTGCTGTTTCTGAGCTGAATCTGTCACTTTTTCTTCCTCTTTTGTTTGTTGGATGATATTAGCAGTAAATATATACAGTTATTTCTGTAATATTAATTCTGTGTTGCTTTCTGGGTTTGTTTTAATCCAGGGTATATCAGAGAGCTAGGTGATAGCAGTGTTCACAGAACAGTGGCCATCTTGAACTCCCATTCTTCTTCTTCATTCGGCTTTTCCCAGTTAGGGGTTGTCACAGCAGATCACCTGTCCGCTCATGACTGGCAGTGGAGTTTTATGATATCGAGTTGCCAGCCCGGCGCCCAACCTTCCACAGACAGCACACAAACGCACACACTCACACCTAGGGCCAATTTAGAATGTCTAATCCACCTACATCTTTGGGATGTGGGAGGAGACTGGAGCACTCAGAGGGAAACCCACGTGACCACAGGGAGGACATGCAGACTCCGCACAGAAGGCACCCCAGGCAAGGATCGAACCGGAGAACCTCTTGCTGTGAGGCAGCAACACTAACCGATGCACCACCGTGACCACCCCAGTCCTCCTCTCTTCTACAAGGCCACTTTGCAAGTTGGTTATGATCAGAAAACTAATCAATATCCTTAGTATTTTATTTATTTTGCTAGATTAACATGCTGAGTTCAGTAAACATGAAGTGTGCCTTTAAGTTTAGTGCTGGCAACTAATGTGTGGGAACATTCTCACACAATGTTAGTCATGAAATTGATTTGTATTAGCTAATAAATTAATAATTACTGGGGAATAGACAGAGATAACGTGTGGGTCATCCGGAGGATCAGGTAAGAGGTAAGCAGGGACTTCAAAAAGCAACAACAATCTACCTTTTTTCTATGTTTTTGAAGGGGTGAAAGCCCCCCCTACACCCCACACCCCTTGCATATTATATACCAACTCCAAGATTGCACTATAATGGGAAAAAGGGTAAATTCCCTGATCCTTCCTGTACCGCGAATTTGATTCAAATTTTTGAGTTTTCAGAAACTCAATCATATGGTCTCAGCCATATCAATTTCAAGTTTCTGAAAACTCGAGCTTCTGATAGGAATCCATATAAACACAAGCATACACAAATATGTGTGTGTGTGTGTGTGTGTGTGTGTGTGTGTGTGTGTGTGTGTGTGTGTGTGTGTGTGTACATGAAGGTGCACGCATCATGCATGCATAAGATAAAAGAGCACAAGGAAGGGAGGTTAGAGTTTGGTTCTTGCAAACAGATTACTGTGCATGGATCTAGTATTATGATTACTAACTATAATTTTCACACTTGAGGTGCATCTGTAGAAACTACTGTGACAGAATCCCCAATGTCATTCCTGGGTGGCTGTGTTATGATAACATAACCTTGATGACTGTGGCTCTGAAGTAAGATGTAGAACTGGAAATTATGTCAAGTTTGTTTTTTTTTTGTTTTGTTTTTTTTGCAAAGGTAATAAAGGATAACTAGGTGGCAGCTGTATGAATGCCATCCACTGTAACATTTTAAAGGCAGTGGATGTAGAGGCAGCTCTTGTACAATGATCTTTAGGTACATATTGCAAGAATTTTCCCCATTTCTTATAACAAAAGATAATGCAATTCAAAAGCTACTGGGAGACAGCACTCAGCGGTTTTCTTTCATTGGAGTTGGGAAGTTGGCATAATGGTTACAGAGTTTACCTTACAGACACAAAGTGCAGGGTTTGACTCTCACATGGTGTAATTGGCTAGGCTTTAAATGGCCCACAAGGGCAGGTAACCTAGTATGAACCTATCTGTGATCTTTATCTAAAGACATAAAAACTTGGTCATATTTGCAAATGGTCTGAATTGTGCTGCACTAATGCCTCAGCTGCCTTTGAATATCTATACAGTAAAGACAGTATTTTTCTTGATCAGAGTACAATGCAAAGAAAAATGGTAAATTTAATGACTGGTTGAAGTCTGACTTGGTAGCCATATTGGACATGAGAGAAGGGTTTGTTCTCAAGGAAAATCTATGAAATGCATGGCACAAATGATTTACAAGCAAGACTTATAACTCATAAATATTTTAGCTGAAGAAAGTGTTAGAAGAAGCAAGGTCTTCCATGATGGGTCTTTCATAGCTGCTGAGGTTGCAAACAGAAAAAGAGTAACCTTATCCAACACACAATAAATGCCCTGTATGGGCATTGGCACCCTAACAAGAGGTCTTAAGAGAAAAAATACTTTTATGTAAGACCTTGCAAATCTGAACTGAAATCAAGAATTTTGTCAGCTAAGAAAGTCTGAAGTGGCCATCAGATGTACTTTAATAGTGGAATAACTAAAATCTGTGTCAAATATTTTGCAGAGATACTTCAAAACCATAAGAACTGGACAGAAAAAAGGGATCTAGATCATGTTCAATGATTTAAATAGAAAATCTTTTCTGCTTAGCTTTTTGTTTTGCTAGATGGTTTCAGGGATAGTCTCAGCATGGTCACCCTCTCATTGGTCAGGTCTGACCATAAGCTAATCACCCTTGACATCCACATCCCACCCCCCAGTAAGGAAACCTCCATAAAAAACTTCTCCAAAGACAACTTCATGCTACTCAAGTCATAAGTGACAAACTTCATGACACCCATGCAGACAGGAGCTGAAAGTTTGACTGCTGAATCCTACGCTAAGGTACTGTACGAGCACATCCACTCGTGCATGAATTGTGCCATCCCAAATAGAACCAAGATGCTCTCCTCCAAAAAAAGGAAGCCAATCTGGTGGTCCCCTGCCATAAAAAAAACTATACAACTGAAGGAATAAACTGTTGCAGACAATAGGAAAGTCCCAGGATGCAAAAAACTCCCTTACCAGCCTCAGTAAGAAGCTGAGATCCCTCATAAAATCCTCCAAAGCTAGTTACAAAAATAAAATTGCCAAAGATTCCAAAGACAACCACAAGGCGTTCTATAGTTATGTCAAGAATCTAAATGGCAATGCTCAGATCTGCTCTGACCTACAACAGAATGGCATTAAATATACTGATCCCAAGGATATTGCCATTATCTTGGCAGATAGATTTAGTGCTAACTTCACCCCCCTCTCACCCCCTAAAGGGCCTATCTCAATACCAAAAGATTGCCAAATTCCAGTAATCGCGGCCAGACAGGTAGAAACTGCACTCTCCAAAGCTAAGAATACAGCATCCATGGGACCAGATGATATCCTGGGCTGTGTACTACATGAATTACAAAATGAACTGGCACCTCACCTAAGTGCCATGTTTAATCACAGCCTCACCTCAGGCTTCGTGCCCACTGAGTGGCGCACAGCTACAGTTATCCCACTCCACAAGGGGGGATCCATCTTGGTTCCTGGGAACTACCGTCCCATTAGTCTGACAAGCCTGATCTGCAAGGGCATGGAACACATTATCATGGAACTTATAAACATAGAAATTGGCAACCTTCAAACACTGGACCCCATCCAGTTTGGGTTCTTGAAGGGCTGATCTTGTCTCCTGAACCTGACTGACTTCTTCGAATCAGTCTCCAGAGATGTGGACATGGGTAAGGCGGTCCACACAGCCTATCTGGACCTCACCAAGGCCTTCAACACCATCCCCCACTCTGGAATCATAGATAAACTTACTAAGCTGGGCATAAATCCCTACGTCACTCGATGGGCTGCCACCTGGCTTACTGACATAACCCAGACTTTAAAAGCAGCCGACTCCAAATCCAGCTCCAGACAAGTGACAAGTGGAGTACCTCAGGGTTCAGTCCTGGGACTGCTCTTGTTTGGCATCTACTTCTCTGAAGTACAGGCCAACATTAAGGGGCTCTGGCTAACAAAGTTCACAGATGACTGCAAACTGGGAGCCATTATTGAATCCCCAAATGATGTAGATAGTCTACAAAAGGGCCTTACAGAAACAGATGCTTGTTGCCAGAGCCATTTATTTATTTTTTATTTTTATTTATTTATTTTACATTTGTTAACCGGGCTAGTCTGACTGGATATATTTCCATTTTCAGCAGAGGCCCGGGGAGAAAAGCTCCACAAAGACATAGTAACTATTACATATGATACAATAAAGAGCAGCATAAAAATATACTGTATCAGGAAAATATTATACGAAAAATCAAACTTATTGTAGTCAGAATTAACAGTTGTACAATAGTGTACCATGGGCTCAAGCTTAATGCCAAGAAATGCATAATTATCCCCTTTGGGAAAAACCATGTAACCATGAATTACCACATAGGTGCCAGTACACTAAACACCGAAAATGTGATGAGAGACTTAGGGACACAGGTGGGCAGTGATCTCATCTTCGATAACCACATCGCCACAACAGTCAGGAAATCCTTCTATGTGGCACACCTTATCACTAAGGGCTTTTCATCGTGAAAAAAGGAGGTCATTGTCCCACTGTACTCATCCCTCGTTAGACCCATTATAGAGTACAACGCCCCATTTGGTATGTACCTCACAAGACATCTGCAACAGCTTGAAAGGCTGCAGAAATACCTCACTAAAAGAATCACAGGCCTAAAGCAGATGCCCTATGCTGACCATCTAAACAAACTCCAGCTATACTCTGTGGCATATTGTCTACTCAGAGGTGATCTCTGCCTAACATACAAAGCCATGTCAAACCCTGAGCTGTTGGACATGCTCCACTTAAAGAAACCCCAATCACTCAGAGCCACACGCTCCAGGGATATAAACCTTGTCATCACAATGAACAAAACATGCTGGAGGGATAGGTTCCTGACCCAGAGACTCCCCATACTCTGGAATGGACTGTCCATACATGTCAAGCCTCCTTGGCCTCTTCAAAAGGAACCTTGACGATTGGATGGGATATAGGAAATTCACCCTTAGGGGTTCACGTCAGTCGCCCTGTTTGACAGGGGTCCAGGGAAGTAAATATTGTGGGAAGAAATATCCAGGGAATTGTTATGGCTAGGCTTGTATAGGCCCTAGGGCTGATAGCCTAGTTGCAACCTATGAACATAAGAAACAATGATCACTCTGTCAGAAAGGTTGATAGACCTGGAAAGTTATAGAACTGCAGGAGCCAAGTCATAAGTATGAAAACATGAAGATTCAGAAGATTCCTTAAAATAGTGGATCAAGAGTCTTCTGTGTGAAGACAGCCTGAGGACAGACTGTAGAATGAAAGGCTGCAGCAGTATACCAAATGCGCCTGGCCAAAAGAATGACACAAGAAAGACCATTTCTTTGTGGAAACCCCAGTGACCACTGTACCCTGAGAGTCTATTAAAGGATTTGTGTGTAATCTTGTCTTGAATGTGACACAATGACAACAGAAGCTCCCATATTACTCACAGCACAGAGTTAAATACTGGCTGTGGGAACTGGCTCTGTCAACAATGAATGCACAGCTAATGCTTAGGATCCTCTCTAACTGTCCTGGTTTCTAAGGATGAGCCTAATGACCTAAATTAGGATTTTGCAAAGTTCCATGTTATCCCCAAACAGAGAAGTGGAAAGCAGACAACTTTTAGTATCAATGAATCTTAAAAAATGAGGATGATTTGAAATCAGGTTTGAAGAAGGCTATACACCTCAACCTGGCAGTGTGGAAATCAACAAGCTTCACCCCCCCCCCCCCAGCCACTAACATATATAGATAGATGAATAGATAGAGCGAGAGAGATACCAAGACCAGGTCAAACAAAAGTTAACTAAATGTGAGTCAACTAAATGTGTCAATCAACTATAAGGAATCTTAAGTAGATCTCTGCAGACAAGAATGGCTTTGAAAGCTACTACCATAAACCAGTTATTTGACTAAGGAAAAAACCTGGTGCACTGCTATCTGAGATGAATTGTTACCACTATTTTTTGCTGAGATGTCTCTGAAGGGGAGTGCCTAAAACCGGTAATGAATGGCTTCTAAGTTAAAGAGAATGGATCTTTTTGATTGCATAGCAGTATTTATGTGCATGTGGACATTATGAAAATCCATAGAGAATATTGAGTATTATCTGGAAATTATAGGAGTGACCGAATAGTAAATACATAAAAGAAATCTTTTGGAATAAAGTTGTTTGAGCCTCTCAGGTTCAGTTCAGGTCCGAGGTCCTCCATCTTTTTCAGCACCAAAAACAATCAAGATTAGTTTCTGGGTTCTCTTGGGAATATCATGGATGTTTCTTTTCTCAATGACCTGTACCACCCTTTCCTTGCTTGATTTTCTTTTTGGGCTGGGATGTCTGACAAGGGCAAAGAGGGAACAGGGGAGGAAGAACGGAGTACCAGATAACCCCCTTGCTTTTTTATCTCCATAGCCTATGCCTACTTGGCTATTTCAAAGTAAGTGTCAATGCAGATGGAGAACCTGTCCAAAACCATCTCTGAAGAGAGGCAGTCAGAATGGGAGATGCTGCAATTCACAAGAAGCTGAAACAGCTACTTTGAAAACACTGAGGTCCAAGACATCTGGTCTAAAAGCCTTGTATTCCAGCTGCGTATGGCAGCTGAGATGGAGAGGTGATGGAGAACCACATCCTCTGCTGTCTCTTCTGTATGCTAGCAAAAGAACAGTGAGTACGATAAAATTATACACTTAGAGCCATGAGGGCTTGCCCTTTCCTTCAATTAGTCATCGATTTTTAGATTAAACAACAAAAAACAATGTCTTTGTGAAGGTCATCCTGTTATCCCCAACAAAAATCATGAACCATAACCATGAGAGCCTTCACGTCTTCATACAGCAATGCAAAATCTTGATGCCCTAACAGCACCTTCCAGCATGGGCCATAATACTCCTTTCTAGGACAGATGAAAACAAATGTGCCTTAAATGATACCTTCATGGATCTTTCAGGAAACCCATATACTACATACTGCACTTCACCCATAAAGTCTTAGTGGAAATTGAGAGTGTATCTCAAATAAATTAGTGCCCATATCAACCATGTTGAGTATGTAAATATTCACTTTCCAGATTGATTCATAGCCCTGGACTCCATGTCAGGAAGAAGAAAGGGAGAGCTGATCAATAAGGAGTATTTTTTTTCTTAAGATTTCAGAAAATACACCGATGTCCAGCTATGGGTCCCTGTTCACAGTGAACACCCATTTGGTGGTCTAAATTTTAACTCCACATTCCTGAAGACTGGGGTTGGAGTGCCTGGGTTTTTGCAAAGTAATGCAAATGGCATCTATCTTGAAGGACATCCATCAGAGGGGGAGCTACCTAGAAATGCTCTTGTGTAAAATGGCAGGCTTTTGGTAGTCCCTTGGGGTAATCACACTGATTCTGTAGGTCAACAACCCCTGTACAGCATTAAAAGCTGACTCTTAGCAATTTAATTATTTACTTACTTATTTAAGAAGTACTTCCCTCCTCCTCTTCTGCATCTTGTTTAAGAGTATCAAGGATCAATTTTAAGTATTTGGAATTAAAAGTTTCAGGACACACTGTACCTGAAGAAAGCAAGGGTCATTTTCTAGTCAGTACAGTACTGTATTGGGCTGTTGCACAGTCTACCCGAAAGGAGAAACAGGATGAGTTGAGGGTAGGGAGCAGCTACAAATACCAAGATGGAGCTTCATAGAGGAGAAAACAATAGACTGAACTGAGGTTCCAGTTAGGAGCTTAAAATTCTCTTAAGAAGGAGAGACACTCCAAAAGCAGATGGGTGAACAGGCACTTGGGGCAAACACCTGTCACTCTGACAGCAGCTACATGGAAAAAAAAACACTTGGAAAGCAGGCTGTGTGTACACCAGTTTTAATATAACTGACTTTGGTATAGTCAACCTCAGTGGAACTGATGTGGATGGACAAATGCTGGTATAACCAATGCCACTAGGACTGACACTAAAAGGATGGACATCTTGGTAGGAACATTAGAAATGGAAAAGTAAAGAGATGCAAGACAGTAGGGAAAAAGTAGACTGCATTGTTAGTGCTTGGAGTTAGACAACTGGTCTCCCAAAAATTGGTCAGCAGCTAAGTTGATACCTAGATGGTGTTGTCACCTCCAAATGCTTTATAGCCTATGTAAAACCACTGTAATCTGTAACAGTTAGGGTAAGCAATTTTCTAAAGGGAGGAGGGAAAGATAATGGATTAGGAAAAACAGAAAAGTACAGATGTATAAGTAAACTTACTATAACAGCAGATGTTTGAATATATCACTGTTGCAGTATATTCTATGTATATGGGGCATATCTTGCTAAAGATCGAGCAACCAGCCAGTATAAAAAAGTTTATTTGGGCACCTTCCTCACACCCATACCTCCACTGGAGCAAGAAAGTGCTAGTATAAAAGGGGACATATGGTTGCAAAAACTCAGAGCACTTTCTTGCCCCCATCTAAGGGACACTATATCTGTACATCTATGCCATAGCAGAAAAAGGAGGGGAGCCCCATTCAAGCAAAATGAGATACAGGGAGAAGTAGGATATGGATTAGAAACAGTATAACTAAATACATAAAACTTAAGGGAGATGGTAGGAAGGTGTTAGCACTGTAACAGAAGTCTATCTGAACATCTACCCTTATGGTAAGTTTACTTACACAACTGCACTATGCTCAACATTAAAACACTGTTGCAGTTGCTTCTAGCTGTATGGGATGATTGCCAAAGCCTAGATAAGAAGGGAGGAAGAAGAAGATCCAGAATGCAGGAGACCAAGAAAAATAGATCTAACAAAAGCAGTTTTGCTGATGGAAAGAGTCAGTCTTGCAAAGTTTAGTAAATGTCTGTACAGGTGACCAAGTTGCTGCTGCCAGAATAGCTTTAGAGGCTATATCGTTCCAAAAGACCCCACAAGTAGCTACAGCTGTGGTGGAATGAACCTTGACTCTCTATGGGTGTCTTTATATGATGGGATTAACAAAACTGAAGAGAATTGAACACCATTTTGAAACTGCCTTTTTGGAAACTGGAAGTCCTTTTTCTTTCCCTCAAATGTGATAAAGAGCTTGAAAGAATTTCTGAAGCCCTTAGTCCTGTCATATCTGAGTTGCCTGTGGACATCCAAAGTATGAAGAATCCTTTCTCATTTGTTCTGGGGCTCAGGAAAGAACACACAGAAATGGATACAGTGATTTAATGTAAATTTAGAAAATATTTGGGCATAAAAGGAAGGATTGCACCCTGCACTCGTAGAAGATAAGGAAGTGCTGGACAGACATAAGAGTTTGCAACTCAGATGTTCTTTTAGCCAAAGTCAAAGTACTGAGCAAAGCATTCTTCCACAAAAATCTGGTTCAAAAGGTGAAAGGATTAGCTTTTTTAGAACAAAGTTAAAATCACATGATGGAGCCACCTGCTTTCTAGGCGAACAAATATATAACACTCCTTTCAGAAGTTGCTTTACTTGGAATCAGGGAAGAAGTGGGGTCTAATGGCAGACAAGCATTAATGGCTGATAGATGCATTTAATTGAAATGTAAGATAGGCCTGATTTGAGCACTTCACACAGGTACTGGAGAACCAAAGAGGTCTACACTCTGGATGGGGCCTGGTCTCTCCTGTGTTGCCAACTGGAAATTCTCCTCTACTTTGTCAAATATGATTTTCTAGTAGCATTTTTTTAGCTCCCTTTAACATCTGTTACACATCCTCACAAAAAAGATGCCTAAATAGCATCATAAAACTATCATTCAGACAATCAGATGTAGGCTCTATAGGTTGGGGTGATTCAGTGATCCTCTGACCTGACTAGGTCCACTTTATGAGAAAGTTTGTGGTAACTGCCCTTGGCTATTTCATTAAGAAGGGAGAATCAATGTCATCTGGGCCAAAATAGGGGTATCAGAAGTATCTATAGAACAGTCCTTCTGTATCTTTAGAAGAACTTTATTTATCTGTGGAAAGAATGGGGTGGTGCAAAAATGTAAATTTCCATCCATGGAAAAGGAAAACATAACAAGTTATGTACTCACCATAACTTTCCATGTTTGTTGTCCATCTCGCCTTCATTCATTGTTGGTTGGGTTTGGAACTGACAGTCCGCTCTGACTTAGCCTACACAAAAGCTTGAGAGCTTCCACTGGTTCGTGGCTACACCCTATCCCCATCATGCACAGGGAAGTTTACCCACACCTTGTTTGCAAATATTATAGTTAATACCTCTAACATATAGCCATATCCAAAAAGAGACCAAGAAGATATTCAGAGAATATAATTTCCAATTTGCAAAGAAACCACTCGATCTTACAGGAGCAAAGGTGGGGGAAGGAGGGTGGGATGCAAGAATGAAGGCAAGATGGACAACAAACATGGAACGTTATGGTGAGTACATAACTCTTTCATGTTATGTTGTCCTATCTCACCTTCATTCATTGCTGGTTGGGGCAGTGTCCCTATTACCTTCTTTCTTGGGTGGCTCAATAGAAAATACTCTTCAGAACAGTGGATCCAAAGGATGCCCTATTCCTGGAGTCCAAATAGACTTTGTAATGAGTGATAAAGGTATGAGGCTTTACCCATGTTGCTGCTGCACAAATCAAATCCATGGGTAACCTTGCCTGAAAGGCCGACGAGGTTGCTATAGCTCTTGTGGAGTGGCCTTTTACTTTCCCTGGAAGTTCTCTATTATGAGATTTGTATGTGAAAGTTATGCAGTCAGTAAGCCACTTGGAAAGCATGACCTTGGATATGGAGGCACTTTTATTTTTATCCAGAAAAGATACAAACAGCTGGTCTGATTTCCTGAACTCTGTTCTGTTAAGTTAGAAACATAGCTGTCTGTGTACGTGTAGCTGGTGTAATCTGTACTCTGACTTGTTGCCATAGTTAGAGAAAAAGACAGGTAAGTCAATAGATTGGTTTAGATTACTTTCTGAACATAACTTTGGGAGAAAGGAAGGGTTGGTTCACAGGGAAACTGTCCTTGTGAAAGGTCATGTAAGGGGGATATATTAATAATGCTTGAAGCTCTGACACCCGCCTAGCAGATGTGATGGCTACCAAGAGGGTTGTCTTCCACGTTAAAAACTTTAAATCACAAGATGATGCTGATTCAAAGGGAGGAAGGATCAAGGCAGATAACACAAAGTTTAGGTCCCATGCCGCTGGTGGTTCTTTTACTGGAGGCTTCAGTAAGAATGTACCTTTCAAGAAAGCTTTACAAAGCTTGTGGGACATGATTTTTTGTCCCATTTCTCTGATATGATAGTTTGATATAGCAGCTAATTGGACAGGGATAGTAGCCACAGCTGCACCTTCATCAAAAAGCTTAGCAAGAAAATTCAAGACAGTTGTTATATGTGCAGTAAAAAGGACAATGTGGTTGTTTAAAGCCCAACGTAAAAATCTTTTCCATTTGCTAGAATACAATTTTCTGGTTGAGGTCTTATGAGATGAAATCAAGATATGTTTTACTGCAGGGGAAATATCTGTAAGCCTGGCTATGTGTGGAACTGGAGCAGACAAGCAATCAATTTGAGGGTTTGGGTTGACGGATGAGTCAGGAGGTCTGGAACTGGGTCCAGAATCCACGGCTTCTCCTGGGAAAAGGTATAAAGAAGACCCGAGGGCCAATCGTGTACAAGTGCATCCCTTGGTGACTCCCTCGGAGGGGGGATCAGGGCAAAGTAGCTGCTGCATTTGGCATTCATGGACGTGGCAAAGAAGTTGCAGCAAGGCTGGCTCCACTTGCGGAAAATCTCTTCCACAACTTCCTGTTTTAGGAGCCACTAGTGAGGCATAATAATAGCTCTGCTGAGTTTGTCCATTATCATGTTGGACTTCCCTGGATGTGCATTGCTATCAAAAAATGTTAGGAAGAGACTGCCCATTGCCATACTCTCTGGGCTTTGCGACATAGGGAGTAGGATTTGGTTCCTCCTTGTTTGCTTATATACCATACCACCGACATGTCTGTCTGAATTGCAATTGTTCCTAGTGGAAGGGAGTTCTGAAATGCTTGCAACACCAACAGCACTGCTCCCATCTCTAGGATGTTGATATGAAAGTGGTACTCGTTTTCTTCCCAAACACCTTGGACGGTCTTCCCCAGATAACGCCCCCCCACCCTATCTGGGAAGCATCCATGGTCACTGTGGCTACTGGTAGCAGGAAGACAAATGGTTGACCTAAGGTCACTTGAGTGGAGTGAAGCCACCAGTGCAGGTCTTTCTTGCAGGAGTCTGTTATGATAATTTTGTGAGACATGGGTAGCTCCTGCATGGAGCACTGGGTGAATAATAGCCACTGAAGAATCCTCATGTGTAAGCGAGCTAAAGGTATCAAGGTTATTGCTGCCGTCATGGTACCCAATACTTTCAAAACAACCTTTGCTTGTACTTTTTTCTTGGTCAAGAGATTCTTGACCTGATGACGTAAGGTTTGAATTCTCTCTTTGGGGGGGGGGGGGGTTGGCCAACATTTGTCTTGTATCTAAGTCTGCCCCTGCAGAGATGGACAGACAGGCCTCCTCTCAGGGTTTACCAGTGAAGGAGTCGCTGTCACCCTGGTTTTGTGGACCCCCCTCTGTTGTGTGGTTGGCATCTTCCATTACTTTCCCCTTTGCCCCTGGGGGAGGAATCACCACGTACATCTGGGAAAGCTCCTTGGGACATATGAAACCACATCTTTCCCCCCTTCTGACCTTTGGGATAAGGTCTGGTAGGGAGGGAGAAATAGACTCCAATCGCAGAAAGAGTCTTTCTCTCCTGTTTGCACCTGGTTAGGGTCACTTTAACTTTTGGCTTGAACAAGGATCAGCCGTCAAAAGGGGCGTTAATAAAGGAAGACTTGAAAGGTTCTGAGAGATCGCATAAGCGCATCTAGGAATGCCTCCTTAAGGAAATTCCTGTACCTGCTGCCCTACTCAATACATCGGCTGCATAGGAGATATGTCACATGGAGGAGTTCATGACAGACTTTAAGGTGGAGAGCTGGGAGGTAACCTTGTCTGAGACCCCCGCAGCTACAGAACCCTGGAGGGTATCTCCTAGCTCCTTCAGGAGATTCCTCTGAAGCCTAGTGAAATGGGTCAGTTAGTTCAGCGACCAAAGGGCAAAGGATGCTGAAGAAAACATATGCTTTCCATATCTGTTCATCATTTGAGACTCTTTATTCAGTGGATGGACAGATGAGGATGTCTCAGACAATTCCTTCTTGGTGGCCGCCGCCACCACCATAGCATCTACCAGGACACCATTACTGAGAAATTCCCTATATAAAGGTGCAGTGATGAATTTATTTGGCCTCCTAGGAACAGGCTTCACTGAGTCTGGAGAGCCTCATGCCTTCCATCTGACTACGTTCATGAGTTGGTTGAAAGGTGGGCACACCCAAGAGGTGGAAGGGTGAGACCCAAAAGCCTCCAGGTACATAGACTCGTCCTCAGAAGGGTTGATGGGCTTCCAGTCACCTCTTGGCTTAAGAATCTCTAGGATGTTCGCAAAAGAGACATTCTCAGAGGGTGACCGTGGGGACCTTTCTGACTCATTGAGGTCCATGTCTGAAGTGATGGACTCCTCAGGGGAGTCTAAATGCTTCCTCTTACATAGCCTCTTCCAAGGGACCTCCTCAGAGGGTTACTCAGGAAAGCTTTTGGAAGAGACTGCTTCGCTCAATGGGGCGTCCTGGGGCTTTGAGTCTCCACACCTGGGTGGGAGCGATGGCAAAGAGAAAGGAACTTGTGCTCTGGGGGGAAGAGTACTTGGACCTTCCAGCGGAGCCATCTGAGGTGACAGCACTCCCCTCATCACCTCAAAAGCCCCCTGGCCATGCTACGAGGAGGTTCCCCATTCCAAGGAACCAGAAGAACCCCCTGAACCAAGGCAGTGGGTTCCAAGGCTGATGTAGGTTACTGAATTCACTCGCTCCGAAGCCCCAAGAGATAGAGTCGGGTTGGACAACTGTCCAACTTGACTCTCCTCCCCGGACCTGATGGGAGAACATCGGCTCCTAGACCCCTCGAAATCTGATGGAACTGAGGAAGTCGAAGTGGTAGTCTGGCCCAAAGATCCTGGAGCAGGTCTCAGCACCAACAATTCCTCTACAATCGGATCCAGGCACTCAGGCTCTGAAACAGTGGTATGGGTCGGAGGAGGAATCAACAAAATGGAGAGAGATGAAGCTCGGCCCCGAATCTTTCTAAGTGGGAGTCGACAATATCTTGGCCAGTGCCGGCATCCATAAGAGACTCTTGACCACCCGCTCCACATTATCGTCTGACAGGCTCCTAGAGGATCAAAAGGATGGAGTCAGAGACCTCACATGCTGTAATAAAGGAGATCTCAGCACTGGGGACTGGCTCTGCAACTGAAACCCTGTCAGCCCCGAAATGACAATAGGTGCCGAAGAGGGAGATTTGTCAGGCCCAACAGCCTTCGGGTCTGACGATGAGTCCTTAGCAATCTTTTTAATCAGCTCCGATAGTGGGGCAGTACAAGAGGATCTCTTAGCTGATTTTTCAGACCTGGAAGATGGAGATTGTTGAGTCATTTTTGAAGAACTCTGATTCCATTCTATAGCCTCTGAAAAAGGCATTTTAGCAAGCCTCTTACTATCAATTTGTTCCTTCTCTCCATTAGTACCCAGGAACTAAAGGCATGGCAGACAGAACATGATTCTTGAAGGTGGACAGCACCCAAACAATTCACACAACCGGTTTGTCCATCGGTCAGTGACATTTTCTGGCTGCATTTATCACATTTTTTTAAAACCCGAAGGTTTTGATTCCTTAGTATCCTTTGACATCTTAACCCTAGTCAACACACAACCAGACAAGTATGATAAGTATAAAGAACAACTTTCTTTCTCCCTCTCTTTTCTTTTTTTTTTTAAGGTTAACTTGCAACCAATAAATTCTATATATTAAACTATAAGGCAGGAGGAGTAGTCTGTAACTAGCCCACACATGACCAACAAATAACAAGAAGAAACCAACAACTTTTTTTTTTGTTTTTAATATAAGCTTAAACAACAAACTGTATAAACTTCAAGTAGACAGGCCGTGGTGGTGCAGCAGTTAGCGGTGTCACCTCACAGCAAGAGGGTCTCCAATTTGAGTCTCAGCTGGAGTGCCTTCTGTGTGGAGTCTGCAGGTCCTCCCTAATGTTAAAGACGTGCAGGTAGGTGTGAACGTGAATGGGTGTGCCTTCTTTGAAGGTTGGACGTCGGGCTGGCAAATCGGCACTGTAAAAATCCACTGCCAATCATTAGCGGATCCGGACTCCTAACTGGGAAAAGCCGAAAGACATTACTTACCAAAGGAGAAATGGGAGGAGTAGTCTCTAACCGAAATGACTAACTCCTATAAGTGATAGGGGAGAATAAAAAGGGAGGGAAAGCCCTTAAGTTAAATGGGCCAAAGGGCCTCTAACTTACTACCCAACAAGGAAGGGAACGGAAAGTATTAAGCCAAACCTCTCTAATTTAAATGAGTTTTGAGGCCAGGATAGGGATAAGACAAAACAGGTCTAGCATAAGAACAACGGCCACTACAAATAACCAACAGCATCAATGAACACCCAAAAAAGTGCTAAACCTAGTCTAAATATAATAAATCATACAAAATAGCAATTTTTAAGCAATTTCAATAAAAAGGAAGAAGGAAATATTCCACTTGGCCTAGTGCCTGCATGGAAGCACCCAATCTTGTTTAGCGGCAAAGGAGATCTGTGTATACTTCCCTATGCATGATGGGATACGGTGTAGCCACAAGCCGGTGGAAGCTCCTGAGCTTTTGTATAGTCTGGGCCAGAGCCAATTCTCAGTTCCAAACCCAACCAGCAATCAATGAAGGTGAGATAGGACAACATAACATCTGTTTTCCCTACTTTCTGCATGATGTCCTGGCACAGAATTTCTTTAGCTATCTGTTGAAATTCAAGGCAAACAGATTTACTTGCAGAACTCTCCACAGGTGGATAGTCTCCTGTAAGACCTCTGGGTGTAACATCCAGTCATGAGGGTCTGTCTTGTATCTGCTCAAAGTGTCTGCTACAGTGTTCTGCATTGCTGGAATATAAGGTACCTTTGGAGAGTCTGTGTTGAGTTGGTTATTTCCCTAGCAATCAATGCTAGCCTGTATATAAGGTACAGTCTGCTTTCCCCATGTTTGTTTATGTACCACATCACAGTGCCGTTTCCTGTAATTACAAGTAATGATTGTGCAATCCACTGTTGATTCACGGCTCTTAATCTATTTATCATGGCCATCATGTCCTAGAGGTTTATATGTTTCTTTTTGTAATGTGGATCTCAAGTTTTCTGAACCTTGATCCTCTTGAATACTACCACTCAGGCAAAATCTAGTGTCTATTACTACAGACTGGGTTGGGGTGGGGGGAGAAAGGAGAAGACCTGGATTGATCTGAACCTGGTTAGTCAATCATACTAGGTCCTTTTTTGACAAAATCTAGCACTGGCACAGGAAACGAGGGAGGATACTAGTGCTGAGTCCAAACTGATTTGAAGAACCATTTAACTTCCCTCATATGTAGCCTGGATAAGGAGGACAATGAGAATAGTTGATGCCATATAGCCAAGGATCCTGAAATGATCCCTTGCTGAGGTCATAGATTGTTGAGCTAGGTCCAGAAATTGAAGATGATAATGGTGTACCTTTTTCATTGGTGGGTATTCCATCAAGAGGGATGAGTCCAGCAGATATTCCATGAAATTCAGCCTGTGAGAAAGCATTATATAAGATTTTGCCAGGTTGAGGTTGAATATTAGACTTTGAAATAATTTCATTATGAAGAGAAAAGACATTTGGGAATTCTGAAAGAATTCTTCTAAAACGAGGTAGTCATTCAAATAGGGATACATATGGATCCCTTGCAGTCTGCAAAAGGCAGCTACTGGTGCCAGGAACTTTGTGAATACTCTTTAAGCTGTTGAAAGCTGCTCTTATCAAATCCCTTCCCAAATGACCTCAGCCAGAGAAGGCCTCCCACGTTCACCCTATCTCCATCCTTCCTACACTCAGAAAAACAATTACAACCAACTGTCCGCTTACATTCAACAGTATCATCTCCATCCTCTTAAACAGCATGGATTCTGGGCTGGCTGGAGCACAATGACAGCCCTATGGTCACAGATGAGTTTCTTCTCAACAAGGATAAAAAAAAAAACTTCCAGGAGCACTCTTCATTGAACTTACCAAAGCTTTTGATCTTAATGACCACCTCCTCTTTCTTCACTTCCTCCAAGAAATTGGAGTTAGCTCCAACACTGCCATCTGGTTTCAAAATATCTTAACAAACAGGTATTTCAGAGTCAAAATTGGCTCATCCATATAACCTCAAGCATCTCTTAACCAAAGGAGTGCTCCAGGGCTCCACACTTGCTCAACTGTTGTTTTCTGTCTTTATTAATAGACTAACTTCCAACCTTTCTAACCTTTCTATCCTTCTTTACACTAAAGACATGGTTATCCTTCGATCCAATCCCTTAAATTCAGCTATTCAAACCCAGCTTAACTCAGACATGCAATCCTTTAATTCTTGACTAAACAATGATACTCTACTCCTAAACCCTCCAAAACAAAAGGTATGATATTTGTTTCTTTATAAAATCTGTAAAAAAAACTCTTAAAAATCTCAACATCGCAGATCTTAATGGTACCCCAATAAGGTGAGCATTTTGAAGTTTGGAACTCCTACAAAGATGTTTAGAAAGGACGAATCTGGGGTGGATCACCAGAAGTGCTCCTTCTTTGATACCAAAATGATTCTTAAATAAAATCCTTTGTCTTTGTGTAGCGTAGACACTGGTTCTATGACCACTGTTGCTATCATGTATGGAGCACTGGAAGTAACAGCTCTGTCTGGTCTGGTGGGTGTGAAAAATTCCCCTGAAAGGGGAGGATTTTCTATCTATTGCCAAGTGTACCTTCTCTGAATTATTCTCAGAACCCACTTGTCTGAGACTATTTGTGGCCAGGCTGCAGGGTTGAGAGAAAGAACCTGGAGGAAGGAAGAAGAGAAGGGCAGTGGGGAGGGGTACTCTGTGACTTGACATAGTCATGCCGGGGGTTGATCCTTTTTTGGAAAGGAACCCTCTCTTGTTTGGTTTCAAAGAATTATCCTCCTGAAATTTCCTTTCAGATCCCTGACTTTTGTTTGCCTGGGTTTATTCTTTGTTTGTTCTGCACCTTGACAGAAGATGTCTTGTTTGAGAAGAACTTGGGTACATGAAACATCTTAGATACACCATGCATTAATTTGTCTCTGTCTTCCCACTGTTGGAGAATTGTGTAACAGAAGGCCCAAACACCAATTCAGAACTTAATGGTACATTCAGAATTCCAGCTTTTAAATCACTAAAGAAGTTCTGATTACATAACCAAGCATACTGCCTTAAAACAACAGAAGAAGCAGTGTTTTTCAAGACTGTATCCACACATTCAAGCATACCTCTCAAAACACATTTAAAAACATGATTAAAATTAGAAAATTTCATTCATATCAGACTTTTGCTCTGCAAGTAAGAATACAGCAAAATCATACAATGCACACTGTAAAATAAATGTACACATATGGCCTTGATAATTTAACATTCTAAAGGATAGATTACTAGAAAAAGACATCCTTTTGTCCAAATATCTATTTTCTTCTTTATCAGGAGGCACAGGATTACATTAAGCCAAGGAATTTTTATTTGAGCAGGCATATGGGGAGACCAGCTCAATCAGAAGTCAAATGAGAAGAAAAACTATTCATATCTGAGGGGAGGTCCCCTTCAGACTTCGAAATTGCAGAACATTGAATCTCCGATTATCGAGGACCAGAGGATCAAAGTTCTGAAATATTGAACTTAAAAAAAAAAGAAAAAAAAAAGTAAAATCTGAAAACATCTTATTTCATGTTTTTGCAGGGGCAAGCCTCCCCTGCACTCACAACATCCCCTGCTACTTAAATATACCAACACTGAGATCGCACTAAAGTGAAGAGAATGGTACTGTACAAATGGGAAATTTACCATTCTCTTCACTGTAGTGTGATTTCGGAGTTGGTATATTTAAATAGCAGGGGATGTGGGGAGCACAGGGGGGCTTACACCCCTGCAAAATTTACAAGAATACTTTTTATCTTTTTTTTTAAATTGTTCTACTTTAATGTTCAATGTTGTAGAACATCAATTATCTAGTCCTCGGTGATGTGTGGTTTGATGTTCTTGCAACTTCAATCATTTGAAGTAGACCCCCGAGGAGACCCTACATTTTCTCTGACCCTTTTTAGGACTTGCTGGAATAGATACTGTCATACTGCAGGCATATTTATAAATATTTACCAAGGCAGGAAAGATAACAAGTGTGACATCCCTTCTGTGGGCCACTGATCAAGGAGCCACAACCCTCACCACGGACACCGGTGGGGGAAGTTCACTTTGAGAGAAATAGACACAC
This sequence comes from Protopterus annectens, assembly GCF_019279795.1. Taxonomy (NCBI): domain Eukaryota; kingdom Metazoa; phylum Chordata; order Ceratodontiformes; family Protopteridae; genus Protopterus; species Protopterus annectens. Next base: position 221,454,300 of record NC_056748.1, read on the forward strand.
ACTGTATTTTCAGATGCAGCCCTCTGCACCAAGGACCATTTCCCTTAAGAGCACACAGGGAACACACTCCAATCCTAGTGCTGAACTCTCTCTCTCTAAGCCCCAAATAAGAATCCACACTGACCATCAAGGTGGTCTTGTCTCTGTTTCAAGCAACTGACACAAACACTCTTTGAGATTTGATTTTCACACACACACCTTGGAAAGACTAACACAGATTACCTGCTCTACCACCTCTGGCCAGGCTATAGGGTCACTGCAACCACCCAGCTACTCCAAGGCTCTTAACAGGTTATCCGGTTATACTGTGTGAAATTAATACTAATACCAATGATAATGTTGACCAACAGCAAGACTTTCAGCAGCATGATGCCACAGCATCATTAAATAAATATAAGTACTCTCAAAGGTTAAATATTTCCTAAAAAGACCAAAAAGACCAGCCACAATTAAATATGTAAATATATGTAATAATAAATAATAAAAGAACATGAAAATACTGAATATCTATTTACAATAAACACCAGAATGTTAATCACAAGAAATATTAAAAATAACACAGATGGAAAGATTCACACAGATACAGAAAAAAACAATACTTAACTAATCTGACTGTATTTTCCTGACTGTTCTAAAGAATTACTGTTTCCTACTTACTTAATAGGGCAAGGCAAGGTGATGTGGGTGAGTGGTCTTTCTTTTCAGGTTTCACAAATAGACTCCCCTGAGACTTCCTTCTCATCTTGTATTAAAGCATAATTTCAGTGCTGGATTACAGAATCACAGGATTATAGGAAGTTGCTAAGATAATGACCCTAGAGCCCTTACAAGCCTAGCCATGTTCTACCCTTATTTCCACGATCAGCACCTATTGCCCCTGTCCAAGAGGGACACAGGTGGAACCCCTGGGTTGAACAAGAAGTTATGTACTCACCATAACATCCGATGTATGTAGTCCATCTCACCTTACATTCTTACCCGTGGGTTCGGAGCCGAACCTCGGCTCCGACTCGGCCATACTCTATCTCGAAGTCTTCGACTGGCTCATGGCTAGGAGGTACCCCATCATGCAACAGGTCTATTCCCCAGATCTTGTTTGCTGCAAGCTCACACACGTACACACTGAGAAGAAGAACAACCCCAACAGAAAGGACTACTGACACCTACAGACAATACCTCCAGGTCCTCCAGGAGGGAGAAGGAGGGAGTGTTAGTAAGAATGTAAGGTGAGATGGACTACATACATCGAGCGTTATGGTGAACACATACCTTCTTGATGTTATGTAGTTCAATCTCGCCTTCATTCTTACCCGTGGGACAGTGTCCCTAGCACCTTGATCTTGGGTGGCTCAGTGAAAAATATTCTTGAGCACCGTGGAACCAAAGGAAGATCTGCCTCTAGAGACCAGATCTAATTTATAGTGACTAATAAAGGTATGAGGCGAAGCCCATGTTGCTGCAGCACAAATATCATCCATAGACATCCTAGCCTGAAACGCAGTTGAGGGAGCCACAGAACGTGTAAAATGAGCCTTCACTTTAAAGGGTAATTCTCTGCCATTGGAAGCATAAATAAATGAGATGCAATCGGACATCCAGCGAGACAAGATTACCTTAGAAACAGGAACCCCAAGTCTAGAGTCTGAAAACGAGACAAACATTTGATCTGATTTCCTGAAATATTTTGTCCTATGTAAATAGAAACACAATTGTCTATGAACATCTAGCTGATGAAACTTAAATTCTGCCCTGTTGGATAATTCAGGAAAAAATACAGGCAACTCAATGGATTGGTTGATATTGACAACAGAGACAACCTTTGGAACAAAGGAAGGGTTGGTTCTTAAGGAGACCCATCTTTGTGAAACACCAAATAAGGTGGCCTAATCAATAATGCTTGGAAGTTCAGAGACCCGCCAAGCTGAAGTTATGGCTACCAAGAATACTGTTTTCCATGACAAGAATTTAATGTTACATGTAGCTGCGGGCTCAAAGGGAGTTGAGGTGAGCTTCTGTAGTACAATATTGAGGACTCATGGCATCACTGGATCAAAGACTGGAGGTCGGAGTAACAATGTCCCTCTCAGAAAAGCCCTACAAAGCCTATGAGCCATAAGGTTGGGCTCATTAGCAACATGAAAGGTAGAAATCACTGCCAATTGCACTTTAATAGTTGCTGCAGCTGATCCCTGACTGAACATTTGAGAAAGAAATTCTAATATTGCCAAAATAGGCACTGTATACGGATCAATATATCTCTCATGGGCCCAAATAGAAAATCTCTTCATAAATCTTCCTGGTAGAAGGCTTGTGGGAAGATGATAAAATATGGACCACTTCCAGGGAGAAATCATGAAGCCTGACTAAGGATGGAACTGGAGCAGAAAAGCTGTCAACTTGAGGGTCTGGATGGAGGGATGGAACTGTTCTGACATATGAGTCAGCAGATCTGCAGCTGGATCCAGAATCCAGGGTTTGTCCATTACATAGGGTTGAAGGAAGGGAAGCCAAATCTGACAAGGCCAGTGTGGGGCAATGAGGATCATTTTGCTTCCCAAAGACTGTGCTTTCTGAATGACCTTTGATATCAGAGGTAACGGTGGAAAGGCGTAGAGAAGACCGGAGGGTCAATCATGAGCCAGAGTGTCCCTGGGTGTCTCCCCTTCCAGGGGCATATGGGTGAAATAACTGCTGCATTTGGCATTGAGGGGGCTGGCAAATAGATCGCAGCAAGGCTGACCCCATCTGTGGAATATCTCTTCCGCAACATAATTGTTCAGGCACCACTCGTGAGGCATTAGGATAGCTCTGCTCAGCCTGTCGGCAATCACGTTGGACTTCCCTGGTATATGCATTGCAACTAGAAAGCGTTGGGAAGACACCGCCCACTGCCAAACTCGAAGTGCCTCTCTGCAAAGGGGGTATGATTTGGTTCCTCCCTGTTTGTTCAGGTACCACACCACTGACATGTTGTCTGAGTGGATTGCAATTGTCCCTAGAGGGAGAAAGCTCTGAAGTGCTTGCGATGCTAATAGCACTGCTCTCATCTCCAAGACATTGATATGCAAATGGGTCTCATGATCCTGCCACGTGCCTTGGACAGTCCTGCCAAGATAATGCCCCCCCCCCCGATCTGGGAGGCATCTGTGGTCACCATGGCAACTGGAGGAGATGGGACAAAAGGCTTGCCCACGTTCAGATTGCTGGCCTGAAGCCACCAGCATAAATCCCACTTGTATGTGTCCATAATCAGAATAGAATGGGATAGTGGAAGATGCTGTAGTGACCAGTGGGTGAAAAGCAGCCACTGAAAAACCCTCATGTGTAGTCTGGCAAGGGGAACTAACATAATTGTGGCAGCCATGGTCCCTAACAACTTGAGGACCACGTTTGCCTTGACCTTCCTCAATGATAGTAAGGCGTAGACCTGCTTTTGCAGAGCCTGAATTCTCTCTTCTGGTAAGCCTCATGAGCACCGTATCTAGTTCAGCACCGATAAAAGTGACACGCTGTGAGGGCAACAAGGCAGATTTTTCCCAATTTAGAGTAATTCCTAACCTTTGTTACAGTGTAATGGTGGCGTCCCTGGTCTGTAAAAGTAGATGCCTGGTGGTGGCAGAAAGGAGCCAGTTGTCCAGGTACAGAAACACTTGGAATCCCTGACGTCTCAAGTGAGCCGTTACCACTGCAATGCATTTGGTAAACACCCTGGGGGCTGTGGTGAGACCAAAGGGCAGAGCGCAAAACTGAAAATGACTTACTTCCAACCGGAAGCGTAGATGACATCTCGATGCCCTGTCCATCTTGATATGGTAGTAAGCATCTTTGAGGTTGATGGAGCACATCCACACATACTGACTGCAAGGTGACCATACAGAACTTAGGACTTTTGTACATGAAGGTTCAATCGGCTGAGATCCAAAATGGGTCTCAGGTCCCCTGTTCTTTTCGGCACAAAGAAGAACCTGGAGTAAGTCCCTAATCCTATTTGGTCTGTGGGGACAGGCTGGATGGCTCCCTTTGAAAGCAACTTTTCTTATTTCTAAATTTGCGGAATCCCTGTGACTGGGTGGAATGTCTGAGATTCTCTTGGTTGGCTGGGGAGGAGAAGGGAAGGGAATATGATAACCTCTGGAAATTATCTTTAATACCCACTAATCTTGGGTGACGTCTTGCCAGGCTTTTGGGTATAAAGAAATGTGACTCCTGACTGGCTCCAGAGATGCACAGTCGGGCCTCCCTTCAGGAGCACTGGCAGGGAGAACCATAAAAGGAATCATGGTCCCCCTGGTTACGCGGGCCTCCTCTGCCTCTAGGGCAGCATCTACCTGAATTTCCACCCCCTCCCCTACTTCCGGAGGGTGAATCACTTTGTGCACCCTGAAAAAAACCTCTGCGACTTTCTGAACCACATTTTCCCACCTTTCTGGCCCTTGGGGTAAGGTCTAGAAGGCATGGAAAAATGGACTCCCACGGCAGACAGGGTTTATACTTCTTATTCACACCTAGTGAGAGTGTCCTTTTCCTTGGTTCTGAACAACAATGAAACATCAAAGGGGGCATTGGTGAACATAGACTTGAAGGCCTCTGCAAAATTGCAAAGGCACATCCAGGAGTGTCTCCTAAGAGAGACTCGGGAACCCACTGCTCTACTCACTCCATCGGCTGTGTATGAGATCAGCCTCATGGAGGAGTTGGTAAGGGAATTTAGGGTAGACATCTGTGCATTGACCTGCTGTGCCATGGCATCAGAAATGTTACCCTGTAGAGAATCTCCTAGCTCTTTTAGGAGATCTCTCTGGAGCCTTGTAAAATGCATCAAGCAGTTCAGCGACCGCAGTGTAAAGGCCGCTGAGGTAAACACACGCTGCCCATACCTGTCCATAGCCCGTGACTCCTTGTTAGACAGATGGATGGTAGATGAAGTTTTAGCAAGTTCCTTCTTGGTGGCCGCTGCCAACACCATGGCATCTACTGGAATGCCTTTAGTTAGATATTCCTTGTCAGAGGGGGCGGACAAAAACTTATTGGGTCTCCTAGGGACCGGTTCCACAGTGTCAGGCATTTCCCACACCTTTCGACAGACAAGATCTAGTAGCTCATCAAAAGGGGGAGAAACCCAAGAGGCGGAGGGTTGAGACCCGAAAGCCTCCAGGAACACCGACTCCTCATCAGAAGGGGATTTGGAGGGCCAGCCACCTCTCTGCTTCAAGATCTCCAGGATATCTGCAAAAGAGATATCTTCAGAAGATGACTTGGGGGACACCCTCTGACTCCTTGAGGTCAGTGTCCGACATGAGAGACTTATCCGGGGAGTCAAGGTGTTTCCTCTTACACAAGCTCTTCTGGCAGGCTCCTCAGGCAAAAACTCTGGGGAAACATCAGAAAGTTGGGGACCACTCATGGAGGTATCCTGAGGCTTAGGGTCTCCACTGCCCATGGATAGAGTGTGAAACTGACACCAGTGCTGGAGGGGGCAGAGTATTGGTGCCATAGGATGCAGCTGACGACCTGGCCAGCATGCTCCTCATAACCTCAAAGGCTGATCCCCCAACTCCAAAGGCCGACTAGCTGTAGAGGAAACAGTAGTAGCCCTCAGCACTGAGGAGATGAGGTCCGAAGCAGATGTCGGGTCCAAGCTCACTTGAGCCAAAGCACCAAGAGGAAGGCTCAGAACCGATGAAGATCGACCCGATCCCTTCCCCTCAGGTCCGACCGGAGAACTGTGGACCCTCGACCCCGTGGACGTAGCCGATGGGGTCGGAGCAGAAATCGGAACCGGGAGACCAGGTGAGGCTACTGGAACTCACCTAATGGCACCCAACGGAACCGATAACTCTGGCTCCAAAGGCCGAGAAAGGCTCGGAGGAATAACAACAAAGGATGAAGAGGCAATAGGCTCTGGAGCCAACTGAGTCAGAGCCGAAATCAATTTGGCCAACACCGATGACTGAAGCAGTTTCTTCACCACCCTATCAACATCCTCATCGGAAAGGGTCCTCCAAGACCTGGAGGATAATGTAGGAGATCTGGATCTCCCTACAGAAGGGGAATTATGTGAAGGAGAAACCGGTCAAAAAACTGGAGACCGGCTCCGAACCAAAATATCCGTGACTGGCTGATACGGACTTAGTCAAGAGACTACCTTCTGTTGGCACCAAGGGCAATGGAACTGAAGAAGGAGAAGCTGTTCTAGCAACTTTCTCTGGTGGCTCCGAAGAAACAGACGGAGCTGGAGAGCGCTTCTTAGAAGTCTTTTTGTCCTTTTTAGCTGGAGTGGATAATGCACTGGAAGACTTAGCCAAGTCTTCCTTGAAGGAGTGTTTAAGCAGTCCTTTCAAAATAAGCTTGTTCTTCCTCTCCTATAGCACACAGGGATTGAAGGAATGACAAAACAAGCAGGAGTCTTGGAGGTGAATAGCCCCCAAGCAGTACACACACAAAGAGTGCCCATCAGTTAAAGACATCTTACTGTTACATTCAACACACTTTTTAAAGCCTGAAGGCCTGTGTTCCTTAGAATTCTTGGACATGCTGAAAGGAACAAAGCAATAAGTAGACACACTAGACCCAACTAACCCTGCACAAGAAAGAAAATGGCCTAGAAACCTGCAGGAAAACAACAGGGAGGACTAGGTCCTCTAACTTAAATGGGCCTAGCCCGGGGAAACAAAGGCAGGATAGCACCACTAGCCAGACACAACAACACTAGATGCTAACAGAACGGGGCCCCAAACCAAAGACCACACAGAAAACAAGGGGGAGGCCTAGCCTGTGGGGAAAGGAAATGAAGGGGATACCAAAACGGCCAATGACAGGGCCACAATAAACAGCAAGAGAAACAAACAAAGGCAGTAAAACACCACTACCACACACACAAAGCTATGAAAATAGCTTTTTTAAGCAACAACAAGTCAACAGTTTATAAAAATTTTATTTTTATTTTTTTATTTTAACAATATACTTAGCCACGGCCAAAAGCGAGACCAAGTCTGAGCTTAACGAGTGGCAAATGAGATCTGGGGAATAGACCTGTTGCATGATGGGATACCTCTTAGCCACGAGTCAATTGAAGACTTTGAGCTACAGTATGGCCGACCTCCGCTCCGAACCCACGGGTAAGAATGAAGGCAAGATTGGACTACATAACATTTTACAGTTATCCATCCAATCATTCAGACTGCGTTTGAAGAAAGCCAATGAGGTGCCTTGTTGACATGAAGTGGGAGTCTGTTCCAAAGGTGGGGTAACCTCTGGGAGATAAATCCGTTCCTCCAGCATGTTCTATTAATGTCACATACCAGGTTTAGGTCTTTAGAGTGAGTAACCTGTGCACTATTTGACTTGCAGATATGCAGCATTTCCAGTAAAACAGGGTCACAGATTGCCTTATATGTAATGCAGAGATCACCTCTGAGCAGTCTGTATGAAACAGAATAAAGTGACAGTGATTTCAGACGATATGCTGAAGACCTTGAATTTTCCTTTTGAGGAATCTTTGTTGTCTCTCCAATTATAAGTGCTGGGAAAGGTACATACCAAAAGGGGCATTGTATTCAATTATTGGCCTGATGAGGAAAGAGTACTGTGAGATTATCACTTTTTTTTTTCCCTGGAGGCAATGCCTTTACATATGAGATGAGTAATATAGAACGCCCTTCTTACTACTGTGGAGACATGGCGATCAAAGGTAAGGTTGCTGTCAACCTGTGTACCCAGGTGTCTCACCACTGAGTGCATACTTAGGGTATTGCTACTGATGTGGCAGTTAGCAAGAACATCGCTCTTACCAAAAGGGATGGTAAAAAGAAGTTATGTACCTACCATAACATTCAATGTTTGTAGTCCATCTCACCGTACATTCTTACACTTGGGACCGGAGCCAAACCTCAGCTCAGACTCGACCATACTGTAGCTCAAAAACTACTGGTTGGCTTGTGGCTAGGAGGTATCCCATCATGCATCACCAACATTCCCCAGATCTTGTTTGCTGCAGGAAAATACAGAAACAAAGACAAAGAAAAACCAAACTGAAAGGACTACAATAACAGTAGGTACTCTACCCCTAGGTCCTCAAGGAGGGTGCAGGAGGGAGGGTTCATAAGAATGTACGGCGAGATGGACTACAAACATTGAAGATTATAGTAGGTACATAACTTCTTTATGTTCTGTAGTCTTATCTTACCTTCATTCTTACACTTGGGACAGCGTCCATAGCACCTTCATCTTGGGTGGCTCATTGGAAAATGCTCCTGAGTACTGTAGAACCAAAGGAAGACCTGTTCCTAGAAGCCATATCCAATTTGTAGTGAGTAATGAATGTGTGGGGTGAAGCCCATGTTGCTGCAGCACAAATGTTGTCTATTGGGATCCTAGCCTGAAAGGCTACCGAGGTAGACACAGACCTGGTCGAATGAGCTTTCACCTGAAAGGCAGATCTTTACCACTGGAGGAGCAGACGAATGAAATGCAACTGGAAATCCAGTGAGATAATGTGACTTTAGAAACTGGGAGGCCCTGTCTAGAGTCTGAAAAGGAGACAAATAACTGGCCTGATTTTCTGAAATTTTTAGTTCTGTCCAGATAAAAACGTAACTGTCTATGGACATCTGATTGATGGAATTTATACTCTGCTTTGTTTGGAAATTCAGAGAAGAACACAGGGAACTCAATAGACTGATTAATGTTGGCTTGAGAAGAAACCTTAGGAATGAAAGAAGGGTTTGTCCTCAAGGAGACCTTATCTTTATGAAATACCAAATAAGGTGGCTTAATGGAAAGAGCTTGCAGTTCAGACAACTGTCTAGCAGAAGTGATAGCCACTAAAAATATAGTTTTCCAAGATAAAAACTTGAGGTCACAAGTTGCTGAAGGTTCAAAAGGACTAGACGTAAGTGTATGGGGAACAAAGTTTAAATCCTATGGCACCACAGGATCCATGACTAGGGGTCTTAGTAACATGGTCCCTTTGAGAAAGGCTCTACAAAGCCTATGAGCCATAAGATTAGGTTCGTTAGCAGCATGGAAAGTGGAAATAGCTGCCAACTGGACTTTAATAGTTGCTGCTGCTGAACTTTGACTGAATAACTGTGAGAGGAAGTCTAAAACAGCAGAAATGAGAGCTGTGTAGGGATCAAGGTTTCTCTCATGGGCCCAAAGGGAGATTCTTTTCCATTTACTAGTATAAATCTTCCTAGTGGAAGGTTTGTGGGAAGATGACAGAATGTGTACAACCTCAGGGGAAAAGTCATGAAGCTTGACTAGGGATGGAGTTGGAGCAGCCAAGCTGTTAAGTTGAGGGTGTGGAGGGAGGGATGGAATGTGCCTGACATGTGTGTCAGTAAATCTGGAACTGGATCCAGAGTCCAAGGTTCATCCATTAGATATGGTCTGAGGAAGGGGAACCAAATCTGTCAAGGCCAGTAAGGAGCAATTAGGATCATCCTGCTTCCCAAGGATATTGCTTTCTGAATCACCTTCGAAATGAGGGGGAAAGGAGGAAAAGCATAGAGAAGTCCTGAGGGCCAATTGTGAACAAGTGCATCTCTTGGAGTCTCCCTGTCTGGGGGAATCAGGGTAAAGTATCTGCTGCATTTGGCATTGAGAGGGGTGACAAAGAGATTGCGGCAAGGCTGACCCCATTTGCGAAAGATTAGTTCCGCAAAGTAAGTGTTCAGAGACCACTCGTGAGGTATCAGAAGAACAGGAGACATGAGACCCATTTTGGATCTCAGCAAACTGAACGAATCTATGCTGAAGTCCAAGTTCCGATTGGTCACCTTGCAGTTGATACTCTCGTTGTTAGGGAAGGCATTTGGATGTGCTCCATAGACCTCCAAGATGCATACTACGACATCAAAATGGACAGGGCATCGAGGAGTGACATGTGTGTCAGTAAATCTGCTACTTTACCCTGAGACTTCTCATACTCTGGAACAGGCTGCCCATCTATGTCAAGCAAAATTCTTCATTAGCACTCTTCAAGAAAAATCTTGATGATTGGATGAGAAATAGGAAATACACCCCGGAGAAAACTTCTGTGTCTCTGCTTGGCAGTGGTACAGGAAAATAACTTTCTTGGGTGGCGTAAGCCAGGGAACCTTGTTGGCTAGGCTTACATAGGCCCTCAGGCCGATAGCCTAGTACCTACCTATGAACCTATAATCAGAACAGCCCTGTTGAGCCTGTCGTCTATAACTTTTAGTTATGTACTTACCATAACTTTAGATGTTTGGGATCCATCTCGCCTACATTCAATACTGATGGGCTCGGAGCCGATCCCTCGGCTCCGACTCGGCATGCTATGCTATAGAGCGAGGCCTCTTATTGGCTGAGCTATTTCTTATCCCAGGATGCACCACCACTAATCCCCCAGATCTTGTTTGTCCGCATTCATGCACACATGCACAACTTGTTTATATAACATTGTTAGATGTTTCAAGATGAAACAACAGGATTCGGACCTTCTGATATCCTCTGATCTCCAAGGAAGGGGAAGGAGGGTGGGTTATTAGAATGTGGCGAGATGGATCCCAAACATCTAAAGTTATGGTAAGTACATAACTAAAAGATGTTATGTGATCCTATCTCGCCTACATTCAATACTGATGGGACAGCGTCCCTAGCACCTAAATCCTGGGTGGCTCACTGGAAAACACTCCTGAGCACTGTGGAACCAAATGAAGCTCGTCCTCTAGATGCCACATCCAATTTGTAGTGGGAAATGAAAGTGTGCGGGAAGACCATGTAGCAGCACAAATGTCACTAATGGCAAGCTTAGAATGAAATGCTATTGAAGTAGCCATAGCCCTTGTAGAATGAGCTTTGACAGAGGTGGTAAGCTCTTTGTTAGAATAAGAATTAGCTTGAGTAATACAGTCCCTGATCCATTTGGCAATAGTGACCTTTGTGACGGCTTTGCCCAATTTATTGTCTGCAAAGGATACAAACAACTGATCTGTTTTCCTTGTTTGTTTGGTCCTATCTAAATAAAAACGCAACTGCCTGTGGACATCTAATGTGTGGAATATGAATTCTGCTTTGTTAGAATACTTCGGAAAGAAGACTGGAAGTTCTAATGATTGTTGTAGGCAGAAACTGGAACAAACTTTAGGGACAAAGGAAGGATTTGGCCTGAGAGATACTCTGTCTTTGTGAAAAACTAAGTACGGAGGTTTTACAGACAAAGCTTGTAGCTCTGAAACCCTTCTGGCAGAAGTAATCGCCACCAGAAAGGCAGTCTTCCACGATAGAAATTTTAAATCAGATGTCGCTGCTGGTTCGAAGGGGAAGGAAGTTAAGGTGCGTAACACCACATCGAGATCCCATGGAGGAGCAGGATGAGAAATAGGAGGTCTTAAAAGCGCAGCACCTTTCAAAAAGGTCTTACACAATCTGTTGCTCATTAAACGTGGGTTTATAGATTCGTGAAAATTGGAAATAGCTGCCAATTGAACCTTGATGGTAGAGACTGAAGAGCCTTGATTGAAAAGAGAAGTTAGAAATTTCAGTACTTCTGATATGGGAATAGTGATGGGATCCAGGCCCCGGAGTTGAGCCCAAATAGCAAATCTTTTCCATTTGCTAGAATACAATTTCTTTGTAGCAGACTTGTGGGCCGAAGATAAGATGTGTACAACTTCTGGATCCAATGTATGACTCCTGACTATAGTCGGAAGAGGAGGAGCCAAGCCGGCAATTTTAAGGTGTGTAGGGACTGGTGGAATAGTCCCGACTGATGAACCAAAAGGTCTGGGATCTGATCCAGGAACCATGGACCTTCCAGAGCATATTTCCGAAGATAGGGAAACCATACTTGATGAGGCCAGTAAGGAGCAACTAAGATCATTTTGCTCCCCAAGAGAGATGCCTTTTGGATTACCCTGGGAAGGAGAGGAACTGGGGGGAAGGCATAAAGCAAGCCGGTGGGCCAAGGACGGGCTAGTGCATCCATGGGGCTCTTCCCCGGAGCCGGGGTTAGGGAGAAGAACTTTTTGCACTTTGCATTCAGTGGAGTCGCGAAGAGGTCGCAACACGGAACTCCCCATTTGCTGAAAATCTGATTTGCAACTGTCATGTTCAGAGACCATTCGTGAGGAGAGAGGATGGTTCTGCTCAGTCTGTCGGCTATCACATTGGACTTGCCCGGGATATGAGTAGCCACTAGAAAGCGTTTGGTTGACACTGCCCATTCCCAGACTCTCATGGCCTCTCTGCAAAGAGGATAGGATCTGGTCCCTCCCTGTTTGTTCAGGTACCAGAGAACTGACATGTTGTCTGAGTGAACGGCAATTACGCCCTGAGGGAGGTAATCGTGAAGGGCTTGAAGGGACAGAAGCACCGCCCTCATTTCTAGGATGTTGATATGAAGTAGGGTCTCTTCTGGGTGCCATTTGCCTTGGACTGACCTGCCCAGGGAATGCCCCCCCCCCACCTGGGAGGCGTCCGTGGTCAAAGTGGCTGCAGGAGGAGGTGGAACAAAGGGTCGTCCCTGATCCAAATTGGAGGGCACTAGCCACCAGCGAAGGTCCCGTTTGCAGGTTTCCGTGATCCATATGAGGTGACTGAGAGGGAGTTCCTGAAAGGACCACTGAGCTGAAAGAAGCCACTGGAGAATTCTCATGTGCAGCCTTGCCAGGGGGACTAGAAGAACCGTGGCGGACATGGATCCCAATAGCTGCAGGACCATTCTGGCTGGGGTTTTGGATCTGGGAAGTAAGGCTCGAACTTGAGCCTGTATGGTTTGTATTCTGTCTGTAGGTAGATAGACCCGCATTCGGTTTGAGTCTATCTCTACCCCTATGAATCTTATGCGTTCAGATGGCAGCAACACAGACTTTGGCCAATTGAAGGTGATTCCAAGGGAATTGCCCAGTGATATAGTGGCTTGTAGGCTCCGCAATAGTAGATGCTTGGAGGTGGCAGTTAGGAGCCAGTCGTCTAGATACGGAAACACCTGGAATCCTAGACTTCTCAGGTGAGCATTCACGACCGCCAAACATTTGATGAACACCCTGGGGGCTGTGGTGAGACCAAAGGGCAGCGCGCGGAACTGAAAATGACTGCCTCCTATGCTGAAGCGCAGATGTCTCCTGGATGCTTGATGTACCATGATATGGTAATAAGCGTCCTTGAGATCTATGGAGCACATCCAAACACCTTTCTCCAGCAATGGGAGAATGGTTTGTAGGGTGACCATTTGGAACTTGGACTTTTTGACTGAATGGTTTAGAATGCTGAGATCCAAAATGGGTCTCAAGTCCCCGGTCTTTTTTGGCACCAAAAAGAATCTTGAGTAAGTCCCTAATCCGATCTGGTCTGCGGGGACCGGTTGGATGACTCCTTTTTGCAGCAGCTTTGAAACTTCTGAGGCTGCAATTTCCCGTTGACTGGGTGGCGGGTCCGGGATTTTTTTGGACTGAGGTGGAGAGTGAGAGAAAGGGATGGTGTAACCTCCGGCGATAATTCGAAGCACCCATCGGTCCTGAGTGATACCTTCCCAGGCTTTTAGGTGCTTCGAAAAATGACCCCCGACTGGCTCCAGAGCTGCACAGTCGGGCAATCCCTCAGGGACTGTGAAAGGCTGAAGAGCCAAGAAAGGACTCGCGGTCTCCAGTGTTGTGAGGGCCTCTGCCGCCTCTGGGACGGCATCTTCCAGAAGAGTTTCCCCCTCCCCTGCCTCTGGAAGGGGGATCGTCCTGCTGTGAGGGGTAAGACTTCTGAGATCTACGGAACCACATTTTCCCTCCTCTTTTAGCCTTGGGGTAAGGCCGAAAGGGAGTGGAAAATTGTGCCCCTACGGCAGTCAGAGTCTTACCTTCTTGCTCGCAGCGGGTCAATGTGTCCTTTACCTTGGGTCCAAACAAGGAGGACCCATCAAAGGGGGCGTCGGCAAAGGAAGATTTAAAGGCCTCCGCAAAATGACACAGGCGGAGCCAGGCTTGTCTCCGTAGAGCAATGCCTGTACCCGCCGCTCTACTCGTCCCTTCGGCCGCATAAGAAATGAGCCTCATGGACGAGTTTGAAATGGACGACAGTGTAGCCAGCTGAGAGCCAACCATCTGGGCCAGCTCCTCAGGCAGGTTACCCAAGAGGGTATCGGAAAGTTCTTTGATCAGATCCCTCTGAAATCTGGTAAAGTGCGTGAGATAGTTCAGGGACCTTAATGTAAAGGCCGCTGAACTTAGGGTGCGCTTACCGTACCGATCCATGCTCCTAGACTCCTTATTAAGAGGATGGACGGACGTTGAAGCCTCTGCTACATCTTGCTGGGTAGCAGATGCCACCACCAAAGCATCTACAGCCACACCTTTAGTCAGGAACTCTTTTTCCGGGGGTGCTGAGAGGAATTTATTAGGATGAGCAGGCACTGGTTCCACAGAGTCTGGGTGTTCCCACGCCCTTCAACAGATCAAGTCTGAGCTCATCGAAGGGCGGAGACACCCAGGAGGCGGAGGGCTGAGCCCCGAAGGCCTTAAGGAACACCGACTCATCAGCAGAAGGGGGTTTGGATTGCCAGCCGCCTCGTTGTTTAAGGGCTTCCAGGATGTCTGCAAAGGAGACATCATCCGAGGACGACTTAGGGGACCCCTCTGCATCATCGAGATCAGTGTCTGATGTAAGAGACTCATCAGGGGAGTCGACGTGCTTCCTCTTGCACGATCTTTTCCTGGGGGGTTCTTCCGAAGAAGCTTCGGAAGGACCTCCCGGAGGGGGGGAAACCCCAGTGGGGGTAACCTCAGGCCCCAGGGCTCCGCTGTCTAAGGACAGGGGGACTGCCAAAGACCCAGTCTCGGTATGCAGGGAAGGAGCTGGGGAGACCGTGGAGGTAGCCAAAGATGATTTGGCTAACGCACTCCTCATAGCCCTGAAGGCGGGACCACCAGAATCTTGGGAGGGTCCCATCTCCATGGCCACGACAGTGGACGGCACTCCCGCAGCCGACGCGCCAAGAGGAAGGCTTGGGACCGAAAACATCAGTCCCGAAGCATCCCCCCGGGGCCGACAGAAGAAGTCCGTGTACCAAACTCCGACTCAAGAGCCGGAGTTGGAGTAAGGGCTGGGCCCGACCCTAAAACCCCCATCGGTTCCACCAGCACCAGCTCCAACGGTGTCGAGGCTGTTGAAGGAGGAATCAAAGAAGCAGGGTGGACCATCGGCTCCGAAGCCGAATGGGCTGGAGCCGAAACTAGCTTTTGAAACACCGGAGACTGGAAGAGTCTTAGGAGCACCCTGTTGATGTCCGAATCAGACATCTTGGAGGAACTAGATGACACCGATCGGGTCCTAACCAATGTCTCCATCGGCTCCATAGGGCTAGGGGACCGGCTCCGAATGGATTCTATCACTATCGGTTCCGAGGGAGATTTCAAAACAATTTCCCTCGGTGCCGATGAGGACTTCGGCGCCGAAGGGCAAGAGTCTGAGCCGGCAACCCTTATCGGCTCCAATATCAGTGGAGCCGATGAAGGTGACCCACCTCTCGATGCCTCAGTCCTCGGCTCCGAAACCAGAGGGGTCGAGACTGGAGGCATCGAGGCAGACCGTTCCGCCCTCGGCTCCGAAGTCCGTGGAGCTGATGGAAAAGCCTGCCTAGGTTTTTTGGCAGTCGGTTCCGACAGACTGGTCGGAGCTGACGCTTTTTTTCTTTTTTGAAGGAGAGGAAGAGGAAGATAAAGCCTCCTCGAAGGATGGCTTTATCAAACCTTTTAGGATTAATTTGTTCTTCCTCTCCTGGAGGATTCTTGATGAAAAGGCATGACACACGCTACATGACTCTTGTAGGTGCTTGGCGCCTAAACAATAAACCCACGAGGAGTGGTCGTCCGTTATGGACATCTTATAACCACACCTCGCGCACTTTTTAAACCCGGAGGGTCTATGCTCATTGGACATGTCTAAAGATAGATAATACACCAAAAACTAGCAGTTTAAAGTTCAAAAAATATAAAGTTTTTTTTTTTTTTTTTTTTTGTAAAACAACAATACAGTTGCACAAAAACACAGAAAGGGAGGGTCAAGACCCTCTAACTTAAACGGGTACTTGACCCACAAATAAAACTAGAATAGCAAATAGCAAAGGGAAGGCCCTCTAACTAAAACGGGAACCTTCCCTTAACGAAAAACACAAATTTCTCAACAAAAATATCCAATACACACTCGTATCACAACAATAGCTGTTAAAACAGCTTTTGGGTTCAAAACAAGCAAATTCCTGACAGGAAAAGCCTAAATAAAGTAGTACTTAGCCCAGCCAAGTTGAGACCACGTCTTAGCTTGTAAGCGGCAAACGAGATCTGGGGGATTAGTGGTGGTGCATCCTGGGATAAGAAATAGCTCAGCCAATAAGAGGCCTTGCTCTATAGCATAGCGTGCCGAGTCGGAGCCGAGGGATCGGCTCCGAGCCCATCAGTATTGAATGTAGGCGAGATAGGATCACATAACATCATTGGATTTCTGTGGGATGTGCTTTGCTACCAGAAAGAGCTGGGAAGACACTGCCCACTCCTATACTTAAAGGACTTCTCTGCAGAGGGGGTAAGATTTGGTTCCTCCTTGCTTGTTTAGGTACCATACCACTGACATGTTGTCTGAGTGGATTGCAATTGTTCCTAGAGGGAGAAAGCTGTGAAGTGCTTGCAACACTAGAACCACTGCTCTCATCTCCAATACATTCATATGCAAATGAGCCTCGAGATCTTGCCGTGTGCCTTGGACTGTTCTCTCGAGATAATGCCCCCCCCCCCTATCTGGGAGGCATCCGTGGTCACAATGGCAACTGGGGGGAGGGGGATCAAATGGTCTACCTATGTTTAGGTTGCTGGTCTGGATCCACCAACAAAGATCCTGCTTGCACAAATTCGTTATAAGGATAGGATGAGGGAGGTACTGCAGTGACCACTGGGCAAAGAGTAACCATTGAAGGACCCTCATGTGCAGTCTGGCTAATGGAACTAGTGTTATTGTGGAAGCCATGGTCCTTAATAGCTTGAGCACCATCTTCGCTTTGACTTTTCTTAGAGGAAGTAGGGTCAAGACTTGTTCCCTTAGACTCTAAATTAATTTGATAGGCAAGTAAGCCCTCATTGAAACAGTGTTTATTTCTGTGCCAATAAAATTCACATGCTGAGAAGGCGACAATGCAGATTTTTGCCAATTTACTGTAATTCCTAGCTGTAGGCAAGTTGAAATGGTGGCATTCCTGATCTGTAACAGTAGATGCCTGGTAGTGACAGTGAGAAGCCAGTTATCCAGATATGGAAACACTTGGAATCCCTGATGTCTCAATTGAGCTGTAACCACTGCCATACATTTGGTGAACACCCTGGGGGCTGTGGTGAGACCAAAGAGCAGGGTGCGGAAATGATAATGACTGGCTCCCAGCCGGAAGTGTAGGTGACTCCTCGATGCCCTGTCCATTTTGATGTGGTAGTATGCATTTTGGCGGTCTATGGAGCACATCCAAACATCTTTCCCTAACAACGGGAGTATCGACTGCAAGGTGACCAATCAGAACTTGGACTTCTGCAAAGATTCATTCAGTTTGCTGAGATCCAAAATGTGTCTCATGTCTCCTGTTCCTTTTGGGACCAAAAAGAATCTGGAGTAAGTCCCTAATCCTACTTGGTCTACAGGGATGGGTTGGATGACGAGCAACTTTTGGATTTCTAGAGTTGCTGAATCCCTGTGATTGGGTGGCACATCTGGGATTCGTCTGGTCTGAGGGGGTGGAGAAGACAAGGGAATATGGTAACCTCTCGTGATTATCTTTAATACCCACTTGTCTTGAGTGATGTTATGCCAGGCTTCTGGGTATAAAGAAATACGACCCCTGACTAGCTCCAGAGACGTGCAGCCGGGCCTCCTTTCAGGAGTGCTGAAAGGGACAACCATGAAAGGAATCATGGCCTCCCTGGTTCTGTGGGCCTCCTCTACCTCTAGGGCGGCGTCTACCGTTATTTCCCCCTCCTCTGCCTCTGAAGAAGGAATCACCTTGTGCGTCCCGAAAAATCCTCTGCGATTTTTTGAACCACATTTTGCCACCCCTCTGCCCTTTGGGATAGGGTCTAGAGAGGACGGAAAAATGGAATCCCACAGCAGATAGAGTTTTTCCTATCTGCTTGCACCTGGTGAGTGTGTCCTTTACCTTGGTTCAGAACAAAGAGAAACCGTCAAATGGGGTGTTGGTAAATGTAGACTTAAAGGCCTCCACAAAGTTGCACAAGCGCATCCACCTGAACCTGCTGCCCTACTCGCTCTATCCACCGCGTATGAAATCAGCCTCATGGAGGAGTTCACAATAGAACTTAGGGTAGACATCTGTGCATTGACTTTCTGAGATACAGCATCAGATATGTTACCCTGTAGAGTATCTCCCAGCTCTTTTAGGAGATCTCTCTGGAGCCTTGTGAAATGGGACAGATAGTTCAGTGACCACAGAGTAAAGGCCGCTGAAGCAAAAACACGCTTCCCATACCTGTCCATCGTTCAAGACTCCTTGTTCGGCAGATGGACAGTGGAGGAAGTTTCGGTAAGTTCCTTTTTGGTGGCTGCTGCCACCACCATGGTATCTACTGGAACGCCCTTAGTCAAAAAGTCCTTGTCTTGGGGTGCTGACAAAAATTTATTTGTCTTTTAGGAACCGGTTCCACAGAATCAGGAGATTCCCTCACCTTTCGACTCACTAAATCCAGTAGCTCGTCGAAAGGCAGAGACGCCCAAGAGGCGGAGGGTTGAGACCCGAAAGCCTTCAGGTACACTAACTCCTCATCAGAAGGGGATTTGGTGGGCCAGCCGCCTCTCTGCTTCAGGATCTCAAGGATATCTGCAAAAGAGATATCATCAGAGGATGACTTGGGGGACCCTTCTGACTCCTCAAGGTCAGTGTCTGATGTAACAGACTCATCGGGGGAGTCAACATGCTTCCTCTTATAAGTTCTCTTCCTAGGTGGTTCCTCAGACAGGTATTCTGGGAAGACCTCGGAAGACTGGGGACCAGTCATGGAGGTATCCTGAGGCTGCGGGTCTCTGCTGTGTAGGGAGAGACAAGGAGCTGAGACTGAGATCAGTGCCTTAGGGGGAAGACCTATGAACCTATAAGAGTGTCGGTACCTCTGAATGAAGCTGAAGTCCTGGACAGCACACTCCTCATCACCTCGAATGCTGATTCCCCTGGCTCCGAAGATGCCCTTCTCTTTGAAGATACAGAGGCAACCCTCGGTACCGAGAAGATGGACTCTGAGGGAGATGTGGGGTCCAAGTTCACCCACACCGAAGCACCGAGAGGTAGGCTCGGAACCGAAGAAGTTTGATTCGAAGCATCCCCCTCAGGCCAGACTGGAGATCTAAGGATCCTCGACCCCAAAGACGGCACTGAGAGGGTTGCAGCGGGTATCGGAACTGAGAGACCAACTGAGGTAGCTGGAACCGACCTATCCACAACTGGAGGCACCGACAGCTCTGGCTCTGAAGGTTCAGAGAAGCTCGGAGGAGGAACATCAATCAAGTGGGATGGAACACTGGGCTCTGGAGCTGACTGGGATGGAGCCGAAAGCAAATATGCCAGTGCCAAAGTCTGAAGCAGTCTATGCACCACTCTCTCGACATCCTCATCAGAAAGGCTCCTAGAGGACCTAGAAGATAGAGTGGGGGATCTGGATCGCTGTAAAAATGGTGACCTAAGAGTCGGAGAAACCGGACGAAGATCAGATGACCGGCTCCGAGAAGTAATGTCAGTTATCGGTTCCGATACACCTGGAGCCGAGACTGATGGATCCACTAAGCTACCCTCTGTCAGCACCGAAATCAGTGGAGCCAATGAGGGTGAAGCCACTTTAGCAATTTTGTCTGGCGACTCCGACGAAACAGATTGGGTGGGAGACCACCTTTTGGTAGTTTTTGGTCTTTCCTTTTTGTAGGAGGAGGGAGATTTAGAGCTGGATGATGAGGATCCCAATTCCTCCTCAAAGGAATGCTTTAGTAGTCCCTCCAAAAACAATTTGTTCTTCCTCTCCTGAAGAACACGAGGACTGAAAGATGGCAAAACAGGCAAGACTCTTGGAGGTGGATAGCCCCCAAACAGTAAACACACAAATTGTGCCCATCAGTCAAGGACGTCTTCTGGGCACATTTAGTACACTTTTTGTAGCCCGAGGCTTATGGTTCTTAGAGTCTTTTGACATAATCCCCAAACAAATTACTACAACACACAACAATGAAAGAGAAAGGTAACAGAGGACTAGGTCCTCTAAGTTAAACGGGCCAAGCCCTAAGGGGAAATAGAATAAACCAAGGACTAGGTCCTCTAATTTAAACGGGCCTAGCCCAGGGAGAAGGAAAAACCAGAACCAAGGACGAGGTCATCTAATTTAAATGGGCCTAGCCCAACAGGTGACAAAAACAGCAGAAAGAGGACTATGGCCTCTAACTTAAACAGGACTAGTCCAAGAGGAAAGAGGAAAAACAGCAGTACAGAAAAGTGATGCAGGGATACCAAAATGGCCAACGGAAAATAGCCAAACAACAGACAACAAAAACACAGAAATTAAGCAGCAAATCATCCGAAACAGACAGAAACTGCAAAAATACACACTAAATGGCAAGACAATATCCAAAAATGATAATTCAATATATTGAAAAAAATCACTTAGCCATGGCCAAGAAGAATCGCGTCTGAGTTGAACGAGCGGCAAACGAGATCTGAGGAATGTTGGTGATGCATGATGAAATACCTCCTAGCCATGAGCCAACCAGAAGTTTTTGAGCTAGAGTATGGCCGAGTCGGAGCTGAGGTTCGGCCCTGGTCCCAAGTGTAAAAATGAAGGTGAGATAGGACTACAGAACATTACATGTTTGCATTGAGTTTAAGGCCATGACTTTGGCACCAACCATTTGTTAGTGTAAGACCCTCTTGTAGGATGTTGACATCATTTGGAGATTCTATGACTGCTCCCAGTTTGCAGTCATCAGTAAACTTTCTTCTTCGGAGAAACAGATTCCAAACAGTAGAGGTCCCAGGACTGATCCCTGTGGAACAGCACCAGTTGCAGGTCTGCTGGTGGAAGTGGATTCCTCTATTTTGACTATATGTGTTCTATCAGTGAGCCAGTTAACAACCCACCTAATGATATAAGGGTTGATACCTAGCTGGATGAGTTTGTCAAAGATGCTTGAGAGGGGATATTGTCAAAAGCCTTGGCTAAGTCTAGGTTAACTGTACACACAGATTTCCCCCTCATACAGAGCCTTGGTGACCGTCTCGAAGAAGTCCACCAGGTTTAATGGGCATGATCTTCCTTGACAAATCCAAACTGAGTAGGGTCATCAAGTGTTTGGAGATTACCCATATCTTTGTTAATAGGTCCACAGTAATTCACTCTACGGTCTTGCAGATAAGACTAGTCAGGCTAACAGGTCTATATTTCCCGGGGTCAGTGGAAGCATCATCTTTGTGCAAGACAATAACGGTGGCCATTTTCCATTCAGCTGGGATAAAGCAGGTGCTTAGACTATGACTGAAAGAGTACCCAATGGTGTTGCTAATTATTGTTGGAGCCCATGTAGGATGCTGCCAGGGATGTTATCAGATCCCATAGATGTGTTTTTGGAGTTAGAGAAGAAATTTATAACCTACTCTTTAGTGATACAAGGTAGTGGACAGGTGGTAGGGATGTCATGGGGTACATGTGGCGGGGACAGGGGAGTGAAGTTTTCATAGAACCTGTCAGCCAACAGGTTAGCTATGTTCACAGGCTCAGTATATACGATATCATTAACTACCAGTTTGGCACAAATCTGGGCCTTTCTTTTCAGGTTAAAGATGTAACTAAAGAACGCCTTATGGTTGTCCTTAGTTGAGGGAAGCTAATTTGGATTCATGGTTTGTTTTGGAGGACTTCACAAGAAGTCTTACTTGCTTGTTTAAGCTGAGGAGGAAGCGTTTCCAATTTAGCACTCTCTCACTCTTACTCTTAGACAGCAATTTCTTCCTCTTATTGTATAAAGCCTGTTAAATGGCAGTTGTCCACCAGGCAGGTTTGCTCTTCCTTGAAGAGATTGTTTTGGTCTTATCAAGTACAGCCGAGTCAATGAAGTTATATAGGTGTTTGTATAAAGCAGTGGTGCAGAACTCAGTGTAGTTGCCAGTTACATCTAAGGAGGAGAGGTGCAGTGAAGCTATTTATACCATCCCTTAAGAGGTTATAATCTGCTTTGGAGAAGTTTTTTAGTTTTGTTGCTGCTGGGGGGGGGGGGGGGTCAGGTGTGATAGTTACTTTGAAAGAGACTGATATGTGGTCAGATCTCACCAGGGATGACCTCACAGTGGGGGTGCTACAGTGGTCCCCCATACTGGTAAGAACCAAATCCAGGATGTTAGCTTCCTTTGTGGAGGTGTCAACTAGCTGGTCCAGGGCATTGGAGTTAACAAAGTCAAAGAACCTTTGGGCAAGTGAGTTTGAGCACGAGTAATTTATCCTGTCAGTGGATGGGTAGTTAAAGTCACCCAAAACCATGGTGCTTGGATGTATCTTGATAGACTCAAGCAGGTCCAATGAATGAGTGTCCGGATTCATGGAGGGGGTCCTGTAGCTGGCAATGACTTGAATAGGTGTCCTACCAACAGTTAATTGCACCTGAAGTATCTCCACGGAATCATATTGTTTAACCAATCTGGAGGTGTATTTATCTTTAATGACTATTGATACACCACCTCCTTTAGTTTTCATGACTTCAGTTTGTGGTCTGAACATGTGGAAGTAGGTGCAACCCTGTAAGGCTGGGATGCTCTCCACAGCCTTGAACCAGGTCTCCATGACTGCACAAAAGTCTGCGTCTTTCAGGGTGAGGACTGCTTCTAGTGAGTGCAGTTTCATGTTAAGACTCCTAGCGTGTAGCAGCATAACCTTCAGGTTGTTTTTAGATGGAGCTTTTAAGTCAGGAATTTTGTCCTTGAGACACTACCTAAAAAAGGCACTATGGGGGTGGCAAGAGCCTTAGCCAGTAACCGAAATCCCAAGGGTGACAGATGAAAACCATTTCTGGCAAAGCAATGTCATCCCAGGCTGACATATACTGGATCCTCTTAGAATGACACCAGAAACTAAGCCATTTATTGAATTTAATAATTTTCTGTTTGTTGTGAGGCATTATTCTAGGTGAAGGTAAAATGCTGCTTAAGGCTAGGGACAAACCTGTCCGAGACACATAATCCGAGAGCTTAGTCATGTCTCTCTTCATATAGTCCAGAGATGTATGTCTCAAGTCATTCACACCAACATGGACTATAATGAAGCCATAACAGTACCTGTTGTTGAGAGACTTGAGTGCATGTGTAATATGGTGGATCCTAGCACCTGGCAGATAGCTGACAGTGACCTTCTCCTTATCCAGCCTAGCAACAGGGATATCTGTGTGTCTCATGATGAATCACCTATGACTAATATGTTTGGTTTTGTATTTTGCCTTAGGGGCCTGACAGGTGAGACACTAGTGGATGAACTATTATGTGTATTGTACCATGCAGAGAAAGTATTATGTGTAGCGTGTTTGTGTGTGAGAGGTCTCTGGTGTTTAGGTATGCTTCTGGTGAGGACCTCTGCATATGTAGGTATGTGAGATGTGTGTTTGAGTGTAGTGGGAGGTAAGGTGTGCATGCTGACAACCTGCTCATTGTTATATGCACTGTGAGAGAGCATGGATTCAGGGTTCTTAATATAGTTGCATCTCTCACATGTTGAGTTTGTGTGGACTAGGTGTAGAGGGTTGTCGGTGAACATGAGGCAGTAGCTACACTGCCTCAGGATGCCCATGTCGACCAAGTTGACTGGAGAAATTGTGGGAAATTGTCTGTCCACAGAATATCACATCTGGTCACCTGACTATGTGGTTCCCACACTACCCCCTTTACAAGAACCTGAGCCAGGATCTTGCACATATGTGTCACAATACACACACATTAAGCTTTACTAAGATATGTTGCTGCATCTGGAAGCTATAAAACCATTTCAGCACTCCTACCCTTCCAAGGTAGCAATTAGCTCACCACTAATGCAATACAGCAGGATCCCTAGTCCTTATTTTCACAGATATTGCATTTCTGGCTGCATTCAGAGCTGTGATACAATCTTTATGGCTTACAACAAGTAATTCAATTTCAGGTTATTTTTCAAAGTTAGCTGGACTGAGATTAACTTCTTCTCTTCCAGTATCCTCTGTTGCAATATATTCATTTCAACAGTTACAATACAGTCTGACATACAGGCAAATTTATTTTCTGTCCAGCAAGACCCACTGCTGGTACATTTTTTAACATAAGCAACTTTACAAATACATTTTCAACACAAGCATCGGTACAAGTCAGATTGATATACAAATGACATAACATTCTTTACAAAACCAGCTAGCTAAGCTGGCATATATTACACATCCACTGCCCTACTCCTCCTGACACAACTGGCTCTACCTCACATCAGCACATCTCTCCCCCCTTTGAAGCACAAGCTAGTTTTTCAAGTGACCCTGGAGAAATGTTGCTTGAAAGAAATGAGCCCATCTGGAAAAACATTAACCCATACCCTGTCTTGAGAGTCCATCTGCATTGGCATTGCTGACCCCACTACGGTGCTGCACTGTCATGTCATATGCCTGTAATCCTAGGCTCCACCTTAACAATTTGGCATTTTTCTGGATGGTTTGATGTAGCCATGTTAAGGGACTGTAGTCTGTAACCACAGTGCATTTCCTTCCATACAGATAGGACTGAAGTTTCTGCAGTGCCCATACTATGGCTAAACATTCTTTTTCTACTGTTGTATAAAATTCCTCCCTGGGTTTGAGTCTATTGCTGAGATATACAACTGGGTGCTCTTCTCCCTCTGAGAAAATCTGGCTGAGTACAGCCCCCACTGCATGGTTCGAAGCAACCACCTGCATGACAAATTCTTTACTGTAACCATGGTTTGGCTAAGACAGGGGTGCCTCCCAAAGCCTCTCTAAGCTTTTGGAATGCCTGCTCACACGCTGGTGTCCACACTACCTTATCTGGCCTGTTTTTCCTTGTCATGTCTGTCAGGGGAGCAGCTATTATATTATAACTGGAAGCAAACTTTCTATAGTACCCTGCTGACCCCACAAATGCCCTCACCTGCTTTTTGGCAACAGGGGCAGGCCACGTCTGATTAGCTTCCACTTTGGCAGGTTCTGGCCTGATCTTACCACTCCCCACTCTATGTCTCAGGTAGGAGATCTCTGCCATACCCATCTGACACTTACTGGGCTTAATGGTCAGCCCCGCCCTTAGCAGTCTGCTCAGGACCTCCCTGACATGCTGAAGATGCTCTTGCTAGGAATGGCTGTAGATAGCAATATCATCCAGGTAAGCAAGGGCATAATCTCCTGCTCCTTCTAGGATATGATCTATCAGCCTCTGGAAGGTTGCTGGGGCATTTTTCATCCCAAAGGGCATGTTTCTGAACTTGTATAATCCAAAAGGAGTCACAATGGCTGACCTCTCTCTAGCAGTGGGAGTCAAGGGCACCTGCCAGTAGCACTTGGTGAGATCAATACTGGTCAAATACTTAGCCACACCCAGCTGCCCTAAGGCTTCATCTGTCCTAGGCATCAAGTAAGCATCTGTGTGTGACTAGTTTTCTGTAGTCCACACAGACCACGGTGCTGCAATCTTTCTTTGGAAACAGCACCACTTGGGAGGCCCAGGGACTTCTGGATTCCTGGATTACCTCCAGCTCCATCATTTCCTGTATCACCTCTCTCAGAGTCTTTCTGACTTGCTCAGGCAGCCTGTAAGGAGCCTGCTTGATAGGCCTTTGGGATCCTGCATCCTCATGGTGCTACACCAGATGGTTGCACCCATCATTCTCAGTGAACAAGCCCCCAAACTCCTGTAACACTGCTCGGATTATTCGAATCTGGGTAGGAAACAGCCTGGGTCATTGCTACCCCTTCCACTGAGGTGTCAGTCTGAGCCTCACTGAGGAAATCAGTCCTCAGATCCCCCTCAGACTCCTCCTGCCATCCACTGAAAATACTCAGCACCAGGGCCTCCCTATCATGGTAGGGCTCTATCGTGTTAACATGGTACAGTTGATGCCCTTGTCTCCTGCATAGCAGGTTTACTGTGTAGTTAACATCACTGACCTTCCCAAGCTGCCTGTAGCTTATTGTGTGTAACAGGAATGAGCACCATAACCTGCTGTCCCACAGCATACTCTCTGGCTCAAACATTTCTGTCATACCAGACTGTTTTCTGCTGTTGAGCTCCTGCCAGGTTCTCCTGGTCCAAGCACATGAGCTCCCGAAACCTTGTCCTGAGGTTTAGGACATATGCCACAACAGACTCCCTTTGGAATTCACAGTCACCCTCCCACTCATCATGAATCAAATATAAAGGCACCATCACCCTATGTCCTTACAACTCAAAGGGTGAAAAACCTGTGGATTCCTGAGGTACCTCTCTGTATGAAAACAGCACATGGGGCAAATATTTTTCCCACTCTCTCTTAAACTGGTCTGCAAATGCCTGTACCATGGTCTTTAGTGTAGAGTTTAACCTCTCCACATGACCATTAGTCTGGGGGTGGTAGGGGTGTTTTTTAGGTGTTTCACCCCTGTCAGTCAGTATTTCTCAGGAACCCTACCCTGCTGAAAATCTCTAACAAAGCATTTGCCACTTTCTCTGCCTTGATGGAGAACAGAGACACTGTCTTGGGGTATCAAGTAGCATAATCTACTACCACCAGGATATACTTCTTCCCTGTAGAAATTTGGGTACTCAGAGGTGCCATAATATTCATAGCTACCCACTGAAATGGCTACTCAGTCACATGCTAAGGCAACAAAGGAGCATTGATCTTGTCCCCTGCCTTGTCTACTTTTTGGCACTGCTCACAGGTCTTGCAGTACCCTGTTACATCGCTTGCAATCCCAGCCCAATAACAATTCTGCATAATACGTCTCTTGGTACACTTTATGCCCACATGACCTGCAAAAGGAATGTCATGGACTATGGCTAGAAGAGCCAGATGGTAAGCTCTTGACACTGCCAACTGCTGTATTACCTCACCCTCTAGCCCTCCCTCAGGGTTCCACTCTCTATATAGTTATTGTTTGTTCCAGTATATAGACTCACCTTTTCCTTGAGAATCAGGTGCCTCTCTAGCTACCACCCTCAAAGCCTTTTAATGTAGGGTGCAAGAGCTGAGCTGGTCTCAGCTCTATCCTTGTGACCATTCCCTATCTCCGTTCCACAGGAAATCAAATATCTTCTGAAAGCAATGCCTCACTGTCAGGCTGGGTACTACTACTCACCTCTGCCCTTGCAGTCACCCCGTCCAAGGGAACATCAGTACCTACCAGCAGCTGTGGTTCACCTTCAGGGTCACTGCTACAGGGTAGCTCCCTCCCTGAAATAGCCACATCTCCAATCCTTGATTCAGGTGTGGGGTCTGTGTGCACCTTGCCCAGGCTACCAGACCCACGTGCCTGTCTCTAAGCTTGACTGCATGTAACTGCATGCACACAAGGTACTACATTATCAAAATCATTCCCTATCAAGACATCTGCAGGGATATCCTCAAACACACCTACTTACTTGCTTCCATTTCCACCCTCCCAGTCAAGGTGAACCCTAACCAAAGGTATATGGAATGGGGTCCCTCCTAAAGCTCTGACTGGAGTGGACTGACCAAGCAAGCACTGCTCCTCTTTAACCACTGCAGCCTTCACAATTGTTATGTCAGAGTCTTTGTCTCTCTTAGCAGTAGTCTGTCTTCCATCCACTATGATAGGATACAACCACCAGTGATAGTTTGGTACCCCTACTGTCTCCAGACAACTTACCACTGGCATTCTGTTATTACCACTTGCTGGCTCCCCCACCTTGCTGCCATAGACATCTGTATGCTACATGACCCCACTGGTTACATTTAAAACATCTAAACCTTGATCCTGGCCCTGTACCTGAACTAGTGGTTTTCTCTGTTACTGGTGGATTTTGTCGTGGTGGTTTAAGCTACCCACCATGGATTTTCCTTATATCCATGTGCAGCACTGGGTATCCCCTTCTTGTGAGTGATGCTTTGCTTGCTAAATAGAGATCCCCATTTCTCCCCAGCTCATCTGCAGAGTTACACTCTCAGTCTGCCAACCAGATTATCATGTCCTCAGGCAAAGTACTAAGGGGTTGTTCCCTCATCAAAAAGTCTCCCAGCCTTTCCAAAGTAGTGACCTGACACCCACTCACCCACCTATGAAAATAAGTGCTTAACTCAGAAATATAATCATGTACACTTTCAACTGCCTTGTGTCTATGCTCATGATTTTTTTTTCTGTAAGCTTCAGGTGTTAACTTAAAACATTCCAATAAACATTGTCTGACTTTATCATAGTTTATACAATCAGTATCAGACAATTTAGCCACAGCATCTACTGCTTTACCATGGAGTAAGGAGGTCAGGAACCGTAGCCAGGGCTCTCGGTCAGCATTATACTGTTTACATACTCTTTCAAATATATGAATAAAACTATCAAAATGATCATCCTCTGTAAACTATGGAAGAAATTTACTAACCTTTATTGCTTCTGGAGTTCGGATATTCAATTCCCCATTACCTCCACGACCCTGACGAAGAGTCAGCTTCTCCTTCTCATCTTGACACTGTCTCTCATTTTATTCAGCCTCCAAATGCCACAGTCTCTCTGCTGATTCTAATTCCATATGTTTTGCCTGATGCCAACTCTCCACTGATTATAATTCCAAACGTGTGTCCTCCAGTTTAAGTCACTCTAACTCCAGATGAGTTTTTAAGTCCTCTGAGGAAAAGATGAACTGGCCTGTTTTGGAGGGCTGCAAATGCCCATTGCCAGACTGGTTATCCCCCTATTTGCTTTTCTGTGCTGCAGCTGCAAATAAGACTGAAATAATTTCCTCTTTAGTCAGGTTGGCATGCATCAGTCTTTTGGCTTTGCACACCTTCGCCAACTGGTTCTTCATCAGCTTACCATAATTCTCTGCTGACATCTTTGCTTGTTTTCCCCAACTAAATTAAACTAACAAAAAATAAATAAACCTGCTGTGAAAATGAAGCTCTGTATGTTTACCGTGTGGCTGCTGAGAATACACACACACCTTCATTGACAATTGCCTACAGGCTACAGAAGTTCAATTAATATCCACACCATTGCTCACCAATATGTGACATCCCTTCTCTGAGCCAGTGATAAAGGAGCCTCAATCCTCACCATAGACACCAGCAGGGGAATGTTCACTTTGAGGGAAATAGACACACACACTAATTTCAGATGCCACTCTCTGCACCAAGCACAATTTCCCTTAAGAGCACACAAGGAACACACTCCAGTCCTGGGCATGGACTCTCTATCTCTCTCTCTCCAGGCCCCAAATAAGAATCCACACTGACCACTAAGGAGCTCTGTGTCCTGTTTCCAAGAAGCTGACACACGCACTCTTTGAGTTTGATTTTCACACACACACACACACACACACACACACACACACACACACACACACACACACACACACACACACACACACACACCCTGGGAGAAAGGCTGGCACAGATTACCTGCTCTACCACCTCTGTCCAGGCTATAAGGTAGTTCCACTGTCACCAGCCACCTACTCTCAGGCTCTTAACAGAGCATCCAATTATACTGAGTGAAATTAATACTAATACCAAGACTTCCAGGAGTGTGATGCCACAGCATCACTAAATAAATATAAGTATTCTCAAGGGTTAAATATTTCCTAAACGAACCAGCCACAATACAAAGTTTAAATATATGTAATAATAAATAATAAAGAACATGAAAATACTGAATATCTATTTACAATAAACATCACAGTTTCAATAACAAGGAATATGAAAAATAACACAGATGGAAAGATTCACACAGATACATTAAAAAAAGAAGTTACATACTCACCATAATGTTCCATGTGTGTTGTCCTTTGTCAACTTCATTCTTACCAGGTTGGGTTTGGATCCAACCCTTGGATCTGACTTGGCCTTTATATGCAAGCTCTAGGTCTTCCACTAGCTCGTGGTTAAACCCTATCCCAGCTTGCACTAGGTAAACTCCCCAGATCTTGTCTGCAGTTATAAAATCAGTAAGAGAATTAAACACAGTTTAATAATTCCAGAGTGCAATGAAGAAGGTCAGGGAATAATGATATCCAATTGTACCAACTCAGTCTCCCAAGAGTAAAAAATGGCCAGGGAAGGAGGGTGGGATGTAAGAATGAAGGCGATGATAGACAACACACATGGAACATTATGGTGAGTACATAACTTCTTTATGTGTTGTTGTTCTACCTCACCTGCATTCTTACCAGGTTGGGACAGCGTCCCTAGCACCATCTTTCTTGGGTGGCTCAAGGAAGAATATTCTTCAGAATCATGGAACCAACAGAGGCCCTGTTCCTGGAGGGCAAACTGAGTTTGTAATAAGTGATAAAGGTATGTGGTCTTGCCCATGTTGCCACAGTACAAATGGTATCAATTGGCAGTTTGGCCAGAAAAGCAGAAGAGGTTGCAATAACTCTTGTAGAGTGGGCTTTAAGTGTATAGGGAAGATCTCTGTTCTGAGACTTATAGATGAAATGTATGCAATCTGAAAGCGATTTTGAAAGTGTGACCTTAGAGACTGAAGTACCTTTCTTTGAAGCTGAAAAGGATATAAAAAGCTGGTCAGATTTTCTGAAGTTCCTAGTCCTGCGTAAATAGAAATGTAATTGTCTATGCACATCTAGTTGATATAACATGTATTTTGTCTTATTCCCGTAATTTGGGTAAAAGACTGGCAGCTCTATAGATTGGTTCAAATTAGACTCTTAACATACTTTGGCAAAAAGGAAGGGGTCGTTCGTAAGGATACCCTGTCTCTCTGAAAAAGCAAGTAGGGGAGCTTTATTGTCAAAGCTTGCAGCTCTGACACTCTCCTAGCAGACATAATTGCTATCAAGAGAATAGTTTTCCATGTCAAAAACTTGAGTTCAGAAGATGATGCTGGCTCAAAAAGGGGGGGGGGGAATTAAACGATACAGAATGAAATTTAAGTCCCATGGTGCTGGGGGGTCTCTGATAGGTGGTCGTAGTAATAAACTACCTATAAGAAATGCCTTGCATAGCTTATGAGACATAATATTGAGGCCAGACTCAGCTATATGAAAACTAGATATCGCTGCAAGTTGAACTCTAGTGGTAGCCACAGCTGCAGCCTCACTGAATAATTTTGCTAGGAATTCTAGAATGGAATTGACTGGGGCAGTAAATGGATCAATGTGGTTATGAGAAGCCCATAATGAAAATCTTTTCCATTTGCTTCTATATATCATTTTTGTAGAAGTCTTATGAGAAGAAATTAGGATGTGTTTAACTGATGAAGAGTGGTTAGGAAACCTGGCTATGGTCAGAATTGAGGGTCTGAAGGGAAGGATGGAGTGTTCCTGATGCATGAGTCAAAAGGTCTAGAACTGGGTCCAGAATCCAAGACTCCCCTAGAAGATGAGGCCACAGGAAGGAGAACCAGATTTGATGAGGCCAGTATGGGACAATGAGTATCAAGTCCCTTTCCAAGCAACTGGCTTTCTGAAGAACTTTGGGTGTTAATGGAAAGGGAGGAAAAGTTTAGAGGAGACCCAAGGGCCAATCATGACAAGTGCATCCCTTGGTGCCTCCCCTGAGGGGGGGGGGGGTAAGGGCAAAGTAGCTGCTGTATTTGGCATTCATGGATGTCACAAAAAGGTTGCAGCAAGGCTGGCCTCATTTGAAGAAAATCTTTTCTGCTACCTCCTGTTTTAGGGACCACTCGTGAAGCATCAGAATTGCTCTGCTGAGTCTGTCTACTATCATGCTGGATTTCTTCGGGATGTGCATTGCTATCAGAAAGTGTTGGGAGGAGGTCACCCACTGCCATACTCTCACGGCCTTTCAACAAAGGAGGTAAGATCTGGTTCCTCTTTGTTTGTTTATGTACCATACAACTGGCATGTTGTCTGTCTGTATTGCAACAGTTCTCAGCAGAAGAGAGTCCTGGAATGCTTGCAACGTCAGAAGCACGGCTCTCAGCTCTAAGACACTGATGTGCAAATGGGCCTCATGATCCTGCCAGGTGTCTTGGACCGTCTTTTCCAGATAATGCCCCCCATCCTATCTGATAAGCATCCATGGACACTGTAGCCAATGGATGGAGAAGTACAAATGGTCGGCCTAGCATCACATGAGTGAAGTAAAACCACCAACAAAGGTCTTTTTTGAAAGATTCTGTTATCATTATTTTGTGGGACATCGGCAATTCCTGCAATGACCACTGAGTGGACAGTAGCCACTGGAGAATTCTCATGTGTAGACATGCAAAGGGGATAAAGGTTATTGCTGCTGTCATTGCCCCAAAAACTTTTACGACTATCCTTGCTTGTGATTTTTTTTTGTGAGAAGATTTAGAACCTGCCATCATAGAACTTGAACTCTTACTGGAGGAAGTTTGGCCATCAAATTTGTTGAATCCAATTCTGCTCCTATAAATACTACATGCTAAGAAGGCAGCAAGGCAGATTTCTCATGGTTTATTTTAATTCCTAGGTGAGAGCAGAGCTGCAAGGGGGTGTCTCTTGCTTTTATTAGTAGATGCTCGGTGGTGGTGGTTAGGAGCCAGCCGACTAAGTATGGAAACACCCAGAATCCTAGGTGTCTCAAATGAGCCGCAACTACTGCCATACATATGGTGAACACTCTGGGGGCTGTAGTGAGGCCAAAGGACAGAGCTCAAAACTGGCAGTGACTGGCTCCCAGCAGGTGTCTCCTGGATCACCTGTCCATTCTTATGTGGTAGTGTGCATCCTGGAGGTATAGCGAGCACATCCAATCATCTTGTCCCAGAAAAGGAAGTACTGACTGCAGTGTTACCATCTGGAACTTGGACTTTCTTACTGATTTGTTTACATTGCCGAGATCCAGAATTGGTCTCCAGTCCCCTGTTTTCTTTGGATCTAAAACAAATCTCGAGTAAGTTCCGGATCCTATTTGGTCTGCAGGGACTGTCTGGATGACTCTTTTGTCTAGCAACTTTTGAATTTCTAACGTTGCCTGTTCCCTTTGACTGGGTGGAATGTCTGGGATCTTTTTTATGTTTGGGATGGGGAAGGAAAAGGGTATAGAGTAACCTCTGGATATGATGCTTTGTACCCACTTGTCTTTTGTTATTTGTAGCCAGGCTTCTGGGTACAAAGATAAGCGGCCCCTGAATGCCTCCAGAGATGGACAGGTGTGCCCCCTTTCAGGAGCACTAGAAGAACTTAAAAAAGAAAGATTCTTTGTCGCCCTGATTCTGCGGACCCCCTCTACCACATGGTCAGCATCTTCCATTACTACTTCCCCCTCCACCCCTGGGGGAAGATTCACCACGTGTGTCCTGGAAAGCTCTCTGAGATTTTTGAAACCACATATTTCCACCTCCTTTCTGACCTTTGGGATATGGTCTGGTAGGTAGGGAAAATGGACTCCTATAGCAGACAGAGTCTTACCTTCTTGCTCACACCTGGTTAGTGTGTCCTTGACTTTGGGCACGAACAGAGATGAGCTATCAAACAGGGCATTCACAAAGGAAGATTTAAAGGGCTCCATGAAGTCACACAAGTGCATCCAAGAATGTTTCCTTAGGGGAATTCCTGAACCTGCTGCTCTACTCGCTCCATCCGCTGAATAAAAAATCAGTCTCATGGAGGAGTTGACAACTGAAGTTAACGTAGAGAGATGAGAGAAAACTTTATCTGAAACCCCTTAAGCTACTCAACCTTGGACAGTATCTCCTAACTCCTTCAGAAGATCTCTCTGTAATCTAGTAAAATGGTTTAGGTAATTCAGCTATCTCACAGCAAAAGTCGCTGAAGAAAAAATGTGCTTTCCATATCTGTCCATTGTATGAGACTCCTTGTTCAGTGGATGAACAGAAGATGATGCCTCCGCGAGTTCCTCCTTTGGTGGCTGCTGCCAGCACCATGGCATCTACTGGGACTTCCTTAGTTAAAAATGTTTTGTCTGAGGGGGATGTGATGAACTTATTTGGCCTCTGAGGAACAGGTTCCACTGAATCTGGAGAATCCCACATCTTCTGAGAAACTAGATCCAAACGTTCATTGAAAGGTGGAGACATCCAAGTGGAGGAAGGGTGAGATCCAAAGACCTTCAGGTACATGGACTCATCTGCCAAAGCGTTGGTGGACTTCCAGCCGCCTCTTTGTTTAAGTATTTCTAATATGTCTCCAAAGGAGACATCATTAGGAGGTGACCTTGGGGACCCTTCAGCTTCATCGAGGTCCATATCAGAAGTGATGGGATCCTCTGGGGAGTCTAAATACTTTCTCTTTCATAACCTCTTCCGAGGGACCTCCTCAGAGGGATACTCTGGAGAGTATTTAAAAGAGTGGGGGTACCCTGTGGGGCATTCTGAGGCTTAGGATCTCCACATCCCTGTGGATGCAAGGATACAGAAGTAGACACAAGTGCTTTTGGGGGAAGAATGTCCGCAGATGACAGCAAAACTGCCTGTGGAGACAGTACTCTCCTCATCACTTCAAAAGCCCCCCACCCCTGATCCGAGGATATCCCTGGATCTGAAGAAGTCAAGGGAACCCCACCAAGATCAAGGATGACAGCCCTGATACTAAGGTAGGAGCCAAGCTCACCTGAGCCAATGCCCCAAGAGGCAAGGTTGGATCCAACAACTGTCTGATCTGACTCACCTCCCCGGACCCAACTGGAGAGTGTCGGCTCCTAGACTCCTCGAGCTCCAATGGAGCTGAGGAGGTCAGAGCAATGGTCAGATCCGAAGATCCCATAATAGGTCTCGGGTCCAATTGTTCCACTAATATCAGCTCAAGACATTATAACTCCAAAGTCTGAGGTCGGATTGGAGGAGGAATCAGAGCAGAAGGGGAGAATGTGGTCAGATCTGAAGCCCTCAGGGTTGGATCTGATAATAGCTTGGCCAGCGCTGGTGTCCTTAATAGCCTCTGTACCACTCGATCCACATCATAGTCAGATAGGCTCCTGGAAGACTGAGTGGAGGGGGCTCAAGTATTTGTGATCTTAGAGTAGGGGAGAACGACTCCAAGACAGGGGACCGGCTCTGCAACTCAAACTCTACAGGCACCAAGACTGATGGTGCCGGAGCTGTAGATTTTTCAGATCTGACAGATTTAGGATCCGGTGCCGAAATTTTGGCAACCTTTTTTGAAGGCTCCGATAGAGCACTAAAAGAGGAAGATCTCCTTCAAGTCAGATTTTGAAGATGGAGATTGGTCAGTCTTTGATAAACCCAAACCTTCTTGCATTGCTTCTAAGAAGAGGGTTTTTAAGAGACCTCTCAGTATCAATTTGTTTTTCCTCTCCAGCAGAGCCCTGTGATTAAAAGAATGACAAATGGAGCAAGACTCCTGGTGATGGGCAGCTCCTAGCAACAGACACAAACTGTGTGTCTGTCAATTAGGGAGGTTTTCTGTCCACATTTTTCAAATTTTTTGAAACCTGATGGTTTTGAATCTTTAGAAGACATCCTAAAAAAGGGATAGTAACAAAGGAAATTAGCTAGAGACGTTTTTGTTAAACAACAATTTAAACAGTAAAATTAATTTTGAAAAACAGATATATAGGATGAAAGGAGGGCCAGCCCTATAACTTAAATGAGCTGTACCCTGGAGACTGAAAGGAAAAAAGATAGCCCTCTAACTTAAAAGAGCTAAGGATAAGGTAGCTCTTTAACTTAAACTAAATATCCTTAACAAGGTTCCTGAAAGTGAAAAACAAGAGGAAGAAGAGCCATCTAACTTAAATGGGCTATTAAAAGTCTCAAGGTGGAAGCTGGAACAGGAACACAACACATCTATACTTAACTAATCTCACTATATTTTCCTAACTGATCTAAAGTATTACTATTTCCTACTTACTTAACAGAGCAAGGTAAGGTGATGTGGTGAGTGGTCTTTCATGTTAGGTTTTACAGATAGACTGCCCTGAGCCTTCTGTCTCATCTAGTATTAAAACATCATTTCAGTGCTGGATTACAGAATTACATCACATCTGGTCATCTGACTCTGTGGTTCCCACACTACCCCCTTTACTAGAAGCTGATCCAGGATGTTGCACATATGTGTCACAATACACACACACATAGAGCTTTGCTAAGATGTGTTACAGCATCTGGAAACTATAAAACCATTTTAACACTTTTACCCTTCCAGGGTAGCAATTGGCTCACCACTAAGTACAATACAGCAGGATTCCTAGTAATTGTTTTTACAGATGTTTCATCTCTGGCTGCATTCAGACTTGTGAGATACAATCTTTATAGCTTATACCAAGTAATTTAATTTCATGTTATTTTTCAAAGTCAGGTGGACTGAGGTTAACTTCTTCCTAATAGCGTCCTCTGTTGCAATATATTTATTTCAACAATTACAATACAGTCTGACATACAGGTGTATTTCTTTTCTGTCCAGCAGGACATCACTAAATCTAGCAATTATCAGAGAAATCATGAACACTTGTTTGGACCTAACCCCAAGTTCACCTTCCAAAGAATCAGAGTAACTGGACTCAGTGTCATCTAGAAAATCACCACTGTCCTCATCAGATTCCTCATCATTCTCTGAAAGAGCCACCAGAATTAGCTGTCTGCAGAACATTCTTAGCCAAGGAAACAACATCAGCCTTGTAAAGAGCAACAATTTGATTATTAGGTACATGACAAAGGTTCTGCTCATTTTTCTTGTGAACTTCATTATAGGATAAAATATTTGGGGACACACTATTATGTCTGGTGAGGAGTCTCTTACCCTAGATTACTCCTGCACCTAAAGGTTTGGTTCTCCCATCCCTGCATCATGTATTGAAACAGACCCAGAGAATGTGTCTAATTCCCATTCCATAGTGGCGGCAAAACACACTAGAGACGGACGGAGCAAAAGGTAAATGGTCTGCAGGCTGAGTAGTGGCCCCAAATGAATCGCTGACCTTGGGCTAGAAGAAAACAAACACTGCTACAAGCAAAAATTCCAGCAGGATTACTGTAAACACTGACAAAAATAAAATATTAAAATAAGTTTTTTAAATAAACATAAAAATTGAAAGATAATATTAAATCTATTAATAAAATGAGAGGAAGGGGACCCCAAATAGGTATTATATGAATTGTAAGTCAGCAAAAAAACAGCATTGGATCATGTGATGAGTCAGAGGACTTGCTCCTTTGGACGGCAGAAAAAGACTGAAAACTCACTTCCTGTAACAGCTGAAGGCTTCCCTCAAAGCAGATATTCAGGCAATCAGCTGACGCAGGAAGAGACAGGGAGGGGAGTCTGAGGTTTTGAAATCTGGAAAGTACTGGGTTACCTTCACAAATAACCCAAAATGGCATTGAGGCAGTGGGAATGATGAACATTCATCCTCAGCTAAAGAGGTGGATCTTTTCCTTTTTGAGTATACAGGCAATAGAGAAAACTGCAGAAACTGAAATGCCTTGAAGAGGCCCTTGGCAAAATTATACCAGTCATACCTAGAACCCTTAGCACTAGCTGGAGTAGAAGTTGCAGAATGTTTTGTTTTCTGTGACATTTTGCTTGAGGTTCCACGTTAATGTTCTTTTATGTGTCAGGCATCTGAACCCAGCATAAGACAGCCAGCTACCTCCTCCAGTACTAAAGTTTGAGGTATCCCATATGGACCTTATGATGTCTGAAAGTGGTGTTCTTCTTTCTTGGGTTCTATTCCTGACCCTTAGATGCTTCCCAAGGGGTTGCAAACATTAGAGGTAGGCATCCAAATAAATGTTTGCGTATGGACCAGACCTTAGACCTTTGGCAGAATATATCCCAATATGGCTAAAAGCTACTACAGCAGTGATTTAAATATGAATATCATCCATGTTTACAGGAGAAGTCTCAACCTGAACTGGGGCTGGGTTTCACAGCAGTAAAACAGACACTTTTTTGTGCCAAATGAATGTTTCATAGCCCCTTAGATCTTCTGTTTAATAACAAGGTATAGGGGCTTAGCAGAAGACCTTTGATCACTAATAAGAAGTTATGTACTCACCATAATGTTCCATATTAGTTGTCTTCTTCTCGCCTTCTTTCTTGCTGGATGGGTTTGGAGCCGAACCTCGGCTCCAACTCGGCCTAATACTAAAGCTCGAGAGCTATTTTTACCGGCTCAAGGCTAACCTATGTCCCATAATGCTAGGTGTCATATACCCAGATCTCATTTGATAGCTAACACTATGGACAAAACATGTCCCACCACAAGAAAGGATAAATCTATGAACTCTATACAACTATGAGCCCCACAGCCTGTCTTTCACCAGGGCTACTAAAAAGGGGACAAGAGCTCTAGGTGAAGGGGTAATCCTGGTGACAAAGAATGTCTCTCCCAATACTCTAGGTCTTTCCAGGCTAGGGGAATGGAGGGTGGGACGCAAGAAAGAAGGCAAGAAGAAGACAACTAACATGGAACGTTATGGTGAGCACATTACTTCTTAATGTTAAGTTGTCAATCTCGCCTTCATTCTTGCTGGATGGGACAGCATCCCTAGCACCTTAGTCCTGGGTGGCTCAATGGAACAGACTCTTGAGTACAGTGGAACCAAAATCAGCAAGATTTCTGGAGGCAATATCCAGTTTGTAATGAGAAATAAAGGTATGAGGGGAGGCCCATGTGGCCGCTGCACAAATAGAATGCATAGGTAACCTCGCTTGAAAAGCAACTGAGGAAGCTAATGCTCTAGTTGAATGAGCTCTAGGTTTGGTAGGGAGCTCCTTATGCCTCAATTGATATATTAAAGTGATACGAGAGGTCAACCATCTGGACAAGGTCACTTTAGAAACTGGAAGGCCTTGCTTCCCTTCCATGTAAGATAAGAAGAGTTGCTCTGATTTTCTCGTTAGTTTAGTTCTATCCAGATAGAAGCGTAGCTGCCGGTGAACGTCCAAGCAATGTAATCTTCTCTCAGCTCTGCCAGTGTAATTTGGAAAGAAAACTGGGAGATCAATGGTCTGATTGAGATTTTTTTCAGATAGAACCTTAGGTAAAAAGGATGGATTAGTCCTAAGAGCCACTCTATCTTTGTGAAAAACAAGATAAGGGGGGCGCACAGATAGTGCTTGTAGTTCCGAAACCCTTCTCGCTGAGGTAATAGCTACCAGGAAAAGTGTTTTCCAGGAGAGCAGTTTTAACGAGCAGGAGGCAGCAGGCTCAAAAGGAGGCAGAATTAATGATGACAGTACCAAATTTAGATCCCACGGTGGAGGAGGGTCTTTGACTGGGGGCCTAAGTAATAGGGTACCCTTCAGAAAAGCTTTGCAGAGCTTGTGGGACATAATGCTGGATTCTGACAAGCCAACATGGAAATTTGCAATAGCCGCCAGCTGGACTCTGATAGTGGCTGAAGAGGAGCCTTTTTGGAAAAGATCTGCTAAAAATCTAGAACTGTTTGGACAGGAGCAGTGAAGGGGTCGACTTGATTTTTCCTTGCCCAAATAGAGAAACATTTCCATTTACTAGCATATGTCCTTCTGGTGTTAGACTTGTGAGAGGCAAGGATAATCTCACGTACTGACTGAGAAATTAAGGGAAGCCTGGCTAGGGTTGGAAGTGGAGCAACCAAGCTGTGAGGTTGAGAGACGAAAGGGATTGGTGCAGCCTGCCCGACTGATGGGTCAGAAGGTCTGGCACTGGGTCCAGATGCCAGGGCTGCTCCAGTAGGTGACGTTGTAGGAACGGAAACCAGACTTGTCGGGGCCAGTAAGGGGCAATGAGGATCATCCTGGACCTCAAGGCAGTTGCTTTCTGGACTAACTGAATGATTAAGGGAAAAGGGGGGAAAGCATAAAGGAGACCCCGGGGCCAATCGTGGACTAGAGTGTCTCTGGGAGAGAGGCCCGGAAGAGGAAAGAGGGTGAAGAAGTCCTGACACTTGCTGTTTTGCGGGGTTGCGAAAAGGTCGCAGCAAGGCTGACCCCACCTTCTGAATATCTGATCCACTACTAGTTGGTTGAGAGACCACTCATAGGGCATGAGAATGTCCCTGCTCAGCCTGTCTGCTATGACACTGGACTTTCCGGGAATGTGTTTTGCTACCAGAAACCGGTGAGAACAGATCGCCCATTGCCAGAGTCTGAGAGCTTCCCGACAAAGAGGATAGGACCTGGTTCCGCCCTGTTTGTTGATGTACCATACTACGGACATATTGTCTGTCTGAATTGCAATCGTCCTGGTGGGAAGAGAGTTCTGGAGGGCCTGCAACGCCAACAGCATCGCTCTCATCTCCAAGACATTGATGTGCAAGTGGCACTCGAATGGTTGCCATGTGCCCTGAACTGTCCTGCCCTGAAAATGCCCCCCCCCCATCTGATCAGGGAGGCCTCCGTTGTCACCTGAGGTGAGACCATCCACCAAGCTAGGTGTCATTTGCATGATCGAGTGATGAGAATATTGTGCGACATGGGATGCTGCTGAAAGGACCATTGGGAAAAAAGCATCCACTGTGGTATCCGCATATGAAAGTGAGCTAGAGGGAGTAAGGTGATTGTTGCAGCCATTAGACCCAGCGTTTTCAGTACAAGACTGGCTTGGATTCTGTCCTCCTG
Source organism: Protopterus annectens (assembly GCF_019279795.1). Lineage (NCBI taxonomy): Eukaryota > Metazoa > Chordata > Ceratodontiformes > Protopteridae > Protopterus > Protopterus annectens. Next base: position 221,494,975 of record NC_056748.1, read on the forward strand.
TAGTAGGATTTGAACGTGACTGTGAATGTCTAACACTCTTTGTGTAGGTAGTTTTGCTGACAACTCCACCATGTTTAACACGGCGCCTATGAAGGTAATATGCTGGCAAGGCGACAAGGCAGACTTTTCAAAATTTATGGAGATGCCTAGCACTTTGCACGTTTGTACAGCATAATCCCTGGCTTGAAGTAACTGGTGCCTGGTGGTGGCAGTAAGGAGCCAGTCATCCAAATATGGAAACACCTGGAATCCTCGACATCTCAGGTGAGCCGCAACCACTGCCATGCATTTGGTAAACACCCTGGGGGGCTGTGGTGAGGCCAAAGGGCAGGGCTCTGAACTGATAATGACTGGCTCCCAGCTGAAAGTGGAGAAACCTCCTGTAGCGCCTGTTCATTTTGATATGGTAGTACGCATCCTGAAGGTCTATAGAGCACATCCAATTGTCCTGACCCAAAAAGGGAAGAATGGACTGTAGCGTGACCATCCAGAATTTTGTTCTTTGAACTGATTTGTTCAGTCTGCTGAGATCCAAAATAGGTCTCCAGTCACTGTCTTTTTTAGTACCAAAAAGAATTTGGAGTAGATTCCGGACCATTGTTGGTCTGTTGGGACTGGCTGGATGGCTCTTTTTAAAAGCAGCTTTGAAATTTCTAGTGCTGCTTGGTCTCTCAGACTGGGTGGAACGTCTGGAAGAGGCCCTTTTGGTTGATGTGGGGTGTGGATAAAGGGGATTTTGTAACCCTCGGATATGATCGACCATACCCACCTGTCTTGCGTAAGAGAGCGCCAAGCTTTTGGGTACAGCGAAAGTCTTCCCCCGACTGCCTCCGAAGGTGGACAGTCGGGCAGCTCCTCAGGGATGCTGAAAGGGTTTGTCAGAGAAAGAATTTCTGCTACCCTGATTCTGCGGACCCCCCTGGCCCTAGGGCAGCATCTGTTGTTGTTCCCTCCTCTGCCTCTGGAGGGAAGTTCACCACGTGCGTCTGGCAGAACTCCTTGAGGTTTGCGGAACCACATTTTCCCGCCCTTTTGACCCTTAGGATATGGTCTAGAAGGGGCGGAAAAACGGACTCCCATGGCAGAGAGAGTCTTGCCTTCTTGTTCACACCTGGTTAAGATATCCTTCACTTGAGGTCCAAAAAGAGCAGAACCATCAAAGGGGGTGTTAGTGAAGGACGCCTTGATAGGGTCAGCAAAATTTCAGAGCCGCATCCAGGCGTGTCTCCTTAGAGCAACACCCGTACCTGCGGCTCTACTCGCTCCATCGACTGCATAAGAGATGAGCCGCATGGAAGAGTTAACGATAGAGTTCAGGGTCCCCAGCTGGGAGTTGATCTATTCCTGAGACCCCACAGCTGCTGGGTCCTGCAATGTTTCACCCAGTTCCTTGAGAAGGTCTCTCTGAAGTCAGGTGAAATGGCATAAATAGTTCAGCAACCGCATGGCAAAGGTCGCTGAAGAAAACATCCGCTTGCCGTACCTATCCATAGTCCTAGATTCCTTATTAGGAGGATGGACAGGTACTGAAGGGTCAGCCAACTCCTTCTTAGTGGCTGCCGCCACCACCATGGCATCCACAGGGACACCCTTAGAGAGAAACTGTTTGTCTATCGGGGCAGTAATAAATTTAGTGGGCCTCTGGGGAGTTGGTTCCATAGTATCCGGAGCCGTCCATGCCTTCCGAGCCACCACCTCCATAAGTGGGTCGAAAGGCAGGGACACCCAGGAGGTGGAAGGGTGAGAACCGAACGCATCCAGGTACACTGACTCGTCCTCGGATGGGTTAAGGGCAGACCAGTTCCCCCTCTGTTTGAGGATCTCTAAGATGTCAGAAAAGGAGACATTCTCAAAGGGGGACCTTGGGGACCCTTCCAAATCATCCAGGTCAGTGTCAGATGTCACTGACTCAGGAGAGTCAACATGTTTCCTCGTACATGTCCTCTTCCGAGGGGACTCCCCCGAAGGATCAGAGGAGGCCTTGGAAGAGGAAGAAAGCCCAATGGGGCAGCCTGGAGTGTCAGTTCTCCTCGCTTGGGGTCGGGAGGGTAGGCAGGGACCGAAGCAGGCACCGTAGAGGGAGGGGCCGAGGAGGCCGACCGTGGCGCCGGTATTGGAGCCAGCACGCTCCTCATGACCTCAAAGGTGCCCCTGTCAGGCAGGGAAGAAGGACCCAACTCCGAGGAGATGAGAGCTCCCCCCAGTACCGAGAGGGGCGGCTCCAAGGCCGATGTCGGGGCCGAACTCACCTGCGCCGAGGCTCCGAGAGGGAGAGCGGGGTCGGACAAGGGGTCGATGCCACTCACCCCCTCTGAGCCAACCAGGGAGTCTTGGCTCCCAGATCCCTCCAAGGACAGAGCCAAGGACGGGATCGGAGCCGACGAAGGAACCGACAAAAGAGGGATCGGTTCCGACGCCCCCACAGTACTCACCTCAACGACCTCCGGCTCCGAACTCAGCAGAGTAGTCGGAGGAGGAACTTGAGCGGGTGTAGGGGTAGCCCCTGTCTGTTAAGACGGGCTATGTAGCAACTGGGCCAGTGCCTGCGACTTCAAAAGCCAGCTGACTACCCTCTCGAGGTCATGGTCCAAAAGCCTGGAAGACCTAGAGGAAAGAGATCTATGGCTCCACTCTGACAACAGAGGAGACTTCGGAGCCGATCTAACCGACTCGAGAGACGGAAACCTGGAGCACTTTCTGCTCGGGGATGGCTCCAACACTAAAGTCGGAGCCGACTGAGGTCTAGGTGCCTTGGTTCCGGCCGGAACCGACGAGGCAGCAAGAGAACCGCTCGGAGCCGGCTCCGAACATGGAGCCGAAGATTTGGCGGGCTTTGGAGGTTTTCCAGTCATGGTCTTAGCCGGAGAACCATTAGGCTTTAACAAGCCTCTAAGAATGAGTTTATTTCTGCGCTCCTGCAGGACTCTAGGGCTAAAAGCATGGCAGATGGAACAAGAGTCCTGCAGGTGCAGAGGGCCCAAACAATACACACAAGAAGTGTGACCGTCTGTCAGAGACATCTTCTGACAGCACGAGTCACACTTCTTGAAACCCGATACCTTAGTATCCTTAGACATACTAATGTAAAATTACACTAATATATAATAAAAAATTACAATAAGTAGAAAAAGGGAAACTACCACTAAACAGAGGGACAGAATTCCACACACACAGAACAACTAAGGGAAAACTGCACTACTAAGGGGGAGGGTCAGAAGCCCAACCACCTTAAGGGTGGAGAAAAGGGGGGGGTTAGCAACTAAAAGGGGGGGGGACTAGTCGCTAACTTCACTAACACTAAAAAGGTAAAATAGGAAAAATATCTGACAGAAAAACTATCTATAAAGCTATTAATAATAATATACGACCTGGAGCCGGTGAAAAACGCAACCTCGTAGCTGAAGCGACAAATGAGATCTAGGTATATGATGCCTAGCATTATGGGACATAGGTTAGCCTCGAGCCAGTAAAAATAACTCTTGAGCTTTAGTATTAGGCCGAGTCGGAGACGAGGTTCGGCTCCGAACCTATCCAGCAAGAATGAAGGCGAGATTGACAACTTAACATCATATTTTACCGAGGCAGACAGTGCATAGGATTCCTCGTTTTTATCTGAAATCTGAGGCTGTCTCTCTAAGTGTAAGAGCTTTTGAGACACTAAACAGTTCCCTAATGACTTATGATGTTTTTGCTAAGTGGCATTATTACATTTAACAGAAAAAGAATAAAATAGGTGTTATGTTTAACATAAAAGCAGATGAGACTATTGATGTGCCTGTCTGCAGGGGTAATCTATGTCCTGCGGGCATACTTGGTGGCAATGATAGCAGCTCAAGAAATCCCAACAGAAAAAAATAAATGCCAAAGCACTTTTAAAGGATGGCAAATCATTAAAGTGAGTAGTCATTGCTAAGCTCTAAAGTAAAATAGAAAGAAACTCCTTCATCAAAAGATGAAATTGTTCTGAAAAATCATCAACTATCCATACTGTAGTTTGAGCCATTTCCAGCATATCAAATAAACATTCACTGTGAAAAAGAAATGAAGGGGCAAGATGGTATACTACCCTATTGGATATATGTGTGTGTGTGTGTGTGTGTGTGTGTGTTTGGGGGGGGGGGGGGGTGGATTTGGCAGCCTAGAAAAAATATTTGATAAGTGGTCCTGCTGCCAGAGGTGCCAGTCCTCATTATTCCTACAGATGGAGCTCTATAAAATTAGTATTTATATGTTTTGTAATGTATAAATGTATTTATCTGATCTCTATTGGTGATCATCTATGCTTTTTTCCTTGGTGTACATTTCCTTCTCCAGTCCCAGCATTATTGCTAAAATTTTAACAAACAGATTTTTCACAAAAAAGACAAATTATATTTTATTGCATGTGGCATGAAAATGTATAAATATTGAAGCTCTTTACCTTAGTTCTTCCACATTTATTACACTCTTATTGAGAATGCCTTTCTCTCTCCTGAGCCTCTTAATCTCCAGCTTGAGCAGCCGTATGTCTTCCACCCTCTGCCTGTACTGTGTCTCACCTTTATTTAATATGGATTGCTGAATTTTAATCTTCTCATAGAGCAGAGCCAGCTCATCATTGCGCCGAACCAACTGTGTGCCCAAAATGTCTCGTTCACCAATTACCTAGAAAAGAAAATGGGATCACTTCTTTTGTAATGATGTTAGTTTCTTATTTTGATACTTCTGTTAATAATTACAGTTCACACAGTAAAGCAGAGTAGCGAAATAACACATATACTAGAAAAGAGTGCTGACACTGAAAATATCAGATGTCACTGGCTCTATCTATAAACAACTGACAGGTGAAATTAGGACTGATGAAAAGCCTTATGTTTGACTCTGAGCACTTCTTGGGGTTAACCATCGACAAGGCAAATACAGGAAATAATTCAGCCATCACTTAATTATAACATTTTTGCTTTGTTGTTGGGATGAGGTACTTGGAACTGTTCTCGTTTCTGCTGTTGAATATGAATAGAAATACTGAAAAGGATAAAGTAGTTCTCCCCAAAACACAATATTCAGTACTACTAAATCACAAGTTATTCTGTACAGCCTGGATCACACTCTGAATTCTGTACACAGTATGTCCCCAAACCACAAGCCACAGCGCAGCACACACACAAGAAAGCTGCACTCTTTCATACATTAATGCCAGATATATTCATGGTAGCTATATCTCACTAACACCCACCCGCCCATCGCCCCTCACTTCAGCACTGCTCAATTATCAAATGTAATCTATTGTAATTATTATTAAATAAAAATAATATAAACAGTTGCTGTTGCACAATACAATTCAATAAATCAGGCAAGAGTAGTGATACTATTTGTAGAGCTGAAGAAATACAGATGAACAGTTTCTTGTAGTACTCCTAAAATCACCTAAATTTAAATTTAAAAGCAAATTAACAGTTGGATGATTTGATTTTAATGTCATAAACTGTAGGAAAAAAGTCATTATCTTCTAAAAAAAATGTCTCGACCTCTTGTTAGTATTAAAAATTAAAATCTCTGGTAACTTCTAGTGGCCCGTAGTAATTATATATACATCTGAATGCCTTCAAATTCTAAAAGTTTTCCGTAAAGTTATTTCAGTAGGCTACCATAATGCCTACTGCCTGCTGATATATGTTGTATGGTGATTATCTGGTGACTGTAACTTTTTAGTTTGACGTCCCAGAATGGAAAAGCCTAGATTTTGACCAGTAACAATTTTTTTTTACATGCATAGTTTAGTTTTTATGTCACAAAAATAAATGTACTTGGTCATGTATTCTCCGTGATCTTTTAAGGTGTTTAATGTAAGTCAATCTCAAGCCACAGCTTGCCATATCCATTAACTTTAAAATGGGATATTATTACTTTCTTTTTAAAATCAGCAATGTGCCACAGTAAAACATCTTCCTTAATGTTCTCTCTGTAATACCACAGTTGATATTATTTCCCTTTACCAGATTATCACACTAATTTCACCTTATCCATCTTACTGCTTTAAATTTGATGAAGACTTGTTATTAAACCACTTTTTAAGAAATACACAAACTTAATAAACAATCTTTCACTCTGTTATAGTTTATTATGGACAATTTATATTATGGACATTTTTTTCCTGTGCCGTTTGCCTGAATTATTAACTTTTGCTCCTGAATACTGCTGCATACTCCTCAGTTTGCTGGGTCTGTATGATTGCTTGCTTTTATGAATAAATTTCTTGCTCAGACTTTGACAAATAGACAACAGCATCTGGTTTCCGAGTTAATTCACTAAGAGCAAACCTCTATGCTGTACTCTAAGAAATTAGGCCATCTTTGAGTGTCTGAGCTGCAAGAAGTTTACACTCATTTTCCCCTGCTAAACAACATAACTTCTGTGGAACTGCACATCCCTTAAGGTGGTACCATTTGACTCATCCCAAGTTCATCTTGCTGTGATTGAACTCATCAAGCCTGAGCCATTCTCTGCAATGCAACTACAATCTCAGAACTATTTTGTTAATAAAGTAATTGAAGTATAAAAGTGAAACCTTCCACATTAGGAGGCTAGGAAGCAATGTCTCTTCAATAAATGCTTACTTTTACAGGTTTCTGAAAGCTTAGCTCAGTGAGTTGAGTCTTGATAATATGAGGGTGCAATCTACCATCATGAAGTCTCCTTGAATAATTCACCTTCCTTGCTGTGAACTGTTGTACTGCTCTAGCAGTCACAGTTAATAGCATTAACCTCCAGCTCATACAAACCATCCAGACTATTATAGTGCTGCCATAATGATGAGTTAAAGCAGAAGGTACTGTTACCTAACTTGCCCATGTACAAGTAGAAGACCTTCTTTTCCAGTAAGACTTCAAATTTTCCCCCTTCTACACGCATTGACCTGTGGTAGCAATGTGCCATCCAGATCTAACCTGAGGATGGGCAAAATATCATTTGGTACCATCTTATTGCGGACTATGATGATTACATAAGATCCTAGAACTCTACCTTGAGCACATCTACTGCTTCTCATATTGAAAATAGCTTTCTTATCACCTTAACACCCAGTCATAATGGGCTACGACTTCAATGGATACCAGCATTCCAGCCATAACCAACAAGAAGATAAAGCCATCTGAACTGGAAAATTACTGCCACTTACCCTCTTCCTTCTCTTCAGTCTCTTAATATCTTCCAGGCATCCAAAGTACTAGATGGTCTGTACAGTCTTGACGGTCAAGGTGCCAGTAGCACTACAGAAAAAAGAAGTTATGTACTCACTATAACATTTCATATTTGTAGTCCATCTCACCCTTCATTCTTACATATGGGTTCGGAGCCAATCCTCGGCTCTGACTCGGCCTTCTTGCAAGCTCAAAGTCTTCTAGTTGGCTCGTGGATAGGTAGGTATCCCATGGTGTACCAGTACAATCCCCAGATCTTGTTTGCTGCTAACTAAGAGAGAAAAAACAAAAACTATGCAGAAAGAACCCAATAATAAAAGGTCTCCACTTAATAATAAACATTTTTCTGTCTCCAGATCCTTCCAGGATGGGGGTAGGAGGGTGGGTTCGTAAGAATGAAGGGCGAGATGGACTACAAACATGGAATGTTATGGTGAGTACATAACTTCTTTATGTTCTGTAGTCCTATCTCGCCTTCATTCTTACATATGGGACAGCGTCCCTAGCACCTTATTCTTGGGTGGCTCACAGAAAAATACTCCTGAGTACCATGGAACCAAAGGATGCTCTACCCCTAGAGGTCAAATCCAATTTGTAATGAGTAATAAATGTGTGAGGGGTAGCCCATGTTGCTGCTGCACAGATATTATCAATTGGGACCTTGGCTTGAAAGGCTGCAGAAGTAGATTGCGATCTCATGGAATGGGCCTTAATTTTAAAAGGTAAAGGCTTAACATCAGAAGAATAAATGTAAGATATACAACTGGAGATCCAATTAGAGAAGGTCACTTTGGAAACCAGGAGACCTAATCTAGAGTTGGGGAAGGAAACAGATAATTGGTCTGACTTCCTGAATTCCTTGGTCTGATGTAAATAAACCGTAATTGTCTGTGAACGTCCAACTGATGAAATCTGTATTCTACTGCATTGGAATGATTAGGGAAGAACACCGGAAGCTATATAGATTGGTTCAAGTTGCTATGGGAGCACACCTCGGGGACAAAGGATGGACTACTACGAAGAGACACTCTGTCTTTGTGAAATATCAAATAAGGGGGTTTGACAGACAGTGCTTGTAACTCTGAAGCTCTTCTAGCAGATGTGATTGCCACCAGAAACAAAGTCTTCCAAGACAGAAATTTCAAAGGAGACGAATAAACTGACTCAAAGGGTGGAGACATTAATTTGGACAGAACAAAGTTCAAATCCCATGAAGCAGCCGGTTCCTGAAAGGGAGGTTTCAACAAAGTGGCACCTTTAAGGAAGGTCTTGCACAACCTATGTGACATCCGATTGGAATCCTGTTGACCCAAATAGAAATTTGAAATTGCTGCCAACTGAACACTAACTGTGGCAGCAGCAGAGCCCTGGTGAAAAAGTTCAGACAAGAATTCCAATACCACCAGAATAGATGCAGTATAAGGGTCAACATTCCTTTCCTCAGCCCAAATAGAAAACCTTCTCCATTTGCCAGTGTATAACTTTCTAGTGGAGGGTTTATGAGAAGATGTAAGAATATGAGTCACAGAGGGTGAGAAATCATGAAGCCTGACTAGAGATGGAACTGGAGCAACCAAGCTGTCAAATTGAGGGTGTGTAGGCTGGGATAAAGAGAGCCTGACATATGCGTCAATAGATCTGGCACTGGGTCCAGAGTCCATGGATCGTCTAATAGGTGAGGCCCGAGAAAGAGAAACTAAACCTGATGAGGCCAGTAAGGAGTGATAAGGATCAATTTGCTTCCCAACAGCTTCGCTTTCTGAATAACCTTGGATATGACAGGAAAGGGCAGGAAAGCATAAAGGAGACCTAGGGGCCAATCGTGAACAAGTGTGTCTCTCTGTGACTCCCCCGGAGGGGGGATAAGGGAGAAATAGCTGCTGCATTTGGAGCTGATCAGGCTAGCAAAAAGATCGCAGCAAGGCTGTCCCCATCTGTGGAAAATCTGTTCCGCTATTTCCTGCTTCAGAGACCACTAATGAGGCATCAAGATTGCCCAGCTGAGTTTGTCGGCTATCACGTTGGTTGTCCCCGGGATGTGCATCGCCACAAGAAAGCGCTGGGAAGATATCACCCATTTCCAAACCCGAATGGCCTCTCGACAGAGTGGGTATGATCTTGACCCACTTTGTTTGTTGAGATACCATACTATCGACATGTTGTCTAATTGTATTGCAATTGTCCCAAGAGGAAGAAGGTCGTGAAGTGCTTGCAATGCCAGGAGCACTGCCCTCATCTCTAGAACACTGATATACAGGTGGGCCTCATGATCTTGCCATGTGCCTTGGACAGTCCTGCCTAGATAATGCCCCCCACCCTATCTGTGAGGCATCCGTGGTCGCAGTGGCAATGGGTTGGCGAGGCAGGAATCGAGTGCCTGTAGTTAACTGGTTGGGTTGGATCCACCAACTGAGGTCCTTCTTGCAAGACTTTGTTAACAGAATGTGGTGATTTAGGGGCAGTTGTTGGAAGGACCACTGGGACGACAGAAGCCATTAAAGAATCTGCATGTGTAGTCTGGCTAAAGCCATGGTCCCTAGAAGTTTCAGAACAGTCTTTGCTTTGACTTTTCAGAGAGGGAGAAGACGGTGAATTTGTAATACAAGATTCTGTGCCCTTTCTACTGGAAGACGAGCCAACATGGCTACTGTGTCTATTTCTGTGCCTATAAAAATCACAAATTGAGAGGACGATAAGGCAGATTTTACCCAATTTATAGTAATCCCCAACTGGGCACAAAGTTGAATAGTGGTGTCTCTGGTCTGAAGAAGTAGATGCCTGGTGGGGGCAAGTCAGGAGCCAGTCGTCCAGATACGGAAACACCTGGAATCCTAGATGTCTCAGGTGAGCTGTCACTACTCCCATACACTTGGTGAACACCTTGGGGGCTGTGGTGAGACCAAAGGGCAGAGCAAGAAACTGGTAGTGACTGGCTCCCAGCTGGAAGCGTAGATGACTCCTCGACTCGTCTTGGCGGTCTATTGAGCACATCCAAGTGTCTTTCCCTAATAAAGGGAGTATAGACTGAAGTATCACCATCCATAACTTGTACTTCTTTACAGATTCATTTAATTTGCTGAGGTCCAAGATGGGCTTCCAGTCCCCTGTACGTTTTGGCACTAAAAAGAATCTGGAGTAATTTCCGAATCCTACTTGGTCTGCAGGGACAGTTTGGATGACTCTGTTTGCGAGCAACTTGTTCACTTCTACAGTTGCTTGATCCCTGTGATTGGGTGGAACATCCAGGATCCTCTTAGGGATATGAGGTGGAAGAGAAAAGGGTATTGAGTAACCTCTGGTGATAATTCTTTGTACCCATCTGTCTCGAGTGATACTTAGCCAGGCTTCCAGATACAAAGAAATGCGACCACCGACCGGCTCCAGAGAAGCACAGTCGGGCCCCACATCAGGAGCACTGGTAGGGCCAGCCCCGAAACAAATCACGGCCTCCCTGGTTTTGTGGTCCGCCCCTGCCTCTATGGCAATGTCTACCATTCACTCCTCCTCCTCTGCCTCTGAAGGGGGAATCACCCTATGCAGTCTGGAAAAACCTCTGGGACTTCTTGAACCACAATTTTACCACCTCTCTGACCCTTGGGATATAGTCTACAGGGGACGGTAAAATGTACTCCCATGGCAGAGAGTGTTTTCCCTTCTTGCTCGCACTGGGTGAGTGTGTCCTTTACCTTAGGTCCAAACAATGAAGAACCGTCAAAGGAGGTGTTGGTAAAAGTAGACTTGAATGGCTCCGCAAAATTACACAAGTGCATCCAGGAGTGCCTCCTTAGGAAAATTCCTGAACCTGCTGCCCTGCTTGCTCCATCGACTGCATAAGATATCAACCTCATGGATGAGTTAACAATGGAATTTAAGGTGCACAACTGAGCAGACACCTTATCAGGGACTCCTTCAGTGGATGTACCTTGTAGAGTCTCTCCTAAGTGCTTAAGGAAATCTCTGAAGCCTTGTAAAGTGTGTTAGGTAGTTCAGAGATCTGAGAGTGAATGCTGCTGACAAAAAGATACGCTTCCCATATCTGTCTATTGTTCAAGAATCCTTATTCCACAGATGGACAGAAGAAGACGTCACCGCTAGTTCCTTCTTAGTGGCCGCTGCTACCACCATGGCATCCATGAGAACACTCTTTGACACAAATTCCTTCTCCTTGGGGTCTGACAGAAATTTATTAGGCCTCCTGGGGACTGGCTTCACGGCATCAAGAGTCTCCCACACCTTTTGACTAACAAGCTCTAGCAGTTCGTGAAAGGGTGGAGACACCCAAGAGGTTGAAGGTTGAGACCCGAAAGCCTTCAGGTACACTGACTCCTCATCAAAAGAGGTAACAGTGGGCCAGCCGCACCTCTGCTTAAAGATCTCTAAGATGTCAAAGAAAGAGACATCATCAGTGGACGACTTGGGGGATCCTTCTGACTCCTCGAGGTCAGTGTCGGAGGTAAGAGACTCATCCTGGGAATCTATATGTTTCCTCTTGCATGTCCTCTTTCGTGGGGGCTCCTCAGAAGGGTATTCCAGGGAGGTCTTGGAAGAGTGGGGGCCACCAGCCGGAGGCTCCTGAGGCTGCGGGTCTCTGCTGTCCAGAGATGGAGTAGGTGCTGAGACGGAAGTAGGTGCCCGAGGGGGAAGAGTGTCGGTACCCCTGGGTGGACCTGATGATTGGGACAGCATGCTCCTCATCATCTCAAAAGCTGACCTCTCTGGCTCTGAAGACCTTCCCGGCTCCGAGGAGACAGAGGATGCCATCGGCTCCGAGATAGATGTAGGGTCCAAGCTCACCCTAGCCGATGCACCGAGAGAAAGGCTTGGAACCGAAGAGGTCTAGTTCCAGTTGTCCCTGTTGGGGCCAACTGGGGAGCTTTGGCTCCTAGACACCACGGACAGCACCGAAGGTGTTGGAGTGGAACTCAGCTCCAAGACAACCTCAGGGGGAGCTGGAACCGAGGGTTCCACCAGTGGTACCGAGCACTCCGGCTCTGAAAGCCCAGCACGGCATGGATGAAGAATCACAGAAGGGATAATGGACTCAAGTGGCTCCGGAACCGACTGGGTCAGAGCCAACAGCATTTTCGGTAAGGCAGATGACTTCAGGAGTCTCAGCACTACTCTCTCCGCATCTTCTTCCGATAAGCTCCTGGAAGATCTGGAAGACAGTGTGGGAGATCTAGACCTCTGTAGTATAGGGAACCTTAGTGTAGGGGAGACCGGCAAAGGATCTGTAAACCAGCTCTGATGTCTGCTATCAGCGGTTGGCTCCAAACTGCCTGGTGCCTACATTGTAGCCATAGTAGCAGTATCCTCGATCGGTTCCAATCTCAGTGGAGCCGAGGAGGAGGAAGAAGACTTGTCAGGTTTGGAAATTTTGGGAGATGGTTCCAATGTACCAGCCAGTGCCGGGGAATGCCTCTTAGAAGGTTTTGACTTGTCTTTCTTGGAACCATGCGATTTAGAAGAGGAAGATGAGCTGGCCAGGTCTTCCTCAAAAGAGGGCTTAAGGAAACCTTTTAGTATCAGTTTATTCTTTCTCGCCTGCAATACCCTGGCACTAATTGAGTGACAAAATAGACAGGTTTCTTGTAAATGGATGGCCCCGAGACAGTACACACAGTTACTGTGGCCATCGGTAATGGACATCTTCTGCGAGCATTTCAGACACTTTTTAAACCCCAGAGTGTTTATGATCCTTAACCTCCTTAGACATCTCACTGAAGATAAACCCAAAGAGACACAGTCAAACACACAAACAGATGACTAGGTCCTCTAACTTAAATGGGCCTAGCCCTTAATGCACCAGCAAACTTAAATGGGCCTAGTCCTTAATGCACCAGGAATCACACAACCACGAGGACTAGGTTCTCTAACTCAAACGGGCCTAGCCCTGGGTAGAAAGAGAAGGGTGAAACCTAGGTCCTCTAACTAAAATGGACCTAGAAGTGGATAGAGGTCAGAAATAACAAATTTAGTAACTCACACACACAAAGCAGAGAGAGTCTCTATATAATAACTAAGCCTTATAAGAGATAAGGGTTGAAAAGTCAGAAATCCAGATCAGCTAAGGCAAATACGGCAAAAAACTATGCGGACTACTCAGCAAAAAACTAGCTAAAGCTAACAACACAGCACAGCACACTGAGAACACTAAATAGCTAAGCTGTACAGAATACTAAACACATAAGTTTAATTAAGCGCAAACTCGCCTAGGACACTAAATATTAAATTACCGATATCTGAGCTACTAGAGAAAAAACACTAAGGGCAAAATGCCCAGAAAGAAACTAACTGGCACAGAGGATACCAATGAAAACAACAAGGCCAATGGCCAACCAGTTCTCAACAATAATTATCTAAACAGGAAAAAATATACTGTATATGGCTAAAGTATAGGAAACGACACTCATAAATGTTATATAAATCTATCTAAAGCTGAAAATTGCACAAAATATGCAAAAAAATTAGCAAAATGTCCGAACTCGTCGACGTGGCAAACGAGATCTGAGGATTGTACTGGTGCACCATGGGATACCTACCTAGCCATGAACCAACTAGAAGACTTTGAGCTTGCAAAAAGGCCTAGTTGGAGCTGAGGATCGGCTTTGAACCCATATATAAGAATGAAGGTGAGATAGAACTACAGAACATCATTCTTTTTCATTGAGCTCCCATCGTTCTCCTGTTTGAAATTTTCCCTAACCTAGGTCTGACTCCTGTGCACCTTCTTAAACTCTTCTCCTGACCCAGTCTGAGTCACAGGTAAAGCTCTCTTGATTATCTACTTTGGCACATAAAAAGCTACCCAGATAAATTAGCCACTGCAAGGGCATGGGGCTAGCAAACCAAAGTAGTTTAGCTAATCAGATGTGTTTTAAACTGAATTTATTGGAAAGTGAGGTCTCCATCTCAGGACAAAAGGATCAGAATATTGAAGGAAAGGAAAATATAGAGGTGAGATAGATTTGCATAAAATCCAGTGTAGTAGCTATTCCTTCTTTGAAGTAGTCACTCCCCTGGAGAAACTAGAAGACAGTGTACTCTGGTTTCAGTTAAATTTAGCTACATAGCAAAACTCTCACTATCACACACCAGATATAGTTCACTACCTTAAACCCCCCCCCCCCCCCCCACACACACACACACATACACAGACTGGATGAAGTTTAAGCTCTTCTTGGTAATCACATTACCTAAATATGCTAACAGAAAATGTTAAGCCTTAAGATAAATAACAGTACTTTGATACCAGGATGTACACACTTGCACTGACTCATACCCGTTTACTCCAACCTCTTGTAAAATTCAGTGAAACACTTTGCTAGAATGGACTACTCAAACACTAGTCTACTAACACATAATAGAACTGTACAAACCCCTTCGCTCTCCAGGACAAAACCTCCTGTCTTTTGCCCTGGCACGCCTATGGAACTCCCTCCCTCCCTCTATCCGTACCACCACCAACCTCCCTGCCTTTAAAAAATCACTGCACTCACATCTAACATCCACGTGGGAATGTTCCTTCTCCCACCACTCATGGCCTATTCTCCACTTCCTAGAGGCAACTATATCATATATTACCAGGCACCAAATAATAAGCCAACTGTAAATAACCTCTGATAATTCTCAAATCCTACTATTCCATTTCAAGAAACTGTATATTTACTAAAGCAATGTTTTGTTTTTCTACAAAATTTAACCTAAAAATTTTTATTGTACCTGCTTAAATCTTGGTTTTCTACAAAATGAAACCTAAAATTGCATTGTAACTGCTTAATCTTTGTTTTGTGTTGAACCCACAAATGACTGAAATTGTAAACTGCTGTAATCTTTTTGTAACCTTTGTTTTGGAGCTATTTTCCCCAGGACTCCATTGAAAATGGGTTCTTTTTGGCCCAGTGGACTATCCTGGTTAACCAACTGCAAATAAATAAATAAATAAATATATGCCATACAAACATAAACAATACATACACTCATAGCTCATTTACCAGCATCTGCCTTCAACAGATACATTCCCTGAAGGATGCTTTTAGGCACTTCAGTACTGGCTCCTACCCTCCTAACTCTGACTGCCTTATAAAACATTAAAACATATCCTAGCAATGATGGCTTGGAACCTTATACTAACACAGCCGCAGGGCAGACTATGGAGTGACCAACCACTCCAGTTATGTTTAATGGCTGTATACTACACAAGATTATTGAGGATTAGTCCATGGCAGTCTTATTTCAGACCTGCTAAAAACTTTTGGCATGGCTAATCAGAAATGCCTGCCACCCAACTCTCAGTAAAGTATAGTTGTGTAAGAACTTACCATAAAAAGAAGTTATGTACTTACCATAATGTTCCATGTGAGTTGTTCATCTCGCCTTCATTCTTTACTGATGGGTTTGGAGCCGATCCCTCGGCTCCGATACGGTCAGTTGCAAAGCTCGAGGTCTTCAAATAGCTTGAGACCAAGTCCCTATCCCATGATGCTTCTGTGAATTATCTCTTGTTTGCTGCGTATACCAATACCATATGTCATTGTTTCACTTTCAAGAGAAAGGAATAGAAAGATTGAGTAACCAGGATAGATTCAGCATCTCAGTCATCTATCAGCCCAGGAGGGGGTAGGAAGGAGGGATGTAAGAATGAAGGCGAGATGAACCTCCACCCCCAGCACAAAAGACCACATTGAGAAACTTCTCAAAAGCCGACTTTTCACTCCTTAGGACTGAAATGGTATCCTTCAAGCCCCCTGGGCCAGTGGAAACCACATCCCACACTGCTGAATCCTTCACAAATGCTTTCTACGGGCATCTCCAAGAATGCATGGATCATGCAATCCCAAATAAAACCAAGACCCTTTCCACCAAAGGCAGGCGTCCTATCTGGTGGACCCCAGCCATAAACAAACTTTATAACAAGAGAAGGAAGCTACTGCAAGGCAGAGCACAATCCCATAAAGGGAAGGCATCCCTGATCAGCACTAGCAAAAAACTACATTCGCTAATAAAATCATCAAAGGCCAACTTCGAGAGAAAAATCGCTAAGGACACTAAAGATAATCACAAGGCCTTCTTCAGTTATGTTAGTAACCTAGGCGGAAACCCTCAGATATGCGCAGAGTTAGTTCATAACGGCAAAAAATACACTGAACCCACAGATATTGCCAACATACTGGCAGACATGTTCAGTGCAAATTTCTCCCCTCCCTCTCCCCCAAAAGATGAAATAAATATCTCAGCTGAATGCAACCTCCCTGAAATCTCTGATATCCAGGTGAGAGCTGCCCTCAGCAAAGCTAAAAATACAGCATCCATGGGACCTGACAGTGTCCCGGGTTGTGTGCTACGTGAACTCCTAGAGGAGCTAAACCCGCACATAAGAACGCTGTTTAATCTTAGCCTTGCTACAGGATATGTCCCTGAACACTGGCGTACAGCTACAGTGGTCCCACTTCACAAAGGTGGCACCTCTACAGACCCTGGAAACTACCGCCCCATAAACTTGACCAGCCTGGTCTGCAAAGCTATGGAAAGGATCATTATGGAACTCATAAACAAAGACATCGGGGACCTACAGACAATTGACCCTACCCATTTCGGCTTTGTAAAATGCAGATCCTGTCTTTTAAACCTGGTGGACATTTTTGAAACAGTCACTAGAGCCATCGATGAAGGCAAAGCATTTCATACAGCCTACCTGGATCTGGCAAAAGCCTTTGACACAATTCCCCACTCAGGCATCATAGACAAGCTCAACAGCTTAAATGTAAACCCGTTTGTCACAAGATGGGTTGCAAACTGGCTAAAGGACAGAACCCACAAAGTCAGAATAGCTGGAGCTATGTCAGACTCTAAGCCAGTAACAAGTGGAGTCCCACAGGGCTCTGTCTTGGGACCCCTCTTGTTTGGCATTTATTTCTCAGATGTGCAGGCAAACATAGGGGGGTTGTGGCTGACAAAGTTCGCAGACGACTGCAAACTAGGCGCCATAGTCGACACAACAGCTGACACATGCATCCTCCAGAAGGGCCTCACAGAAACAGACGACTTGGCCTTAAACTAAATGCCAAAAAAATGTATAGTCGTCCCTTTTGGAAAAAACAAAGTACCCACAAATTACCACATAGGTGGTAATCCATTAAGTACGGAAAAAGTAATCAGAGACCTGGGGACCCAAGTTGACAGTGACCTCTCATTTGACACCCACATCGCCCAAGTGGTTAGAAAGACCTTTTACCTTGCCCACCTTATCATGAAGGGATTCACATCCAGATCAAAGGATGTCATTGTACCCTTATATTCCTCCCTTATCAGGCCTATGATTGAGTACAATGCCCCATTTGGTATGTACCTCACCCGGCACCTGCAGCAGCTGGAGAGACCCCAAAAGTACCTTACCAAGAGGATCAAGGGTCTCCAGCATATGTCATATGCTGCCAGACTGAAACAGCTCCAGCTCTATTCAGTAGCATACCGCCTGCTCAGAGGTGATCTGTGCCTTACGTACAAGGCCATGTCCAATTCAGAATTAATGGACATGCTCCACCTCAAAAAATCCAAATCCATCAGAGCCACGACAGCTAAAGATCTAAACCTCAGCACAAATATGAATAGGACATGCTGGAGGGTCAGATTCATAACCCAGAGGCTTCCCGCACTCTGGAACAGGATACCTGTCCATGTTAGGCAGAGCCCCTCACTGACTGTCTTCAAGAGAAATCTGGACGAATGGATGGGTGATCGTAGGTTTACCCCAGGGGTCATCTCTGTGTCATTGCTAGATAGAGGCATAGCAAACTAAATTTAATTTAAATTGTACACTTTTGTATCATTACATGGGGTGGCGAAAGCCACATACACTTTGGCTAGGCTTATAAATGCCCCAGGGCAGATAGCCTAGTACTATACTATGAAACTATGAAACTATGAAACAACTCACATGGAACGTTAGGGTAAGTACATAACTTCTTTATGTATAGTTGTTCAATTTCGCCATTCATTCTTTACTGATGAGTAGCGTCCCAAGCACCATCAATCTCCGGTGGCTCACAGGAGTATATTTCTCAGAACCATGGATTCAATGAAGGCCCTGTTCCTGGAGGACTTGTCAACATTGTAATGAGTGATAAAGGTATGAGGTTTTGACCAAGTGGCTGCTGCACAAATGTTATCAATGGGAAGTCTGGCAGAAAAGGCAGATGATGTAGACACTGCTCTGGTTGAGTGAGCTTTAATCTTATGTTGCAAAGGCATATTGGCAGCTGAATAGGCAAAGGTGATACAATCAGATAACCATTTAGACAGAGTTGTTTTAGCGAC
Organism: Protopterus annectens; assembly: GCF_019279795.1. Classification (NCBI taxonomy): domain Eukaryota; kingdom Metazoa; phylum Chordata; order Ceratodontiformes; family Protopteridae; genus Protopterus; species Protopterus annectens. The sequence goes on from NC_056748.1 coordinate 221,513,469, forward strand.
TGATCTACCCTTCATGGAGTCTGAAAATAAAACAAAACCCTGGTCTGATTTTCTGAAATCTTTTGTTCTATCCAAATAAAATCTGAGCTGTCTGTGAAGATCAAGTTTGTGCAGTATATACTCTAAATTGTTAGAATGGTTGGGGAAGAAGACTGGCAAATCAATAACTTGGTTGAGATTGGTTTCAGTGCAAACTCTGGGCAAGAATGAGGGACTTGTTCTAAGTGAGACTGTCAGCATGGAATATCAAATAGGGAGGCTTGATGGATAAAGCCTGAAGCTCTGGCACTCTACGGGCAAAAGTAATAGCTACCAGAAAGATGGTCTTCCAAGACAAAAATCTGAGATGACAAGATGAAGCTGGTTCAAATGGTGGAAGAATTATGCAGGAAAACATAAAATTTAGATTCCATGAAGAATAGGGAGATTTCACAGATGGTCTAATATGAAAAGTCCCTTTGAGAAAGGCTTTGGATAACTTGTGAGACATGATATTCAAGCCTTCAAATCCAAGATGAAAATTAGAAATAGCAGCCAATTGAACCCGAACTGTTGCTGCTGCAGCTCCTTTGTTAAACATCATAGTCAAGAACTCTACGATGGAGGCCATAGGGGCTTGGTAAGGATCAATGTTATTTTTAGAGGCCCATATAGAAAACTGCTTCCATTTGCTAAGATATAGCTTCCTAGTAGACGATTTATGAGAAGACAAAAGGATCTGTTTTGTCTCATTGGAAAGATTATGGAACCTGGCTATGATGGGAACTGGAGCAGCCAAGCTGTCAGCTTCAGGGACTGCAGACAGGGATGAAGATCCCACGACGGGTGTGTCAGAAGGTCTGGAACTGGGTCCAGAATCCAAGGATCCTCCAAAAGATGAAGTCAAAGGAAGGCGAACCAAATCTGACGAGGCCAATGAAGGGCTATTAGAATGATGATCCTTCCCAGGGTTTTTGCTTTCTGTAGAACCTAGGGTATCAACGGGATTGGCAGAAAAGCATAGAGGAGACCCAGAGGCCAATCGTGTATGAGTGCGTCCCTTGGGGCTTCTCCTGGAGGGGGAATCAGGGCAAAATAGCTTCTGCATTTCGTGTTCATGTAACTGGCCAAAAAGGTCGCAGCAAGGCTGACCCACCTGCGGAATATCCTGTCCGCTATTTCTTTCTTTTAGGGACCACTCATGGGGCAACAACATTGCCCTGCTCAGTTTGTCTGCTATCATGTTGGATCTCCCCAGGATGTGCATTACCAACAGAAAGTGCTGGGTGGAAACAGCCCACTGCCAAACTCTGAGAGCCTCTCAGAGCAGGGTAAGACTTGGTTCTTCCTTGTTTGTTCAAATACCATACCACCGACATGTCTGTCTGAATCGCAATCATACCCAGAGGAAGAAAGTCTTGAAAGTACTGCAACGCCAAAAGTACTGCTCTCATCTCCAGAACATTGATATGCAGATGTGTTTCTTGATCGGTCCATGTGCCTTGGGCAGTCATTCCATGAAAATGCCCCCTCCCACCCTACCAGGGAAGCATCTGTGGTCACTGTGGCCGCTGGAAGGGTAGCAGAAATGGGCGTTCTATGGTGACATGAAGTGAGGTCACCCACTACTGAAGGTCCTTTTTGCAAGAATTTGTGATCATTATAGTGTGAGTCATGGGGAGCTCTTGCTAAGACCATTGAGTGTACAACAGCCATTGTAGTATCTGCATGTGCATATGAGCTAGTGGTATGGCTAGAATTGCTGCTGCCATCATGCCTAATAATTTCAGAACTTTTGATGCTGGTGCTCTGTCTTTTGAAATCAGAATGCTGACCTGCTGTCGAAGAAGAGATACTCTATTGGAAGCCTTATTGTGGTGGTGGTGGTGTCCAACTCTGCCCCGATAAAAACGATATGCTGCATTGGCGACAAGGCAGATTTTTCTGAGTTGATTTTTATGCCCAGATGATTGCAGAGTGACAGAGTGGACTCCCTAGCCTGAATGAGTTGATGCCTGGTGGTGGCTGTAAGGAGCCAATCGTCTAGGTATGGAAACACCTGGAATCCGAGACGCCTCAGGTAAGCCGTGACCACTGCCATGCATTTGGTGAACACTCTGGGGGCTGTAGTGAGACCAAAGGGCAGGGCTCAAAACTGGTAATGATTGGCTCCCAGCCGGAAGCGCAGGTGATCCCTGGATGGTCTGGCCATTTTTATGTGGTATTACACATCCTTGAGATCTATCGAGCACATCCAATTGTCTTTCCCTAAGAAGGGCAGTATAGACTGAAGCGTGACCATCCAAAACTTCTCTTTCTTTATGTATTCAGTCTGCTGAGGTCCAATATGGGTCTCCAGTCCCCCGTCTCCTTTGGAACCAAAAAGAATCTTAAGTTAGTTCCGGATCCTGTCTGGTCTGCTGGGACTGGTTGGATTACTCTTTTTCTTAGCAACGTTTGGACCACTATTGTTGCTTGTTCCCTGTAACTGGGTGGAACATCCAGGATTTTTCTTATGGGTGGAGGGGGTGTGGCGAATGGGATGAAGTATCCTCTGGAAATGATACTTTGTACCCAGCTGTCTTTTATTTTGAGCCAGGCATCTAGGTACAAAGATAAGCAACCCCCGACTGCCTCCAGAGCAGGACAGTCGGGCCACCTCTCAGGAGCGCTGGTAGGGCTTCCCAGAGAAGTGATCTCTGTCACCCTGGTGTTGCGAACCCCCTGTGCTGCGAGGGCGGCGTCTTCCATTATTGCCCCCTCCTCTGCTCCTGGAGGGGTATTCACCACGTGTGCCCTGAAATACTCCTTGGGTTTTTCGGAATCACATTTTCCTCCTCTTTGACCTTTAGGGTAGAATCAGGTAGGGGTGAAAAAGTGGACCCTGATGGCAGACAGAGTCTTTCCATCCTGTTCACACCTGGTTAAGGTTTCCTTCACTTTAGGCCTGAAAAGTGATGGGCCATCAAAGGGAGTGTTCATAAAGGATGACTTGAAGGGCTTTGCAAAGGAACACAAGCGCATCCAGGAATGTCTCCTAAGAGTAACTCCTGTACCCGCTGCCCTACTCGTTCCATCAGCTGCATAAGAGATGAGGCATATGGATGAGTTAACAATAGAATTTAGGGTAGCAAGCTGGGCAGCAACTTTGTCGGAAGCTCCTGCAGCTTCTGTACCCTGAAGAGTATCTCCCAACTCCTTAAGGAATTATCTTTGGAACCTAGTAAAATGGGTTAAATAGTTCAGTGAACGGAGATCAAAGGTCGCTGAACTAAACATGCGCTTACCATATTTATGCATAATCCTTGAGTCTATGTTAGGAGGATGGATAGACGAGGAAGTCTCAGACATTTCCTTTCTGGTGGCAGCTGCCACCACCATGGCATCAACTGGAACACCTTTTGACAAAAATGATTTGTCTAGGGAGGCAGAAATGAATTTACTAGGCCTCCTAGGGACAGGCTCCATGGTATCCAGAGACTCACACGCCCTTTGTTAGACCAACTGAATCAGCTCATCGAAGGGTGGAGTCACCCAGGAGGTAGAGGGCTGAGACCCGAAAGCCTATAGGAGAACTGACTCATCTTCAGTAGGGGTTTTGGACTGCCAGTCACCCCTCTGCCTAAGGATCTCAAGTATCTAAGCGAAAGA